>NC_134691.1:182589653-183227778 GCF_050947455.1 Rhinoderma darwinii
CTCATTGTTTTGCATATATCTAATAGTGGCACAAAAAATTGTCATATTGTTCTGCGTCAAGCACTTATACAGCGCCGTTATACTTCAGTCTGTGTCCAGGTGACTTATTTTAAAAAGCATAAAAAAAATCAGACAGTGAATTGTATTTTTAAAGAGGCGGTTTGTTACCACCGGCTACCATCCATTTACTCAGACATATATGTTGCTGTCACTTTCACTTTACTAATGCTTATTTGGCGTGAAAGAGCTTGAAAGGGGTTGGATACAGTCCTAGAAGACCTCAGTGTCAAACAACTTTTTAGTGAGAGAAAGCGAAACACGGCGCCACATGGTGCAGATTACCCAAGTGGGAATGGATAATTTGAGAAGAGTGATGCTTACCTTGAAGCAATGAAAATCGAGCGATGGAGAGAAAGGTGCTGCTGCTGCCAGGACTCGAGGCCGGTGATTCAAGATGAACGACCGCAGATACTATGCTGGGTGAGCTGGAGAAAAAGAGTCTGCAAGGGCGCTGCTGCACACGGATGAGACCGAAGTGAAAACTTCGGAATGATGATAATAATATTCGATGAAAATATTCAATGATATTCAATGATAATTGAAGGTAATAAATAATAAAATTTAATGGTAAAACAACTTTTTAGGGCACTCAGCGACAAATTTATTCGTACCAAAACAAATCTGACGGCTGGTTCTAAGAAATCAGACCCAATATGAATTTTGGGAAATCTGCTCATCTCGAATTGTTAGCATCTGATAATTTGGTAAATTTTATTTGATCTAAATAACTCTGTCTTACCTACATCATTATTATTTTTAGATTTAAATAATGTACTAAAATTATCTCTAAAGACTTCAACTATTCGGTCACCTTTATTTAGTGATTATTTTTTTTCCCTTATAGCAAACACACCCCCTAATAATTTACGACCCTTTACCATAAGTGCCAGTAGGCGGCACTAATTTCCCCCCTCTATCCATATCTCACCGTATAAAATAATTTCCAGGAACTTATTTTTTTCATTAATTTTGGTTACCGTCTCTTCCAAAGTAAATATGTTGTAATAAATGCATGTCTGCCTATTTGTTTCTTGCTTCTTACTTTTAAATTAACTCCGCTTCGGCGATCAAAAAGACATACAAAAATATAAAAAGAAGAAGGAAAAAAAGAAGAACACCGCTCCAAATAAATTGACTCATTTTCTCTCTCTTTGCCACTCCCTTGCTCCTCCTTCAAAACGAGTGCATCCTGAATTACTTATCCAATAATCGTCTTCAAGGACAAAATGAAAAAATTATTGTTCATTCACTAACCGAAAGGGGATCCTCAACATTTTTTCTACTCCTTAAAAGAGGACTCTTGGTTTTGATGAAAAACCATTGAATAGCACAGATTATAAACGTTAAACCTCTTCTTCACCCCATAAAATTCCATCCTCAGGCCCAGAACTTGCGTCGCTAGATAAGGTTAAAGTCTTAATTTTCACTCCATTAAAGAGAATCTCACTATCCATAACGGCTCTACTCATAGCCAGTGCATCTTTTATATATTTACATATTTTTCTCAAATTTTCCTCCCCCATATTCTCACAACCTTCCAGGAGTTGCAGGAATTAATGACTCATTATGTCCATTATTGAGGGTTGCTTTCCTTTGTTCATAGTTTACCTCATTACCGTCTTCTGCACCTATAAAAATGTCTGTATTTTCTTAAATTGTTTGGGTATGGTGGAGAGTTTCTTTAGAATTTATAGTTTTAACATTACTTGCTTTTACTTGTACCCTGTGAACTTGGTATCTTCGGCCATGTTTACACTGTGGATCTACACCTGTATTTGTGTGGGTTTTCCGCACCGAATTACATATATAAATTGCCTTCAAAGAGTTTTCCATTGCTTTTAATGAGAAACCGCCCCATTATTCATACAGGGCACTTTCCTGCATGCAGAATTGTAAACCATGTTGCAGAAAAAGAAAGAAGTGACATGTCCTTTCTTGAGGAGTATTCCATGCGAAAGCCATGTCGGGTAGCCATGCATAGATTAGTCCTATTTAATGGGGCTAATCTACATGCGGATCCGCAGCCTCTGACTTCTGCAACAGATTTTTCTAATGGAAACATCTGTCGTCTGAACATAGGCTTAAAGAGGCTCTGTCACCAGATTTTGCAGCCCCTATCTGCTATTGCAGCAGATCGGCGCTGCAATGTAGATTACAGTAACGTTTTTATTTTTAAAAAACGAGCATTTTTGGCCAAGTTATGACCATTTTCGTATTTATGCAAATGAGGCTTGCAAAAGTAAAACTGGGCGTGTTGAAAAGTAAAAGTACAACTGGGCGTGTATTATGTGCGTACATCGGGGCGTGTTTACTACTTTTACTAGCTGGGCGTTGTGTATAGAAGTGTCATCCACTTCTCTTCAGAACGCCCAGCTTCTGGCAGTGCAGATCTGTGACGTCACTCACAGGTCCTGCATCGTGTCGGCACCAGAGGCTACAGATGATTCTGCAGCAGCATCGGCGTTTGCAGGTAAGTCGATGTAGCTACTTACCTGCAAACGCTGATGCTGCTGCAGAATCAACTGTAGCCTCTGGTGCCGACACGATGCAGGACCTGTGAGTGACGTCACAGATCTGCACTGCCAGAAGCTGGGCGTTCTGAAGAGAAGTGGATGATACTTCCCGTCAGAACGCCCAGCTAGTAAAAGTAGTAAACACGCCCCGATGTACGCACATAATACACGCCCAGTTGTACTTTTACTTTTCAGCACGCCCAGTTGTACTTTTGCAAGCCTCATTTGCATAAATACGAAAATGGTCATAACTTGGCCAAAAATGCTCATTTTTTAAAAATAAAAACGTTACTGTAATCTACATTGCAGCGCCTATCTGCTGCAATAGCAGATAGGGGTTGCAAAATCTGGTGACAGAGCCTCTTTAAGAGTTTTTTTTTAATGGGGAGCTTAGAAATGTGACAATTTTTCCTATTACTGCCGCCTGATCTTTCCCTGGTGAGGATTTTTTTCCCCCGATGTCTGCCTTGGCCGCTTGTTTATTTGAGACACCATTCATCATTTTAGTTTAAGAAGCATTGCTGGAAATAATTGCAAAGAGTAATTGCAACAGTAGTTTTACATTTTAAGGTCTCTTAACCCTGCTGCTCCGTAAACAGTTCATATGTTACAAACGACCGGTCACAAAATATTTATAGCAACTTAGAGATTAACAGTTCTTTATAAATCAGTAGAAATATTTTGTTACTTATCTCTCCGCCAAAACTTAGGCCTTAAAGTACCAGAGAGAAGAGCAGGGGAGCCGATTGCGTAAAAATTTTCAATCTACTTTCGCTATTCAACTTTCATGCCAAAGAATTTATGTAGCCCACACAAAGTAAAGGGGGGTTAAATGTACACTTTCGGTTATAATTTTCAATGGTCACCACATAGTTGGCATCAAAATGTCAATAAGTGAGAGATTATAGAGAAAGGGCTCAAGCAGGAGTCTACCAAGAGCCAGCATCAGATGTCTATGGAAAGCACAATCAGCCGCATCGGAGTCAGAGGGCGTAAAGGAGGAGAGTACCTCTGCTAAAATGGTTGGGACATGAATCCCAAACGCAGTCCCGCATCACATCCCAGAATACACTGCAGACGCTGCAGTCCCTGTATCATTCCTCCGAGCTCCCCAAGGATGTCACGTCCATCCCTCAGCAAGTGTGCTACAGAACAGGATTACTATAACTTATTACAATGCTTCCATGCAGAAATACAGAGTTTACACTAAACATAAAAGTAACTATGAAATTAAAAGGGTATTTACAACCAATCTAAAGTCATTTGTTAAAACTTGGTAAAAGTAAAAAAAAACTTTTCGCCATTCAATTACTCACAGTGTCACTGTCCTAAACAGGAGGAGATTGTCATATAATTTTTATTGAAATGCAGTCAGTATTTGGAATGTGCAAATTTTGTCATATAGACAAATGATCCAAATTGCCTTCGAGACAAGATCGGAGTCAAAGTAAAAATCGTTCCAATATACCAAAGATGCTGCTGCTCGTCAAAAAAAAACAAAAACGAAAAACTATTACATGCTGCTTAGCTTGTTACTTCGTATATGTCTCCAGGAGGCTGCTCACCAGTGACATGGACATTGTCCGGTTGTTCACAACGGTCTCAGTCACACTCACTGAAGAAATTGCACTGTACGCTCTCCCGTAGCCTGCACAAGCTGACCAACTGTCTGCTTGTCAAAGAGAAAGCTACTCACAGCCGCCTACCATTGGCTGCAAATAAGGAGCTCTCCAATTGCTCTCCTGCACAGGCTACACAAGTATAGCACCATGATCCTCTTCAGCATGGCGTTCATTCTCATGAGTAGAAATACACGAGAATGTTTTTAAAGCATAAAAATACCTGTACAAGAGACTGTACAGGCGTTATTGTGACCTCTGCTACTAAAGTGGATCTGTCTCCTCCATATGCTGTCCTAGATAAAAGGCAGCTTTTTGAAGCATCGGGAATGCTCTCCTATTAGCCAAAACTGCAGAATATTTTTTGTGCCGTTTTGGCTGATAGGAGCATATTGCGGTGATAGATTTGCTTTAAAGGGGTATTACAGTTACTACAAGTTATCAATTATCCTCTAGATAGGTGATGACTAAGAGATTTAGGGGTGCGACCGCTGGGACCATCACTGATCAATAGAACGGGGGTCCTGTGTCCTCAGGTCACCCCAATGACAACCCTACTGCCCAGAGGCGTTGAATGGAGCGGTGGTTGTCCCCCACCGATTCAGCTATGCAGTGGAAAGGTGACAACTTTGAGTAACCGAAATACCCCATTAAGCATTATTTCAGAACTTTCAAGTGGCTCCAAATCAGTTTCACAGTAACTATATTGGATTAACAGAGCGAACCATGTCAAGGACGCAAGAGTTGATAAGGTGTCAATATTTACTGAGTGATTCTTTATAAGCCAGCAAAAGACGTACAAGTAATTCAGGCCTAAAGGTTACAAATCATACAGAATCAGATAAATAATAAAATAGCCAACACACTTGAGTTAAAATTATGCTATGTTATTATGCCAGAAGCTGGCTACATTTACCCAGGATTTTAGATATGTCCTCACACACTGGGGCAGATAAGTTTTAGATAGAGTAAACTTAGACATGGCAGTCCGAAAACGTACCAAATTTATCAAAGTGGTGCATCTAGCTAGAAAGTTTTCTCTTCCTTATACCACCTCTTGATTGGCCTAGATTACGTCAATATTTGCGACAAAATGTTGGTGCGTGGTCTTGCATTTTAAGCCACACCCCCTTTCTGCTTGACCCACTTTGCCAGTTGTAAAAAAAGGTGTCTAAAATGTGGTACAGAATTTTGGCCTCATTTGAACAGCAAATCTGCCCCAACGAGTCAATTATGCGGGTCAGTCAGCAGTGTTAAAACACCACATAGCATTTAACACTAAAGTAATTGGCTGGGACTTAAAGAGGCTCTGTCACCAGATTTTGCAACCCCTATCTGCTATTGCAGCAGATCGGCGCTGCAATGTAGATTACAGTAACGTTTTTATTTTTAAAAAACGAGCATTTTTGGCCAAGTTATGACCATTTTCGTATTTATGCAAATGAGGCTTGCAAAAGTACAACTGGGCGTGTTGAAAAGTAAAAGTACAACTGGGCGTGTATTATGTGCGTACATCGGGGCGTGTTTACTACTTTTACTAGCTGGGCGTTGTGTATAGAAGTATCATCCACTTCTCTTCACAACGCCCAGCTTCTGGCAGTGCAGACACAGCCGTGTTCTCGAGAGATCAGGCTGTGACGTCACTCACAGGTCCTGCATCGTGTCAGACGAGCGAGGACACATCGGCATCAGAGGCTACAGATGATTCTGCAGCAGCATCGGCGTTTGCAGGTAAGTCGATGTAGCTACTTACCTGCAAACGCTGATGCTGCTGCAGAATCAACTGTAGCCTCTGGTGCCGACACGATGCAGGACCTGTGAGTGACGTCACAGATCTGCACTGCCAGAAGCTGGGCGTTCTGAAGAGAAGTGGATGACACTTCTATACACAACGCCCAGCTAGTAAAAGTAGTAAACACGCCCCGATGTACGCACATAATACACGCCCAGTTGTACTTTTACTTTTCAACACGCCCAGTTGTACTTTTGCAAGCCTCATTTGCATAAATATGAAAATGGTCATAACTTGGCCAAAAATGCTCGTTTTTTAAAAATAAAAACGTTACTGTAATCTACATTGCAGCGCCGATCTGCTGCAATAGCAGATAGGGGTTGCAAAATCTGGTGACAGAGCCTCTTTAAAGAACGATCTGTCCGGCATGTCAGAAAATACACAGGAGGATAATATTCCTGACAATGGAAGCCCATGCTATAGGTTAGATCCTGGAAAAAAGAGCAATCCAACCGGATTCATTTGTGTGAGAAATAAACAGACCCTGTGACTGTTCTTCCGTATTTCTATATAAGCAGTGTGTAAACTAATACAAAGCAAATATCAGAAGGCTCAAGCTTTCTTATGAAGATGGGATCACTTACACAGAACAGCACACAAACTAATACACCCAAAAAAAAAAAAAAAAAAAAAAAGGTCACCGGAATAAAAGGAGTTAAATATCAGCTAATATAACGTGGAGTTGAGAGCTCTGCTCCAGGGAAAGGCTCGAGCTCGCTCTTTGTAGCCATTTGTTTCGTAAACAAGATGCATTACAGTTAGGGGATTTTATACAGTCCCACAAGCCAAATGACTTTTCTTTATTTATTTCTCCAGTCAAATAGTGACTCAGGGACCACAGGGATTTCTGCCAGTTGTCCCACCCGCCCAGATGGTGCAAACGTCATCTAATGAAATCTAACAGGGGTTCTGTCCATTTCATGTGAAGAAATATCCACATCTAATTATCCTGAAGAAGAGCACGTGAAGCGGGTGACTTTTTGGAAATAAACAAGAACGCATATATTATGAATAGGCCTGGGTACATCTGGCTCAGTGGTCAGACAATTTTACCAAAGATATGGTCTCTTTACTGCAGTAACCATAATTTATTCTATTTATAGCGCCAAGATATTCTGCAGCGCCCTACAGGTATTGTCATCACTCACTGTCCCAGGTGGAGCTAACCACTGAGCCACCGCCGCCAATTGTATAGTGCGGAGGTTATATATTGTAAGGTTAGGGTTATATATAATGAATGGGAAGTTTTTTTTTAATCTAGTTTCTGTGGGTTTTGTAGAAACTAATAAGTATTTTTATGCTTTTCACATCTAACTCTTCCATATTTATGGGTCTTGTTATATGCGTAAAGATTCGGATTTCTGACAGCAGTGTAGAAAGGCAAGAATACATTATTTAGGAAGGAAGATGACCTACCATTTTGTTGGGGTATCTCAAAACTACTGGTTGTACTGGGACACCGGGAATGAACGCACCTGAATAAAAGGAAAAAGAGCAAAATAAATACAATATGAATAAAAATATATAAGTAATATTTTGGGGAAATCACACGCGGCAGGTTTTGTTGCAGAAATTTCTGTGACTGAAAATCAGTTGCATTTATCTTCATGGAACTTGCAGAAATCCATGTGCTTGCTGCAGAAACAACCCCATTCAGATGGATGGAACGGATTTTCAGCAGCAGAAGATTCTACAACAAAATCTGCAGCGTGGAAAAAGTCAAATAATTCAAATGAAATAAACGTACATTGATGTACCAAGAGTTAGGTCTGTTTCGTCAAGGGCAATGATGGAGGTCTTCAGTTCAAGGACCTCGCTGATATTTCTGGACTGTTTTAAGGCTGGAATCACACATGCACTTTTTCTGGCAGTTTTTTGAGCCAAACACAAAAGTGGATTCAAAAGAGAGGAGTATTTCCTTTTTTAATCATCCTTCTTTATGGATTCACTCCTGGCTTTGGCTAAGAAAAAAAAAACGGACACAAAAACGATGTGATTCCAGCCTAAATTAGACTGACCTAAAACATTTGTTGCCGGTTCACAAATTGGTAGGATTCATTGGAAATATAAATAGTGATTGGTGCAAGAAAAAATATCCCTTTTGGGATATGGAAAGCTTGGTAAATAGAAAGGTTGTAGTAAAACCAGGGCTGAATCATGGATCTTTATATGATATATTATATATACACAGCCTGAGCTCATTTCAGGGCTACAACAACATGGTCCAATAAAGCTCTACAATCAAAATTACTTAATTTGGAAGTGGGATATCTCAATGGGTAATGAAAAATAGCCCCGGTGGCCTGTTCATTACAACAGTCACATCGTATTGTTTGTGTTAGATCCCTTAGGAAAAACTTCTACAGATAAAGGCTACTTTATATCTTTGCATTAGTAGACAAAGAAACAATTAAAAAATAAGAACCCTATTTTTTTTGTTCATAGAACAAAGGTTTTTAAAGAAAAAAAAAATTATCATTCATGCTTCTAAAGACCACACCAGGTCAAATGAGTTAGTCTGATGTATCACCTTGGAGCAGGGTATTTGATTTTATAAAGAAGATTCATTTCATTATGAAGCAGGTCTCGTGAACACTTGTCAAAGCTCAGCTTATCTATTCAGCATTTCCAAGACTAGGCATACAAATGAGTCAGACTTTATATGCACTGTGGGAATAATCCACCCAGTCGGGCCTGAGAATTGTTAAAGTGAATGTGTCATCAAAAAATGACCTATTGTTTAAATCAAGCTTTTATGTTAAACATATTTTTTAAGAATTTTTGGTGATCCTTAGCTCTTCTTTTCTTTGTCATTATCTATATTAAAAAATTATCCTAAAATCGTGCAGTTTTCACTCCGGTCACGGAGCCTCACAATGGACTGACACTTCCTGTTCTGTAGAGATCACTTCTTAGCATTCACATTATCACAGACAGGATTAAAATAAAAGTGAACTACTATATATAAATAACACAGGATCCACCATTTACAACAGGTAATGGATACAGCTCCCCTCCTATCCCTTCCTGCACTATGGCCTCTAGACCGGTCACAGAACAAGCATGCCAAGAAAACTCTCCCATAGAAGTCAATGGGTCCCCTCCTGATCACAGGTTCCTATGGTCCATGTGGCTGCTGTATAGCATATATCTAAAGGCTGTTAACAGCAGCTCAGACAAGATGTCTGCCCCCATAATAATGTACAGAAAATAGTATTAAAAATAATAAAAATCTACAAAATTAGAAAATAAATACAGATCAGAAATAAAGATGGTTTCACGATCTGGTTTTAATTATGAAAAAATATATAGGTGATGCTCTCCCTTTAAGTGTCAGATGATGCACGGAAATATGCAGGAATAGAGATCTCAATCTAAGGTGCCTATGTATTTAGAATACATAGTTCACCAAAATCTCTACATGCCATACAGTTTCTAGAACACGTTAATACGGTATTTCACTTGCAATCATCTTAAGAGTGAAAGTGTAAAAATAAATAAGCAATACAGTTTTTTTGGAATGAAATGGGGAACTAATATTACAATTGCGGAATCTCAGGCATTTTCAGATACACCAAACACTAAGTAGTTATGTGGAGAATTCAGCCCTGCATGAAAGTACTGCCAAAATACTTTTCACTGGTGCAGCCACAAAAGTTTCTTACTGTTAATGTAGTGCTTAAAAGGGGAATTTCCCAGCAATCTTTTTATAGGAGCTCTACACAAAGTGCTATTATGAAGAAGCCCTGACGCCAATCAAAATATTTCAACAGATTCGTATGTTTATTAAAAGAGCTTTCTGCTTTGGGCATGAAGGGCAATAGAATTATTAAAGGAGCATTCCACTTTGGGTACAAAAAGGGAAAGGAAGGAGAATCCGGTAGTTCTTAAACTTAATACATGACCAAGTGTGTATAGGCTGTTGATCTTTATTTTGATACAGTTTCAATGATAAACTTGAGCACCATATTTATTTGTGTATTTCTTCTATTTAAAATATTAAAGAAGCACCCCAAGCAAAATAAAAAAGTCTGCTTCCTCCGATACGAATATAAATAAAGTAAACAGTAGTGTAGTTAGTTTCCCTGCCAAGCCGTTAATTTTGGGAGTTATCCGCTCTCGTTCCTACATGACCACGATCAGAATCCTACAGTCTCTTATGTGTGGACCTTAAGTCATTTTCTATATGCATTCCTCATAGTCACATTGAGCAGGTCATAACGAAACGGACGTCAGGTGCACACAGAAGCTGTAGTATTAGGAGAGCCTAAACGCGGTCATGTGTGACAGTAAAAGACCAGAACGGAGCAGATAACTCACAAATTAAGCGCTCGGTAGGAAAACTACCTACGCTACAGCTTACTTCATCTACATTACTATCGAAGAAAACGAAAAAAAAAATTGCTGGCAGTGCATCTTTGAAGCTGGCCAGAAACACTAATGTGTATGGGGACAGCCTGACTTTCTACCGATGTAGGGGGAAAACAGGTTTGCGAGTGCTTGCTTTTATAATGCCCCTTCTTTCGTTCCCTGGGAGACAAGCATCACCAGAGGTGGTACTCATTTCCGTCTCGCTATGGCAATAAACTTGTTGGCTTCAGTCTCAGCATAAATGTTTTCGAGTGACAACGAATATGGCTAGTTTTAGGCCACGCGGGCGTGCTTATTCTTGTTCTATAGAATTCTGAACATAAAAAAATTGTAATAAAAAAAATTAACCGTTAGTTAAAGGGAATGTATCGCCTATATTTTTTTTTTCCTAATTAAAACCAGATCATGAAACAATATTTTTTTCAAATCAATTTTTGTATTTTGATTGTAGACCTTTTTATTCTATTTTCTGTACATGAATATCGGGCAGTCATCTTGCCTGAGCTGCTTTTAACAGCATTTAGAAATATGCCTTAGAGCAGCCACATGGACTATAGGTGCTTGTTAACAGAACCCATCGACTTCTATGGGAACGTTTTCTAGGCATGCTCTGTGACCGGTCTGGAGGTCACTGTACAGGAAGGGATAGGCGGGGAGCTGTGTCCATCACCCATTGTCAATGGTGAATACAGTGATATATATATATATATGTGTGTTACCTTTCATTGTAATTCTACCTGTGATGATAAATAAATAACTGCTGAGAAGTGATCCCTACAGAACAGGAAAGGTCAGTCTATTGTGAGGTTCAGTGGCTAGGGTGAGAACTGAAAGGTTTTAGGATTATTTTTTAAATTTAGATATTGACAGAAAATAAAAAAAAATCACAAAAAAATTATTTAAAAATATGTTTAACATAAATCTTTAATTAAACATGTCATTTTCTGATGACAAATTAAATAAAGAAATTCTAAACCTACAATAGAATTAAAGAATAAAAAATGTCAGCCTGGAGGATTTGAGACAGTCCCTTTCTATATGCATCACTATGGAAAATTTATATCATAGAAGGGAGCCCACCCAACAGTACCCCTTCTATTAGAATTAATTTGATCTATAGGGGTCTTTAGTTATAATAGAAGTTGTACTTAAAAGTTGCTGAACCAAATAACCATGTGTGAAACCAGGTGTCCATCTCCTCTCGGCAGAAGACTGGATGTGGGTTAGGGCTTGGCTTGCAGGATCTCCATTGCAGACAGATGAAACAACTGAAGCCCCAAAAAGTCTCTATCACAAGAGGTAGTAAACAAAGGTGGAAACAAAATGGGTGCCCCTGAAATAGAGAATAAGGACCTTTTCTTTTTTTCTCCTCTTTGGATTATAAAACAGGATCAAGGTAGTAGAGGACACTTGCATGGCAAGTCTTCCTGTCAAGTTTGCTTTTATTTTGTTTAGTTTTTAACTTTTATGTCCTTCTAATAAGATTTAAGAGTCATAAAAAGGGCACCTGGCATGTGATTCTCTTGTAATTACGGTACTTTCATGTTTTGTGACAGTGAAAAACATCAAACAAATCAAAGGCTTCATCAGAAACCAATCCCGCAGATTAAACCGTGGATTATTTACAGACTCATTCAACAGTTTTTTTTTTTTTCTCATCATCATATTATTTTAGTGCCAGGAATGAGAGGCAGAAAAAATGCCAACATGGTAAAACTATTGTGTCGATTTGTGCTGATGATTGTATTATTTCAACTAAAGAGAACTGTACATGTAAAGTCAGATTTAAATAACCAAAAAGCTCTGATCAACACTGTTCATTCCAGATCTGTACATCCATACTATTTTTTTTTAGCATAGATACTACATTTCCTATACCTACATTACATAAGAAACCCCGGTTCAGTTTTACAGGTAGCCCATACTGGGACCATGGTAGTTTTATATACTTCATTCTTAAGATTGGTGGGATCACAGTGCCCAGATCCCAATAGTAAGACTTTTATTAAGATAATGTATCTAATGGACAGGTTATTAAAGTTATTTTTGGGACTACAGCTTTAAAAACGAATTCAACGTTTGATAAAAAAAAAACTATATTGTAATCTAATGAGATGTTAGTTCAAAGGTGATACCCTCCAATGGTGACAGATAACCAGGAGTCCAGATGCTAAAACTTTTGGCGAACAACTATTCACATTTCCCCTCCCGTAAAACGTAGAAGTGCAGAGTGCCCACTGAAGTCCATGGAGAACCATGTAATACATGATCATGCCGAGTCCTCTAGAGTGAGAAAAGGGTGTTTTTGTCAGTGCCATAGACATTGAACTGAGCGGAGGCGCGCATGAGCGACCGCCACTCCATTAAGTTGGGGGACTCCTGTTTTAGCGGTGAGTGGTCGAACCCCCCCAACAAACTAACCTTTGTCACCTATCCAATGGTTAGGTGTTAAATATTTTTTGTCTATAAAACCCCTTTAAATGGACACGCATCCTGTCAAGGGTATGAAATATTCGGATCTTTTTCAGATAGTAAATAATCATGAGTTGAAAAGAAAAATTTCTACCAACAGTCCTACTCATCAGTGTGTGCTTCTCAGATGGGGCAGAGAAATTATCTTTTCTTAACCCCTTAGTGACCACCAATACGCCTTTTCACGACGGTCACTAAGGGGCCTTAGGCTAGGCCGCCGCCATTTCACAGCATCTTAGTACAAGTCCTTCACGGGTGTCCCGTGCAGTCTGGAGCAGGTACTCGGCTGTCTGACGACAGCCGGGCTCCTGCTCTAACAGTAGCGATCAAAGTTTAATTCGATCGTGGCCGTTCAACCCCTTAAATGCTGCTGTCAATAGCAACCACAGCATTTAACCCGTTCGTGACCGCCAATACGCCTTTTCACGGCGGCCACTAACAGGCTTTATTCTGATGCATAAGCCTTTTTACGTCGCTGCATCAGAATAAGTAAACAAAGGAGGGAGCCGTCAAATCTCCCTGCTCTCAGCTGCCAGAGGTAGCTGAGGGCTGGGGTCATCCCTGCTCGAACGTGTGAGATCGATAGAAGGATCGATCTCACCCGTTTAACCCCTCAGATGCGGCGCTCAATAGCGTGCACCGCATCTGAGTGGTTTTGGAGAACGGGAGGGAGCTCCCTCTCATCCCACCGACACCCGGTGATAAGATCACTGAGTGTCTGTGTCTTAGATGGCAACCCCCAGGTCTGCCTGTAGTGAATGCCTGCTAGGTCATGCCGGAGGCATGTCCTAGCAGATGCTGAGAAGATACCTGTCCTGTAATACAAAAGTATTGCAGTGTATTATAATAGCGATCGGATGATCGCATATTAAAGTCCCCTAGTGGGACTAGTAAAAAAGTAAAAAAAATTAAAAACCCACTTATTCCCCTTGCAAACAGCTTTACTATTAAAAAAAACAAAATAACGTAAAAAAGTTACACATATTTGGTATCACCGCGTCCGTAACGACCCAGACTATAAAGCTATTACATTATTTAACCCGCACGGTGAACGCCGTAAAAAATTAAATAAAAAACTATGGAAAAATTGCTGTTTTCTGTGAATCCTGACTTAAAAAAAAGTCGCATCTACTCCAAAATGGTACCAATAAGAACTACAAGTCTTCCCACAAAAAAAAAGCCCTCATACAACTGCATCGGCGGAACAATAAAAAAAAGTTATGGCTCTTCAAACATGGAGACACAAAAACAAATAATTTTGAAAAAAAAAGCATTTTTACTGTGTATAAGTAGTAAAACATACAAAATCAATACAAATTTGCTATCGTTGCGATCATAACAACCCGCAGAATAAAGTTAGTGTGTTATTTATACCACACGGTAAACCGCGTAGATTTTGGAGGCGAAGAAGTGTGGCGAAATGTCTGTTTTTTTCTATTCCCCCCCAAAAAAAAGTGAATAAAAAGTTAATCAATAAAAAATATGTACCTGAAAATGGTGCTATTAAAAAACTTGTCCCGCAAAAAACAAGACCTTATACAGATATGTAGACGCAAAAATAAAAAAAAGTTACAGCTCTTGGAATGCGACGATTGAAAAACGTAACAAATACCTTGGTTATTAAGATTTAAAATAGGCTTGTTATTAAGGGGTTAAGTAGTTTACAGAGGGAGGAAGCGCCCTCTGTCCCCCATCGGCAGCCCGCAAATGCAATCGCCCCCAGACCTGCCCTGGCTATATACCGATTAGGCCATGCCATAGGCACGTCCTAATAGATTGCCTGTCAGTTTTACACTAAGTATACCATAGCAGCGATCAAAAGATCATAGTTAAGTGCCCTAGCTGGACTAAAAAAAAATAAAAAATAATAATAAAAAAAAGTTTTAAATAAAAATAATTAAAGATTACAGTTAGAAAAAAATAAAATAAAAACAATTTTTCCATTAAAAAAAGTGGTTTTATTTAATAAAAGTGTAAAAAAGTACAAATTTATGGTATCGCTGCGACCGTAATGACCCAAACAATAAAGTTAACATGTAATTTAAACCACAACACCATAAAAAAAAAAACGCAGAACTATGGCGGAATTGAAATTTTTTTGCATTGCCCCCCAAAGAGTAATAATAAAAGTTAATCAATAAGTCCAATGTACCCCCAAGAAGTACCAATGAAAACTATGTCTCGTCCCACAGAAAACAAGCCCACATATGATTAAGTTGACGGGAAAATAAAGTTATGGCTCTTGGAAAGTGACGATGTAAAAACCTCTACATACATGGTATCGTTGTAATTGTACCGACCCATAGAATAAAAGGTATTTACGCCGCACGGTAAACTTAAAATCCATAGAACAATGGCAGAATTGCCATTGTTATATATATATATATATATATATATATATTTATTTTCTGGGGCTTTATATATTTTTACAAAATACAAAAAAAAAATTGTAACATTATGTATAAAAAGTGAGTAAAAATTCCAAAACAAATACAGTATTCTATAGTTAAGTGCACCAAAAGTGTCTTACAATAGACAGGTATAAAGAAGGAAACACAATTGGATATTATAAAACAAACATGTGCAAACAGGCAGCTGCAATGGATGATTCAAACAAAGCATACAACAAGTAAAATAGTAGTGTCAATATCACGAATACTGAAGTGGGTGGAACGGGTGACCCAGAAGTCAAATCCATTGGTCACTAGCAGCAAGCACCTGTGCTAAACACCATCATACCAGACAACCACACACTTACAGCAAAAGGATCAAATTATCCAGCACTTCTTTATATAATAGTTTGATATTTATTAGTAATTCATTAAAACATGTTGCAGTCAATTGTAAAAGATATCTCTTCCACGCTTAGGCATTTAGAACCGTCCGGTTCTTTGTCATAGCAGGTTATGACTAAGAACCGGACTGCTCGAAATGCGTAAGCGTGGGACAGATATCTTTTACAATTGATTGCAACTTGTTTTAATGTATTACAAATCTCAAACTTTTATATAAAGAGGTGCTGGATGAATTGATCCTTTTGGCTTCAAGGTACAGGCGCAGCAACAAGGATTTCCAAAACTCGAGTACACAGACTCATCATAGTCAGGGTCAACAGGGAGAATTTGGTGAGCGGTCTCTATTTTTGTTAACCACACTAAAGCCTCATGCACACGACAATATTGGTTTTGCGGTCCGTGTCATCCATACTCACAGATCCACAACAATTCACCAGTATTGGAGAATCTGCAAATCTGGACCATAAAATGACTTGTCCTGAGTTTTTGCGGTCAGAATTTGTGGCCTCCGCACTGATCCGTGTAAATCACGGTCGTGTACATGGGGCCATAGAAGAGAACGGGTCCGCAATTTATCCTAAAAAATGCGGATAAGTTGCGGCTGCAAAAATATGGTCATGTGCATGAGGCCTTAGCCGGATTCATTTCAGACCGATATAAATTCATATCCTACCAGGTTTGAAGGTAATCAGACAGGATCTGTTGGTGCACGTTCCTTCTGGGAAGATCATTACCTTTAAACAAACAAAGGTAAAATGTAAAAAAACGTGTTAAACCTACAATGTTAGAAGAGAAAGTAAAATATTGGTACTTGGCAGTCACTCTGTACTCCATTACTTGTATGGCAAAGAGATGAATACTGATCTTTAAGTGTAATGAAGCACCTGCACATGGCTCCCAATGTCTTAGTGAGCAGATAAATCAATGATCTCGATACGATAGCACGGTGTTCTGCAGCTGCTGGCTGATGTTTCTATACACTCGTTGCACCTATTTAACAAATATCTCAGCGAATATGGCTGATTCATTACACTCTGCTGGTCAACAATGGCTACTTTTAATTGTGTTATATGTGTCCTTTTTTGGAAGTGTTTAATTTAAATTAATAAAGGTTATATTTTAGTTAAATCGATACATTAAAAATATCAATTGGTAGTTGACAATTAGGGTCTTTATTGTGCCTCAGGCATAACAGTATTTTTTGAATTTCCCATTCCGGACACTGTCCGTGCATGAAATGGATAGCTCATTGTTTTTAAAGGGCACCATGTAATGTATTATTTTTCCTGTAGTGGCACTGCAGGGAAACTAAACACTTGCTGCCATGCTCCCCCACATATAACAGCTGGGGGACCCATCAGCAGGACGCTGATCATCTTATCATCAGGGGACCCTTCTAACAAAGAGGGATTGTTTGAAGTGGATTAGCAGTTTGATAAAAAAAATGTCATACCTGTGGCCAAATACCATTCGAGTGGGCACGTCTCCTTATTTCTTCGACTGTTTTTTTACGAGAATCTTGATCAGAGCGGGAAACAAACACTGGTCGAATATAGTTAATTAATGCTGAGAAGAAGAAGAAGAAAAAAAAAAAAATAATTCATCTGTTTTCTGTATAGTCCTAGAACATAAACCACAAGCTGAAATTGTGCTTATAAACTAAGGCCTCATGCACACGACCGTAGTGTTTTTCTGGTCCGCAAATTCCAGGACCGTGTTCCGTGAAATGTCCTCCGCAGTTCATCCGTATGTAATCCGCAGTTCATCCGTATGTAATCCGCAAAATGCGGATAAAAAAAAAAAGCCTAGGTAAAACAGGATGACGACAGAACTTATTCCCGGTTGTCGCCTAGCAACACTTCCGCAAATCCGCAAACTGCAGTTGACACACGGAGGTGTACCCGCATTTTCCACGGGCCCATTGACTTCTATGGGCATGTCCACATCGAATTTGCGGGCCGTAATAAGACATGTCCTGAGTTTGTGCGGCACGGATTTGCGGACACCCGTGAAAACACGGATAGTGTGTATGGGCCCATAGGAATGAATGGGTCCGCAATTCTCCCGTGGATTTTCGGGAGAATTGCGGACGCAAAAACACGTTCGTGTGCATGGGGCCTAAGGCTAAGTTCACACTTGTGTTGTATATTCTGAAACGAAATCAGTTTTCAGATCAGAATAAGGATAAAAACAGATCCCTTAAAATTTTTTAATTGAATCCATTACGTTAGTCATGTGTTTTTTGTTTTTTTTTACAGAGATAAGAGTGCAGAGTACAGGACTTTTACTCCGTTCAAAAAAATGGATGTCTAAAGGATGGGTTAATTTTATCATAGGTGTCAATGTAAAACGGATGCATCCGTTATTTTGATTTCAATGGGATTTTTAACGGATCGGTTTCTAGCCTTATTCTGATCTAAAAACGGATCATACAACGCAAGTGTGAACTTAACCTAACAGAAGGAAAAAGGCTAGATTTATGTAAATAGAAAAAAAAAACATTCTAAACATTGTTAAATTGATTTCTTTCGGTACTGATAAAAGCTGTAATTATTTAGCATACCTTTGGTTAGCTTAGTTTAATCTAACAAACAAGGATTTGGTCTATTAACTTCCTCAAGAAACTACACTTTCCTGTTGGCTTGCAAGAATTTCATTTGGAATCTCTCCAAGTTTCTGAATGGAGAGCTGAAAACGTTAAAGGAACAACATATTGCTAGAGTGGTCATCTAGAGATACTTAATACCTTTAGATCAAAAGAGAAGATTGTAGTAAGATATTAAGATACAGGGCACGATCAGTTGTTCTGTAATGGGTCCTACCACGTGATGGCAGACCTGTAGAAAGTGTTGGGAGTGTATGGGCATCTCTCTGTATGTCATATTTGTACATGAGTGTCTGTGCATTCATTTATGTGTATGTATATCATTTAGGTGTGTGGGTTTATATAATTTGATATAATTTTAACAAACTACTTCACAATGTATTGTGCTCACACTGTGTGACCAAAATTAGGAGTAGTTGCAGAACGCATTAAAAATACTAAAAAAAAAAAAAAAAAAAAATGCAGAAAAATCATGCAACGTGAAAGTCTAATACGGTCTACAAAACATAACAGTTCTACTTTTGTGCACTTTTCAGCTTTAGTTTCCTAAACATAACTCACTTCCCCAAACAGGAATGTCTTTGCTTTCGGCCTTCATGACAATGGAAGCCATTGTCATAGTTACTGGAATGGCATCAAAATAGGAAGAGTGTGGAGCCAAAGTGAGAATAGGAGCTTCTGCGGGCAAGGCTTGTCTTCCCTTTACGGTCACCCAATGAAAGCCACCAGCAAACCACATCGTCCGCATTATAGCTTTTAACGCAATGTCCAAAAACCTAAAAAAATAAAAAAAAACAGTAAGATATATCAACAGGAGCCATTCAGGACAAATTATTTCTATTTCATGACTAAATAAGAAAGGCTGTGGGTTGTAGGGCTACCTAGGACAGGTGCCACACCTCATGCAGTCCTGATCATTACATAAATTATGCCAGGGTAAGACTCCAAGGAAGAGAAGTAGAAGTCACGTATACACATGAGACTATTAATAAACATAAATAAATTATATCGGATGTAAATGTGTCACCCACATTCAGGTGACGTGCTGGCAGTATTAATACACACAGCCAGTCCTTCAGGTCCCATTCCATTACCACCACTCCCCAACGCTGGAATGAGGTTATATTAGTAGGATTATTTCTTTACCAATACTAATATACAGTGCCCAGGATGACAATCTGACTGGGGACTTCATGTCTCCCGATGGCATTCTTCTTTAAAGGATTATTCATATCTAAGACGTGTATGTCAGTCTCAGGTTAGGCAATAAATGTCTGATAAACGCGGGTCCCTGCTCTGAGACCCACACCCATCTACAGAACAGAATTCATCTCACCCCGATCACACCTGGTGAGGTGACTGCCAGCTGCCACATTCATACGGAGAATCAATAGAGAGGTAGCCGTGCAGGCTCGGCTGTTTCCGCAACTTTTATAGGAATCAATGGAGAGAGCCATGCACATGCGCGGCCCCCTCTTTATGGGTTCTCAGCCTTGATTTGTCAGCCGCCCCCTTTCTAGGGATGTCATGAGCATCTGTCAGACATTCGTGCCATATTCTGTGAAAATATCAGAAAGGTCTTAGATGGGAAGGCCCAGTACATGTTTAATGAAGAGATAACCCCAAAGTCTTATTTTAAAGGGAATGTCGCATGTGCCACTCTCTGCTGAGTGACGACTATTGTACAATCAGGACACCGCTAACGCCATCACTCAGAACAGAGAGGAGTGGCTGGCAGCGTTCTCTGAGACAAGCCATGGGGTATTTGCACATCACGTGCCCGCCTCCGTGACACCGGGTAAATAAACATAGATTTCAAAAGGTAACTTTACAATTCCCTACATCACACTTTCAGACGTTTTGAGGCCTCAAAACAGCGGAAATAATCCCCTCTAGAAAACTTATGCTGATAGATAGAGGTCTTGACTAATCATTCTGCCTCTGTGGAAACATTTTTCTCTGCTTTCAAAACAAAATGTGATGTAATGGACATACCATACACGGCTATAGAATATTGTAATGTACTATATGTTGTACCGTTTCTTTTTTTCTGTACGTGTATTTAGATATTTCCTTGTATGCAAACCGGGATGGGGTGGAAGGGAATCTTCATCTTAATTCCTTTATGGTTATGACTATGCAATAAAAACAATCTGATTTAAAAAAAGAACACAAGGAAAACAGATGCATTCTGAAACCACATATAGATAGTAACATGGTTCCTAATGCCCACTTTTGCACTCTTCTCCTAGAACACTGTGGTTTCAACATTTAACACATAATTAACCCTTAGATATAGCACATAGAATTCAACTGGCACAATGTAACAATACATACTCCGCACAAAACTATCAAATAACAACCGTTCTACACCATTTAAACAGTAATAGATTACAAAATCATGCCTACTTTCTTCCCACAACAGTGCCCATTTTGTGCATTGGCCGTGTGTGGTATTGCAGCCCAGTTTGATTCTAGTGAATAGGGCTGAAATGCAATACCAAATACAGCCTGTGCGTAAGAGTGGCAGCAGCCGACCTATTTTTCTAATTTCACACAACCCCTTTAAATAATGTTCCCCCCCCCCTCTTTTTGGGTACCATCAGATGTACAGGAGCTAATCACTATAGCTATACAGCTGTGTGGAGCTGTCTGGTACCAAGAACCAAGCTTTGGAAGTGTAGTTACTTCTGGTCATTTGCTTTTTCACACTTATTCCCAAACCCATGAAGCGATAGAATTGGAATTTTAAAGACTGTAGAAATTAAAGTGAAGGTTCACATTTAGACATTTTCGAACATCATTGGGGACCATGAGCCGGAACCCTGCTAGAATAAAAAGGAGGCCTGTAGCGCCATTTTAAAGAGCCGCGCTCCGCTGGCCTGTAAACACGGAGATCTTTAGACCTTCAAGCATATTAAAAAGGTTTTCCTATTGCTTTGAATGGAACTTTAACGCACATCTATCGAAAGGACATTTCAGAAAAGGTTTTAAAATTTACAAACCTTCACTTTAAAGAATGTTTTCATTTGAACACAATTTTACAGTTTCCTTCAATATATGATCTACATAAAAAAAGTTCCATAACATGTTACATCGAAATGCATTCATTATTTCATAGTTACAGTAGTATTATAGCTCAGAGCTGCATTCACAATTCTGCTAGTTGCTATTGGAAACAGTCTGCAGACCCATTCTTAACAGTCTTTATATGAAATAGAAGTTTATTTTTCCTCCATAAGCTTACTGTATAATTTAGGAATATAATTTTTTATTCTGATACTACAGCCTATTGGCCTGACTGTACAGGACGGACTTAAAATCAACATCTTGTCTGACGATAATCCACTCTAGCTTTTTGCAATTAGCAGAAGATTACATCTACAGCCCAGGCCAAGAGGATTCAGCATTATAAACAAATACACGTCGCAAGTAGCCGTCCCTAACTTGGGGACCACTTTTTTTAGGCAGAAAACGGACCTTACAATGCGATTATTATGATTGGAAAAATTGTATCAAGGGTATACTGATGCTGAGATTTTTCAATAGAATGCAGACCATTCCTTTAAAACATTCATCACAGTTTCACACTAGGAGTTGTGTAATTTTTTTGCTGACCACTTACAAAAAATGTCACTTTAACCCCTTCCCGCTCCTTGACGTACTATTACGTCATGGCAGCTGTATCGTTCGCGCTCCATGCCGTAATAGTACGTCTCGGGAGTAACGGCCGTTTCGGCCGTCCTCCCGACACATACAGGAGCTGTGACAGCTGCTGTCTTGTTCAGCAGCTGTCACAGCTCCTACAGCGGGGACCGATCGCTGTGTCCCCGCTGATTAACCCCTTAAAAGCCGCGTTCTATAGAGATTGCGGCTTTTTAGGGGTTAAGCTGCCATCGCCGGCCTGCTACGCGATAGCGGCCGGCGATGGTGACTATGGCAACCGGACACCAAACAATGGCGTCCGGCTATGCCATAGACGGAAGCCTAGTGGGTCCTGACAACGTCAGGACCCACTATGCTTGCTGTCAGTGAGTAGCTGACAGTTCTAATACACTGCACTACGCATGTAGTGCAGTGTATTAGAATAGCGATCAGGGCCTCCTGCCCTCATGTCCCCTAGTGGGACAAAGTAATAAAGTAAAAAAAAAGTTAAAAAAACATGTGTAAAAATAAGAAAATAAAAGATTTAAAAGTAATAAAAGTAAAAATCCCCCCTTTTCCCTTATCAGTCCTTTATTATTAATAAAAATATATAAACAAACAAATAAACTATACATAATTGGTATCGCCGCGTCCGTAACGGCCTGAACTACAAAATTATTTCATTATTTATCCCGCACGGTGAACGCCGTAAAATAAAATAATAATAAACCGTACCACAATCACAATTGTTTGCTCACTTCACCTCCCAAAAAATGGAATAAAAAGAGATCAAAAAGTCGCATGTACCTAAAAATGGTACTGATCGAAACTACAGTTCGTTACGCAAAAAATAAGTCCTCGCACGGCTTTATTGATGGAAAAATAAAAACGTTATGGCTCTTAGAATAAGGTAACACAAAAAGTGAATGATTGTTTACAAAACTTATTTTATTGTGCAAACGCCATAAGACATAAAAAAAAACTATAAACATCTGGTATCGCCGTAATCGTATCGCCCCGCAGAATAAAGTGAATATGTCATTTATAGCGCACGGTGAACGCTGTAAAAAAAAACGAAAAAAAAACAATCGTACAATTGCTGTTTTTTAGTCACCACGCCACCTAAAAATAGAATAAAAACTGATCAAAAAGCCACATGCACCCCAAGAAAACTACAGTGGATTCCTCAAGGGGTCTAGTTTCCAAATTGGGGTCACTTTTGGGGGGTTCCCAATGTTTTGGCACCACAAGACCGCTTCAAACCGGACATGGTGCCTAATAAAAAGGAGGGCTCAAAATCCACTAGGTGCTCCTTTGCTTCGGAGGCCGGCGCTTCAGTCCATTACCGCACTAGGGCCACATGTGGGATATTTCTCAAAACTGCAGAATCTGGGCAATAAGTATTGAGTTGCGTTTCTCTGATAAATCCTTTTGTGTTATAAAAAAAATGGTATAAAGAGGATTTTCTGAAAAAAAAAAATGAAAATTTCACCTCTACTTTGCTCTAAATTTTTGTGAAACACCTAAAGGGTTCATAAACTTTCTAAATGCTGTTGTGAATACTTTGAGGGGTTTAGTTTCTAAAATGGGGTATTTGATAGGGGTTTCTAATATATGGGCCCCTCAAAGCAACTTCAGAACTGAACTGGAACCTAAAAAAATAAATAAATGAGGCAATACTTCGCTTCTTACATTATACTGATAATGAGCCGTGCCCACCCCGAGATGACCCCAGTTTTGACCGTTTGTATAAACGGAGACCCCTATTAGACCGTTCCAGTGCCCGGTTTTCCCTAGCATTCACCCCAGAGAAGTGTATTTCTATTGATGAGTCCCTGGTACATTTTAAAGGGAGGGTTCAATTCCACGAGTACCTGCCGGGTAAGAGGGCAAGGTATGGCGTGAAGATGTATAAGCTGCGAGAGTGCATCAGGGTATACCTACAGGTTTAGGATATATGAAGGAAAGGCCACCCCCAAACCAGACTGCATCCTGGACTACAATAGGTACATGGGAGGTGTGGACTTGTAAGATCAAGCCCTGAAGCCCTACAGCGCCATGCGGTGTGGTATAAGAAGCTGGCCGGGCACATCATACAGATGGCATTGTACAATGCGTACATGCTACGTCGATGTGCAGGCCAGACGGGAACTTTCCTGGAATTTCAAGAGGTGATTATCAAGAACCTAATCTTTAGGGACCAAGAAGGGGGGGCACCCAGTACTTCTGGAAGCGGGGCCACACGCATCGTACCAGGGCGGCAACACTTTCCAGGAGAAGTTCCCCAAACGGGCAAGAAGGGAAAAAGTCAAAAGAGGTGCAACGTCTGCTATAAGAGGGCGATAATGGATGACACAATATATCAATGTGACACGTGTCCCGAATAACCAGACCTCTGTATGAAAGTGTTTTAAAATTTATCATACATCCCTTGGTTTATAATTTACCCCAATTTTACTTACCCTGATGCACTCCGCACAGCTTATCCCCCCTCGTCTTTCCCCTCTGAGCCCTGCTGTGTGCCCAGGCAGCTGATAACAGCCACATGTAGGGTATTGCCATACCCGGGAGAACCCACATTACAGTTTATGGGGTGTAGGTCTCCGGTCAAAATGCTCACTACACCTCTAGATGAATGCCTTAAGGGTGTAGTTTTTAAAATGGGGTCACTTCTTGCGGGTTTCAACTGTACTGGTACCTCAGGGGCTTCTGCATACATGACTTCGCACTAGAAAATCCCCAGTAGGCCAAATGGTGGTCCTTTCCTTCTGAGCCCTCCCATGGGCCCAAACGGCAGTTTATCACAACAAATGGGGTATTGCGGCACTCAGAACAAATTGCGCAACAGAATGGGGTATTTTGTTTCTTGTGAAAATAAGAAATTTTCAGCCAAAACGACATATTATTTGAAAAAAATAATTTTGTTTTCATTCCCAGCCCAATTCAAATAACTTCTGTGAAAAAACTATGGGGTCAAAATGGTCACAACACCCATAAATGAATTCCTTGAGGGGTGTAGTTTCCAAAATGGGGTCATTTGTGGTGGGTTTCTATTGCTTTGATACCTCTGGGGCTCTGCAAATGCGACATGGCACCCGAAAACCAATCCAGCAAAATCTGTACTCCAAAGAACACACAGTGCTCCTTTCCTTCTGAGCCCTCCCATGGGCCCAAACGGCAGTTTATCACCACAAATGGGGTATTGCCGCACTCAGGACAAATTGGGCAACAAAATGGAGTATTTTATTTCTTGTGAAAATAAGAATTTTTGAGCTAAAATGACATATTATTGGAAAAAAAAAAATATTTTTTTAATTCCCAGCCCAATTCAAATAAGTTCTGTGAAGAAACTATGGAGTCTAAATGGTCACATTACCCATAAATGAATTCCTTGAGGGGTGTAGTTTCCAAAATGGGGTCACTTTTGGTGGGTTTCCATTGCTTTGATACCTCTGAGGCTCTGCAAATGCGACATGGCACCCGAAAACCAATCCAACAAAATCTGGACTCCAACAAACATATAGCGCTCCTTTCCTTCTGAGCCCTCCCATGGGCCCAAACGGCAATTTATCACCACAAATGGGGTATTGCCACACTAAGGACAAATTGGGCAACAAAATGGGGTATTTTGTTCCCTGTGAAAATAAGAAATTTTTATCACAAATGACATTTTATTGGAAAAAATGACATTTTTTTCATTTCAGAGCCCAATTCAAATACGTGCTGTGAAAAAACTGTGCGGTCAAAATGGTAACAACAACCCTAAATGAATTCCTTGAGGGGTGTAGTTTCCAAAATGGGGTCACTATTGGGGGATTCCTACTGTTTTGACACCTCAACACCTCTTCAAACCTGGCATGCTGCCTAAAATATATTCTAATAAAAAAGAGGACTCAAAATGCACTAGGTGCTTCTTTGCTTCTAGGGCTTGTGTTTTAGTCCACGAGCTCAGTAGGGCCACATGTGGGACATTTCTAAAAACTGCAGAATCTGGACAATACATGTTTAGTAGTGTTTCTCTGGTAAAACCTTCTGTGTTACAGAAAAAAAAAATGAATAAAATTGAAATTCAGCAAGAAAAATAAAATTTGCAAATTTCACCTCCACTTTGCTTTAATTCCTGTGAAATGCCTGAAGGGTTAAAAAACTTTCTAACTGCTGTTTTGAATACTTTGAGGGGTCTAGTTTTTAAAATGGGGTGTTTTATCAGGGTTTCTAATACATAGGCCCCACAAAGCCACTTCAGAACTCAAGAGGTACCTTAGAAAAAAGGCTTTTGACATTTTCTTAAAAATATGAGAAATTGCTGTTTATGTTCTAAGCCTTGTAACGTCCAAGAAAAATAAAAGAATGTTCAAAAAACGATGCCAATCTAAAGTAGACATATGGGAAATGTGAACTAGTAACTATTTTGGGTGGTATAACCGTCTGTTTTACAAGCAGATGCATTTAAATTCTGAAAAATGCAATTTTTTCAACATTTTCTCTACATTTTGCAATTTTTCACCAATAAACACTGAATATATCGACCAAATTTTACCACGAACATGAAGCCCAATGTGTCACGAGAAAAGATTCTCAGAATCGCTTGGGTAGGTTTAAGCATTCCGACGTTATTACCACATAAAGTGAAATATGTCAGATTTGAAAAATGGGCTCTGAGCCTTAAGGCCAAAACTAGGCTGCGTCCTTAAGGGGTTAAACACTGTAACCAACACTAAATACACAGTCTGACAACACTGGGAACCTGGGCAGGTACTAACTCTCTGCGTGTGTGTGTGCGCGCGCAGAGTTATTACCTGTGCAAGTTCCCAGGTGGCTCGTCAGTATACGATTGGCAGGTGTCCGACACCCGGACCGATCGGCTGCCTACGGCACCGGAAGTTATGCCGTTGTTTGTGCCAGAAACAGATGGCTCTGACCACTGTGTAGCGTTCTCTTGAATAGAAGCAGAGCTGCAGTGTCGCTTCCAGCACTGACCACTGCATAGCTTCCTGCACCGGAACAGCTGATTGGTGCGGGTTCCGGGTGTCTGACCCCCAAGATCATATATGGATGACCTATCCTGCGGATAGGTTATCAGTACGAAAAACCGCCCCGTGACCAGACAACCCCTTTAATTTCAATTACGAACGATTAAAAACTATTGCTCTGGGATATTTATGCACAGCATTTAGGCTGGGGCTGGACCTAGACTTTTGTTTTGGAATGAGCGATAAATCACTGTCCATAGAAATGCATTAGGCTAGGGATAAAAAAAAAAATTGCTGTGATAAATTGCTGTATATTGCAATGCATTGAATCGCGCCAGACAAGTCTGTAGCTCTGAAATACCAGAATTTAGCAATTTGAAAAAAAAACGCAAGCAAATCACTTGACTGGAGCGATTATAGAGAGATTTGCAAGCTACTCGATGCATTTCTATAGACTGTGATTTATCACAACAATTTTTTTGTAGGGAGATAAATAACCCTAGAATAATGTTTTACTATTTGACAACGATTTATCGCTCACTACAAAATAAAAAAAAAAGGCTATGTCTAGCCCAAACCTTATTGCTAGATACTATCAGAATTCATTGGCTCACAGGCAAAAACAGTACCTACAATACAAGTAAATGGGGGAGGAATCCTCCAGCTCACTGATCCTACGTCCGAGCCCGGACAGTGCACGGATCCTCGTGGCGGCACACGATGAAGATCAAAGCAGAAAAAGAGAAACTTGATCCAGCGCTGGGTTTAAAAGGAAGTAATATTCCAACTATATTAAAAAAGTCCATATACAAAGGGGTGGATGCATCAGATAGCAGGCCTACGCGTTTCAGACTAATATCATTTGTCCTTACTCATGGCGTGTTAAATAAATTTTTAAATAAAAATAAAAAAGACACCCATTTAATGTAGTGAAAAAGAAGACGATAAAGCATGTTTCTCACATAAATGTGCTATGCCGACATGTCATACTTATCTAATGATACAGTGTGATGAATGCTACTCATGGCTCAGCGTATGACTGAGAGCCCAGGCTCCAGGACACATTTTATGCTATTTTTGTCTGACAATGAATAATAGAACAATATTCTCATCATGTGGCATTAGATGTAAGCGCTGGTTACCAGGCTTAGTGGAGGATGTAGAATTCATTGTAAGCATCCGTATATTGGCTGGATAACAAGAGTAAAAAAACATTGCAGGACCCGTAACTAACCCAGGGACTCAGAGGCCATTTCATATGGGACATTGCAGGGCTTAGAAAATAAAGTCACATTCGCAAATCAAATATAAAATGATTGAAGCAAGAATTATCCGCCAAGGACATGCTTCCTTTTATGGACCTCACCCTTTAAAATAATCCCAAAATTATGAGTGAACCCACTATTTTGGACTAGAAAGGTCCCAGAAGTGATGTGATGACTAGGGGGTGTAGGGCCACGACTGGACATGGTCACGGTTTGTGGCCATTACCCAATGTTTTCTTGATGCCTACCAACAAGAAGAGGAACATTTGTTCTTCTGATCACTGCTTTTCAGGAATCACAGATTGCCCTTCAATAAATCCCAGGAGGCAAGGGATGATATAAAGCTGATTGATGCAAGGAGTACAAACTACTGGAAAGAACTTTTGTATTCTATAGGGTGTCTACGGTCTGCGAATATATAGTTTTGAGAGTGTTCAACCCCTTTCTTTGAGGGTGAATTCTAGGTTTTAGTATTCCTCCCCAACTGCCCTAACCTCAAAGAGGGCATGGCTTATGCAAATGTATCCCAAGGTGGGCATCTCAGGGTTTTGTGGCAGTTTTTGGGTAAATGCCTCGCAAATAGGGATTCAAAATGTTGGGTGGTATGCTTTTAGTCATGCGGGCACATTTTTTTTATTTTGCACCGGAGAACTAAAAAATTATTTTTGTGCAGTTTTGACGATTATATCATTGGCTGATATTTATTGGAACTTGAACTTCCATGCAGTTCCTGCAAATAAGTGAATGAGATGTAAGTGACGATCACTAATCGAAACGCAATCTGAGGCGGACAGTTGGCGAGGAGCTTTGTGAACAATACGGTGTCAGATGCTCTCGACCATTTAAAATCACTGAAATTGCCCCTCTCAATGCGGATTGGCTGAGAGCAGTTGACAATAATCCTCCAAAATGTCCTTTCCAGATGGACGCCAGGCACATTATACAACCCTTCCAAAGGCAACTCTCAGCGCCCTTAAGATCCAACGTGCAATTCGAATAATGCATTAAAGTAGCAAAGGCGATAGTCAATTGAAAGTGATTGCTTTGGGGGATTCATGTTCAGTGATCGCTAGATGTGGTCGAAATTGATCAAATTGAACGTAAAATTGCAGAGGTGAACACATGGTTAGATAGATTATTGACTATCCTGAACTTAGAGGTACAGCTCCCGACGAAAGCTGCAGCATTACTGCAACTACAGGCCTTTTTTTTTGGCTGCAAGCCATTGTTTACTTTGGGGAAAGATAAGAGAGTGGTGGCTATAGAAGAACTATGCAATACAGAAGATAACAGAGCCAGCCTTATCGTAGGCACTATACAGTATAAATGGTCATTAACTGTTGGCATGAGTTCAATAGGATAATAGAGTACATAAAACTACTTATGTCTTCAGAGTGCTGGGTCAAGCATAACACGCTGAATTTACACACACACATATTTTTGCTATGATCCAACCAAGATATTGAGAATATAATCAAAATACTGAATTGAATGGATCCGTTCACGGTTTGGCCTCCATGAAATTGTTTATGATCCACTCACCTTTATCTCTCTGAAGGTAACTTGTACCGTAAATGGTTATCAGTAGAGTAACCCCATAAAGGCAGGGCTATATTTTGCTATGACGGTCAGAAAATTTCTGATCGTATCCTAGCACAATATCAGTTTAAGTGTTATTCCCACCTTAGACACTTATGGCATATCCACGGGAATGAATGGAGAGGTGTGTGGCTCGTTTCAATGATACCTATAGGAGTTACGGAGAATGCAAAGCCCGCGGCCAACTATCCATTCATTTACCACCCAGATGCAGGGGCTGGTAAATGAATAGAGTTGGAGGGCGCTCCCAAGATAGGGGACATTTATGGAATATCCCATGAATGACTAAGGTGAGAGCACCCCTTTAAATAATAGTTAATGTTCAGCATTTCTGAATTTTTCGGCTTGTCCTATTACTTTTTCGCAACAGGATACAAATGGTCACTTTGTTAGTAGTACATGATATAGTAGGGGTAGATAAATCACTAGTGGAACCACATGGCTGCATCCATGGCACCTTATATATCAACATGCCATGGATATAGTCGCGCAGTTTCCAAAATTTGGCAGCAATTTACCAGTACAGGAAAAACATTGCACGGAATCGAGGTCATGCTGCAAATTTTCTTATCCGGAGAACGTCAATTCATTTTTTGATTTCTTGTGGGATTGTCACCATAGATTTCACCTTTTGCAGGATGAAATCTAACAGAAAAAGTCTGCAGCGCTAACAATAGCGGTTTATAGTCAACACTAGCAGTTTAAGGCTATGTTCACACGGAGTATTTTGGGGGAGGAATATCTGCCTCAAAATTCCGTTTGGAACTTTGAGGCAGATATTCCTCTCCCTGCACGCCGATTTTCGCGACGATTATCGCGCCGTTTTTCGCCCGCGGCCATTGAGCGCCGCGGGCATAAAACAGCGAGAAATACGCTTTCTCCTGCCTCCCATTGAAGTCAATGGGAGGTCAGAGGCGGAAGCGCCCGAAGATAGGACATGTCGCTTCTTTTTCCCGCGAGGCAGTTTTACTGCTCGCGGGAAAAAGACGCCGACGCCTCCCATTGAAACCAATGGGAGGCGTTCCCGGGCCGTTTTTGCTGAGTTTTGCGACGTGGTTTCCGCGTCAAAAAACTCGGCAAAATACCCCGTGTGAACATAGCCTTAACTTCATGTTTTCAGACATTTCACTTCCTAAGCTAAACTGTGGAACTGGATACAAATAGAAAATGAAAACCGACACATTACAAACATCACTTTTTAGGCTGGTGCTATATTTTTGGGGGGTGTTTTGCATCTCCTGGTTAAATTTCTTCTTTAACATGTAGGTATAGTCTTGCTCAGATTTGCATGTCATTTAACATTTGGATAATTTCTACTTTTAGTCCTTAGCAACAGACTACAAGTGGTCAGTCAGCAATCACTGTTCTTTAGAAGAAGTGGCAGTTTGTAGTTAGCGGAGCTGTTGGCATAAATTAAAATGGCATGAACCAACTATGTACGGTAAATCATAAAGTTACAGAATTGTAGTTTCCTGCAATGTTTTTCTGCAACTTGATCTAGTTTGTCCAAGGCTGAGAACTCTACTGTATACATCAATCATACGGCTATTCTAGGAGGTCTCCTTACAGCGCAGTCACATGACTGAACTCCCAATTGACACCTACGTAGGAAGATATAATTAATATAAAAGGCTGACACAATTACTGGCCTGGAAAAAATTGTGAAATGCAGAACTGATTTTTCATTTTCATTTAACTTCGGTTTTTATCTGTTTACCCACAATTCCATGCTGCAGTGCAGTTTAAAAAAACAACAACTATATTCGTGAATCAATAGGATCAGATTTTAAAGCCAAAACTAAGATAAAACGTGACACACTGGAAGGGCAGTAGTAGAGAATTTAATTCTGCACAATAATGCATTTATATATGCCATTCAGGGCCTGAGGGAAAAACAGAATAAAAACTACTAGGGGCACTGTGATGCTTGCCATTAATAGGTGTCAATTTTGGAATGCCAACCTGTTGCCTGTATAGAAACCCAAGATAGCTCAGGGATATTTAAACAAAATATTAACACATTGTGGAAAATACATCTAGAAAAACTCTTCTAAATGAGTACCCGATGTGGATCAGCTGATCTCAGTGACTACTGCAGGGAAACCGTAGCATGACACTGTTAATAGTCTGTCAAGTAATACATGGTTGCGCTCAGGCCCCCAAATTTTGAGCCCTTCTTTATAGTTGCTCATGCTCTGAATTTTAGAGTGGAGTCGTAGCAGGGGGACACAACAAGGGTGGACAATAGCACATCCCAATGATCTATTGGTGCATATCTCGTGGACTCTACCAAGTAGGGTTGTCACGATACCAGAATTTGTGTAGTACTTTGTGTAGTACTGCGACGCTCAATACCAAAGCGATACTTTGCCAACAACAATAAAATGTTCTTTAGTCAGCCTTTATCGCGGCATTCAAGGGAATAGCGGCGGCGATCAGAGGTTTCTCTGATGTCCGCCATTAGAGCAGGGCTGCAGCTCTATAACACAGCCATTGCCCCGCTCCAAACAACAAGTGTGCGCGCGCGGTCAGCGTGAGGTAATGCTGCCGGCGCTGCACTAATGAGCAGCGGAACTGAAGACAGAACATCGGGGTGTTTTGCAGTGTGCCCGCCATGTTCTCTTTCTTTAGTGCCGGCGCTCATCAGTGCAGTGCCGGCCGCATCACCTCATGCGGACCACGTGCGCACATACACTTGTTGTCAGGAGCGGGGCAATGGCTGTATTACACAGCCGCAGACCCTCTCTAACTAAATTCATGTGTTACAATACTAAGCTGTGCAGCCACACAGTTTCAAAATAACGGTATTGAACCGTTTGACGGTACATGGCATCGAAGTTGTATCGATATTTCGATGCATCGTGCATCCCTACTACCAAGTCTGGAAAAGGTAATTGAAAGGCAGAGACTGCACTCAGTTTTTTTTGCAATTAATTGTATTTATTGATTGACTATCACACACCGCCAATGTACGAAGCGCATAGCCCAAATAATATCTCTTTAAAAGTAACTTTTCAGGGTAGAGTAAATACCCTTCAGGAATAGTAGTCGCTGTCAAGTAGCAGCCGGGGAATTCTGACAGCATTTTAAGCCAAAGTCATTCAGATCTATGGTGCTTGACTTCAAAATGTTTCAGATTTCTACTAACTGAAATTCCTAAGCACTGCTAAAGGGTATTCAGCACTCTATATAGTGCTGTAGACCCTTTGTTCTAGAAATCTGTGGCGGTCAAAGCTCACTATCTAGTATCTATAGCAGGGGTCCCAAACTCAGCCAGGTAAGTGGGCCACATATACAAAAAAATGTGAAGTTGATGGGCCGCATTACGTTCAAATTTGATACAATACCAAATTATTGTTAATCAATTATTTATTTGAACTACTATAATAATACTACTACATTACCATAAAAAATACTACACTACTATAACACTACATTACTATAACAATACTACACTACTATAATAATACTACATTACTATAACACTAGTACATTACTATAATAAAAATACTTCTACATTACTATACTACATTACTAGAATAATAATAATAATAATAATAATACTACATTACTATAATACTACTACAATATTATAACAATACTACATTACTATCACAATACAAAATTAAAATAATAATAGCGCTAGATTTAAACTTAACGGAAATTTGCGCGTTTACTCTACGAGCTTATTTCAACAATACAGTTTTTACAGTTTAAGTGTATATAAATGCAGTCCAGCGGCTGCAGTTGGCAGACACACAAATGTCAAGATTAGGCAGCCCCTTTTTAGATACTGCCACCGTGCCCTCTGTAAAACAACGCCACAGTGCCCTCTGTAAAACAACGCCACAGTGCCCTCGGTAGATAATGCCACACACCCCTAGATAATGCCAGAGTGTCCTCTGTAGATACTGCCACACACCCACCCGTAGATGCTGCCACAGTGCCTCCTGTAGATGCTGCCACAGTGCCTCCTGTAGATGCTGCCACAGTGCCCCCTGTAGATGCTGCCACAGTGCCCCCTGTAGATGCTGCCACAGTGCCCCCTGTAGATGCTGCCACAGTGCCCCCTGTAGATGCTGCCACAGTGCCCCCTGTAGATGCTGCCACAGTGCCCCCTGTAGATGCTGCCACAGTGCCCCCTGTAGTGCCCTCTGCTGGAGGAGTCCCTCACATCACTGTCCATACATATATGGCCAGAGATGTCAGGGGCAACCCCAGAACTGGAGTCCCGGCAGAGCGCTAGTAGCGCTCCTACTGGGACTCCAGCTGTGCTCCCGACATCACTGTCCAGCTCTGGGGAAACCCTAGACATCGCTGTCCATATATGGACAGCGATGTCAGGGAATTCCACAGAGTCCCGGAGGAGCGCTTATACTAGCGGCTCTGTGTCCCGCGGGCCGCAGATGACAGCCTCAGGGAGCGCATGCAACTCGCGTACTTGAGACACCTGATCTAAAGGATGTTATTTTAGCTGAATTGTATAGGACAGCTGATATATCCTTTACAGAAAATTCACTTTATTATCTAAATCTGCTTATTCGAAAATATGCACATACCATACACTAAAGACAATCTTTTTGGAAAAGATATTCAAATGTGTTGTTCCGAATGTTTTTGGAAAGTGAGATCAACTCAGGGCAAACTGGTATTAAAAAAAGGAAACACAAACATATGGATAGTATGTCAATCTGAGAAAGGAGCATTTGCCATCTCAAAGCCGCTCTACAAAGAGGACTTAATAAGCTTTATTTTCTGCCTTTCTTTGAGGCCACGGAGCTTGTATACAGCTATTAGTCAACTCAGCAAAGTAGATCTGCCCCAGCATTAGGCATGTAGAGTCAAATATCACAGCTACGAATAAGTAACTATTATCAAGAGAGAGAAGGGTGGAACAAAATCTACTGCAAAGTGTTATACTGTATGTACTGAATCATTTGGACGACACATGGGATCATTTATATCAATGGTGGCAATGCCTGTCTCCAAATTTTCAGTAACTATCTCATAATATTATTCACACAGACACATATGGCATTAAGAAGGTTGGAAAGATGGCAGATTATCCGATATTTCGGATTATCAGACTGTTATAGAACAGTATCTGACACTCACGATTAGGGATCTTTGTACGGAGTGAAATGCAACATGCTACGATTTTTTTTGTCAGATTCCGTGTAAGACGTCCAAATGAGGCATATCGAGGTATATAGTAGAGGCCCCATATACCCAGCGGCAGTCCTATTTCAGCTCCTTAAAAACTAACATGGCAGAGCCTTTAAAGGGCTATTTTCATAGACATTTATGGCATAAATGTCTGACAGATGCAGGTGCCAGCTCCAATACCGACATCTATCTTCACAAATTGTTCAGCTGTTACCATAACTCGAAATAGACCATAATAGAATGAGCCACGAATATACCTCCATTCATTTTGCGCCTTAATGCGGAAGCCACCTCACCTGGCGGGAAGGTCAGATGACCCCGATTATGAAAGTGGGTGCGGGTTCCAGAGTTGGGACCGGCATCTATTAAACACTTGGATGCCAGATGTCTCCCTGGACCACACTGTCAACCTGCTACTGCCAGACCAAGTGCTGGATGCCGGAAGTGGGATTGCCTAACCATTGTTTACCAGATTACTTTTTGTTACTTTTTTAGTCAAAGTAGTCTCACTATGGGTTTACTCTGTTCATTCTTTCTCTACTTTGACTATCATTTATTTCATTTTTATTGTGTGAATACTGTAGAAGCTACATAAGCATCAAGATTTGTTTAAGGTAAAACCCCACACAGGAGCCCCAAAAACATTTGTTGCATAAGAAATACAGAATTGTCTGTAAATCTCCGTCAGCTCCAGCGTTCAGAGATGTTATGTTTTTCCCATTAAATTTGTTCATGACTACTAATAACAGGATTATTGAATAAAACTCACTTTCTCCACCAGGACATTGGCTGTTCAAGCTCCTTCCCTGTACGGCCCATAGCAGCAACGAAGGCAAACGGCCATGCCAGGAGCATCATGAATGCGGCAAAAAACAGACGAATGGGGAAGAGAGTCAATGTCAAGAAGGTGATCTAAAAGACAAAATTCGGATACATGTTTAGCTGAATTTACTCTTGTAACCTTTACAGTTATAGAAAAGATTCCGGAACTTTGTTTTGTACATAAGAGTTTTGTTATAAAAAAAAACAAAACGTATTTTACTGCTGCAGAAATGTATGCAATGAGAATTAAAAAGGCTGTATAATAATTAAACCCCTTCCAGCCCCAGGTCGTATAGGTACGTCATAGCAGGGAGATGTTGAGCAATTTGGTGTAATGGTATGACCCCGGTAGTTGAGCCAGCACTGATCACAGCAGTAGCCGGCTGTAAAATACAGCAAGAGTATGTTCACACAGGGCGTATACGCAGCGTAAGGGTATGTTCACACGGCCAAATTTCAGACGTATACGAGGCGTATTATGCCTCGTTTTACGTCTGAAAATAGGGCTACAATACATCGGCAAACATCTGCCCATTCATTTGAATGGGTTTGCCGACGTACTGTGCAGACGACCTGTTATTTACGCGTCGTCGTTTGACAGCTGTCAAACGACGACTCGTAAAAATACAGCCTTGTCAAAAGAAGTGCAGGACACTTCTTTCAGACGTTTTTGGAGCTGTTTTCTCATAGACTCCAATGAAAACAGCTCCAAAAACGGACGTAAAAAACGCCGCGAAAACGGAGCGAAAAACGCCGCGAAAAATCAGAGTTGGTAAAAAAACGTCTGAAAAGCAGGGTCTGTTTTCCCTTGAAAACAGCTCTGGATTTTCAGACGTTTTGGTTGACTACGTGTGAACATACCCTAAGAGAATCAAGTATAACCCCCAGGGCACTGCAGGGAATACAGGCCAAAAAAAACACACAAAAAAACGCTAATTGTGGCAATTTTTGGCCGGAATGTCTTCTGAGAAAAACTGCACATAAAAAAAAAAAAAGTTTTATACTTACTTAGCCAAAGCGACACTTCCCTCTGCCGTCCTGCAGTCCGGCCTCCTGGGATGACGTTTCATCCCATGTGACCGCTGCAGCAGTCACATGGGATAAAATGTCATCTCAGGAGGTCGGCCTAGAAAAAGAACCACAGAATTGCGATTTTTGCGGCAGAATCGCAGCTTTTCCACCGCAAAAACTACTATTTGTTACAGGTTTTACCTCCCATTGAATTCAATGGAGGAAAACCCGCAACAAAAAAAAGCATGCAACTGCACACCTACAATTGACAAGATGCGGATTTAAAACAAAACAAAAAAAAACACACACCCCCCGCAGGTCAATTTGAGCGGTTTCTACGTTTATCCTTTACGCAGCGTGTGGATGAGATTTGTTAAAATCTCATCCACTCTGCTGCTACTGTATTACGCTGTGGATTTTCCGCAACGGATTCCGCAGTATTTACGCTGTGTGTGAACTTACCCTCAGGCTCCCAGTGAAACGGCCAGGATCAGAGCTTCCGCTTCATCCTTTAGATGCTGCGGTAACGAAGTGGTTTAATTATTATTTAAAAACAACAAAAAAAAAAAAACAACGCTCTTCTCGCTGTGCTGCGTATGGTATTTTAAGCTCAGCCTCATTCAGCTATAATCTGTGGACCAGACTGGTGTGGTTTCTGAAAAAAAGCAGCCATATATTGAATATTTTTTAGTTTTTTTGAAGCCATACAGCCCATTTAGGGCATAATGGAACGCTCTCTCCGAGCCATAATGGCGAGCGGCTCTGGTAGACACGAGCCGTCTATGTATTACATGAATGGCCATTAATCTGAAAGGCTGCCATGTAGGTGAATGTCAGGCTGGCTTAGGTGTGGCCGAGGCTCCCATATGAAAGGCGATTAGAATAACCCTTTGAGCTCCTACAGCTGGATAACAACATAGGACGCAATGTCATCACATGGTAACATCACATCCCGTCTTAGCCAAACCATTGCAAACCTGGTCTCCTTGTACAAGTATATTTTGCAGCTTATTTAGTTAAAGGCAATTTCTGAAAACTAACAAATTATCAGAATAAAATTCTGCGGCACATCGTACCAAAGTGAAAACAAAATGGAGGCTGTGTCACTGCTGTATCACCATTGCATACAGCCAATGCTGAAGTGTGGCAGAAGGCAAAAGACATAACCAGCTGAATGCTATTGGTGCTGCTCCATTATATCTCAGTGATAGGTCTCTTCCCATTGGCTGGAGAATAGACTTGAAGCAAAATTGGAGGGAAAATACCTCTATGTCAACACGCAATATTCAACGTAAAACTTGAACACATTATTCACTCTGCGTTTCTATTGTACCCTTTTAGGAATATTACCTGGAATGGTTTCTACGTTATTCAGATGTGTTACAGTAACAATGAGGGAGTGTAGGACTCTGCTTCAGATTTTCCAAAATATGTTGTTTTACCGCATACCTGTTAAATACTTATTCACTTCTTGACATACACACAGTTCTCAGCCAAACTTTTCCAGTCCACAATGCACAGGCCTTTACCAAAATGGCCAGCACCATACTAAAAAGGAAGTTCATCTTTGTGCGAATAGAATAAAGCAATTGCATAAATGACAACGTTTTAATATGTACCTATTTTCAGAACGGTTCTCTGACGAGCGGAAGTCATTTTCATAAAGCGGGAAGCCATGGGGAATACAATAGCCCATGTCAACTGCACCAAAAGCAGGTTACAGGCGGCCATAACAGACTTACATGGTAGTCACCTATAGCTGGCCGTTTTCTTACTTCTGGAGGAGAGCTATTTATCAGAAAAACACTCTACTAGCTGGAGAGTAGAAGTAGTGTCCTTCATGGGATACAGATTCTCAGGGCACAACAGGCGTATCTATACACGGTATATTTAAAAACGACCCTCCGTTCCCAGAACAACATTTTAAATATGATGGTGTAAATGGAGTAATAATATCTGATGCCCTCTAGTTGTGCGCGTCTTCTGTGGATCTGACGTTTTAGGGTCCCCTCTGTGCGGTCCCAAAATGGCTGCAGCTATTTTTAGACTAGGAGTCTGAGACCCTCCCACTGTTCTCGGACTGCCTACGTGAGTTCTGTCCAATACGTGAACAGAGGGAGTGTCTTAGACTCCGTCTGAGAAGCGCTGTGGACAACAAAGAAGGGAACCTAAAAACGGTGAATCCACGGTAGAGGGGGGCAACTGGAGGGCACCAGGTAATACGAACCCATATATCCAATCACATTTAGGCCGGATTCACACGAGCATGTGTGTTTTGCGCGCGCAAAAGGTACATAACAACTCCGTGTGACAGCAGCATATGATGCGTGGCTGCGTGATTTTCTGTTTTCATTCACACTTTTTACTGCTCTTGCGCGAATTGCGCGCGTCACACGGAAGTGCTTCCGTGTGCTGCGCGTGATTTTCACACACCCATTGACTTCAACGGGTGCGTGATGCGCGAGAAACACACAAATATAGGACATGTCGCGCGTTTCACGCAGCGGACATACGCTGCGTGAAAATCACGGACTGTCTGCACAGCCCCATAGACTAACATAGGTCCGTGCGAGGTGCGTGAAAATCACGCGCGTTGCACGGACGTATTACACGTTCATGTAAATAAGCCCTTATAATTTTGTCCTGAGACTGGAGAGTCACTTTTAACAAAAATTCTAATAAGAGTATACTACAGAATTGCTGTTTATTTCATTTTCTTAACCCCTTAGTGACCACTAATACGCCTTTTTACGTCGGTCACTAATGGGCTTTAGGCTAGGCTGACGCCTTTTCACGTCAGCCTAGTCTAAGTCCTGCACGGGTCTCCCGTGCAGGCAGGAGCCGGGGCTCTGCTGTCTGATGACAGCTGAGCTCCTGCTCCAACGCCCGCGATCGAAGTTTACTTCGATCGCGGCCGTTTAACCCGTTAAATGCCGCCGTCAATAGCGACCGCGGCATTTAACTTTGTTTACAGAGGGAGTGCGCTCCCTCTGTCACCAATCGGCGGCCCGCGAATGAAATCGCGGGTCTCCGATGGGGTGTCATGGCAGCCGGGGGCCTGATAAAAGCCCCCAGGTCTGCACTGGACGTATTCCTGTTAGGACGCGCCGGAGGCACGTCCTAACAGATTGCCTGTCAGATTTACACTGACAGGCAATAATGCTCTGGTATACGAAGTATACCAGAGCATTATAGCAGCGATCGGAATATCGCACAGTAAAGTCCCCTAGTGGGACTAATAAAATCAGTCATCAAAGTGAAATAAATATTATTAATAAAAAGTACAGTAAAAAAATAAATAAAACCATTTTTTTCCATAAAAAGTGGTTTTATTTAGTAAAAGTGTAAAAAAAAAAAAAAAAAAAAAAAAAAGTACACATATGTGGTATCGCTGCGACCGTAATGACTCCATTAATAAAGTTAATATGTAATTTAAACCGCAAAGTGAACACCGTAAAAAAAAAACGCCAAAAACCATGGCGAAATTGCAATTTTTTTCCATTGCCCCCCAAAAAAGTCATAATAAAAATGAATCAATAAGTCCCATGCACCCCAAAACAGTACCATTCAAAACTACGTCTTGTCCCGCAGAAAACAAGCCCAAAAAATCACTACATTGATGGAAAAATAAAAAAATGACGGCTCTTGGAAAGCGACGATGCAAAAACAAATAATTTTAGTTCAAAAGTGTTTTTATTGTGCAAAAGTCGTAAAACATAAAAAAAACGCTACACATGTGGTATCGCCGTAATCGTACCGACCCATAGAATAAAGTTAACATGTTATTTACGCTGCACAGTGAACGGCGTCAATTTAAAAACGCATAGAACAATGGCGGAATTTCAGTTTTTTTTTTATAATCCCCCCCAAAAAGGTTAATAAAAGTTAATATAAAAATCATATGTACCCAAAAATGGTGCCATTAAAAAGCACAACTAATCCCGCAAAAAACAAGTCCTCATACAGCTATGTAGACGAAAAAATAAGAACGTTATAGCTCTTTGAATGCGACTATAGAAAAACGAATAAAATAGCTTGGTCATTAGGGCCTAAAATAGGCTGGTCACTAAGGGGTTAATTCAATTTAACCGAACCTTCTCTAGTTGACATTTTTTTTCCCCATGAATTCAGTGAAGAGATAACACATGCAGAAGGATGATGAAAAACTGTGTTTTAATTAATAATTCATTATTCCAGAGCGAAAGCAGTGCAATTGTGAGTCTTTAATGACGAACATGAACCACCGATCAAATGTAGATACTTTTGGAGCAGTTTTAATGGGAAACAGGAATTGCGCTTTGAAGAATAGCTGGCACACGCAGGTACATTTTCACCCAAAACACAATTTTTCTTCTGAAGTGGAGACTGGTGATTGACGGTGTTAAACTAGGAGATGGCAGCCAGAGATATTCACACAATGAGTGAGATCGTCAGCTAGGCATTTATGGACACATTTTTATAGAGAGAGAGAGGTGGCAAAGTTTACACATAAACCAGACAGTGCCAGACAGTCTATGGCAGGATAATGTTCTCCGCCCCATTACCCCCACTTTTTAGCATTCAACAGAAACCAAGAAACACATCCTGGAAATGTGCGGAATTAATGAACACAATTAACTTTTTTTTATCTTTCAAGGTGCAACTCAACTCACATTTAAAATCGAAGACCTAAAATACTTACAAATCAAGTTACAAGCCATGTCTATTTAAATCAAACCTAAACAGTGGGGCAACTTAAAAAGTATTAAACAATTCCTCTTGAAAATACAAAATCGCTTCATGCACACGTCAGTATTCTGGTCAGTATTTGGAAGCCAAAACCAGGAGCGGGTCCAAAACACGGAAGAACACTTCATAAAATAATGTGGCACCCTGTAACTGGTTTTATGCCATCACTGCCACCCTCCTGAGACAGGAAAACTTTGCACTTTCTTCTCTTCCCAAACCAGTCTCGTTCCTTAAAGGGAAGACTGTGGCATGACTTCGACTGTTTACTCCCTACTTGCTGTTATTATAAAGATGGGAACTCTGTGAAAATTCACAAAGCCCATAAGGCCACATTAAGATGTGGTGAAATTGCCACAAATTTGCGGTGCGGATTCCGCAATGCAAATTTGGGCTCTGCATGCCATCACATTGGATTTGAAATGAAACAACTGAGACGCAATGGAAGTGTAGACTTTCAGGTTTAATTCAACGGATTAAAGAAAAATATCCTGTTAAACGTTTAGGACTAGCAACCATTTAACTGTTGTTTTTTTTAATCCTTTGCAGGCAATGACTGCCTGAAGTCTTCAGTTGTTGCTTGTTTGTGGGTCTTTCTGCCTTAAGTTTTTTCTGAAGCAAGTTAAATGCATTCTCGATCAGGTAGCCATGCATGCCCATGCCATCACACTGCCTCCACCATATTTTACAGAGGATGTGGTGTGCTTTGGATCATGAGCCGTTCCAAGCCTTCTCCATACTTTCTTCCGCACATCATTATCATACAGGTTGATCTTAGTTTCATCTGTCCAAAGAATGTTGTTCCAGAACTGGGCTGGCTTCTTTACATGTTGTTTGGCAAAGTCTAATCTGTTCTTATTTTGAGGCTGATTAATGGTTTGCACCTTGTGGTGAACCCTCTGTATTTGCGATCATGAAGTCTTCTCTTTTATGGTAGACTTAGATACTGATACACCTACTTCCAGGAGAGTGTTCTTCACTTGGGTAGATGTGGTGAAGGGCTTTTCTTCACCCTGAAAAGGATTCTGCGATCATCCACCACTGTGGTCTTCCGTGGACGTCCAGGGCTTTTGGAGTTCACAAGATCACCAGTGCGCTCTTTTTTTCAAGAATGTACCAAACTGTTGATTTGGCCACTCCTAACATTTGTGCTATCTCTCTGATGGATTTCTTCATTTTCTTCAGCCTAACGATGGTCTGTTTCACTTGGATTGAGTGCTCCTTTGACCTCATGTTGTGGGTTCACAGCAACAGCTTCCAAATGCAAATGCCACACCTGGAATCAACTCCAGACCTTTTACCTGCTTAATTAATGATGGATTAACGAGGGAATAGCCCATGCAGCCCATTAAATAGCTTTTGAGATAATTGTCCAATTACCTTTTGTCCCTTGAAAAAGACGCAGCTACATATTAAAGAGCTGTAATTCCTAAACTCTTCCTCAAATTAGGATGTGAAAACCCTTAAATTAAAGCCGAGAGTCTGCACTTTAAGCCCATATTCATTATATAACAGTATATTCCATATTTTCTGGTAAACAGCTAAAATGCCAAAACTTGTGTCACGGTCCAAATAATTCTGGACTATATATATGCGCTGGGCAATTGTGACAAAAATTAGAATCTCGATTTTTTTCAACACTATGGACAATTTTTGATTTAAATCTCGATTTTCAGATTTTTGTTAAATAAAACGGAAAAAAAATAAAATACCAAGATAGGGTATTTATGGTACATTAATAGTAAACAATGTATAGTATATACGGTGTGGTGCATATGAGCAGCAGGAGAACAGTGAGACCGGTGGTAAAATACACAAAGGTCCCATTCACAAATTTTTTCCTACAGTTAGCATGTACACCTGGAAAGATCCAGACATACATGCTTAAAGAGGCTCTGTCACCACATTATAAATGCTCTATCTTGTACATGATGTGATCGGCGCTGTAATGTAGATTACAGCAGTGTTTTTTTATTTAGAAAAACTCATTTTTGAAGGAGTTATGACCCATTTTAGCTTTATGGTAATGAGTTTCTTAATGGACAACTGGGCGTGTTTGACTTTTTAACCAAGTGGGCGTTGTGGCGAGAAGTGTAGGACGCTGACCAATCAGCGTCATACACTTCTCCCCATTCATTTACACAGCACATAGTAATCTTACTAGATCACTATGTGCAGACACACACACACACACTTTAACGTTACTGAAGCGTCCTCACAGTGAACAGACATCCGGACACCTCGGTAACGTTTGTGTGAGATTTACAGCAAGGCAAGAGTAATCTCGTTTTAAATAACAATTGACAGCGTAATCTCGCGAGATTACGCTTGCCTTGCTGTAAATCTCAGTGTCAGGATTCTGAATAGACATCACGTCCTGGCTGGAGGTAAATGGTTTTCTATGGGATCTTCTCTGGTACGGTTGTGTCTAAAATGTTATCTATTGTCATCTGTTTTAGCAATGTATGTCACACCACAACATTCTGCATTGCTTGGTGTAAAAATGATGCCCTTGGTTTAAGTCTATGTTACATTATACTTTGAGAATTTCTGAGGCTCTGAAGGAATTATTACTGGATTTTATCATTCAAAATAACCCCCTCCCCTCCACTATTTTGAAATAATTCTGTTGGCCAATTACACCTGCATTTGACCTTGAACTTAAACATAACAGGCAAAATAAAGATATATTTTTCCCCCTCAAATAATCATTAAAGAAAACATGGAGAAAAAGCTGTCAGCACGAGACTGGCAAAGAGATTTAGAACAGTTGCTGACAATGCAAGTGTGGAGATGCCTGATAAGAAAAGGAAAAAGAAAGTATAAGAAAAAAAAAAAAGTTCCTAGGTTTGAAGTAATATATACCTCTCTGCACCATTTCACCAATTTGCCATTCCGAACACCAAGAAACTCACGTGACAACTGCTATGCAAGTATAAGGGCTTGTCCACATGTAACGGAATTGCAGCAGAACATTTGAAAGTAACAGACATTGCGCTGCGGCAAAAATGCACCATTTCCTGCATTTTTGACTGCAGAAATGGTGTGGATTTTGCTGCGTTTTTCTCAATGCTGGGAGATGGTAACATCTCCTCTGAAAAACGCAGGAAATCAGTCCAATTTCCGCAGCAGGAATGGACATGCTGTGGTCTGAAAAATTCGCACCGCAGGTGAATTTCTGGTCAGAAATTTTATGCAGCGTGTGGATGAGATTTGTTAAATCTCACCCACTTTGCTGCTAGTGTATTCTGCTGCGTATTTTCCGTCCGCAATTCCAGACGGAAAATACGCAGCTATTCCGCTACGTGTAGACGAGCCCTAATACTGGTTACATCACATTTATTGGTTGTCCCCCAGTAATCCCAGTTTAGTATGTTACTGACAAATGGCTAAATACAATGGGGTACCCAAACACATTGCAGATTTATTGCGGATTTGCCTTGTTACGTGCGGATTTTACTATGTATTACACCTCTTCTACATTAAAAGGAATGAAAACTGAAGAGAACATCCAGAACACAATGAGCGTGCAGCAGATTCTGTTCTCAACTAATCTCATCCACTTGCCTGCAACAGTCTATCACCCACAAATGCAGATGGGAAATCCGCTGTGTGTGCAGGGGGCCTTACTAATAAACTGCCACTACAGGACATCCTAGGGACTATTTATAGGTGACTTTTTTTTTTTTATCAGTTGCACATAGAAATGCTCTGGAAGTTTACTCAGCTTTTTAGCTAGCATTAGTGGGTGGGTGTTTTTCTTCTTCTTGTAACATTGCAGTAACCACAAGTCTAAATTACAACATTTGTGTGTTGCTGCAGTTATGCCACTGTTAAACCCACAACCCACATACAGACGTGAACACGAATATATAAGCGGTAATATGCAGAAGGGTCTCCTCCCCATTTGGTGTATATCTTTTAGACATATATTGGTGCTTTATAAAAATATATAATTGATAAAACATTTTAGTTCATGACTAACGGGTAATGAAGGATTACACTATTTCAGGAAACGCTGACACCATATATAAAGTTAATAAGGTTGTCTGCTCTAGACTTCCTCCTATCATCTAGGGCTGAGAGCGGTATTCGAGAAGTCCATCCCGCAACAGCAGGTGATCATGAGAAGACCCAGCAGTATAATCCCCCTGTTATGGAGGGACCCAAAATAGGTTGTCCAAAAGCAAGCAACTCCTCTTGAAATTAGATGAATTCTGATTTTTAATATTGTCTATAGATATAGCTGTATGTAGTATTATACCAGGAAGACAGGTAGAGAATTTATATACGCTCATCCATGAATGTCAGGGACCGCCATAGTGATCTATGTAGGTCCATAGACAAACAGTGCTAAAATATAAAATCTGGCTATTGGAAGGGATCATCAAAACCAGTTCTATCAAACAAACAACAACTTTCTTATATGCTGGCCATTAAAATTCTCCACCTGCTACTCCCTCGGTAAGGTCTACATATAGACGAGACCTCAGACACGGCTTTAGATCTCTAAGGACACAAGTCAATAATGCCTATTGAACACACCGGTATGACCGCAGATTTTTGGGGAGGATCGTTCACATGATCGATCCAAATTACGATCAATTGGACAATTGCTGTACCTATTTCTGTCTAAAGTCCAATTATTTCATTAACGGACAGGGGAAAGCTAGAGATTTCTTCAGAGTGCTTGTATGAGAACATTTTGTATCAAAAACTTCTGGAACAATGATGGCGAATAGAGCGCTGCGCACCACCACTAACATGGAGCAGAATGAGCAATAGATTTGATAACTGCACTACAGTATTTCAGAAGCACTTTAGCTGTTCCTTGACTTTGCAAAAACATTTACATTAAAATATTCTCAACCTGTTTTTCCAGTCAGTTGGCCTCCAGGCATTGTGCGGCTAGAAAATACTATTTATTCGCTACTGGTTTCTTCCAGAGATAAGCTACAACCTAAACCAATAGTATAACCTAAAAGGGCACATCCCTTCACATTTTAGTAGAACATGTCCACGGAATCCAATAAATCAGCCATATGATGCAACATTTTTTATTAAAAGGGGTTGTGTCATCAGGACAACCCCTTTACTTAAATGTCCTAGAAACACGACAGCTGAAATCAGATTAGTTGCTATGGAAACATCTCCAACTTTTATCTACTGGTTTTGAAAAATATGGTTCTCAACCATAAGCAAAAACTAAAACCAAACCAAATATTTTAAGGGTAATTAAACGTTCGACAAGCTTCTGACATGTCATAGTCACAGGTCAGAAGTTTTGATTGGTGGGGGTCCGAGCATGGAGACCCCCACCAATCGCTAAAACGAAGTGGCAGAACTGCTCGTATGAGCGCTCAGCCGCTTCGTTTGTTCGGCTTTTTCTGGAAAAAGCCGATGTATCGGAGTACGGGCTCATAGACTTTCTATTGAATCTGTACTCTCATACATTGATTTCCGGAAAAAGCCGAACAGAAACGAAGTGACGGAGCTCTCACCCAAGCACTTCAGCTGCTTCATTCTAGCGATTGGTGGGGGTCTCAGTGCTCGGGCCCTTACCAATCAAAACTTCTGACATGCCACTATGATATGTCAGAAGTTTATTGAACGTTTAGTTACCCTTTAAGAATGGTGAACCTACCTTGGAAAATAGCCAATTATCTAATATACAATGATCAGCCAAAACATTAAAACCACCAGCCTAATTTTCTGCACTGTAGTTCCCTCTCATGCCCTAGACCTTCTTCCATTGCTCCATGGTCCAGTACTGATGCTCACGTGCCCATTGTATGTTCTTTGGCAGTGGACAGGGGTCAGCATGGGCACTCCTGCCGATCTGCGATAACACAGCCCCGACACCTTTCTATCATGGCAAGCATTCATTTTTTTTTAGCAATTTGTGCTAAAGTAGCGCTCCTGTGGGATCGGACCAGACAGGCTAGACTTCACTCTCCACGCGCCTCAATGAGCCATGGGCCCCCATGACACGGTCACAGGTTGTCCTTCTTTGGACCACTTTTGGTAGGCACTCACCACTGCATACCAAATTTGGAGATCTTCTAACATAGTCATCTAGCCATGTATAGCCAGCTACAGTCTCTCTCTATTTCCAAATAGGAGTACGTTTTCAACATATCAGCCTATGCTTTAAACGCAATGTTAACCCTATCAGAACTTTTCAAAGGAATAATTACTTATGAATCCAAAAAATTAAAAGCGCAAAACATACTATACCATATTCTGCATCTGAAAGATTACTGATGTGAATAAACCCCAAGGAATAACAGTACAGTGAATAATTTAGAAGATAATGTGCACGAAAGGCTGTTTCTGAATTCGTAGTACTGAGCCAAATGTAAAATTCTTGTTACCACAAAGTATCAGGTTTATACTGGTTAGCAACGCAAGGTTTTCTACAAGACTGGATGCTTGAAAAGTGAAACACTATATAAACTATCCAAGGTAGGCTATGTTCACATCTGCATCGGAGACTCAGTTAGGGGCCTCCGTCACAGATTCGGCAGGTTTACCGGAGACAATAGCGCAGCATGCTGTGCTACGGTGTCCGTAAAATCACGGACACCCGACGGAAAGCCTACGGAACCCACTAAAGTCAATGGGTTCAGTCAGGACCTGGCGGTGTCTGTTGTGCAACTGAACCGATGGTTCCGTTATTCCCTTGTTCTGCTCCTCTGACGGAGCAGAACAACAGAACACATCAAGACAGGTGTGAACCCAGCCTCAGAAAATATAACATTGCTGGATGGAAGCTGCAAACAGATAAGTCCCTATTCACATCTGCGTCAGTGGCTCAGTTAGGGGCTTCTGTCAAAAACTTTGTTGCTTTTGCCGGACAAAATATCGCAGCATGCTGCACTATTATGTCCAGCAAAACGTCAGAAACCATGATGGAAAACCCTGCAAAACTCATTAAAGTCAATGGGTTCTGTCGGGCGCCCTAGGCTTACATCATGCAACGGATCTCGAGCTTCCGGTATACTCGTTGTTCTCCTCCTATGACGGAGCAGAACGGAACCCGGAACGCAGAGGTGAACGCAGGACTAACAAGCAGCCGCACTCAACACCAACTGTATATAAAGTATGTAAACTGCTTGATGATACAGCCAGTTGAACCATCCACATAACTGGTCATTTCATTGTAAGCTTCCACAATGGTTACTCAGTAATTAATAAGTAAATCAATAATCTTTCATTTATGAAGACCATAAGATACTTGCTTAATTGGAAACCTTAATAGGTCACATATTGCTCAAGTAATTCTAATGCAAAACAACATCTTTATGAGTGATGCACAAGAATCTGCCAACTATTAACTTCTGATGTCCACACAACTAGGTTGCCTGATCAAATAGAAAACATCAGATTTGTAATTTCAATGCACATTGCAGCATTTTCACCCCTAGAGTTCTCAATGCCGATCATTAGCAAAACATACATAGATAAAAGTAATTGTTCAAAAAGGAAAAAAACAAACAAAAAAGGTTATGCGCTCTCTAAATAAACTTTACCCTTGAAAATTAATTTCTGTGATCTGATCCTATGAAGGGTGGATTTTTCTTAAACATTGGGCAGCTTTACCTTTGTGCCTATATATAAGGGCAGTTCATATGCTTCAACATGGTTAAAAAAGAATAAAATATAAGCCACCGTGTGTATCCATGCATCACCCTTTCCATCCTTCCCTGAACAATACACAATACGGTGTTGGCAGGTGTTGCCTGCCCGTATCATGCAGGACAAGAGAAATTTCTCAGATTTGGCATCAGTACTGAAGGCGTGCCTGCAAGGAATTGGGAAACGGCTGGTTTTAGTCTGTAAAAACTACTAAATTGTGTAAGCAAATTAGATAATATAATGCGCCCTCAGGTTGCAATATTAATTTGTTCTGGGACAAGCATTGTAACTTGAAACCATAACTGTATGTAAAACTAGTAATAGATGCAATAGCTCCCAAATGTCAACCTATGACAAGAAGGGTCCTCTTACATGGGCAGTTTTACTGCCTGCAACGAGCGCCATTTGGAAATATAGCAAGTCAAATCAGCGCTCATTCAGCTCCATGTACAAGGAGCCATCATCGGTACTGTATGCGACTGAACAATCGTTTGTGCGATAGTTGGGCATATACCATTTCATTATGGTCAGCAGAACATCCCCGGTAACACGCAGAGATGTGCGGACAGATGATTTTTATGCCCGCATAAAAGATGCGATTAGTCGACAAGCAAGCGTTGGCTGATCGCTGGTCATGTTTGAAGTGGCTGATAAATCGCAATGAGCGTTCCAAAGTGCCCTCATTCACCCAATCATCGGATTGTGTAAAAAGGACTTTTAAATAAAAGGATTTTTAAAAAAAAGAAAAAAGAAAAAATAGAGAGAGAGCGCATGTCCTTACGTATAAGATTCAGAAAGAGCTGCTGGATGCTGGGGAATGAGGAGGACAGGAGCTTATTCCTGTACACACATGAAATGAAGCCATCCTTACCGAGTGTCCAAAAGGAGCAACTCCTCCTGGCACAGGTAGGCAGCAATACAGTACACGTAGTACAGAGAGGCATTACTAGACAACCAATCAGTGCATACACTTTAGTAATACCGCACCCACGTATTGGGGGCAAGCAGGGTTAATGATGTGTAGATATACAGCTGTTTTAACAATATTCCTGCCAATTGCATGCGAATATCGGCACTGCCTGCGGCATTCTAAGTTGAATGAGGTTTTGTAAGTTGAATAAGTTGCGATGGCGAAGGAAAGGCAAATGTAAGTTTAACATATTGTAAGCTACGGCCATTGGAACATGAGGGACCAATGCAACTACCCCAACTCCTGCGCTCACCCAGTGCCCCCCATTATCTGGAAAGAGAAACCCACTTTCTTTAAATTGTGATAGACAATTGTGAATAAGAGAAGCTTCCTCCCTGTCAAATGGCTCAAAGGTTATTCACAATACAGGATCCCAATAGCATTTTAAGAAGTTTGGTAGCGGCCAGATCACGATTCAGGGGTTCTTCAAGCCAACAGCTCATATACCCCCATTCTAGTAAAATTATTCTATTTCATATATATTCTAAACACTGTACCAGTTCAAAGCCAGATAGACTCCATAAAAATTCCTTCAGAATATCATACATTACGCAATATTATTATTTTTTTTTCCTGAAGGAGAAATGGAAAAAAAAAAAAAAAAAAGCACAAACCTTTCTGAAGTGGGGACTTTTGGCAAAGTTCCTGCACTGAATCTTGTAGCAAAAGCTCAGGGCTGCGGAACAGGAAAAACTGCTTGTGACGATCAACAAACATCCACATATCTGACATAAGGAAACTGACAGTATGCAGATTTACATAAGGATATCTCCGCGTGCGAGGCAAGAGTTCATGGGGAATCATTTTCCTGTCGATGAACTTGAAAGCATGTTGAAACCTCAGACATAAATAATGTATGTGCACTGCTTAATGAAAATTACAAGGGAGATGAAATTACAACATACCATAGCTATGGAAGTGTCATAAAAATAGACGGAGACCTCATTACAAAACATGTGGGTGTAGAATCAAAGCAAGATCAATCAGCTAGGTTTTCTATTGACCTATATGCACTAGACCATACAATTAGCATAAATTTCAATACATTCCGCTATTGCAGAACTTTCTTAGTCATTATTTGAAAATAAATGCGCTAAAATGTAGCCATAGACTATTGAAATTCAATAACAAAATTATCTTCAAGTGGATCACCCCTCCTAGCTACGAACGGGGTCCACATTCAGGTGACCATCTCGCCAGAACTTGAAATATTACATTTATTTCTACTTGCAGTGTTGCCCCAAAGGCAAAATGGACCACTTATAAAACATAGCCTGTCCAAAAACGGATCGTCTAACAATGAATGCAACCTGGTAGAAAGATGTCGGCCGAACACTATCTCCCCAACCACAAACATGGACATTCAAAATTGCTTATGCATATGTATTCAATAGGAAGGAGACCATCTGCGACCAGACACAGCTGACTCCCGACAGAACAAAAGTTTGGGCATGGTAAAATCCAAAATGCTTGATCCTCTTTGCTTCCCCAAATCTGCAGGAGGTATCTATACACATTAGATCGCCGCCAGTTCCCAACATCAATTTAAAGCTAATTGGCAGCTTAAAGATCTCCATATGCAAGACATTTTAGGGTGGTGAGGTAATGTTAGAATTTTGACACAAGGGAGTAGTAAATCAGCCTTTTATACAAGTCCTTTTTGGCTAAAGACAATCTACATCAGGGGTTTCAAACTCGGCCGGGTAATTGGGCCGCACATAGAAAAAATTTAAAGTGGACGGGCCGTATTACATTCATATTTGATACAATACAAAATTATTGTTGATCAGTTATTTGAACTACTATAATAATACGAATACATTACTATAACAATAATAATGCCACAGTGCCCTCTGTAGACAATGCCACAGTGCCCTCTGTAGATAGTGACAGACACACACACACGGTCGATAGCTCCATTGGGGCTCCCTCGAGGAGTGGAATCCCCAGCCAGAGTGTTGAAGCTTAGGCCAGAGATTCCTCTGCTGGGAGGAGCCCCTGACGTCACTGTCCATAGACTGATGTCAGGGGATCCTCCTGGACCGGAAGGTGATGTCAGGGGCAACCCCAGAGCCGGAGTCCCAGAGCAGAGCACTAGTATAGGCTCTGCTCCGGAATGATGGGGAAGCCCCTGACATCACGGTCCATAGATGGACAGTGATGTCAGGAGCAGAGCCGGAGTACCGGGCAGAGCGCTAGTAGTCCTGGGACTCCGGCTCTACTCCTGATATCACTGTCCATCTATGGACAGTGATGTCAGGGGCTTCCTCAGAGCAGGAGTTCCGGAGCAGAGCACTAGTATAGGCTCTGCCCCGGAACTCTGGATAAGCCCCTGACATCACGGTCTATATATGGGCAGTGACGTCAGGGGCTTGGTCATTCGCCAGCGCACTCCTCCTTCAGCCTGCTATCTCTTCTCCCGAGGGAGCTGCGGTTCCCCCGCGGGCCGCAGATGACAGCCTCATGGGCCACGTGTTTGAGACCCCTGATCTACAGGATAGCACAGTAAAACCATATTGGATTGCAAATATAAGGTTTGCTTATTTTATAAACTGGCCATAAGAACCCCACATATACAGTACAGTGCAAAAGTTTTAGGCAGTAAGAATGCTTTTAAAAATAGTGATAATATTTTTTTTATCAATGTACAAAACGCAAAGTAAATGAACAGAAGAGAAATCTAAATCAAATCAATATTTGGTGTGACCATTCTTTGCCTTCAAAACAGCAGCAATTCTAGGTACACTTGCACACAGTTTTTGAAGGAACTCGGCAGGGAGGTTGGTCCAAACATCTTGGAGAAATAACCACAGATCTTCTGTGGATGTATGCTTCCTCAAATCCTTCTGTCTCTTCATGTAATCCGAGACAGACTTGATGATGTTGAAATCGTGGCTCTGTGGGGGCCATATCATCACTTCCAGGGCTCTATGTTCTTCTTTACACTTAAGATAGTTCTTAACATTTCCTGTATGTTTGGAGTCATCATCCTGCTGCAGAAGAAATTTAGAGCCAAATCAGATGCCTCCCTGATGGTATTGCATGATGGATAAGTATCTGCCTCTATTTCTCAGCATTAAGGACACCATTAATCCTGACCAAATCCCCAACTCCATTTGATGAAATGCAGCCCCAAACTTCCAAGGAACCTCCACCATGCCTCACAATTGTATGGAGATCCTCATTATTGTACCACTATAAAACACTTCGGCAAACAATCTGCCTTCTGTTGCAGCCATATTTTTCAGATTTTGACTCATCAGTCTAGAGCACCTTCTGCCATTTTCCTGCACCCCAGTTCCTATGTTTTCATGCATAGTTGAGTCAATTGGCCATGGTTCCATGTCGAAGGAATGGCTTTTTGCCCGCAATTCTTCCATGAAGACCACTTCTGGACAGAATTCTCTGAAGAGTAGATGGGTGTACCTGGGTCCCACGGGTTTCTGCCAGTTCTGAGCTGATGGCACTGCTGGACATCTTCCGATTTTGAAGGGAAGCATGATGTCTCTTTGATCTTTTCTTGGCTGACCACTGCATCCACGGTGCTCAATGTTGTCCGTTTCTTTTACTTCTTCAAAAGAGCTTGAATAGAACATCTTGAAATCCCAGTCTGAATGGGAGAAACCTTGCTAATGCAGTATAACTACCTTGTGTCTCGTTGCTGTACACAATCTTGCCATGGTGGACTTGTGACATGAAACAGTCTTCATAACCCCACCTTTGTAGCAGAGTTTGGCTGTTCCTCACCCAGTTTTAAGCCTCCTACACTGCTGTTTCTGTTACGCTTAATGGCTGTTTCAACCTACATGTGAAGATTAGGACCATCATCACCTGTTTGGTATAACTGGTTAATTATACACCTGACTATAACCCTATAAAATCCATGACTTTGTGCAAGAATACCTAGAGGAATTGATGCGGTTTTCAAGGCAAAGGGTGGTCACAGCAAATATTTGATTTCGATTTCTCTTCTGTTCATTCACTTTTTTTTTAACAAATTAACTAAATACAACACTATTAACACTTCTAGTTTTGAAAGCATTCTTACTTTGCAGCATTTTTCCACAACTGCCTAAAACTTATGCACAGTATTGTATATTTATCAAGAGAAAAGTTGGTCCATACACAGGTCAAATTATCTCTGAACTGACCATTTTTAACCCTTGCAAGGATGGCCATCAAAAGGACATATATCGCAAGATATTTGCAACGATCAGAATGATTATGTCCATGAATCGTTAACGCGCATTACTCATATATATATATATATATATAAATATATCGTTTAGTACTATAAATATATTTAAATCACACAAGTTATATATATAAAAACACAAAAAGATGGTCAGCACAGACTAACAAAATGACAAATGTCTAGGTTAACGTTCGATGTAACTGCGAATACAAAACAAAAAACCACCGCAAAAGCAATTTGCCAAGACCATCAAATGCTATATATAGATTGCTTTGCATTACTGCTATTTTTACTTACAAATGAGAGGTTTTTAGCGCACATTTTGATCAAACTGTGTGAGCCCGCCTGCCACAACAAGGCATCCTCTATTAAGTGGGTCCCTAACCTAAAACAAACAAAAAAAAAAAGACACCTCTCTCCTGGGCCTTAGACTGCAGAATGAACTTGGGGTATGTAGGAACCAGCTTTACTCGAATTATAAACACCCTTGATTAGAATGGGAGAAGCGGACAAAAAAAAAAAAGACAGTCACCACCCGCAAATACACAACAAAAAGCAAACAAAAAGTTGGTCACCACATCCAGACAAAAACAAAATAAATGTGCAGGTGCACGCATGCTGTGACAAGTTTTCTATATATCCTATATAATTTCAAAGGGATCAAAATAGAAAACAACTAAAAAGGGTGTCTTTTGCAGTATAATGGAATAGAAACAAACAAATCCAGGACTGCAAACAATGTCAATAAATCCACCAAGCAAACCTTTATGGCCACTGATTCTCTAACCCTAGGGCTTAGTTAGTGATCAGTTACATGCTGCTTAGGACTCAAGCCAAGAACAGGATAGAAGTACCAATTCTAAAACTTTCAAGTGACAGTAACACCAGCAAGGGCACCTGATTAAAATTTGATGTGGCTTACAAGCCACTTATTGACCAGGATGTTCTGTCCTTTCATTGTGTAGCAAAAGTTGTCTAGATGTTATGGTCTGTGGTGGTGGTGAAGTTTAGGTTGTAGTCCAAAAATAAGCAAAGCATTAAAGAGGCCCTGTCACCACATTTTAAGTGGCCTGTCTTCTACATAATGTGATAGGTGCTGTAATGTAGATTACAGCAGTGTTTTTTATTTAGAAAGTTATGACCTATTTTAGATTTATGCGAATGACTTTCTTAATAGACAACTGGTGTGTTTTTACTTTTTGACCAAGTGGGTGTTGTGGAGAGAAGTGTACGACGCGGATCAATCAGCATCATACACTTTTCTCAATTTATTTACTCAGCACATAGTGATCTTGCTAGATCATGATGTGCAGTCACATACTCACTGTTACGTCTATGGCTGCGGCCCGTCGTTCTGACTTACCCTCTGACGGCTGCGGCCATGGACATGTGATTTCTCTGTGGCGTCTCACCTCCTGTGAGACGCCGGCACTCACTTCCTGGATCCAAGACTGTCTCCCGCACAGCTCGTGCACGGCCTTAAAGGGCCAGTGCGCACACAATTGCAGGAAATCTGCAATCAGGCCAGAATGCTGCTGGATTATAAAAAGGGCTCTGCCCTCTTGATCACTGCTTAAGCTTTGTTGTGTACCTAAAGTTTGTCTTGCAAATGGTCTCCTAGTGTTTTCCAGTTCCCAGTGTTAGCCGTTCCTGCTGCCTGTACCCTGTATCCCGTGATACCATGCCTCTGAGCTATCTAGAGTTGAAGTCAAGTTGTGTCTTCCGCTGGATCTACTGTGTCACACCCTGCTGGGTGTCCGTCTACTGCCGGTGCCTTATCTTCAGCCTGAATCACATACTGCCTGCATTGACTCAGGTACCCTTTCTGGACTATAGACTTTGTACTGTACCTGTTTGGCCAGCTGCTATCCCGCTACGGCCCAGTGGGTCCACACCCCGCACGTGACAGTCACACATTAACGTTACTGAAGTATCTTGACAGTGAATAGACATAGATGACAGCTTACAGCGTGATCTCGCGAGATCACGCTTGCTGTGCTGTAAGTCCCACACAAACGTTACCGAAGTGTCGGGATTGTGAATAGACATCGCGTCCTGGCTGGAATATGGATGATTATTCACAGTCAAGTCACTTCAGTAACATTAATGAGTATGTGACTGCACATCATGATCTAGCAAGATCACTATGTGCGGAGTAAATGAATGGAGAGAAGTGTATGACACTGATTTGTCAGCATCATACACTTCCCTCCACAACTCCCACTTGGACAAAAGTAAAACACACCCAGTTGGAAATTAAGAAGGTAATTAGGATAAATCTAAAAGAAGTCATAACTCCGTCAAAATTGATTGTTGTTCTAAATAAAAACTGCTGTAATCTACATTACAGAGCCGATCACATTATATAGAAGATAGGCCACTTATAATGTGGTGACAGAGCCTCTTTAAGAATAGTGCCAAATATTAGGAGCATTTTATGATACCCTTAAATACTTTTTCTAGACAAAGGCTACACACTAGTGCCAGGATCCTAGAACATGACTCTGGTCCTGAAGTCACCTCAACAGGTCACGTATTACAGATTTAGTTAAGATTGCACAGGTGATTTACTTACTGTCAGTACATCATTAGCACGTGCCCTCTGTACGGGAAATCCCTAAAACATGACCTGCTGGGGATACTTGAGGACTGGAACCGAGAAACACAACACTGTCCTAGAAGGTGGATTAATGTTTCTGCATGCTTATAGTGTCTGGAAGGTAACTAAAACCCATGCAAGACTAGGCAATGCATACTATACACATGAAGCTCTGGATAGAAATGGACTGAATGAATGGATTAGGGACATGCAATAGAATTAGATAGATTTCCATAAAGACCAATGTACATACCCTGCCATATAGAGAAGCTTGGATGAAGAAGCATTCGAGGAGCACATTCTGAATAAGCATGGCCCCCCAGTAGGCCCTGAGATAAGCTTTCGTGAGTTTAGTTTTAACTTACTATATACTAGTGAGAGAGAGGCCGCAGCACTCCAAGATAAAGTAGAACATTATGCAACATTTCAACCCCAAAGGGTCTTTGTCAAGTTTGACCCACTTATGCATTCTAAACATATATTGTGGATGTGCCGCCGTATTTATATAGAACCACTTATTTAATCATGACGGCTTAATATTTGGAGTAAATTCCACTCAGTGAAGGCAGCGGAATTACTGAACAGAAGATATACTTCAACCAAGTTGAAGTATTGAAGTTTTTCTTTCGAGTTGCCCTTAACAGGGTTATGCGGAGACCAAAAATTAATACGAGTGTACTGACTGCAGTATGTGAGTATATTCGCTAATACCCATTCCGGTCCCCCATCGCGCTTATTATGAGATTTTAATAGATTTTTTATAGCGCTGCCGGGGGACCGGAAGTCTAGTGCACAGTCTTCCTTGATGACGGCACGACTCTTAGTCACGTGACCGACCACGCTGTACTCTATGTACAAGCAGGAGCAGTAGTACAGCGAGTACATAGAGTAGAGCGGGATCGGTCACATGACCGAGTCGTATGGTCATCAAAGGCTGTGCAGTAGTGCTATAAAAATCTATGAATCAGCGCGACAGGGGACTGAAATGTATATTAGCGAGTGTACTCACATACTGCAGTGAGTACACTGCTAATAATTTTTGGTCCTCGCATAACCCCTTTAAATTGGAAGTTGCATGAGCCCACGTCTTTTCCATGAGCACTGGGGAAGATTTACTAATGTGATTGAGACGCGACCTTCTCATAAATTGTGCCGAATGTGGTGCATTTCTGTTGCAAAATGTTGCATCAAGTTTTCGAACAAATTAATAAAGCAAATGTGGCAAAAAAATAAAACAGGGTGTTTGCGCCTCTCTAGACAATTTTCAAAAGTGTCCAGAAAATGGGATGTGGCTTAGTAAAAAGGGAACGTGGAAAAGTGCACCAAAATGTGCCAAATGTAAACGAAGCCAACCTAGAGGTGGTATAAGGAGGAGGAAAGGGTCTAGTAAGATGCTCCAAACACATCATACAGCGTGTGCCACTGTGGCACAACTTCTGACTGCCTGGACTACACGGTCTAAATCTTATCCAGCATTAATAAATCTGCCCACTGTTCATGGTTAGATCAGGTGTACATATATTAATAGATATTGTATATTACATTTACCTTTTAATATAACGTACTGAGTAGAAGATGAGAGAGAAAAAAATAAAAAAAAGGAGGGGGATTACGGAGTATAAATTGTTCACCTAAAGAAAAAAAAAAATCTGTATAGATTCTTTGACCCTCTCCTCAAACTGCACAATGTAAGAGAGCAGGAAGCTCGCCACTAGAGCGAACAATTGCATCTGGCATGGATACTTGGCAAACGAACATCAAGAGGAAGGGGAGGGGGTGTGATCAGCTCGATAACCTTCTGTATTACCAACAGCAACTCTTTAAAAAATAGTTTTGATTCTCTTTTCGAGTTAGCCAATATGCAAAAACAAAATGTATCAATGTTATTACCGACATGCATTTACTTTCAGGGAAGAAGAAAATAACATTTCTATAAAAGAATGGGGCCCATGTTCACTTTACCGATACCTCTAAGGCCATGCTCAAATGGAGAAAAATTCAACATGTATTTGGATGAGATTCTGCAGCAGAAATCCGAGGCCGACCCTGCGGATATTCACGCAAATTAGCCCTATTTAAATGGGTCTAATGTGCGTGTGGGTACCCGACTTTTCTGTGTCAGGTCACTGCTTTTGTTTTCAGCAATGCAGTTTCCCCTTGAAAACAGACATTTTATAAGTGGAATTCATGCAAATTCTGGCGCAATCCAAGTGAGATTTCCTCCATGTGAACAAGGCCTTGGGTGCTTCATTCAAACTGAGAGACGACAATATTTTTCAATGCCAGTGCTACAGAGTTGTCATTACCTAGTTGCTAGACAACAGACCAAACATACTGTATCTAGGTGCCAACACAGTTAACCCTTTAGTTACAAGCCTATTTTGGGCCTAGACGACCAAACGCTTTTTTTCCTGTTTTTTCATCGTTGCATTCCAAGAATCATAACTGGTTTTATTTTTTCCGTCTACATAGCCGTGTGAGAGCTTGTTTTTTTCACGTCAGTATTTCTGCACTGCAAGCACTTCCTGTTTGTTTTTTTTTGTCAGCATTTCTTTAGCAACCGATACGTGAAAAACGTGTTTCACACGGATGTCGTCCGTGCTCGGTTTGTGTTTTTCTTGAACCCATAGACTTCAATGGATTACGTGGTATGGAAAAATGGACATCAAGTGAGTTTAACGCAACGGACACATGCTGCTTGAAAAAAAAAACACACGTATGAAAAGCATGTGGTCAGTTATATCAATGGACGTAAAATAGTCGCCTGTATAAGACCTAAGAGACATTTTTCTCTTTAATAAGTTTTATTATAGTGTGTACAGTAACAGATTGAGCATCGTGTGATACAGCAAAGAACGGTAAACACATAGTATCACAGAGTCTCAGTCCAAACATAGTATATAAAAAGAAAAAAAGCATATAAGAAAGAAAAAGGAGGGGTGGAAGAAGTAGGGGGGCGGTCAGAGATCTAGGAGATGGTTACAATTCAGTAACAGGGTAGTAGGCAGGTGTGGATAGGCGTACCTGATCCAGGGGCCCCAAAGTTTCTCAAACTTTGCATTCCGGTCAAGATACTAGTAAACTTTTCATTAATACACATATGATCCACTCTTGACTTCACCGAATGTGACTGTCCGTTTTTTCCAGGAATGAGCTATGGTTATTTTAGCCAAGAGAACATATGAAAATAGTCTAAATTGTGGATGTGCAAGTTCAGGAGGTTTCAGATGAAGGTGTGCGAGTTTTGGGATCTTTACAAAGGATTATAACAAATAAGCTCTGGATAAGTTCGAAGACTCGATTCCAAAATCTAGAGAGCTTAGGGCATGTCCACCATATCTGGTACATGCGACTGGATGAGGAGCAACCGCAGAAACAGGTTAGTTAACGGGTTAACAGGATATTAATGGAGCCGTGCGAAACCGTACTCCAAATAGCTCGCCAATCCTATGGCCTTATTAAGACTAGCGTAATATACGTCCATGAGGCGGATGTTTTTTTAACGGCCTTCACACGGCTGCATGTATTTCAATGAGGCTGTTCACACGGCCGCTGTTATAATGGACTGTGTGAAGGGCCCGTGAAAAAAATAGGACATGTCCTATTTTCATCCGTTTTCACGGATCCCTCAATAGACAATAGTTTGCACTCATTTGTCTGAATCTGATCTAAGACATTTTTCAATTTTGGCATGAACTAATGGTGAGACACCTACCTTACCCTTCTATTTGAGGCACCATTGGAAAAAAAGATTGAGAAGCCCTGGTCTAAAGAACTCCAGAGCGTCAGAATTTATTACGTAACTGACCAAGACGACCAATGATAGATAAATCTCAGGAACTAAGAAGCCAATGCACCTAGAAGCCTGCCATCCAACTTTGAGGTATTCTTTAAAGGTCTATGGAAGATCTTATTATCTGACCGGCTACTGACTGCAAAATTCACGAGTTTTCTAGGCAAATGGTGAAATCTGCATGAAAATACACAATAAAATAGACATGCTGTGAATTTAAAAAAGCACAGTATGTCCTCAAATCGGCTACATGTGAACGGGGTACTGTACTGACGGGTGTAGATTTTTAGTGCCGAATCTGACGTCTGTACGTGGTCCGAGTTGTACAGTAATACGGCCACTCCTAAGTACTAGGCTAGTAGTATACTAACATTTTTGGCTCTTTTCCCTAGCGCTCTCCTCCACGACACACATCAATGTTATGATCAATTTCTCATAGTGGCCCATGGAACGATTTAAAGACCAGACGTCTAACTGAAATAACAGTTGGAATCCTGTTTTCATATCAGGAATGTTCCTAGGCCATCATTTTCCCATAACAGAATAATAATATTTCCACTATGAAGTGTAAACACTTAAAACGTTGAACTAGCTAGCAGATAATATTTGCAGACAAAGTTCTGCTGCTAAATATAGTATCGCAAGCTAATTTATTCAGGAAAATAAAGAAATCAGCAGAGGAATTTCCGGTTTGCTGCTACTGAAGATTAAAGGCAAAGAAAAACGAGAACGTCACATGTAATCAATATTTCCGGCAAAAGGGGCCGCGGCGCTGGTACAAGCCTCTTTTTAGCAGGGTTTCATTGCTGTTCATACTTCCACACGCCGTAGCGGCTGTGCAGGGTATTTCATCTATGTGCTATTAAAGTGCAGTTTAGATATTATTACATGTATGACTCCATATAACTGTAGATTCTTGGAAAATGAATATGATAATCTAGCACCTATCAGCCCCCTTTAATGCAAACAAGAATTTGACTTTAACCCCTGCCCGCCGCAGCCATTTTTCAGATTTTCACTTTTGTTATTCCTCCCCACACTCCAAAAGCCATAACTTTTTTATATTTGCGTCGATTTTTGCGGGCTGAGTTGTAGATTTGCACAGCACTATTTATTGTACCATATAATGTATTCGGAAACGGGAAAAAAAAACAAAAAACTGTGGGGTGGAATAGAAAAAAAACCAAAAAAACAACAGCAATTCCTCAATCTTTTGGGGGGGGGGGGTTTGTTTATATGGCGTTCCCCAGGCGGTAAAAACGTCATGTGAACTTTATTCTTCATGTCAATATAGGGATGCTAAATTTATGTATGTATTTTTTTTTTCTGTTTTACAAGGAAAAGACGAATTGTTAAAAATAAAATTTGAGTTCTGGTCGCCATACTTTTTTTTTCTGTCGATTGAGCGGTATGAGTGCTTATTTTTTGCGGGGAGAGCTGTAGTTTCTATTGGTACCATTTTGAGGTACATGAGACTTTTTATTCCATTTCTTGTGGGAGATAAAGTGACCAAAAAAGAAAATAATGTTTCTGGCGTTTTAAGTTATGTGAATTTTTTTACATTGTTCTTGGGAGGAAAAAGGGGAGTTTTTTTGAACAATTTGACATTTAACTCTTTTTTTTTTTTTTTTACTAGTCCCCCTTAGGGGACCTGAACCAGCGATCATTGGATCGCTTGCTTGATATACTGCAATCCTAATGTATTGCAGTATATCAATCTCCTATGAGGTCCTGTCGGAAGCAGGGCTTCATAGGAGTACAAAGATGGCAGACTTGGGGCCTTCATTAGGCCTCCAGGCTGCCCTGCCAACCAAGTCACTGTCACTATGGGGTATTGAGTGCAGTATGATGGGGAAAAACCTTGATTTTTTTTTTTAGCACAAGGCCTCAACATAACAAAATGTGAAAACGTGAAAGGGACTACAAACATTCCAAATGCATTGTAGTGACACAATTCCCATTATATAGTGCCCACCTAGTGCCACACACCGTGACAATGCAGATAGTGCCCATATACTGCCACACCCTGTAGATCGCACAACCCCCACCCCCTGTAGAAAGCGCCACCTAGACTCCCTATAGGAGCAGATTTCCTGGTCAGAGTGCTGAAGCTTTTGAGTTTGCGTGTGAAAATACTCTAAGAGGTGTGTAACATGTCTAGCAAGGCATGCCAACTTTACCATACAGCGTGTGCCACTGTGATAAATTTGAGGCATCTTCTGACTGCCTGGCTAAATGTTAGATAGTATTAGAAAATCTGCCCCACGGAGTTTCAGTTGAAATATTTCAGATGAACTGAAGCTCTATCACTGCAGGAATGAGGCCGAACGTTTAGTAAAAGCACCCAGCATTTATAAAGAGTCTGTTACTCAATCACATCATTACTGAATATAGAGAAGATAATGAAGTCTCATTTGCCTTAATACACAAGTGTTATTTATGGAATAACCTCCATGGTCTCACTGGCGAGTTAGTTGCTTGTAGTTTATAATCCTTCTATCCTTGGTGTAATAGAGAAAAAAAATTATCTGTATCTCCAAACTTGCTAGAAGGTTTGTGCTTGCACCAATATGAACTGCCAGAGCTACAGTGTAAAGCATGGGGGGTGGGGGAGAAGAGGCAGTCTGAGTAGTCTCTGATGAGACAGGAAATAAAGATCAGATTTCAATTTAACACAATGTAGCTAAGCAGATTTAACCCCTTAAAGACTGCCGTATAGTCTTCTTACAGCGGCTGTTTGGGGTAGTTCTTCTGAAGCGCCGCCTTTTCACGGCGGCACTTCAGAAGTGGTTTTGTGCGAATCGCTCTGCCTTTGAAGCCAAGGCGGTTAGAAACAGTCTTGGGCCTTATTCATACAAATGTTGAAAATGTCCGTGTGATGGGAATTAAAACAACGGCCGTCACATGGACTCATGTTTTTCAATGGGGCCGTTCACACGCCCGTTGTATCAACGGACCGTGTGAAGAGTCAGTTGAAAAATAGAACATGTCCTATTTTGTTCCGTTTTCATGGATGAGGGATCCCCATAGGCTCAAGTCTATGGGGATCCGTGAAAACGGGACCCGCACGGGGGCACCTCTGACATAACGAGATTCCCCACACTCATGTGAATCTAGCCTTAGGATTCAGAGCAATGATCGGAGACCAATAGTAGTGGTTTCCTTTCAGGTGATCACAGTGAGAACCATTCACAGTGATCACAAAAGTTAAGTAAAGTTTCCTTCCGGTCTGCCTCTCCTCACACTTGATACTTTGTATGAAAAGAGATGGAGAGATTATTTTACAAGTGATAAAAAAAAAAAGTTAAAAACAAATAAATCTGTCATCCGTTTGTGGGTCTGGTTACAGTCTTTGACATACGTGTGCATGTGTAATTAGAATGGCCCCTAGGAGGTTCACGGTGGAAGAGGCATACGCCACGTTATGTTCGGACTCCGATGAAAGCGATACAGAAACCGTGTCCGAGGTAGAAATGTTGTCTACCAGTGATAGCGACGATAGTGAAACGCTTTCTGCAGATGAAAGTGTCGCTGCAGAGTACACAAGCACAGGGCATGTCGCAGGAGTACCACAAAACACGGCCCACTCTATTCCCCCAGAATATATTGAGTGGGTACCCACAGAATCGTTTTACCGATATCCAAGAATTTATTGCCACACCAGGGATAAATATTAATGTGGAAATTTTACAGCCCTCGATTTTTTTTAAAGGGTTCATTACAGATGAATACTTGGAGCAGTTTGTTAACCAAACCAATCTGTGGCACCACGCCTCCCCCAAGATGTCATCACAAACCATGTGGAACGCCAAGCCTCCATCTACAACTTCTACAAAACAGCATGTTTTGTAAAATGGATCATCTTTATCCACCTGTTTCTACCTCAATCAATTGTCATCTTTACTCCCGGGAGTCGCGAGTTGTAATCTGGCACAAATGTGCCGATACAAGCAAATATTTATTATATATGTATCTATACCATTATAGGTCTCCAATTACACACAAATTGTCCAGTATTGTCCCCTGATGAACTAACTAGGGGGAAACGCGTTGGGACGGTTATGAAGTGTCAGTGTTGTGGTCATTTCATGCAATAATTGGTGCTTAGAAATTACACTTATTGTGTGTGATAGAATTTTTTGTATCCCTGGAGTTTGTCCATATGATGTTTATGGTACCTCGCCATCTAGATGTAATTTTCTGGTGATTATTGTGGATTGCTTATGGATTCAACCCTGGTTGTGTCAGTTGTATTTGCATTCAAAAGAATTACCTAGAGTATTTTAATCTGAATAATGAATGCAGGTTATGTTTTATGAAGAGTTCCCACTCTGTGATACTACGTGTTTCTTTGAGGAACCCACGTATTGATTTCAGTGATAATACAGTCTGTATGCTCACCAATTCTTTTCTGCCAAAATACTGGCAAATTTTTGGGGCTCATCCTCAACATGGATTAAGTAAAAAAGCCCTTAATCCGGTCATATTGGGCAACAAGCCCTAAACAAGCCACACCTGTTTTTCCAGCCGTTATGCCCAGATGCAGATATGAAGTGCTAATCCAGGCCGTCACTGCACGTATAAAATAAGGCCCCTGATAAACATTTTGGAGGAGTCATTTGGGCCGGTGTACAACCCTAAAAGAAAACCTAGTGGTGGATGAATCACTGATGAGTTACAAAGGCAGGCTTTCATTCCGCCAGTACATCCCCCCAAAGAGAGCAAAATATGGGGTTAAAGTCGACAAGCTCTGTGAGAGCGGTACAGGCTACACATCCGCCTTTAGAATCTATGAAGGCAAAGACCGCGATATTAACCCCCCCAGGATGTCCCAGTGAGTAAGGCTGGATTCACACGAGGTCATTACGTCCGTAATTGACGGACGTATTTCGGCCGCAAGTCCCGGGCCGAACACACTGCAGGGAGCCGGGCTCCTAGCATCATAGTTATGTACGACGCTAGGAGTCCCTGCCTCGCTGCCGGACAACTGTCCCGTACTGTAATCATGTTTTCAGTACGGGACAGTTGTCCGGCAGCGAGGCAGGGACTCCTAGCGTCGTACATAACTATGATGCTAGGAGCCCGGCTCCCTTCAGTGTGTTCGGTCCGGGACTTGCGGCCGAAATACGTCCGTCAATTACGGCATAATGACCTCGTGTGAATCCAGCCTTAGGATTCAGTGGCAAAGTAATCTGGGACTTGATGCAGCCTCTACCGAATAAGAGTATATTCACACGGCTTATTTCGGGCAGTTTTTCGGGCCGCAAATGGCAGAAAAATCGTAAGCAGAACTCCTCCAAACATCTGCCCATTGATTTCAATGGAAAAAAAAACGGCATTCTGTTCCAACAGGGCATTTTTTTTACGCGGCCGTTTCGAAAAACGGCCGCGTTAAAAAACGCCCACGAAAAAGTGCATGTTACTTCTTGAGCCGTTTTTTCATTGACTTTATAGAAAAAAAGCTCCAAAAATAGGTGTAACAAACACGAGTTTGCTTAAAAAAAACGGCAGAAAATCTGGAGCGGTTTTCATAAGTTTTTTGCTAAGGGTGTGAACATACCCTAAGGCTGGGTTCACACGGAGTTTGACGAGTTTTTTGGCGCGGAAACCGCTCCGCAAAACTTGCCAAAAACCGGCCGAAAATGCCTCCCATTGATTTCAATGGGAGGCGGGGGCGGTTTTCTCCAGCGAGCGGTAAAACCGGCTCGCAGGAGAAAGACGGGACATGCCCTATCTTCGCGCGATTACTCCTCTGACATCAATGGGAGACAGAGAAAGCGTATTTTGCTGCGTTTTATGCCCGCGGGGCTTAATGGCCGTGGATGAAAAACAACGCGAAAAACGCTGTGCAGGCAGAGGAAAATCTGCCTCAAACTTCCAAACTGAATTTTGAGGCAGATTTTCCGCCTGCAAAAAACTGTGTGTGAGCCCAGTCGGAAGCTATGTTCACACGGGGTCTTTTGCCGAGTTTTTTGACGCGGAAACCGCGTCGCAAAACTCGGCAGAAACGGCCCGAGAACGCCTCCCATTGATTTCAATGGGAGGCGTCGGCGTCTTTTTCCCGCGAGCAGTAAAACTGCCTCGCGGGAAAAAGAAGCGACATGCCCTATCTTCGGGCGCTTCCGCGTCCGACCTCCCATTGACTTCAATGGGAGGCAGGAGAAAGCGTGTATCTCGCTGTTTTATGCCCGCGGCGCTCAATGGCCGCGGGCGAAAAACGGCGCGATAATTGCTGTTCACACGGAGTATTTTGGGGGAGGAATATCTGCCTCAAAATTCCGTTTGGAACTTTGAGGCAGATATTCCTCCCCCAAAATACTCCGTGTGAACATAGCCTTAGGGTTACCAGTTATACACCGATGACTTCTATACAAGCGTCCCCTTGCACAAGCACCTGCATGCCGCCGACACGGGGGCATGGGGAACAATCCGCAAAAACAGAAGGGGCTTTATACAGGAGCTGGTGAGAAAGTGCCTGAGAAGGGGGGGGGGGGGGGGAATACTAATAATCGAGCGGTCTTTTCAGTGGAAAACTTCTTGCAATAAAATGTAATGACCGCAAGGATGTGTTCATCTTAAAGGGGTTTCCAGGGATACAAAATCTTTGTACTTATACGCTATGTCTAAATGAAATAAACTCACTAATATAAATTGTGTCAAAAATCGGAACACATTTGTTCCCATTCCCCCTACCTCTGGCCGGCCGGAAGTTCTGCTTTTCATTCATGTGTTTTTTTTACTTCGACACACGCTCGTGCACGAGCGTTATTATGCTGACACTTCGTGAGGTATTGACACAGGTCTATCGAGACAGGTCTGTCATTGAAGCTTAAAGAGGCTCGGTCACCACATTATAAGTGCCCTATCTCCTACATAAGGAGATCGGCGCTATAATGTAGGTGACAACAGTGCTTTTTATTTAGAAAAACAATCTATTTTTACCACATCAGGCGCAATTTCAGATTTATGCTAATTAGTTTCTTAATGCCCAAGTGGGCGTATTTTTACTTTAGACCAAGTGGGCGTTGTACAGAGGAGTGTATGACGCTGACCAATCAGCACCATACACTTCTCTCCATTCACTTAGTGAACAACGCAGTGTCACTATGCGCTGACTAAGTGTTGTCTTATACTGACACATTAACGTTACTGAAGTGTTTAGACCGTGACTAGACATTCCTTCCAGCCAGGACGGGATGTCTATTCACAATCCCTGCACTTCGTTAACGTTTGTTTGGTACTTACAGCAGAGCAAAGCGTAATCTTGCGAGATCTCACTGTAAATGACAGGTTACAACGAGATTATGCTTTGCTCTGCTGTAACCTGTCATTTACAGCGAGATCTCGCAAGATTACGCTTGCTCTGCTGTAAGTACCAAACAAACGTTAACCAAGTGCAGGGATTGTGAATAGACATCCTGTCCTGGATAGAAGGAAGGTCTAGTCACGGTCTAAACACTTCAGTAACATTAATATGTGTCAGTATAAGGGTATGTTCACACGAGGGCGTCCGTAACGGCTGAAATTACGGGGATGTTTCAGCCTGAAAACATCCCCGTAATTTCAGCCGTAACGGCATGTGCAGGCGCTTGAACGCCGCGTCCATTACGTACGTAATTGGCGCTGCTATTCATTGGAGTCAATGAATAACGGCTCCAATTACGGCCAAAGAAGTGACAGGTCACTTCTTTGACGCGGGCGTCTATTTACGCGCCATCATTTGACAGCGGCGCGGAAATATACGCCTCGTGTGAACAGACAAACGTCTGCCCATTGCTTTCAATGGGCAGATGTTTGTCAACACTATTGAGGCACTATTTTCGGACGTAATTCGGGGCAAAAACGCCCGAATTCCGTCCGTAATTAGTGCGTGTGAACATACCCTAAGACAGCACATCGTGAACAACGCAGTGTCACTATGCGCGGTCTAAATGAATGGAGAGAAGTGTATGACACTGATTAGACCAAGTGGGCGTTGTACAGAGGAGTGTAGGACGCTGACCAAAGTAAAAACACGCCCACTTGGGCAAAGAAACTAATTAGCATAAAGCTAAAATCGCTCCTAATGTGGTGAAAATAGATAATTTTTCTAAATAAAAAGCACTGCTGTCACCTACATTATAGCGCCGATCTCCTTATGTAGGAGATAGGGCACTTATAATGTGGAGAATGAACAGGGCGGGCATACAGGAGGCTGTGGACCAATACGATGCATCAAACCCGGGCCTACGTCAAAAACTGCCGCATAAAAAAAACAGCTGCGAAAAAGAACTGCAGGTCACTTCTTGGGACGTTTTTCAGTCACACTATTTAAAACAGCTCCACAAACGGCCGTGAAAAACGCAGTGAAAATTGCGAGTGGCTTAAAAAACGTCTGAAAATCAGGAGCTGTTTTCCCTTTAAGACAGCTCCGTATTTTCAGACGGTTTTAGTCTAGAGTGTGAACATACCCTTATAAAACTCCTGACATATAATGAAGACAAGTCAGTAATTTCCATTAGGAGTCGAGTCCATTTATTCGATCTCCGGATACCAAACATTGCACTTTTATTGCGTTTATACAAACAGATATATAACGCTTTGCATAACGTTACGGTATAACGCATTAAAACAGTCCACGGTTACCCTCAGGAAATGTAATACAGGTGAGTTAACCCCTCCATATCACCGACTATGCGGTGTTCTCACATATACCTGAAAATACTATAGGAATGATTTGCAGAGCAGATCTTCTAAAGTGACAGAAACCGCGTTCATATGGAATGTAAATGAGGACTAATCAGCACATTAAGTACGCCAGGTTGTCAAACGGTCTGTCTGACTTGATTGGAGAGTACTGAAGTGGCGAGACGGAACGATATGATCTCATATTTTCTGACCCTGTATTGGTGGTGCCACGGAGATCTTTTTTGGTTTCCCTAAGGGTATGTGCACACACACTAATTACGTCCGTAATTGACGGACGTATTTCGGCCGCAAGTACCGGACCAAACACAGTGCAGGGAGCCGGGCTCCTAGCATCATAGTTATGTACGATGCTAGGAGTCCCTGCCTCGCTGCAGGACAACTGTCCCGTACTGTAATCATGTTTTCAGTACGGGACAGTTGTCCTGCAGCGAGGCAGGGACTCCTAGCATCGTACATAAGTATGATGCTAGGAGCCCGGCTCCCTGCACTGTGTTCGGTCCGGAACTTGCGGCCGAAATACATCCTTCAATTAACGGACGTAATTAGTGTGTGTGCACATACCCTAAAGAATTGCATAATTCTGAAGACAAATTTCCAATATATCGAAGAGACTCCTGTTGTGATATTGACCATTTCCAATCTTCACGAGTAGCTGACACTTAGGGCTTACTCAGACGAGCGTAAAACTCGTCCGTGTGAGGTGCGTGAAAATCACGCACAGCACACTGAGCCATTGAATTTCAATATACAGTAGCAGCAAAGTGGGTGAGATTTAACAAATCTCATTCACACGCTGCGTAAAGTTTGTGCAGAAATTCACCTGCGGTGCGTATTTTTCGTACCGCAGCAGGTCACTTCAGGCTGCGGAAAGTGGACGGAGTTGCTAAACCGGAAAAAATCCGCACCATTTTCTGCAGTAAAAAAAAAAAAAAACGCAGGAAAAAGTGCAGGTTTTTCTACAGCAGAATTACTGTTAGTTTCTGCGGAATAGCGGCAAAATTTTTCTGCAGCAATACCGTTACGTGTGGACAAGCCCTTACCAGTACATGGTCAGATTTCCAGCATGAACATTGCAGTAGGCCACGTTATCAGATTGTGTCTGGCTAGCTTTTGACTGGGTTCCCACATAGTGTAAATGCTGCAGAAATTCCGCAGCATTTACAGTAGCAGCAAAGTGAATAGGATTTAGAAAATCTCATGCCCATGCTGTGGAAAAAAAAAAAAAAACACGCACAAATGTCGTGCGGAAAGTGTACTGCGAACCATTTTTCAATTCCGCAGCATGCCAATTTATGTTGCATGTTCTGTGCGGAGATGCCACGCATTTGGCCCATAGACATCAATGGGAGCAGAAATTCTGCAACAAATTTATGTTGTCGTTTTTACAGCGTTTCCGCAGCGAAAATGCAGGTACATCTGCTGCGGAAAATACAAACATTTCCGCAGCAGTAGGAACTGGAAAAAAACAAAACCGCACTAAACACACTACCAGCGTTTTTCTAGAGATTCTGCTGCAGAAAATCTGCAGCGTATCCTGTGTGTGGGAATATACCCTAAGGGCTTATTCAGACGAACGGGATATACGTCCGTGCAACGTGCGTGATTTTCACGCGCGTCGCACAGACCTATATTAGTCTATGGGGCCGTGCAGACATGTGCGTGATTTTTACTCAGCGTGAGTCCGATGAAAAAAAAAGTCACGACATGTCCGTTCTTTGGGCGTTTTTCGCGCATCACGCACCCATTGAAGTCAATGGGTGCGTGAAAACCACGCATGCCACACGGAAGCACTTCCGTGCGAACTGCGTGATTCGCGCAACAGCTGTCAAAAGGATGAATGAAAACAGAAAAGCACCACGTGCTTTTCTGTTTAGAAACATCCAAACGGAGTGTCATAATGATGGCGGCTGCGCGAAAAGCACGCAGCTGCGCATCATACGGGGCTGACACACGGAGCTGTCAAGTGCCTTTTGTGCACGCAAAACGCTGCGTGTTTTGCGGGTGCAAAACGCACACGCCCGTGTGAATCCAGCCTAAGGCTGGGTTCACACAGGATGGATACGCTGCATTGGAGCATGCAGCATATCCGTCCTGTGCACCGCAGGGAATTCCGGGCGAAAAACCGCACCAAACTGTGGTGCAGTTTTTCGCTCAGGAATGTCCGCTGCGGAAAGCTGCCGCACTTGCCGGCCTGCTAGGAGACCGGCCTCCTGGGATGAAGTTTCATTCCAGGAGACCACTGCAGCCTGTGATTGGCTGCAGCAGCGGTCACATGGGATGCAAAGTCATCCAAGAAGGCCACGCTGGATTGAGGAACACAGACTTCTGGGAATCAGACTTTTTATTTATTTTTTTAGAGTTGCGTTCTTTGCGGTGGGATCGCTGCGAACCCGACGCAAAAAAAGTCAAGAACTGCTATTTGTTGTGGGAGTTAGCTTCCTATTGAATTCAATGGGGAAAAAACACACAACAAATAAGCAGCGTTTACGCAAATACAATGGACATGGCGCGGAATAATAATTCTGCACCGCAGGTCCATTTCTGAGCGCTTTTTCCGCTCAGTATTTACACAGCGTGTGAATGACATTTTTTCACATCTCACCCACTTTGCAGCTACTGTATTATGCTGCGGTTTTCTGCAACTAGTTCCGTTGCGAAAAATCTGCAGTATTTACACTACGCGTGAACTCGGCCTTATGGTCTCTAGCACCTTACAGAAATATTTCATTAGACTGGTAGATTGACAGAAAAAAAAAAAGAGTGCCAATGATGCCATAAGACATACATTATAAATCATAGCATAAATTAAAGAAACAAAACAAGCATATTGACACCATTTTTTTTAAAATACGGAATGCTTGGCGATAACAGATCCCCTTTTTCTGAATGGTTGAACCGTTTACAAAGCAGAATTGAAAAACATACAAATCCATAAAAATGCAATGCTTCCTGCGTAACATAAGCACTTTATTAGCATCAGCTTTTGTACTACAACTTACATATAAGTGCATAAGAAAAAATAATAATTATATACTGTATATATATATATATACACACACACACACACATATACTAAAAATGACACCATTTAACAACCGGGCTAAAGGTTAGATTATTTTCTCATACATCTAAAAGAAGCAACAAATATTGCGCAGGAGCTAGTGAACACTTCAGCTCCTAGTCCATGGCATGTATGTAATGCTCAAATAACTTGTGAGCCTAGAATGGTACTGACATCGCGGTTTCCATAAGACATCATAAAACGTATAGGTCTATAATGTCATGATTAAAAACGAGAATTCCACTGAGGAGTGATATAATAAAGGCTTAGACTCTATTCACATTTGCGTAGTGGCTTTAGTTTTCACGACAGTGCTGAATCCGTCATACGAGGATTCTTGTTGAGAAGGATCTGGGTGTACTTGTAAATCATAAACGAAATAACAGCATGCAGTGTCAATCAGCTGCTTCAAAGGCCAGCAAGATATTGTGTATTAGAAGAGGCATGGACTCGCGGGACAGGGATGTAATATTACCACTTTACAAAGCATTAGTGAGGCCTCATCTAGAATATGCAGTTCAGTTCTGGGCTCCAGTTCATAGAAAGGATGCCCTGGAGTTGGAAAAAATACAAAGAAGTGCAACGAAGCTAATAAGGGGCGTGGAAAATCTAAGTTATGAGGAAAGATTAAAAGAATTAAACCTATTAACTTTAAGGCTGGGTTCACACAACCTATTTTCAGGCGTAAACGAGGCGTATTATGCCTCGATTTACGTCTGAAAATAGGGCTACAACACGTCGGCAAACGTCTGCCCATTCATTTGAATGGGTTTGCCGACGTACTGTGCCGACGACCTGTAATTTACGCGTTGTCGTTTGACAGCTGTCAAACGACCACGCGTAAAATGACTGCCTCGTCAAAGAAGTGCAGGACACTTCTTTGGACGTAATTTGAGCCATTTTTCATTGAATTCAATGAAGAACAGCTGAAATTTACGGCTGTCAGAGAAGCCTCGCAAAATGCGAGGAGGAGCAATTACGTCTGAAACGACGGAGCTGTTTTCTCCTGAAAACTGTCTGTAATTTCAGACGTAAAAGCCAGTTCTCATGTGCACATACCCATAGAAATATATTAATGGCACATACAACAAATATGGTGAAATCCTGTTCCATGTAAAACCCCCTAAAAAGGACTGGAGAAAAAAAGGATTCAACCTGCAGAGGCGACAAGCTTTCTTTAGGCATTATTCACAGAAACGTGTTATACATCCGTGCTATGTGTGTGATTTGCATGGACCTATGTTAATGAATGGGGCCGTTCAGACGGTCCATGAACTTCACGCAGCGTATGTGCATTGCGTAAAACTCACGACATGTCCTATATTTGGCCATGATTCGAGAAGCACGCACCCATTGAAGCCAATGGGTGCGTGCAAATAGCACACGGCACACGGAAGCACTTCCGGGTGTCGCACGTGATGCGCGCTACAGTAGTAAAATAAATGAATGAAAACAGAAAAGCACCACGTGCTTTTCTGTTTGTAAACATAAATCCAGTGTCATAATGATGCCGGCTGATGCCACACGGAACTTTTGCGCGCACAAAATGCAGCGTTTTTTGCGTGTGCAATACGGACAGGTTCGTGTGAATAAGGCCTTACTGTGAATATATGGAATAGTCTACCGCAGGAGCTGGGTGTCTGCTGCGTAAAACTCACGACAAGTCCTATATTTCTGCGTTGTTTGCGCATCACGCACCCATTGAAGTCAATGGTTGCGTGAAAATCACGCGCAGCACATGGAAGCACTTCCGTGTGACGCGCGTGATTCGCGCAACAGCAGTAAAAAGTATGACTGAAAACAGAAAAGCACCACGTGCTTTTCTGTTTACAAACTGTGTCATAATGATGGCGGCTGCGTGAAAATCACGCAGCCGCGCATCATATGCTGATGACACACGGAGCTGTTAAGTGCCAAAACGCACACGCCCGTGTAAATCCAGCCTTAGGCTGGATTCACACGAACGTTGCGTTTTTGCGCGCGTGAAAAACGCGCCGTTTCGGTTGCGTTGGAGTTGCGTGTGGCATCCGTTTGGGCAGCGTGATAGCGTATTTAACGCGCGTATGGCATGCGTTTTTTACGCGCGTCCAAACAACGGAGGGTAGAGTAATGGAGAGGGCAGCCTACAAAAAGACAACTTCTCCAACACCTGCTTGCTGTGAGCACATGTTCGCATCAAGATTTCACGTTACCTCACACTTTGGCCCGTGTTTGTTGTTTTTGGGTGGTTTTACAGGTAAAAAAACTACTATTGCTGCAGATGTCAGTTTAAACTGTGCGCATGTGCTCAGAAAGTGAAAAGCCACTTCCTGGTTTGTAGTTGTTTTGTCTAGTCTGCTCAACTCATTTACATAGACTTAACAAGTGTTGCGTGAAAAACGCTGTGCGTACGGAGGTGCTTCTGTGTGCCCTGCGTTGTTTTCACGCACCCATTGACTTCAATGGGTGCGTGATGCGTTGAAAACGCTGAATCAACGGACATGTCGTGCCTTTTTGGCAACGGAGCAACGCTGCGCAAAAACCACGCACATGTCTGCACGGCCCCATAGACGAATATAGGTCCGGGCAACGCGCGTGAAAATCATGCGCGTTGCACGTGCGTATTTTACGTTCGTCTGAATAAAGCCTTAGTCCAATAAAAGTTAATGGTAGTTACGGAAACAGCGTAGCTTGCACGATATGCTACTTCCGTAACTGCTATTCGCTACAATGGGAGTTACGAAAATAGCGAAGCTCAGTAAGCTACACTGTTTTTGTACTTCCGACCATATAGTTAGAAAGTGCAGCAGAAAAAGGTAGAACAGGGTTTAGGAGGCTCCGTACTAGAGATAGGTGTGGATCCCAGAGTATGGGACCCGCATCTATCTCACATTTATGACATATTCTGTGGATAGGCCATAAATGTCCCTGATGGGAAAACCCGTTCAACCTATGGTTCTTGAACCTAGTATAAAATTAAAAAGGGGTTATGTGGGGACCAAAAATGATTGGCAGTGTACTCACAGCAGTATGTGAGTACACTCACTAATATACATCCCGGTCCGCCGTCGCACTGATTCCAAAATTTTCATTGATTTTTATAGCGCTGCCGGGGCACCGGAAGTCTAGTTGCACAGCCTTCTTTGATGACGATACGACTCTTCGTCATGTGACCCATCCCACTGTACTCCATGGACAAGCAGGAGTGGTAGTACAGCTAGTACATGGAGTACAGTAGGGTCGGTCACGTGACGAAGAGTCGTATCGTCATCAAAGAAGACTGTGCAACTAGACTACCAGTCCCCCGGCAGCACTAAAAATCTCATAATCAGTGCGACGGGGGACCGGAATGTATATTAGCAGTGTACTCACATACTGCAGTGAGCACACCACTAATAATATTTGGTCCCCGCATAACCAGAGATTGGTAAAGCCAAAGAAATGACTGTGCAGCCTGTGATCACTTCTGTAAAAACCGCGCCTCAAAATAGCTAGATGGCGACTCAATGCTTCGGCCCTTGAAAAGCACCGGTCTAGAACATGACTTCTGGAAAACATGTCATGATCTGCCGGTTATCTGTATTATGAAACGCTTCCGCTGCTGTATTCGGTCTAGTAGTCACATTCTGAACGAAGCAAAGAGAGAAAACTCAGGTCTCCCAGGTAGTAAGGTTTTGGAGAATGGAAACTCCGCCTACCCCTGGGCCTAAACAAATCTATCCGTCTTTGCCGGAGTTACACTTTAACGTATACCTATTCTGCAGCTACACCTGGCCATAGTGGTGATGTTGATGATTCTGTTTTCTTCAATCCTGCAGATATTGTGTAATATAAAAGGCATATGTAAGAGACAATGAATGAAAATTATGGACAAAACCTTTTTATGTGAATTGCAAACCCAATCCCCCCCCCCCCCCCCCTCTCACTGATTCGCTAAATAACAGCTGGCAAATACCCAGAACACATTAGCACCGATTGACTCTGACAGAAGCATTTCCATAGCTCAGAATGGATGCACACAACAATACGAGATATAACAAAACTGGTGCAAAGGGGGGGGGGGGGAATTGAGTAGTTGCCCATGGCAACCAGTCAGATTTCACCTCTCATTTTTTAGAGGCCTCTTGGAAAATGAAAGCAGTAACCCGATTGGTTGCTGTGGGCAATTATGCCACTTTTCTTTGCACCAGTTTTGATATACATCCCCAGTTTACTGTAATGTAAACTATAAAAACCCTTTCACTCAGGACATCACTAGGGGTAACAACCCCTGTACTCTCACCATCTATTGAGAAGGCTTTTACACGTACGTTACATAGATAGATGCTGTTCGTGACTACACTGCCCTCCAATGTTATTGCTGGTCTGGAAATCAGTTGTACATAGGATAGACTCTTCCACCAAAATCCAAACGTTCGGAGATTACTTTCAATACACATTTCATGGTTAATAAAAATACCGATACTAAGCTCAGGTGCAGCCAAAAAGGACTTGTGCGCCATTTTTTACCTTACCTGCACACATTCGTATTATGGATTTGTGCTGCACGGATCCATACATAGCCTATGTGCCCATAGTGTACCTCTGTCTGCCACACGGGTATTTTTTTCCAATTGAAAACTCTCAACCTGTTTCCCAATTGTCTTTTTCTTCCCATTTATACTTTCGATTAACATTTATGATATTTACAATTTCCATTGAAGATGTAAATCGTAGATTATATACATACAAATCAATGTATCAGTTGTTCTTGCTTTTTAACTGTAGAGCAACTCAATGTTTAGTTACATCGCTCATATTATACAAGAATATACAAACAAACAAAAAAAAACTTTATCAAAGCACCCCCCTTCAATAGTGAACGACGGTATCCACAGCGGCCCATTAGTCACAGATGAGGGGGGCGGGAAGCGGAGAGAGCCTTCCCCTTATGTACACACCGGACTCATCCTTAGTCTGGTGTACTCTTTATTAGGCGGTGTTAGCCAAATAACACAATAATTCTGTGCTGTTTGGGTTAATAGCAGAGTGGACCTGTCCCCAAACTATGTAGCCCTTACCTAGGGCAGCAAAGTACGACGAAAGATCCACTCGAAGGACCGTTTTCTTTGCAGACCGTAAACTTACGACAGGCCAAATCTAGTTTATGCCTCAATCTATCCCTGTGAATTTGCCAAGCTTTTAGCGCCTCGACAAATTATTAATACCTCATCCATGTACTAGCTGAACAGATCCCATTCTACAATAAGAGGACGGAGGCGGCTTGACATATGCTCCAAATCTAATGTTAAAAAGTAGAAAATAAAAAAAAACAACTTAAAAGGGTAGAAACGGCGTCTTGATGTGAAAGGAATTCCTCACTCATGCATAAACAATATGTACACAAATGTCCCTGGGGAAATTTCACAGCACACACTGTAAATGGAGAGCGCATACTAAATCAGGCTGCCATTGATTGCACTAATGGCATCCACCCTTTTGCCGAATAAATTAGCAGATTGCTCTGCTGCTCAAGGGTTAAATACTTGCGTTACCGTTTCATGCATTTCCAAGACTTGATATCATGTGAAATATACATCAACAAACAGGAAGTCAAATAGGCCAAGACGCAAGAAATCAATGTGACATAAGACATTATAAGCAAGTCAATCCAACAGCAGTAGTATTCCCAATGCTGTGATCATCTATATGGGCCACGGTGCACGTGCCACGTCAGGCTAGAGGTGTAATTAAAACAGTGGCATCAATCACACCCACATTTCAAGGGTATTAAATGGACCCATTCATTACGTGAGGCCTCAATGCACTTGTTCGTATTTATCACTAGTAGAGAGTGGGTTGATGCACTAGACATAGCTCGCCAATTAGAGAGCATGCTGCTGTGCAAGGACAGTAACAAATGCTACTTGTGCCCACCAGCTGGGGCACCAACCAGCAGGTTTTAATTAGGAGAAAATAATTCTACATCCTGCATAGCAAGATACTCACTCGCAAGTCACATGAACAAATACATATATACCCTACCACCTATTTTACTTACAATGTTGCTACCTATAATTAATAAAAAGATAAATATCAAATATAGTATAAAAAGATGTGGAAAGTCAATTACGAATAAAAAATAAAGGCATAAAGCGGAAGACTAGACGCTTTTATAAGGATCATGAACGTGAAAAAACGGTTTCAGGCCCGGATTGTTTGGTGGGGCTTAGACGCACAACGTAACACCGGTTAGCCCTAAAGTGGCAGCGGAATGTAACTTTGGCGCTACTCAGGGCAGTCAGTCTAGTAGAAGTACATAGCGACCAGGACAGTCGGTCATTTTTGCTTCTATTGAGCAGTCCAGACCTCCTAATAGATAGATATTTGTACATAGGATTTCCGGATGATCAGTAAATGTATCGTCTCACCACTGACTTATGGCAATACTATTTACAGGGTTTATAAGAGCATTACTGTTGCATTATGTGTGAACAGTTGTCCGAGGGGACCGGCAGCAGGTGAGTTATTGCATGTAGGCCCTAAATATATGGGTATCTTCCCATTTACTATGGCATTTATAGCAGCTGGTACATTCTAGAACCTCATGTTCTGCCAGATTTCTACTGATAAGCAACAATGTGGATTTCCCAGCACATTGATGGACACTGCTTGAGCACGCATGGGGAATCCAGGTGTCACCTGTCAGCCAGGTTTCATCAGGTGACAGCACGGACTGACAGAAAGTAAAACATGCACATCGGAGGATCGGAGATCCAGGTTGCTTTGCACAGACACACATAGAGAACCTACTTTGGCTTTCTGCAGTGAGGTGAAGCGCAGGTCATGCACAAAGGGGTTCTTGACCGGCCTGGTCAGCTCTTGCTGGCCACCTCCTGGACCCGAGCGCTTTCTGGTCAGCCTCATGGTGTGGGGGCAGCAGGAGATGGAGGTCTGCTGCTTAATAACAAAAAAACAGGGCAATGAAAAAGCCCAGCAAATCCAACTAGTTCAACCAATATCAGGAGTCGCCAGAAGTTGCCCACAAAAGGATGAAGCTGCTGCTTCTGCTGCTGCTGGTGGCGGTGATGATGATGATGATGATGATGGAGGTGGTGATGATGGAGCTGGAAAATCTCAGCGCTTTCTGGAGGGAAACGTGATCCCCCTTTTCCTGTCCCTCCTATGGAGGGGGACTATAATCCGTGCTGGAGATGTAGGAGGGGAGTTTAAGTAGAAGGAGATCTGGTCAGGGATTGAGGATGTTTCAAGTAACGCACACACAAAGCGAAAGCTCCACAGGAGGAGGAGGTGGGGGGAGGATCTGCTGCTGCTGCTGATCTCCAGGGAGCTGAGGCTTCCAGGAGCACAGGACACGTCTCCAGAGGCTGCAGGAGGTGGAGCAGGCGCTGGAGATGACTCGGTGCAGGCTTGCTGGTGCCGGTGCTTAAAGGGTTTAGCAGGAGGAAGCTGCCAGATGATGCGCTTACTGCCCCCTCCCCTTGTCTCTCTCTGGTAGCGGGAAAGGAAGGGGGAGGAGGGAGAGCACGGGGGTGGAGGCTGAACCGCTTCTCACTTCATGAGAGCTGTAGTGTGGATGTCGCCGCCTGACCTGTGTACAGCTGGGTGGTGAAGAACACTGCTTTCCTGCACCGAATGGATGACATTATTATACTCTTATGGGATGACGTCGGCTATGGGTGAGCTGGAACAAGGAAGAAGCCTGGAATTTCCCATTAACTTCACCAGCTGCCTTATTGTGATCCATCATGAGATGATAAACCTGTCCTGTCTGCTCTGACCTTTGCCTTGTTCAATAGGGTTACTGACAGGAAGTTCTTAAAAATGTCTGCCCCCTTCATCGCTACTTCATACCCTCCAACATTCAAAACTAGGTACAACCACGACACCTCTGGACATTCACACGGATGCGGTCGCAGCTTCTCGTTAGCCACAGTAGGGGTCTTCTAGGGTAAAACGTTATTTATTTCCACACATATTAAGCCTGCTTATTACAAAATAGGCCACTTACCAATATATTATGGGTAAATATTCCCCCCCAATACCCCACTTCCCCCTATGTAAATTCCTGCCGCTGCGAGTCTTGTGCCTTCCAAAGTGACGTCATTTACTACAGTCCACGTCGACCAACATAGCTGACATTGGACGGCACGTGACCAATGGGCACAGGGATGTCCTAAGCGGGCCCAGCGGAAAACAACGGGAGATTTTCTAACCATAAAATATTTCTAAGTGTTACCTCATCTTATGTGCTGAACGTCAAACAAACCTAACCTAAAATGAGTAAAGCTGGTACCAAATGATTTTGTTGATAGGCCAATGAATTTTAGTATTTCAAAGCCATAGGAGTTCTGCACGCGGGCATATTACGGCTCGGTACAATCTTAGGGTATGTGCACACAATGAGTGGCTTTTACGTCTGAAAAGACAGACTGTTTTCAGGAGAAAACAGCTGCCTCGTTTCAGCCGTAATTCCTCCTCGCATTTTGCGAGGCTTCTCTGACAGCCGTAAATTTTGAGCTGTGCTTCATTGACTTCAATGAAGAACGGCTCAAATTACGTCTGAAAGAAGTGTCCTGCACTTCTTTTGCCGAGACTGTATTTTTACGCGTCGTCGTTTGACAGCTGTCAAACGATGACGCGTAAATGACAGGTCGTCTGCACAGTACGTCGGCAAACCCATTAGAATGAATGGGCAGATATTTGCCGACGTATTGTAGCCCTATTTTCAGACGTAAAACGAGGCATAATACGCCTCGTTTACGTCTGAAAGTAGGTCGTGTGAACCCAGCCTTAGAGTTGTATAGAGCCATAAGGTAAGCACGGTTGGCTCAGTGGACAGCGCTGGTGGGCACCCAGCACCGGGTCCTACTCTGACCAAGGGCAACATCTGCACATACTGATAAGTTAATAATAAGAATAAATGGCATCGGGAGGCATTATGGGAAGGAGGCAAGCTGGCGGAGGCAGTGTGGTGCTCTAAGCAATGTTCTGCTGGAAAACCTTGGGTTCTGGCAATCATGTGGATGTTACTATAACTATATACCACCTGTCTAAATATTGTTGCAGACCAAGTTCACCACTTTATGGCAACAGTATTTCCTAAGCAATGGCCTCTTTCAGAAGAATAATGCGCCCTGCTACAATGCAAAAATTATTTAGGAATGGTTTGAGGAACATGACAGTTCAAGGTGTTGACTTGGCCTCCAAATTTCACAATTGTCTATCTAATCGGGCATCTCTATCCAATCTGTGGGATGTTCTGGAAAAAAAAAAAAGACAGATCCATGGTGGCCCCACCTTGCAACTTACAGGATTTAAAGGATCCGCTGATAAAGTCTTGGTCCAGATACCATAGGACACCACTCTTATTGAGTTCATGCCTTGACCAGTCAGAGCTGTTTTGATGGCATGAGGGGAACCTGCACAATATTGTAATTGTAACAAGTGTAAATGATCGCTGCTAACTGTCTGATTGCTGGAGGCCCCACCGCTGGGAACCCCAACGATCGCGAGAGCCCCCATTCCCTCTCACTACATTACCACAGTGATGACACTTTGAATAGAGCAGCAGTCGAGTATGCGCGCTGACGCTGCATTCAAACAGTGGCGTTACTACCGCAGTAGCAGCCGTAATGGCTGCTACGGGGGCCCGCTTCGCCTGCCGGCCGGAGGCTCCGCTAGCAGCCGCTATGGCTGCTACAGCGCGACGCCACTGAAGGGGTTGTTTCTACAAAAGACATGCGTCCCCTATCCACAGGATAGGGGATACATGTGTGATCGCTGGCAGCGATAAGGAGAACGGGGGACCGAAAGTCCCCCGAAGTTCTCCATGACAAACCTCGGACGTCCGGGGTCTGTCTGCAGCTCCATAGAAATGACTTGCGCACTGGTCACGCTTGTGCGCATGCGTGACCAGCGTGACCTTCATTTTTATTGAACTGCGCAGATGCCGGAAGTCCAAGGTTTGTCATGGAGAACTTCGGGGGACTTTCGGTCCCCCGTTCTCCTTATCGCTACCAGCGATCGTACATGTATTCCCTATCCTGTGGATAGGGGATGCATGTCTTTTGTAGGACAGACTATAGGCCTTTTTTTGTTGGGGGCTGCATGGCGTTACCTACAGGGGGGGGTTAGGGCTGTATGGCATTATCTACAGGGGGGACTGTCTTGCGTTATCTACAGGGGGGGTTAGGGCTGTATGCCGTTATCTACAGGGGGAGGGCTGTATGGCGTTATCTACAGGGGAGGGCTGTATGGCGTTATCTACAATGGGAGGGCTGTATGGCGTTATCTACAGGGGAGGGCTGTATGGTGTTATCTACAGGGGGCTGTATGGCATTATCTACAGGGGGTGCTGTCTGGCATTATCTACAGGGGGAGGGCTGTATGGCGTTATCTACAGGGGGGTGTATGGCGTTATCTACAGGGGGCTGGATGGCGTTATCTACAGGGGAGGGCTGTATGGCGTTATCTACAGGGGGGCTGTATGGCGTTATCTACAGGGGGTGCTGTCTGGCATTATCTACAGGGGGAGGGCTGTATGGCGTTATCTACAGGGGGGTGTATGGCGTTATCTACAGGGGGTGTATGGCGTTATCTACAGGGGGGCTGTATGGCGTAATCTACAGGGGGAGGGCTGTATGGCGTAATCTACAGGGGGGGCTGTATGGCGTTATCTACAGGGGGGCTGTATGGCGTTATCTACAGGGGAGGGCTGTATGGCGTTATCTACAGGGGGGCTGTATGGCGTTATCTACAGGGGTGAACTGTATGGCGTTATCTACAGGGGGCTGTATGGCGTTATCTACAGGGGGTGCTGTCTGGCATTATCTACAGGGGGAGGGCTGTATGGCGTTATCTACAGAGGGGGGGTTCTGTATGGCGTTATCTATAGGGGGGCTGTATGGCGATATCTACAGGGGGCTGTATGCCGTTATCTACAGGGGTGCTGTCTGGCGTTCTCTACAGGGGGAGGGCTGTATGGCGTTATCTACAGGGGGTGCTGTCTGGCGTTAGCTACAGGGGGAGGGCTGTCTGGCGTTATCTACAGGGAGGCTGTCTGGCGTTATCTACAGGGAGGCTGTCTGGCGTTATCTACAGGGGGGCTGTATGGCGTTATCTACAGGGGGAGGGCTGTATGGCGTTATCTACAGGGGAGGGCTGTATGGCGTTATCTACAGGGGGAGGGGGCTGTATGGCGTTATCTACAGGGGGAGGGCTGTATAGCGTTATCTACAGAGGAGGGCTGTATGACGTTATCTACAGGGGGAGGGCTGTATGACGTTATCTACAGGGGGGCTGTATGACGTTATCTACAGGGGGGCTGTATGATGTTATCTACAGGGGGCTGTATGGTGCTATCTAAAGGGGGCGCTGTGTGACGGAATCTATAGGGACAGAAAAACGGACAAGGAGGCAGCACTTCAAAAACTCAGAAAACCTTTAATCACCCATGCAACGTTTCAATCCCTCAGGACCTTGCTTGAGAAAGGTCCTGAGGGATTGAAACGTTGCATGGGTGATTAAAGGTTTTCTGAGTTTTTGAAGTGCTGCCTCCTTGTCCGTTTTTCTGTCCGATATTGTGGGTTCTGAAGAGGCGTGCACCGCTTTGGCGGTTCTGTGCTGTGGTATTTTTCTACTTTTGGAATCTATAGGGAGGCACTATATACAAGGGGGGGTTGAGTGATACCCAGGGGAGGGGGGGCCCCAGTCAAAAGTTTGCTATGGGGCCCAGTCATTCCTAGTTACGCCCCTGCATTCAAAGTATATGGCACTGATGGAGACAGTCAAATACAGCGCTTGGCTGTTTCCGTCTGCCCCGTAGGCATTGAGTACTCCCAAATGAGTCTCCACTCTCCGGCTTCCATTCCCTTCTTGCTTTGTGTTAGAGTCAGGTGAATTGAAAAGTCTTAACATACCTGGGAAAGTAACTGGTTTCCCCACAGTTTAGTACTAGTTTGGTGTACATGGGACTTATTGATTAACTTTTATTATTACTTTTTTGAGGTAGAAATTGAAAAAATAGCAATTCTGCCCTTGTTTTTTACGGGGATTTTTACGGCGCTCACCCTGCGGTTTTTTTTATATATTTTTTTTACAATTTTACTAAATAAAACCACTTTTTACAGGAAAAAAGTTTTTTTTTTACTGTTCAGTTTTATTGATAATTTTTGTTTCACGTTAATTACTTATTAGTTTTGGTCCCACTAGGGGACGTCACTATGTGGTCCTTTGATAGATTATATAATGGTTTTGTATACTTAGTATATCAAGGCATTATTTCCCGTCAATGTAAAACTGACATGAAATCTATTACGCCATGCCCCTTGCTAGGGCCCCTGCTGCCATGGGAACCCATCGGAGGCTGGCGATCACATTTGCAGGCCGCCGATGGGTTATAGAAGGAACCCCCTCCCACTGTAAACAACTTAGATACTGCGGTCGCGATTGTAGGTAACTTTGACCGCTTGAGACATGAGACAGCCGAGCACCCGATCCAGCCTACACGGGACACCCGTTCAGGACTTAGACTAGGCCATCATGAAAAGGTGGTGGCCTAGCCTAAAGCCCGTTAGAGACTGCCGTGAAAAGGCGTGTTTGTGGTCATTTATGGTTTATTGACTGTGTCACTTTAACCCCGATCATCACAATCTGCATATGGTTCTGTAAATTTTCTGTTTTACCAGAGACAAACATTACTACCGGTTTTACAGATGCAAATGTTATCCCAGTTAACTCGATCCAAGGGGTTGTATAAGTGTGTTAAAGGGTTATTCCCAAGTTGAGTAATTATTTTTTTTTTAATACATCCTAAACATAAATAAAAATATAAATATATTGCTCTAAAAAAAAATGTAATAATCACTTCCTAATCTCTTTTTCCTCAACTAGATAATGCAGCTAGTGCTGGTTATATTTTCTAAAAGGGGGCGTGAGCGGCTTGATGTCAATCAAGCCGCTCTGCTCTGTTAGTGCGCGCTCCCGACGTCGTTAGATGCTACCCCCCCCCCTCCCTTCCCTGTGGCTAACTCCATTGGGACTCCTATGAGTGTAGTTTCCTTTTCTTTTCAATTTTCTTTTTATTGTTTTAAACAAAATGAAATCATACAACTGAATTGCATAAAGGTGTTTTGACAGCATATGAAGGTACAACCAAACAGATGAGAAGTGTCGTTAGATACACTGTAACTTTACATATGCAGCAATGACTTAACATTCAGGTTAAAATACCCAAATTGGAAAAATACATTAGAGAGATATAATATAAGTACACAAATATAAGGGGGAGCAGGAGGGGAGAGGATAGGGGGAAAAAGGAGCGAGGGGGAGGAGTTGAGAGAGATTGACAGGATAATTTTATCTGAGACAAGGAGTGTCGGTTACAGTTTAACAACTTTAATCGCAAACTAACAGTTCCTACAATGTGTCCCATCAAATCTGACTAATGGGTACCCAAGGCTACATCCAAGAACTGAGCTGAGGACCGGAATGTTGTCCAGGGTCTCCAGATCTCTGCAAATTTAGTGTAAGAGCGGTTAGAGAGTGCCGCTGTTTCTTCTATATAGTAAATTTGCTCCACTTTGTATATCCATTGAAAGAGCGTGGGAACTTGCGTCGATCTCCAGTTTGGGGGGATGAGAAGTTTGGCCCCCGATAAGAGGTGTTTAACTAGAATATTTGTGGATTTACTTAATTGTGCCATAGGTAAATTAAGAAAAAATGGTAGCTGGGGGTATTTGGATAGAGATGTCACAAATTTTCGCTATATAATCTAGTACAGGTATCCAATAACTTTGGATCTTATCGCATGACCACCAAGTATGTATGTAGGAACCGGGTTCCCCCAAACATCTCCAGCATGTGCCTGGAATGGATGGGTACCAAAGGTGTGTTTTATCCGGCGTGGTATACCACCGAGACACTATCTTATAAGAGTTTTCTTGTGTTTTGATACACTGGGAGGGACCATGAGAATTTCTGTAAAGAATACTTGTATCCTTTTTATTTAAGGTAATGGAAAGATCCTTTTCCCAGAGCGCGATATACGATCTTTTAAAAGGGACATTCCTAGTGATGAACAATTTATATATCTGAGAAATATATTTCCGTGGATATTTTACTTGTCCCAGGAGGGACTCAAAGATAGTCAAGGGCCTTTCCAAAGACCCTGCTGTAAGGTATGGTAGGATTGCTTGTTTTAGGGACATATAGTGCATTAGATGAAGATTCGGTAGTTTTTGGTTTTCAGACCAAGTCTGTAAGGATATAATCGTCCCATCCTCTAGTATGGAGTCTAGAGTAACAGTCAACTTGACTGAAGGGTTACTAGTGTGACTTCCCAAACCCTCTTGGTATAAATCTATCAAGTCTGAGATACGTGTCAGGGGGGACAGTGTCGGAACCAGCAGGTCTCTGAAGAGAGAGAGTGATTTAACTGTTAACTTGGTAAGAACATTTTTGAATGAAAGGTTTGTTGGAGCACCAATTCCTCCCAGGGATTTAGGTAGTGAAAGTGTCGCTGCTCTAATTTTGGGGTGCCTGCCATTCCAAATATAGTGAAATAACATTGAGCGAAGTTTCGTGAAGTAAGATTGTGGAATGTGAATAGGTAACATTTGGAATAGGTAGTTAAATTTGGTAAGTATCAACCCCTTAATCAAGTTTTTCCTGCCCATCCAGGAAATAAAGGGAGCTAACTAGGATTCTATGATTGATTTAGTAACTGACAGGAGAGGGGAATAATTTAGGGCAAAGTGGTCAGGCCAATGTTTACACAATTTGACTCCCAAGTACGTGATACATTTTGGAGGCCATTTAATTGGATATCGGGATTCTAGTAAACGTATCGTAGAATTAGAGACATTAATCCCTAAAGCTTCGGATTTATCTGCGTTGATTTTGAAATTGGACAAAGCACTAAATTTAGAAACAATTCCAAGAACTGCCGGTATTTCTGTAATCGGGTCAGACATGATTATGAGTAAATCGTCTGCAAATACTGCTGTCTTGTGATGTGTAGATTGTGTTGTGATACCTTTTATATCTGGGTGTTGTCTGATATTTTGGATTAATGATTCCATCACAAGGACAAACAGAAGTGGCGAGAGCGGGCAGCCTTGCCTAGTTCCGTTTAGGATTTGAAAGCTAGATGAAAGGGTTCCGTTAATACGAAGTTTAGCTGTTGGAGTGGTATACATTTGTAATATAGCCTGAGTGAAAATTTTAGGAATTCCAAAACGGTCTAAGGTTTCTTCCATAAAGATCCAGTCTACCCTGTCGAAGGCCTTCTCTGCGTCAGTACTCAGGAATGTCATAGAACTGCTCTTCTCCCTAGCTAACTGTAATAAGTGCAATAGTCGTAGAGAGTTATCTTTCCCTTCCCTGCCCGAAACGAATCCCACTTGCTCAGGAGCAATCAAGTCCGGTAGCATCGGACTTAAGCGTTTAGCTAAAAGTTTTGCAAATAATTTCAGGTCGGTATTTAAGAGGGAGATAGGTCTGTAGTTACTACATAAGTCAGAGTCCTTGCCGTCTTTGTGAATCAGAGTAATATGCGCTTCTAGAGTCTGTCTAGGAAAGCTAGAACCTTGTAGTATAGAGTTACTCAAGCTAAGGAGATGGGGTAGTAGTTCTTTCTAGAATACTTTATAGTAGTGAATGGGAAGTCCGTCTGGACCTGGACTTTTTCATGAAGGGCACTTCGACAGGATAGACTGAAGCTCAGACTCCGTAACCGGTTTCTGCAGAATGGTTTGTTGTGTAGGGGAGACACGAGGCAAAGTTAGAGACGCAAGAAATGAGTTAATGGTTTGTTTCCTATTGCTCCGCTCACCATCAGTCTCTTGAGACCGAATTTGATAGAGGGAGGAGTAATAATTTACAAAAGCCTCTGAAATCAGGTCTGTGTCGCTTGTTTTCAAACCATTAGGCAATTTCAGGGAGTGAATATAAGACCTGGATTTTCTCTTTTTTATCAACGAAATCATGAGTTTGGAGACTTTATCTCCGTGAATGAATATTAGATTTTTCCAGTTAGAATAAAATTTGGCAGACTGCTTATTGAGTAAACCTTTTAAGGCCTGTCTTTTACCCGTGAGTGAGGTAAGGATATCTAGTGTTTGTATATTTTTGTGTTGTCTCTCCAGTTTAGAGATTTCTTCATACAGCACCGAAAGTTTCCGTCTTCTAACGCTATTTTGATACGACCCGATAGAGATGAATTCACCCCTAATCACTGCCTTATGTGCCTCCCAGATCACCGGCATGGGACATTGCTCTGTAGTATTAATTTGGAAATAGGATAGTATAGACGAGGCAACACGTTTCCTATTAGATTCTGAGTTGAGTAAACTTTCGTTTAGGGACCATGTCTTTTGTCTAGCCGGTCTATGCTTTAGCGAGGTGCGGAGCAGTAGAGGAGAGTGATCGGAGTGTATAGTGGTTAGAATTCGTACTTCCACAATGTTAGGTAATAACGAAAGTGGAAGGAACAGATAGTCTAGTCTCTGATATGAGTTATGTGGAGATGAGAAGTGCGTATAATCTATCGCATTTGGGTGCATATAACGGCACGTATCGATTAAGGGGAAGGTTTGCAGTGATTTTTTAATTCGTGCAAGGGCTCTGTGTGAAAGCGAGGATTTCTTTGTAGAAGAGTCAAGGTTTGGTTCCAGAGCCACGTTTAGGTCCCCACCCATCAAGCAAGTACCTTCAATAAAGGGCCTAACTTTGTCCAGTACAGACGGGATCCATGAAGCCTGATTGGTATTAGTTACATATAGATTACCCAACGTTACTAGGGACCCCGCTAAGAGCCCCTTTATAAATATATATCTGCCTTCCCTGTCAGAGAGTGAATCCTGTAAGACGAAGGGTACGTGCTTAGCGAGAGCTATTGCGACTCCACAGGAATTTTTGGTCAGGGAATGCGAGTGAAACCATGTGTTGTAGTGTGATTTATGGAAAGATGGGGATTTATTGGCTCGTAAGTGGGTTTCTTGAAACAATATGATGTCTGCTTTTTCGTTTATTTAGGTATTGAAGGATTTGTGAGCGTTTAACCGGAGAGTTTAGGCCTCTAACATTGTAAGAAACTATTGACCACGTTGTATGAGAACTAGTCATAATGACGTTGCAAGTCGGAACCGTTAGGCACGGAATCTCTCTCAAGGATGTGTCTTGTAAAATGGGGAAGGGGAGCAAGGAACATAACTATGTCTAGGACATTTTGTAACAATATTGTAGATGAAACATCGGTGAGTCGTGTCACCATGAACAAATGTTGTAAGTGAACAATCGTCATTTGACGTAGCAGAGCAAATAGAGAAAATGTTAGGTGAATGTTATCAGAGTGGGGGTATTTAATCAGATATAGGTACTTGGTGAAGCAGAGTTGAACGGGTTGTACCTTGGACTTTTTGAGGCTTCTAAGCTGGGTGAGATAAAGATGTCTATGTGTGATTTTATTAAAAATCTTCTGACTATGTATGATAATACTCTCCTCAAAAATAAACCCAACTAGAAGAAATAAAATGCAACATGGTCGACATCAATATTACATAAACCCCACATGTATGAGTTGCATCAAGTAGACATCTCAACATAGCATCACATATAGGTAGTCCAGAAACTCGGTGATAAGTGGAAAAAAAAGGAAAACACAGACCTGGTTTGTACTCAGATTCAATCTAGACTAGCTATGTAAAATATCAACAACAAAAATAGTAGCTAGTCTCCGTTCACACTCGGTTCAGTACTTTGAAAGGATATAACCGCCCGCTTCTAGGTGTAATCTGTTGATTGAAGCAGTGGACGTTAAATACTTTGTATTCAAGAAGGGTCCGACAATGAAGAGGACCTTGGAGCCTTGTGAGATCGGCGTCTTGACTTTTGGGTGCCTGAACGGTTTCCCATTGTGGTAATTGAGGGATATGTTGGAGACGAGCTGCATCATGAACCATTTCCAAGTCGGGATAGGCCTCCAGAGATATGTCAAATTCAGAGCAGATATTTCTGATATCTGACGAGGATCTAGCTGTGAATCTCTTTCCATTTACAGAGAAGGATAGACCAAACGGGAAGAGCCAGCTAAATGGAATCTGCCTCTGTCTCAGTGTAGATGTAAAGGGTTTCAGGAGCCGACGTTTGTATAAAGTGGTGGATGCCAAGTCCTGGAAGATAGCAATTTGGGACTCTCCATAGAGAATGTTTGGTGAGAGTCGGCTTTTCTGTATGATGCGATCTTTAATTCTGTAATCCAGAATTCTGCAAATAATATCCCTCGGGGGATCTGAAGGGGATGGCTTTGCTGTGAGCCCTCTCAATAACTAGGTTTGGGTGGTCTTCTGGGTCTAGGAATTTCTGAAACGTCTCGGTCAGGGCGGTAAGAATATCTTCGTTGGCAATTGACTCAGGCAGGCCCTTAATGCGCAGGTTGTTTCTCCTATCTCTGTTTTCGTGGTCTTCTAGTATGGAATACATTTTATTAATGTGTGCTTCTTGAGACTGTAGGCAAGTTGTAAGATCAGAGGAGGAGGAGATTAAGGTCGTTTGCGTCTTTTCCAGCGCGTCAACTCTATTTCCAACTGGTAAAAGCTCTTGCTTGATGTCAGACATATCGTTGGCAAGCGGTTCAAGTGCTGTAGCCAATATTCGCTTCATAAAGGACCTTGAGACTGGGAGTTCCTTTTCCTCTATATTTTGGTCATCGTCGCTCATTTGCTCCAGCTCGGGGTCTCTATGTTTTTGAATGTCTTTTAAGGGTGAGAGTGGTTTGGAGTGACCTGACTTCCCACCTTGTTTTTTTACAAATCTGTCCATCTCTGCTTGTGGAGGTTGTGGGTGTGGACTCGAGACCGTAGCTGTTTGTTTCGGACCTATTTTCACCATATTAACTAAGAAAATATCGTAGCGGAAGTATTTTCTCTATTCAAGCTTGCCACAGTTGTAAGGGTATTACATAATCATAGGTGGTCTTAAAGCACGTACAGTAGAAGCTGTTAGTATCACTGCGGTAATCTCAACTTGACCCCGAAAAAATCAAAATGTCCCTCGATGTCACAGTGGCTCCGCAGAGGGGAAGGGGGACGGGTCCAAACGAGTTTCGGCAGGTACAGGCGGTGCTGATCAACCGATCAGCAACAGGAAAAAAATTGGGTCGAGGGCCCTTTAAGTGTAAAATAATGTCCAGCAGAGAAGGCTAGTGTGGCAGACAGTTGTGGCAGTTGAGGTTTAGGCTGGGGTGGGGTGAGGCTAGTGTAGCGATTGGAGCGTGTACAAATCAATTGCCTCCCTGAGGCTACTCACCGACCCCCACCGACATCCACACGTGCAGGCTGAAAGGAGTCTAAGATGATATCCAAAATGGCGGCCGCGTCACAGCACCTGCCGTTTCCAGCTTGACAGGGACACGTTCTCACACTGCCGAGGGCAGGAGGAGGGGACGCTGCAATCCTCAAGACTCCGGCCGCCCATCAGGCCCGCATCTGTCCGTCCGGCTGCAGCACAGGTCCAGGCCGCGGCTGCAGCACAAATCGAGGCCGCGGCTTTAGCCTCGTTGGTAGGCCACAAATCCGGAAGTCGGCCTAGGCGGCTGAGACCGGTCTCAAGATGACCAGCGGGAGGCGAGGAGGACCGCGGCACCTACGAGACCCCGAGTCTGAGGTGGGAGAAGTTCGGGTTAACCTGAATGGGGCCCGTTGATCAGGAGCTCCCTGTAGATGCGTCCGTCCAGTCCCGCTGTTTGCCACGCCCCCTTCCTATGAGTGTAGTTTCCAACACAACACTCTAGCCAGGAATTCCTGTCCTGGAGGATCCCCCGACTGTAGGGTCCGTGGTGTAAGCGGCACATAAATCAACTGTACGAGACAGCGTCCTGCTCTGTCTCCTGTGCTCCTGTCGGCAGTACAGCAGTCCGCACTGACACATTGATACAGGGCTGGCTTCCTTACAGCAGATGAGAGCACAGAAGATCGAGCAGGACGCTGTCTCATATAGCTGATTTATGTGCAGTTTACACCACGGACAGCGGCCTGTCCATGCTGCATAAATATGTAACACACAACGTTACATACCAGTCCTGATAAGGGCTCAGCTCGGCTGGCCTTTAGTGATGTGCCGAGTACAGGACGGCTCCAGGGCTACTTCGCATGCCTTGGGCCGTCCTATAGACTTGAATAGAACCCCAGAGGTGGTCGGGCAGGGAGCTACTGCGTATTCTCTTTCCCGAGATCCCGGCCACCCTCACTGCAAAATAAAGATGTAGAACAGCGCAGGCGCGGCCACCGCTAGAGGAAAGCAGTGGTGGCCAGATCCCTAGGCAACGAGCAATAAACAAAGAGTGGCTGTCAGTAAGATGGAGCCAGGATATCTCGCAAAGTACAGCATTTAAAAAAAGAAGGTATTTACAAAAATTCCTAATTTTAGGTTGTTAATCTTTATAACTATATTTGTCGAGATGGGAACACCCCTTTAATGCTAATGCCCTCGCAATTACATGCAAAATGACCTTGGCCTAAGAGGCTGTGGTGGCCGAGCATTTTTACATTTAAAGCATGTTAGCCATCAATGAAAGCTTGTAGTTAAAGTAATACCTCCTATTGTCTAACTGGAAGGAAAGCTTTATAGGCCAAATGTTTTTATTTGTGTGCCCCTTGACTTTAATTGTCAAAAAGAAGCACCGTGTCATATTCTTTTTCTTTTTTTGCAGTGTTAAATATCATGGCAGGCTTTAATATTCCATATGGTATAAATTTCTGTGAAACATATTCCAAAAGGACAGTCTTTCGGCATGCATTTCCACAACAGAAAACTATGAGAGCTTTACACAATACTGTACCTCTTTATACTTTTTTTTAATTTGATATACAAAAAAGTCCATATATCTCAAATATTATGTAAGTTTAGCGTCAGTGCTAAGCCACCAAGTCAAGTTTCCTGGTTCCAAGGGCTAAAATACGTTTTTTACCTGTATTATATGCAGATTGTCATGACAGTGGGGATTTAGGACCCACTGAGCCACTCTACCGTAACCAAGTAGCAGCTGGCCAAACAAATATGTATAACAGTCAGATGGATGAGAGTACCTGGAGCTTGAGCCGAATTATCAGAAGCTGGCTTGTGCTGGACTATCGGAAGCTGGCTTGCGCTGGATCATCGGAAGCTGGCTTGTGCCGGATTATCTGAAGCCATGGGCACGGATACAATACTTGTCACAGACACTGGACATGAATACTGAAGTCGTCACGGACACTGGACTTGAAACAGACGGCGGACACAGATACTGAAGTTGTCAAGGACACTGTCCTTGACACGGACCCGGGACACGGATACTGAAGTCGTCACGGACACGGGACATGATACGGACACCTGATACGGAAGTCGTCACGGACACTGGATACAGGAACAGGCTGTGGAACCTTTGTAGACTAACACAAGTTATAAACAACATTGCTCAGGCACTGAGGAAGTAGGCAGAGTTCCTTAAAAAGTCCAGTGTGTGCTGGGATAGGTTGGGAACAATATTCCTGGTGCGCGTGCTGGCCCTTTAAGAACGGAGTAGAGCGCACGCTACTGGCATTGGCCGGAGTAGAGAGAAGAGTGTGCCGGCATCCCTGTGGAAGGAGATCCAGAGTCCTGTGGTCGCATCTGCCGGTAAGAGGGGAATTCCGGTGGTCAGCGACCATGGGCATCACACAGATACAGTATAAACTAAATAGATTCTCTGTAAAACAGGAGAGGAGCCTAAAGTGATGGGAAGTATAAGGGGTAGTTCACACAGAGTTATTTGTAGGCAGAAAAAAATCTCAGGTTTTGAACTGCCAGAGTTGTTCTAACGCTTTTTTTTTTTTCACATTGCCCACAGCTGTTGAAGCTAATGCAAGGGCCGCAAGCAAAAAACGCTGAGAAACTAGTGCCACAGGTTTTTTCGGCCTCCCATTGATTTCAATGTGAGGTGAGATGCAGAGACCCCGACAAGAAAGAACATACCGCTTTTTTTTCCGAATGACCAGTCAAAAGCTGCCAAGGAAAAAAACGCATCTGCCTCCCATTGAAATCAATGGCGGCGATTCCAGCTGTTTTTTGGCCCTGATTCCGACGCGGTTTCTGCACCATAAAACTCTGTGTGAACTTACCCTTACAGTAAGAGCTATACTTTTCCACTCTGATGCAAATACATGCAAGTGTGAACTGAACATCAGTGGAGACCATAGGCCAGGCTATAGGCTTGATTACAATTGACAGAAGCAAAGGAACTCTAAAAAAAAAAGAGGTAAGCCTCTTTAGAAGTTCTGGATATGAGAACGTGATTAGAACAAAACATTATAGGCAGAATAGAGGTTGCATGTGGGATGGTATATTGAGATTAGGGAGGAAAATAGGCAGCAGCCAGATTGGATTGATCATTGCAGGTTAGAGTTTTGTATTATATTCTACACAGTCAGGTCACATTATTATGACCACCTCCTACTTTCGACGTTGGCAGCACGTAGCCCATGAAGGAAGTGATGTGTCGTCTGGCTTGGTGTGTATATAAGGTGTGCAATAGTCTGTCTGAACACATATCACTCGTTGTTGCCATGGGTAAAAGGGGTGATTTATCAGAGTTGCAAAAAGGGATGATTATTGGGTTTCGGGCCAAGGGTGGCAGTATTTCTCAAACATCGCAGTTTGTGAACTGTTCACGTGCTGCTGTGGTGAAAATGTATAGTGAATGGACAAATGGCACCATTGGGAATAACCGACGTGGAAACTGCAAAGCACCACATGCCATTGATGTGACAGGTGAACTTCGGCTATGAAGGTGCGTGAGGGCCGAACAACATGCTACAGTGAAGCAGCTCACCATGAAAATCAATCAAGGGGCTACCAGACGTGTGTCTAAAACAACACTTCAGCGAACCCTACTGCGTATAGGGCTACGAAGCAGACAGATGGTCACTGCTCCTATACTAACAAAGGTGCTTCAGAAATAAAAGCTTCCGTTTGCACAGCAGTATTGGAATTGGACCACCGATGATTGGCAAAGGGTTGCCTTTTCCAATTAGTCACGTTTTCTGCTTCATCAAACGGATGGACGTTGGCTTGTCAGGTGAAAAACATCAGAGAACAAACACCCTGCAACCACTGCTGGTAGTACACAAGTTGGTGGCGGCAGGGTTATGGTGTTATGGAAGCACTGGTTGAGCAATTCCCAGGGTGAAAGATTTATGGAATTACTATGCAAGCGATTCCCCAAAGGCTGCTGGAGACTGTCGGGACCGAGCGTGCAAATAAATCCGCAACCCCAAATCCATCACAACTCTGATCAACAGTGTCTAAGGCTGCTCTATGGTTTTCACCAGAGCCCACCGCAAGGCAGGATGGTTTTTGCTGCATAGAACCCAGGTTGTTTTAACAGAGGCAATGCAGGCAATACCAGAATGGGTAACAAGACAGCCAGAGGGTAAACAGAAAGTCCAAATCACAAAACTAGGGGATGTCAGGAATAGAAGAGGTCAGTATTAGCCAGGAGCAGAAAGTCCAAATCCGTAAGCAAAGGCTAATCCAGAGACTAGCCGAGGTCTAGTTCCAAAAAGTCCAAATAGTCAATGGTACAGGGTATAGTTAGAAGCTTGATCAAACACATGCAGCAAGGAAAATCACAGGCAAGGAACACAGAAGCAACCCAGGTTTAAGTACTCCACCTTTACACCTAGGAAGAAAGATATAGAAAAGGGATAGGCTGAACAACTAAAACCAGGACCGCCCAGAAGCTGGACTAGTAGTCATGGTAATCTTAAAGGGACGAACGTTTCCTAACATATGGTCTGGGGAACTTTTTTCATGGCATTCTCTGAGCCCACTCATCGATGTGGAAGGCACTCTGAACCGATTTGGGTATGAATCCATCGTTGCAGATCACATACACCCATACATGCTGTTTGTCTTTCCTGGGGCAGACAGAATCTTCCAGCTAGACAATGTAAAATTTCACACGGCTTGAAATGTCCTACAATGGTTGGAAGAGCACAACCAAGACTTCCAAGAAAAGGGATAGGCTGAACAACTAAAACCAGAACCGCCCAGAAGTTAGACTAGTAGTCATGGTAATCTTAAAGGGACGGACATTTCCTAACAGTACCCCCCTTTCAACGAGGGGCCACCGGACCCTTAAACCTTGGCCTAGGTTTTAAAGGAAACTACAAATGAAAGATTTTAACTAAATGATTAGCATGTACTGAAAAGGCAGGAACCCAAGTTCGTTCTTCTCGTCCATACCCATTCAAGTGCATCAAGTACTGGAGAGTACCCCTGACCTTCTGGAATGCACAATTCTCTCAATCTCAAATTCCATATCTCCTTCTATCTGAACTGGAGGAGGTTTCTTAAGTGGATTAGGTGGTGGGAAAAAATGTTAAGGTGAGATTTGTGAAAAACATCATGAATTTTGAAAGAAGGAGGAAGATCCAGACGAAAAGACATAGGGTTAATAACTTCAACAATTTCATATGGACCAATAAACCTAGGAGCAAATTTATGAGACAGTACTTTCAGTCGCAGATTTTTAGTACAAAAAAAAACTTTTGACCCATACAAAACACCGGACCCACGGTATGTTTTTTGTCAGCATTTTTCTTTTGAATAACTTGGGAGTTCTTCAGGTTCAATTGAACCTGAGCCCAAACTGTGCACAGTTTATTTGATTCAACTTCTACCTCTGGGTTATCACTCAAAGAGCCGGAAAATGAACCAAAATGAGGATGAAAACCATAATTACAGAAAAACGGCAAGGTATCAAGAGAAACATGGTGACGATTATTTATAGAGAATTCTACTAATGGAAGATAAGAGGCCCATTCAGCCTGGTTATCAGCTATATAACACCTAAGATACTGTTCCAAGGTTTGATTAAAGCGCTCAGTTTGTCCATTAGTCTTAGGGTGAAATGCAGAAGAAAAAGATAAATGTACACCAAGTTTCTTACAGAAAGCTCTTCAGAAGCTAGCCACAAATTGTACACCCCTATCAGAGACCATATTTTCCAGAATACCATGCAGACTAACCACTTGATCAATAAATAACTTAGAGCTTTGGAATCAGGGAGTTGCGGCAATTAAATGAAATGACACATTTTCCTGAAACTGTCCACCACAACCCAAATGACCGTTTTCCCTTCAGAGGGAGGCTAATCGCTGATAAAATCCATGGACAGATGGGACCAAGGTTTCTGTGGAACAGACAAAGGATGAAGTTCACCCATAGGACGAACTCGAGGAGTCTTAGCGCGAGTGCAGACATCACAAGCAGAGACATAGGAAATAACATCACGAGACACAGACGGCCATCAGTAGAGACGTGAGATTAGTTTTTTAGTACCAGTTATCCCTGGATGACCACACAAAACAGAATCATGTAACTCATTGAGCAAACGAAATATGAACAGAGGAGATACAAACAATCTCCCAGCTGGAATGGTTTGCGGAGCGAGTTGCTGACATTCTTTAATTTCAGTAGCAAGATCAGGAGAAATTGCAGAAACCACTATCCCTTTAGACAAAATAGGTTCAGGCTGAATGTCGGGGACCTGATAGGAACATAAACTTGGAGATAAGCCGTCTGCCCCGAAATTTTTGGACCCGGGTCTGTAGGTTACAATAAAGTCAAATCTGGTAAAGAACAAGGCCCACCTAGCCTGTCTGGGTTTGAGTCTTTTGCCTGATTCTAAAAAAGTCAGGTTTTTATGGTCAGTCAGGACAGTAGTTTGATATCTAGCCTCCTCTATAAAGCGACACCTCTCTTCAAACTCCCACTTAATAGCAAGAAGCTAACAATTACATATATCATCATTTTTCTCAGTGACTGAAAATTTGCCGAAAATACAATCACAGGGAGGCAAATTAGTCAATACAGAAGATCCTGGAGACAACACAGTCCCACACCTATTTCTGAGGCATCAATCTCAACAATAAAGGCTTATATAAAACACTCATTTAAGTTTTCGAAGGCGGAGACCGCACTAGGTTTCCAATTTACAAGGTCAAAAAATTATGAATTCATTCTCGGCAATAATTAGCAAAACCCAAGAACATCTGCAGAGCTTTTAGTGAAGTGAGTTGGACCCAATCAAAAACCGCCTGAACTTTAGCGGAGTCCATACAAAAATCATGAGGTGACAGAACATACCCCAGGAAATTAACTTCCTAAATTTCAAAAATAAATTTTTCAAATTTTGTGTAAACACAATTCTTCCTCAGCACTTGAAGGACGGATCTTAAATGTTGAACATGAGAGGACCAATCAGAAGAAAACACAAGAATATCGTCCAGATACACAACCATAATGCGTCCAATAGAATTTCTGAAAATATCATTAACCAGGTTCTAAAACACCGCTGCAGCATTACTTAAACCAAAAGGCATGACCAAATACTCATAATGACGTGAGATTTATTTTTTAGTACCAGTTATCCCTGGATGACCACACAAAACAGAATCACGTAACACATTGAGCAAACGAAATCTAAACTGAGGAGGTACAAACAATCTCCCAGCTGGAATGGTTTGCGGAGCGAGTTGCTGACTTTCTTTAATTTCAATAGCAAGATCGGGCGAAAATGCAGAAACCATTATCCGCTTAGACAAAATAGGTTAAGGCTGAATGACGGTGTCACGAAGGGTGACTGTGGACCCACTGGGCACAGGTGAATGTCTATAGTTAGTATAGGTACCTGTGGCAGTTCAGACAGCAGCAAGGCAGGCTCGGCTGGGACTAGGCAGCAGGTAGACGTCAGGCGAGGTGAAGCAGGTCAGACGTGGATACAGCACGACACGACTTTGGCACAGCACAGTGTTCGACCAGGATGGTATGGAATGCTAAGAACTGGAACAGGTACAGTAACGGGAACAGGTACAGGAACAGGTAACACACTAAGAGGCCATCACATAGACAAACTAGGGAACAACAACAACGTTCAGGCATCGAAGCAAGGGGCTGGACTCCTCTTATAGTCCAGTGTACTCACGGGTTAAAGTTCGTCAAAAGGTCCGGTGCGCGCACTGCCACTTTAAGAGCGGGCACGAGCGTGCTCGCGTACCCTACAGGATTCGGCTGAGGTGACTGGACGCGAGCGCTGGCGTCTCCTGAGGAGGCTGGGGCCAGCGCTTGCCGACTCGTGGCTGCGGCTGTCAGGAGGGGACCGGACAGTCCGCAGCCACGGACATTACAGACGGGGACCTGAAAGGATCAGATACTTCGAGATAAGGCATCGGCCCTGACATTTTTAGACCCGGGTCTGTAGGTTACAATAAAGTCAAATCTGGTAAAGAACAAGGCCCACCTAGCCTGTCTGATTGAGTCTTTTGGCTGATTCTAAAAAAGTCAGGTTTTTATAATCAGTGCGCACAGGATCCGGCTGAGGTGAGTGGACACAAGCGCTGGCGTCTCCTGAGGAGGAGGCCGGGGCCAGCGCTTGCCGACTCATTGCTGCGGCTGTCAGGAGGGGACCGGAGCTAATAGCCCGCAGCCACGGACATTATAGTATCCCCCATCTTACACCCCCTCTTCTTGGGACCAGAGCGAGAGAGAAACTTCTTCAGAAGAGCAGGAGCATTGAGGTTCTCCTCTGGCTCCCAGGACCTTTCTTCACGACCAAACCCCCCTCCAATCCACCATATAAAACGGCTTTCCTCTCACTTTTTTGGTGTCCAGGATCTCCTGAACCTCAAAGGTGTCTGAAGGGCCGCTGGAGGCAACCACAGGGCTAGGAGTCTTGGTGTAGCGATTGAGGACCACCGGCTTCAGGAGGGCAGACATGGAAGAAGTTGGGGATCTTGAGGGTAGGAGGCAGCCAAAGCTTATATGTGACAGGGTTGATCTGCTGCAGGATCTCGAAAGGTCCGAGGAACCTGGGAGCAAATTTGCATGATGGCACCCTTAGTCGGATATTCCTGGAAGACAACCAGACCCTCGTGCCAGGAAGAAACTGAGGAATTTCTCTTCTCCTTGTGTCAGCCTTCCGTTTCATGCGTTCGATTGCCATCAAGATGGATGATCGAGTTTGCTGCCAGATCTGTAGGAAGTCTCTAAAGATGGAGTCAGCCGATGGAACCTCGGAAGTGGGTGCTGGCCGTAGACAATGAAGAAGGGCGTATTCTTTGTAGACTCGCTGGTGTGATTATTGTAGGAGAATTCTGCCCATGGGAGCAACTGCACCCAGTCATCATGCTGCTTGGAAATGAAGTGGCATAGGTAGTTCTCCAAGATCTGATTGATCCTCTCGACCTGACCATTGGACTGAGGATGGTAGGCTGATGAAAAGTCCAATTTCACACCGAGGAGTCCGCGAGGGCTCTCCAGAACTTCGAGGTAAAGTGAACCCCCGATCAGACACAATATGCTGCAACAAGCCGTGCAGGCGGAAGATGTGCTGGATGAACAGCTTGGCCAGCTGAGGAGCAGAAGGAAGACGGGTCAGAGGAACGAGTGGGCCATCTTTGAAAATCTGTCCACCACCACCCAGACAGCACTGCATCCAGCAGAGAGAGGCAGATCCGTAATAAAGTCCATAGCTATATGCTGCCAGGGAGCATTGGGCACAGGCAAAGCCTGGAGCAGATCAGCAGGTCTGGAGTGAGTGGCGTTGTTGGCTGCACATACAGAACAGGAAGAAACAAAGTCCATAATGTCCTTGGGCTGCGTGGGCCACCAGAAATGAGGAGCAATCAGATCCCGGGTCTTTCGGACCCCCGCGTGACCTCCCAGTCTAGAGGAGGTTCCCCAGCGGAGGATTCTTCCATGATCAGCCAGGCACACAAAAGTCCTCCCTGGAGGAATGTCCCCAACTTGCAGGGGATTGACAGAGACAATACAAGATGGATAAATAATGTTCTGTGGACTCTCTATGGTGTTTCCGTTTCGAAAGACCTGGACAAGACATCGGCCCTCACATTCTTGTCGGCTGGGCGATAATGGAGCTCAAACTGGAAACTTGTAAAGAACAGTGACCACCTGGCCTGACGAGGGTTCAGCCTTTAGGCCGTCTGGAAGTAGGTCAGATTGTTGTGGTCTGTAAAAATCAGGATCGGATGAGCTTCGCCCTCTAGTAGATGTCTCCATTCTTCCAGGGCCAATTTGATGGCCATTAACTCCCGATCCCCAATTGAGTAGTTGCATTCTGCGGAAGAGAAGAGCTTAGAAAAATATCCACATACCCTTGACTTTCCCTTGGGACCTCTCTGGAACAGGAGTGCATCAGCACCGACAGAGGATGCGTCCACCCCAAAGAAAACTGCAGAGAGACATCCGGATGATTCAGGATAGAGGCTGACTCTGCAGTCTATTGAATGCGGACTCTGCCTCGGGAGTCCACAACTTGGCGTTCATACCTTTCTTAGTAAGGTTAGAGAAGGGAAAAGTCAGTGAGGAGAAGTTTCGAATAAACTGCCTGTAAAAATTAGCGAATCCCAAAAAGCGCTGTACGGCCCTCAAGCCTTGAGGACGTGGCCATTCCAGAACAGACTTTACCTTTTCAGGATTCATCTCGAGACCTCGATTCGAGACGATGTAACCCAGGAAGGGTAGAGCATTTTTGTCAAACACGCACTTCAGCTTGGTGTACAGACGATTCTCCCTTAACCATAGCAGAAGTTGACGGACATGTCTCTGTTGTGTTATAGGATCCGGAGAAAAAATCAAGATGTCATCAAGGTAGACTACTACACAAACATAGAGGAGGTCACGGAAAATGTCATTGTTAAACTCCTGGAAGACCGCGGGAGCATTGCACAAGCCGAAGGACATTACTAGATACTCATAGTGTCCATCACGGGTGTTAAATTCAGTCTTCCATTCATCAGCCTGGCGAATGCGGACTAGGTTGTAAGCCCCACGCAGGTCTAGTTTAGAAAAAGTCCTGGCACCACGAATACGATCAAAGAGTTCAGAGATCAGTGGCACCGGTGTTATGGCAGGAAGGAGGTGAAGGGAACAAGTGAGCCCTAATCTACCCACCGCCCTGTCCCTGCCTACTTGCAACGACCCGCCCTAGGCGACGGGGTACAACTTGGCGGCGGTCCCTACGCTGTCTAAGTGCAAGGGAATACAAACAGGGAACAAGCAAGGGAAGGGGCAGTAGCCCACGGAACGCCGCGAGGAAACGGAGCGGTGAATGAGCCAGTCAGGATCAGGATGTAGTGGAGAATACAAACGGGAGCACGGAGCAGGAAGCAAGCCAGGGGCAGAGCGAAGCAGGATAAACGGAACTGAAGCAAGGCAGAAGCAGGCTGGAGCAAGGCAGCAGTGGGGCCAGGAATCCAAGAAGAATAACAAGCAAGGAGGAAGAGAAAACGGCAGGTATAAATGGACAGGGGGCGGAGCTAACTCCGACTGACCAGGCCGCGATAGGCTCTCCCACTCCTGAGCCTGCCACCCCGATTGGTGGGAGCCGGTGTCAGTCTCAGAGGTCTGGCCTCAGGTTTCGACTGATTAATCCTGGGAGTATACCCAGACGTAGTACCTGGCAGATCCTTTACACCGGATATTTATTCTTCACCGTGATCTGGTTGAGACCTCGGTAGTCGATACAAGGACGAAGAGAGCCATCTCTCTTTTTGACAAAGAAGAACCTGGTTCCTGCTGGGGAGGAAGACTTTCGTATGAAGCCCCTCTCCAAGTTCTCTTTCACATAGGCGGACATGGACATAGTCTCTGGCAAGGAGAGAGGATATACCCTACCACGGGGAAGGGATGCACTAGGAATCAGCTCGATAGGACAGTCATATGCCCGATGTGGAGGCAATGTTTCCGCCTCCCTCTTGCTGAAGACGTCCGCAAATGCTGCATAATGACTCGGCAATTCTGCCAATGATCAAGGCAGCGAAGGCTGAGCCGACCAAATCTGCACCAGGCAACGACCTTGACACTCAGGGCCCCACTGGAGAACCTCTCCAGAATTCCAGTCAAGAACTGGGGCATGCAGTCAGAGCCAAGGCAGACCCAGCAATACAGGGTTAACCGCTTTGGATAACACATAGAAAGGCAGAAGTTCGGAGTGAAGAGCTCCCACTTGGAGCCTCAGCGGCTTGGTCACAGCTATAACTGTGTCTGGCAGACGTATTCCATTCACTGAAGCAACTGTGAACGGGTTCTCTAGCGGGGTGGCGGGTAATTGCAGAAGATCCACCAGGTCTCTACGGATGAAATTAGCAGCGGATCCAGAGTCTAGATACGCAGAGACCTGATGCGTTTTCTCGACGGACACTATGGTCACAGGTATGGACAATCTAGATGGAAGTCCATTCTTACCCAAGGTTGTCACTCCTAGCAACCCTAGGTTTTGGGAACTTTGGGAACACAGGTGCACAAGATGGCCACCGAGGCCGCAATAAAGACAGAGTCCAGATGTGCATCTGCGTTGTCTCTCCTGGGTGGATAACTTACACTGGTCCCTTATCACAGACTCCTTAGGAGGATCGACATCTGAGGACATCAGGGGTTACTGCAAAGTAGGAGCCAGTCCATGCCAGAATGCAGCCACCAGAGCCTCATTGTTCCATAATAGCTCTCCCGCCAGGGTGCGGAAGAGGATGGCGTACTCACTCACGGAGGTGTCTCCTTGGCGTAGGTTAAACAAAGATGCCGCTGCAGATGAGACTCGTCCAGGCTCCTCAAACACCATGCGAAAAGTCCGGAGGAATGCTTGGAAGTCACGGGTCTCTGGACCTTGCCTCTCCCAGATAGGGTTCACGCATGCAAGAGCCTTGCCGGTGAGGAGAGAAATGATGAAAACGACCCCTGCGCCATCAGACGAAAATGTCCTACTATAGAGGCTAAAGTGGATCTGCCATTTATTAAGAAATCCACGACAGGTACTTGTTTCTCCATCATAGCGGTCAGGAAGTGGCAAAGAAACACGCGCGTCAACACTACCAAGCGGTGTAGTCTGAAGATCAACACTGCCATGAGGTGTAGTAGGAGGAACAGCAGCTTGTGCCTCCTGCTGACGTAAAAGGATGTTTAACGCCTCGAGGAGTTGGTCCTGTCGAGACCGGAGGTCCAGCATATCCGCTCGTATCTCCTGTGACGTCGTCATGGTCTTGAATCGACCAGCCGGGTCCATGACCTGAGCGTACTGTCACTAAGGGTCTGTGGACCCACTGGGCCGTACCACCTTGGCAGTAAGGCAGCTGGCCAACAGGGCGCAGGTGAATGTCTATAGTTCGTATAGGTACCTGTGGCAGCTCAGACAGCAGCAAGGCAGGCTCGGCTGGGACTAGGCAGCAGGTAGACTTCAGGCGAGGTGAAAAAGGTCAGACGAGGATACAACACGACTTTGGCACAGGACAGTGCTCAACCAGGATGGTATGGAATGTTAAGAACAGGAACTGGAACAGGAACAGGTAACACACTAGGAGGCCATCACATAGACAAACTAGGGAACAACAACAACGCTCAGGCATCGAAGCAGGGGGCTGGACCCCTCTTATAGTCCAGGGTACTCACGGGGCAAAGTTCGTCAAAAGGTTCGGTGCCCTACGGGATCTGGCTGAGGTGAGTGGACACGAGCTGTAAAGGATCTGCCAGACACAACTTCTGTGTCGACGCCCATAGTTAATCAGTCTTCACCTGCTTCTATGTCTGTGAGACTGACTCCATCTTCCACCACCCAGGATGGCAGGCTTAGGAGTGGGAGAGCCTATCACAGCCTGGCCAGACGGAGCTAGCTCCCGCCCTCTGTCTATTTATACCTGCCTTTCCTGTTCCTCCTTTGCTTGTGATTCTTCTCTGCTGGTTTCCTGGCCCTGCTGCAGCTTCTTGAAATACTGATCCTCTGCTTGTGATTGACCTTGGCTTTACTGACCACTCTTCTGCTCTGCGTTTTTGTACCTCGCTCATCTCCTGGTTTGACTCGGCTCGTTGACTTCGCTTGTTGCTCACGGTGTCCCCGTGGGCAGCTTCCCCATTTCCCTGGCTTCTTTGTACCCTTGTCTGTTTGTCTGTCGTAGACCTATTGAGTGTAGGGACCGTCGCTCAGTTGTACCCCGTCGCCTAGGGCGGGTCGTTACAAGTAGGCAGGGACTGAGTGGCGGGTAGATTAGGGCTCACCTGTCTGTCTCCCTACCCCGACATTACATAATCACAAGCCCATATACCTAGTCTACCCTGGTCCCTGACACTACTATGGACCCCCTTGAGACCCTGGCTCAGCAAATGCAGGGCCTCTGCCTACAGGTCCAGGCCCTGGCTCAGAGGGACAACCAGCCTGATGCTACCCTGTTAGTGCCCCTCACCTCACCTCTTGAACCCCACCTCAAGTTGCCCGACCGGTTCTCAGGGGACCGGAATACCTTTTTCTCCTTTCTGGAAAGTTGTAGGCTCTATTTTCGCTTAAAGCCCCACTCCTCTGGTTCTGAGAGCCAGCGGGTGGGTATAATTATGTCCCGGCTCCAGGACGGTCCCCAAGAAAGGCCTTCTCCTTGGCTCCTGACGCCCATGAACTTTCCTCCGTTGATTTTTTCTTTTCTGCTCTCGGGCTCATTTATGACGAGACTGACAAGACTGCCTTTGCCGAGAGTCAGCTGGTGACCTTACGTCAGGGTAAGAGACCTGTTGAGGAGTATTGTTCTGACTTTAGGAAGTGGTGCGTAGCTTCTCGGTGGAATGACCCTGCCTTAAGGTGCCAGTTTAGATTGGGTCTGTCGAACGCCCTGAAAGACCTGCTAGTTAGCTATCCCTCTTCTGACTCCCTAGATCAGGTTATGGCTTTAGCGGTACGACTTGACCGACGTCTCAGGAAACGACGACTTGAACGTGTTTGTGTTTTCTCCTCTGACTCCCCCATGATGCCTCCCGAGGTTCCGTTGCTTCATTCTTCCACGGAAGACTTGGAGTTACCTATGCAACTCGGGGCCTCCGTGTCCCCCCAACAACGTAGAGAGTTCCGCAGGAAGAATGGTCTCTGCTTCTACTGTGGGGATGACAAGCATCAAGTGAACAACTGTCCTAGGCGTAAGAATAAGCAGCCGGAAGAACTTCCGCGCCTAAGTGACCATCGGGAGGTCACTTGGGCGCACAGGTATTTCCTGCAAATTTGAAACGTAATAAAATCTTGCTTCCCTTTCAGGTCTCTTTTGGTGGTAGGTCTGCTACCGGCAGTGCCTTTGTGGATTCAGGGTCTTCTGCTAATATTATGTCTGTGGAATTTGCTATGTCTCTAGCTATGCCATTAATTGATTTTCCTAAACATGTCCCGGTAGTGGGTATCGACTCCACTCCTCTTGCTAATGGTTATTTTACACAGCATACCCCTGTTTTTGAACTCCTTGTTGGCTCCATGCATTTGGAGCAGTGCTCTGTACTGGTGATGCAGGGATTATCGTCCGATTTGGTTTTAGGCCTTCCCTGGTTGCAGTTGCATAATCCCACGTTTGACTGGAATACTGGGGATCTTACCAAATGGGGTAATGAATGCATGACGTCATGTTTTTCTGTTAATTCCATTTCTCTTCCTGAGGAGGTGAAAACTCTACCTGAGTTTGTTCAGGACTTCGCTGATGTTTTCTCTAAAGAGGCCTCCGAAATGTTACCACCTCACAGAGAATACGATTGTGCAATTGATTTGGTACCAGGAGCTAAGCTCCCTAAGGGTAGGATATTTAATCTCTCTTGTCCCGAACGTGAAGCCATGAGAGTGTATATCCAGGAATGCCTGGCCAAGGGTTACATTCGCCCCTCTATTTCTCCGGTAGGTGCTGGCTTCTTCTTCGTAGGGAAGAAGGATGGTGGTCTTAGACCATGCATTGACTACCGAAACTTGAATAAGGTCACTGTAAGGAACCAGTATCCCCTTCCTTTGATTCCTGATCTCTTCAATCAGGTTCAGGGGGCCCAATGGTTCTCTAAGTTTGATCTACGGGGGGCTTATAACCTTATCCGCATCAAAGAGGGGGATGAGTGGAAGACTGCGTTTAACACGCCCGAAGGTCATTTCGAATACCTCGTCATGCCCTTTGGGTTGTGTAATGCTCCCGCGGTCTTCCAGAATTTCATAAATGAGATTTTAAGAGACTACCTGGGGGTATTTCTTGTAGTATACCTTGATGACATATTTGTGTTTTCCAAGGACTGGTCCTCCCACATTGAGCATGTCAGTAAGGTGCTCCAGGCCCTTCGGGAAAACAAACTGTTTGCTAAGACCGAAAAATGTGTGTTTGGGGTGCAGGAGATACCATTTTTTTGGGTCAAATCCTCACTCCTCATGAATTCCGCATGGACCCCGCCAAGGTCCAGGCTGTGGCGGAATGGGTCCAACCTGCCTCCCTGAAGGCGTTACAGTGCTTCTTGGGGTTCGCTAATTATTACAGGAGATTTATTGCTAACTTCTCGGTCATCGTTAAGCCTCTTACGGATCTCACTCGCAAAGGTGCTGATCTCCTCCACTGGCCTCCTGAGGCTGTCCAGGCTTTTGAGGTTCTTAAGAAGTGCTTTATCTCAGCCCCAGTGCTGGTTCAGCCCAACCAAATGGAGCCATTTATCGTGGAGGTTGACGCGTCCGAGGTGGGAGTGGGGGCTGTCTTGTCCCAGGGTACCAGGTCCCTCACCCATCTCCGCCCCTGTGCCTACTTCTCCAGGAAGTTTTCGCCCACTGAGAGTAACTATGATATTGGCAACCGCGAACTCTTAGCCATTAAATGGGGATTTGAAGAGTGGCTCCACTTCCTGGAGGGGGCTAGGCACCAGGTAACGGTCCTTACCGACCACAAGAATCTGGTTTTCCTAGAATCTGCCCGGAGGCTAAACCCGAGACAAGCTCGATGGGCGTTATTTTTTACCAGATTCAACTTTTTGGTCACCTATAGGGCTGGGTCTAAAAATATTAAGGCTGATGCACTGTCGCGTTGCTTCATGGCCAGCCCTCTTTCGGAGGAAGATCCTGCTTGTGTTTTGCCTCAAGGTATAATTATTTCCTCTATTGATTCTGATTTAGTCTCTGAAATTGCGGCTGATGAAGGTTCAGCTCCCGGGAACCTTCCTGAGAACAAGCTGTTTGTTCCCCTGCAATTCCGGCTAAGGGTACTTAGGGAAAATCATGATTCTGCACTATCTGGTCATCCAGGCATCCTGGGTACCAAGCACCTCATTGCCAGAAACTATTGGTGGCCTGGGTTGCTCAAAGACGTTAAGGCCTACATCGCCGCTTGTGAAGTTTGTGCTAGGTCCAAGACTCCCAGGTCCAGACCAGCGGGCTTACTATGTTCTTTGCCCATTCCCCAGAGACCTTGGACCCATATCTCCATGGATTTCATCACCGATTTGCCTCCATCTGAAGGCAAGTCGGTGGTGTGGGTTGTAGTAGACTGCTTCAGTAAGATGTGCCACTTTGTGCCCCTCAAGAAACTACCCAATGCTAAGACGTTAGCTACCTTGTTTGTCAAACACATCCTGCGTCTCCATGGGGTCCCTGTCAATATTGTTTCTGACAGAGGGGTACAATTTGTTTCATTGTTTTGGAGAGCCTTCTGTAAAAAGTTGGAGATTTATCTGTCCTTCTCCTCTGCCTTCCATCCTGAAACTAATGGCCAAACTGAGAGGACTAATCAGTCTCTAGAACAATATTTAAGGTGTTTTATCTCTGACTGTCAATATGATTGGGTCTCATTCATTCCCCTCGCCGAATTTTCCCTTAATAACCGGGTCAGTAACTCGTCAGGGGTCTCCCCCTTTTTCTGTAATTTTGGGTTTAATCCACGGTTCTCCTCCGTTTCACATGGTAGTTCCAACAATCCCGAGGTAGATGTCGTTCATCGGGAACTGTGCACAGTCTGGGCCCAGGTTCAGAAGAACCTAGAGGCGTCCCAGAGCATACAAAAGACTCAGGCAGATAGAAGACGTTCTGCTAACCCTTTGTTTGTGGTCGGGGATCTGGTGTGGCTATCGTCAAAAAATTTGCGCCTTAAAGTCCTGTCCAAGAAGTTTGCTCCCCGGTTTATAGGGCCATACAAGGTCATTGAAGTCCTTAACCCTGTCTCCTTCCGACTGGAGTTGCCCCCGTCTTTTCGAGTACACAACTTGTTTCATGCCTCCCTCCTTAAACGCTGCTCCCCGTCCTTGGCTCCCTCGAGGAAACCTCCGGTCCCTGTTCTCACCCCTGAGGGGGTAGAATTCGAGGTGGCCAAGATTGTGGACAGCAGGATGGTCCAAGGCTCCCTCCAGTACCTGGTCCATTGGAGGGGATACGGGCCTGAGGAGAGGACTTGGGTACCTGCCCGGGATGAGGAGGCTGGGGCCAGCGCTTGCCGACTCGTGGCTGCGGCTGTCAGGAGGGGACCGGAGCTTTCAGCCCACAGCCACGGACATTACAGACGGGGACCTGAGAGGAACAGAAACTTTGAGATAAGGCGTCGGCCCTGACATTTTTAGACCCGCGTCTGTAGGTTACAATAAAGTAAAATCTGGTAAAGAACAAGGCCCACCTAGCCTGTCTGATTGAGTCTTTTGGCTGATTATAAAAATTTCAGGTTTTTATGATCAGTCAGGACAGTAATTTGATGTCTAGCTTCCTCTAGAAAGTGTCGCCACTCTTCAAACTCCCACTTAATAGCAAGAAGCTTATGATTATTTATATCATAATTTTTCTGAGTGATGGACAATTTGCCGAAAATACAATCACAGGGACGCAAATTAGTCAATACAGAAGATCCTAAAGACAACACAGCCCCCACACCTATTTCTGAGGCATCAACTTCAACAATAAAGAGGCTAATAAGGTCAGGTTGAGCAAGTACAGGTGCTTATATAAAACATTGTTTTAAGTTTTCGAAGGTGGAGACTGCACTAGGTTTCCAATTTACAAGGTCAGAACTACTTTCATAAGATCCGTCAAAGGTCTGGCAATGGAGGAAAAATTATGAATATAATTATCGGTAATAATTAGCAAATCCCAAGAACGTCTGCAGAGCTTTAAGTAAAGTGGGTTGGACTCAATCAAAAACCGCCTGAACTTTAGAGAAGTCCATACAAAAATCATGAGGTGACAGGAAATTAACTTCCTGAACTCCAAAAAGACATTTTTCAAATTTCGCGTAAAGACAATTCTTCCTCAGCACTTGGAGAACGGATCTTAAATGAGACAACCAATCGGAAGAAAACCCAACAATATCTTCCAGATACACAACCATAAAGCTTCCAATAACATTTCTGAAAATATCATTAACCAGGTTCTGAAACACCGCAGGAGCATTACTTAAACCAAAAGGCATGACCAAATACTCATAATGACCATCTGGAGTATTAAACGCTGTTTTCCACTCATCCCCTCTGCGGATACGAACCAAAATTGTAGGCCTCGCGTAAAGCCAGTTTAGAGAACCACCTGGCTCCTGAGATCTGATTAAACAGGTCTAGGATGAGTGGAAGAGGATACTGATTCTTAACGGTAATCTTATTTAATTCACAGCAGTCGACACATGGTCTTCAAACCGCCATCTTTCTTTTCAACAAAGAAAAAACCTGCACCCACCGGAGAATGAGATGGACGAATATGACCCTTACGGAGGATGTCTTTTATAAAAGCTTTCATGGCCTGTCTTTCCAGAGCAGAAAGATTATAAATCCGCCCCTTAGGCAGCTTAGCATTAGGGAGAAGTACAATGGGGCAGTCATACAGGCCTATGAGGCGGGAGAGAGTCACAAACAATTTCAGAAAAGATATCCTCAAAATCTCAAATACACTCAGGCAATGATGCTGCGTTGCAAGATACATTAGTAGTAGACAAAGACATGCAAGAATCATAACATTTAGAATTCCACTTAACCCCTTAATGACCAGCCTATTTTAGACCTTAACCCCTTCCCGCTCCTTGACGTACTATTACGTCATGGCAGCTGTATCGTTCGCGCTCCATGACGTAATAGTACGTCTCGGGAGTAACGGCCGTTTCGGCCGTCCTCCCGACACATACAGGAGCTGTGACGCTGCTGTCTTGTTCAGCAGCTGTCACAGCTCCTACAGCGGGGACCGATCGCTGTGTCCCTGCTGATTAACCCCTTAAAAGCCGCGTTCTATAGAGATCGCGGCTTTTTAGGGGTTAAGCTGCCATCGCCGGCCTGCTACGCGATAGTGGCCGGCGATGGTGACTATGGCAACCGGACACCAAACAATGGCGTCCGGCTATGCCATAGACGGAAGCCTAGTGGGTCCTGACAAAGTCAGGACCCACTATGCTTGCTGTCAGTGAGTAGCTGACAGTTCTAATACACTGCACTACGCATGTAGTGCAGTGTATTAGAATAGCGATGAGGGCCTCCTGCCCTCATGTCCCCTAGTGGGACAAAGTAATAAAGTAAAAAAAAAGTTAAAAAAAGATGTGTAAAAATAAGAAAATAAAAGATTTGAAAGTAATAAAAGTAAAAATCCCCCCTTTTCCCTTATCAGTCCTTTATTATTAATAAAAATATATAAACAAACAAATAAACTATACATAATTGGTATCGCCGCGTCCGTAACGGCCTGAACTACAAAATTATTTCATTATTTATCCCGCACGGTGAACGCCGTAAAATAAAATAATAATAAACCGTACCACAATCACAATTCTTTGGTCACTTCACCTCCCAAAAAATGGAATAAAAAGAGATCAAAAAGTCGCATGTACCTAAAAATGGTACTGATCGAAACTACAGTTCGTTACGCAAAAAATAAGTCCTCGCACGGCTTTATTGATTAAAAAATAAAAACGTTATGGCTCTTAGAATAAGGTAACACAAAAAGTGAATGATTGTTTACAAAACGTATTTTATTGTGCAAACGCCATAAGACATAAAAAAAAACTATAAACATCTGGTATCGCCGTAATCATATCGCCCCGCAGAATAAAGTGAATATGTCATTTATAGCGCACGGTGAACGCTGTAAAAAAAACGAATAGTAGAATTGCTGTTTTTTAGTCACCACGCCACCTAAAAATAGAATAAAAACTGATCAAAAAGCCGCATGCACCCCAAGAAAACTACAATGGATTCCTCAAGGGGTCTAGTTTCCAAATTGGGGTCACTTTTGGGGGGTTCCCAATGTTTTGGCACCACAAGACCTCTTCAAACCGGACATGGTGCCTAATAAAAAAGAGGCCTCAAAATCCACTAGGTGCGCCTTTGCTTCTGAGGCCGGTGTTTCAGTCCATTACCGCACTAGGGCCACATGTGGGATATTTCTAAAAACTGCAGAATCTGGGCAATACGTATTAATTTGTGTTTCACTGATAAATCCTTTTGTGTTATAAAAAAAATGGTATAAAGAGGATTTTCTGACAAAAAAAAATGTAAATTTCACCTCTACTTTGCTCTAAATTTTTGTGAAACACCTAAAGGGTTCATAAACTTTCTAAATGCTGTTGTGAATACTTTGAGGGGTCTAGTTTCTAAAATGGGGTATTTCATAGGGGTTTCTAATATATGGGCCCCTCAAAGCAACTTCAGAACTGAACTGGAACCTAAAAAAATAAATAAATGAGGCAATACTTCGCTTCTTACATTATACTGATAATGAGCCGTGCCCACCCCGAGATGACCCCAGTTTTGACCGTTTGTATAAACGGAGACCCCTATTAGACCGTTCCAGTGCCCGGTTTTCCCAAGCATACACCCCCTAGAAGTGTATTTCTATTGATGAGTCCCTGGTACATTTTAAAGGGAGGGTTCAATTCCGCGAGTACCTGCCGGGTAAGAGGGCAAGGTATGGCGTGAAGATGTATAAGCTGTGAGAGTGCATCAGGGTATACCTACAGGTTTAGGATATATGAAGGAAAGGCCACCCCCAAACCAGACTGCATCCTGGACTACAATAGGTACATGGGAGGGATGGACTTGTAAGATCAAGCCCTGACGCCCTACAGCGCTATGCGGTGTGGTATAAGAAGCTGGCCGTGCACATCATACAGATGGCTTTGTACAATGCGTACGTGCTACATCGATGTGCAGGCCAGACGGGAACTTTCCTGGAATTTCAAGAGGTGATTATCAAGAACCTAATCTTTAGGGACCAAGAAGGGGGGGCACCCAGTACTTCTGGAAGCGAGGCCACACGCATCGTACCAGGGCAACACTTTCCAGGAGAAGTTCCCCAAACTGGCAAGAAGGGAAAAAGTCAAAAGAGGTGCAAAGTCTGCTATAAGAGGGCGATAATGGATGACACAATATATCAATGTGACACGTGTCCCGAATAACCAGAGCTCTGTATGAAAGAGTGTTTTAAAATTTATCATACATCCCTTGGTTTATAATTTACCCCAATTTTACTTACCCCGATGCACTCCGCACAGCTTATCCCCCCTCGTCTTTCCCCTCTGAGCCCTGCTGTGTGTCCAGGCAGCTGATAACAGCCACATGTAGGGTATTGCCATACCCGGGAGAACCCACATTACAGTTTATGGGGTGTAGGTCTCTGGTCAAAATGCTCACTACACCTCTAGATGAATGCCTTAAGGGTGTAGTTTTTAAAACGGGGTCACTTCTTGCGGGTTTCAACTGTACTGGTACCTCAGGGGCTTCTGCATACATGACTTCGCACTAGAAAATCCCCAGTAGGCCAAATGGTGGTCCTTTCCTTCTGAGCCCTCCCATGGGCCCAAACGGCAGTTTATCACAACATATGGGGTATTGCGGCACTCAGAACAAATTACGCAACAGAATGGGGTATTTTGTTTCTTGTGAAAATAAGAAATTTTCAGCCAAAACTACATATTATTTGAAAAAAATAATTTTGTTTTCATTCCCAGCCCAATTCAAATAAGTTCTGTGAAAAAACTATGGGGTCAAAATGGTCACAACACCCATAAATGAATTCCTTGAGGGGTGTAGTTTCCAAAATGGGGTCATTTGTGGTTGGTTTCTATTGCTTTGATACCTCTGGGTCTCTGCAAATGCGACATGGCACCCGAAAACCAATCCACAAAATCTGGACTCCAAAGAACACACAGCGCTTCTTTCCTTCTAAGCCCTCCCATGGGCCCAAACGGCAGTTTATCACCACAAATGGGGTATTGCCGCACTCAGAACAAATTGGGCAACAAAATGGAGTATTTTATTTCTTGTGAAAATAAGAATTTTTGAGCTAAAATGACATATTATTGGAAAAAATATATTTTTTTTTAATTCCCAGCCCAATTCAAATAAGTTCTGTGAAGAAACTATGGAGTCTAAATGGTCACATTACCCATAAATTAATTCCTTGAGGGGTGTAGTTTCCAAAATGGGGTCACTTCTGGTGGGTTTCCATTGCTTTGATATCTCTGGGACTCTGCAAAGGCGACATGGCACCCGAAAACCAAACCAGCAAAATCTGTACTCCAAAGAACACACAGCGCTCCTTCCCTTCTGAGGCCTCCCATGGGCCCAAACGGCAGTTTATTGCCACAAATGGGGTATTGATGCACTCTTGAGAAATTGGGCAACAAAATTGAGTATTTTGTTCCCTGTGAAAATAAAAAATTTTGGTAAAAAATTACATCTTATTGGAAAAAATGTCATTTTTTTAATGTCACAGCCCAATTGAAATAGGTGCTGTGAAAAAACTGTGTGGTCAAAATGCTAACAACAACCATAAATGAATTCCTTGAGGGGTGTAGTTTCCAAAATGGGGTCACTTTTGGTGGGTTTCCATTGCTTTGATACCTCTGAGGCTCTGCAAATGCGACATGGCACCCGAAAACCAATCCAACAAAATCTGGACTCCAACAAACATATAGCGCTCCTTTCCTTCTGAGCCCTCCCATGGGCCCAAACGGCAGTTTATCACCACAAATGGGGTATTGCCACACTAAGGACAAATTGGGCAACAAAATGGGGTATTTTGTTCCCTGTGAAAATAAGAAATTCTGATCACAAATGACATTTTATTGGAAAAAATGACATTTTTTTCATTTCACAGCCCAATTCAAATACGTGCTGTGAAAAAACTGTGCGGTCAAAATGGTAACAACAACCCTAAATGAATTTCTTGAGGGGTGTAGTTTCCAAAATGGGGTCACTATTGGGGGATTCCTACTGTTTTGGCACCTCAACACCTCTTCAAACGTGGCATGCTGCCTAAAATATATTCTAATAAAAAAAGAGGACTCAAAATGCACTAGGTGCTTCTTTGCTTCTAGGGCTAGTGTTTTAGTCCACGAGCGCAGTAGGGCCACATGTGGGACATTTCTAAAAACTGCAGAATCTGGATAATACATATTTAGTAGTATTTCTCTGGTAAAACCTTCTGTGTTACAGAAAAAAAATGAATAAAATTGAAATTCAGCAAGAAAAATGAAATTTGAAAATTTCACCTCCACTTTGCTTTAACTCCTGTGAAATGCCTGAAGGGTTAAAAAACTTTCTAAATGCTGTTTTGAATACTTTGAGGGGTCTAGTTTTTAAAATGGGGTGTTTTATCAGGGTTTCTAATACATAGGCCCCACAAAGCCACTTCAGAACTCAAGAGGTACCTTAAAAAAAAGGCTTTTGAAATTTTCTTAAAAATATGAGAAATTGCTGTTTATGTTCTAAGCCTTGTAACGTCCAAGAAAAATAAAAGAATGTTCAAAAAACGATGCCAATCTAAAGTAGACATATGGGAAATGTGAACTAGTAACTATTTTGGGTGGTATAACCGTCTGTTTTACAAGCAGATGCATTTAAATTCTGAAAAATGCAATTTTTTCAAAATTTTCTCTACATTTTGCAATTTTTCACCAATAAACACTGAATATATCGACCAAATTTTACCACGAACATGAAGCCCAATGTGTCACGAGAAAACAATCTCAGAATCGCTTGGGTAGGTTTAAGCATTCCGACGTTATTACCACATAAAGTGAAATATGTCAGATTTGAAAAATGGGCTCTGAGCCTTAAGGCCAAAACTAGGCTGCGTCCTTAAGGGGTTAATGACCAAGCCATTTTTTACATTTTTCCATCGTCTCATTCAAAGAGCTATAGCCTTTTCATTTTTGCGTCAACATAGCTGTATACGGTCTTGTTTTTTTCGGGACAAGTTGTAATTTTTAGTAGCACCATTTTGGGGTACATAGAATTTATTGATTAACTTTTATTAACTTTTTTGGGGGGGGGGAATAGAAAAAAAAACGCAATTTCGCCACACGTTTTTGCATCCTAAATTTACACCGTTTGGTATAAATAACACAATAACTTTATTCAGTGGGTACTTGCGATTGCAACGATACCAAATTTGTATCGTTTTTGTATGTTATTCTACTTTTACACAGTGAAAACACTTTTTTTTTCAAAATTATTTGTTTTTGTGTCTCCATATTTGAAGAGCCGTAATGTTTTTATTTTTCCGCCGATGCAATACTTCTGTATTGCAATGTATTATGCCTGTCCGTGTAAAACGGACAGGCATCTGCTAGGTCATGCCAGAGGCATGATCTAGCAGGCATTCACGAGAGGCAGACCTGGGGGCCTTTATTAGGCCCCCGGCTACCATCGGAGACACAGACACTCGGCGATCTTATCGCCGGGTGTCAGTGAGATGAGAGGGAGTTCCCTCGCTCTCTTCAAAACCACTCAGATGCGGTGCACGCTATTGAGCACCGCATCTGAAGGGTTAAACGGGTGAGATCGATACTAATATCGATCTCACCCGGTCGAGCAGTGACGCCCCCAGCCCTCAGCTACCTCTGGCAGCTGAGAGCAGGGAGATTTGACAGCTCCCTGCTCTGTTTACTTATTCCGATGCAGCAACATAAAAAGTCTATTGCATCGGAATAAGGCCTGTTAGTGACCGACGTAGAAACACTATGGGCCGGTCACTAACGGGTTAATCAAATCTGCTTTTACCCAATCTATAAGACGATTATGTGTCTGCAACTATGGAATACCCAATATTACCTCAGAAGGCAAATTTTCTAGGATAAAGAAAGAGATTAGGTCAGTATGCAATGTACCCACTTCCAAAGTTACTGGAGGAGTGGAGAACTTGACCGACCCCTGAGAGAGAGGGGTATTATCTATAGCAGATACTTTGACTGGGATACTCAGTTGAACAAGGGGGATAGCCAATCTTTTTGCAACCGGGAAATCCAAGAAATTAGTCGCAGAACCACAATCCACAAAAGCTTGACCAGAAATACAAACGTTATTAAACCATACACTAACAGGCAAAAGGTTTTTTTTGAGAAAATGTGGGAAAAACCTGACTGACCATACGGCATTCCCGGGGATCATCTAGGCACTATAGCTTTCCGGAGCTGGACGTTTGGGAAAGTCCTTGAGCGTATGACCAGCAATAGAAACACAGCCCTCTGCATTTCTGAAAAAGTCTCCGTTCTTGAGAAGACATAGTAGAGCCCAACTGCATGGGCTCTTGTACATCAGATGAAGGGACCTCAGCGCAGGGAAGGGGATTGGCCATTGCTGATCTTTCATTTTTGCGCTTTCGTAGTCGTTGGTCCAGACGCACAACAAGGGTCATGGTATCCTCTAGAGTTAATGGCGGAGGGTAATTAATTGGTATCTTTCAAGGTTTCAGAAAGGCCTTGGCAGAATTGACATCGGAAGGCAGCATCATTCCACTGTGAAGAGATGGACCATCATCTAAATTCTGAACAATAATTTTCGACGGGACGCCGTGCTTGCTAGAGATATAACAGATTGGCCTTAGCCACTGCAGTGATACCTGGTTCTCCATACATTAACGCTAATGCCTCGAAGATCTCCACAGAAAAAAGTTCAGGGGCATCGGGTCTCAAGGAAAAGCCCCAGGTTTGAGGATCACCCTGCAAAAGTGAAATGACGACACCCACTCGCTGCTGCTAAAGTTCCAGAGGAGATAGGTCTTAGTCAAAAATATAACTTACAACTCTCCCGAAAATTAACAAAACACTTACGATCACCAGAAAGTTATCAGGTAAGTTCACTTTTGGTTCAACCGGAGTTGCGACTGGAACAACTGCACAGTTTCATGATGTTGAATCCTCATGGCCAGACCGTGTACCAGAGTTAGACGTTCCATCTGTTCCACCAGGGCTTGCATAGGTTCCATCGTTAAAAAAGATAATTTAAAAGGGCTTGTGATTATGTTATGGAATCACTGGTTGAGCAATTCCAAGGGTGGAAGTTTTATGGAATTACTATGTGAGTGATACCCCAAAGGCTGCTGGAGACTGTCGGGACTGATCGTGTAAATAAATCCGCAACCCCAAATCCGTCACAGCTCTGATCAACAGTGTCTAAAGCTACTCTATGGTTTTCACCAGAGCCCACCGCAAGGCAGGATGGTTTTTGCTGCATAGAACCCAGGTTGTTTTAACAGAGTTTGCTGTTGGATAAGAGGTGCAATGCAGGCAATACCAGAATAGGAAACAAGACAGCCAGAGGGTAAACAGAAAGTCCAAATCACAAAGCTAGGGGATATCATGAAAAGAAGAGGTCAGTACCAGCCGGGAGCAGAAAGTCCATGAGCAAAGGCTAATCCAGAGACTAGCCGAGGTCCAGTTCCAAAAAGTCCAAATAGTCAATGGTACAGGGTATAGTCAGAAGCTTGATTAAACACATGCAGCAAGGAAAATCACAAGTAAAGAACATAGAAGCAGCCCAGGTTTAATTACTCCGCCCTTACACCCGATAGGATGAAAAACAGAGAAAAGGGATAGGCTGAACAACTAAAACCAGGACCGCCCAGAAGCTGGACTAGTAGTCATGGTAATCTTAAAGGGACGAACGTTTTCTAACATATGGTCTGGGGAACTTTTTTCTTGGCATTCTCTGAGCCCACTCATCGATGTGGAAGGCACTCTGAACCGATTTGGGTATGAATCCATCGTTGCAGATGACATACACCCATACATGCTGTTTGTCTTCCCTGGGGCAGACAGAATCTTCCAGCTAGACAATGTAAAATTTCACACGGCTAGAAATGTCCAACAATGGTTGGAAGAGCACAACCAAGACTTCAAAGTACTTCCCAGGCCCCCTAATTTGTCAGACTTGAACCCAATTGAGCATCTGTGCGACCACCTCGATCATCTTGTTCACTTTATGGACACTCCCCCACTCACCCTCCTGCAAATGTGGGATGCACTGCAGTCAGCATGGCTCAGGATACCTGAGACAACTTACCAGCACCTTATTGAGTTGCCCATCTAGCTGCTGTCCGTGCAGCACACGGCGGTTGCTCTGGATATTAGCTGGTGGCCATAGTAATGTGACTCAACTGTGTAAGTAGCCAGTAGATAAACAATAGAGAGGGGGTGGAACTTGAGGAACAAGAGGAGATGAGGATGAGTTGAACGAGTTGAAAGTTTAGGATAGGTTAGATAGATGCTAGTCTATTCATTGGTTCATAGGCTACAGAGGATGGTAGCAATAAGTTAGCCAGCTATAATAAATGCATTTTGGTTGCCTAATCTTTGAGGTACTGACAAATGTGGGAAATGATTATGAGCTGGAGACAGGAGGATGTAGATATTTGGTTTTATGAAATAACAGATTCAAGGCTTATTCACACGGTGCAGTCTAATCACGTCTTTTTGCGAAAAACAACTGCAAAAACACAGCATTATGCCACAATTTTGTGGTAACCGCTACAATAAACCTCAATTTCTCTGCACTGTGTGAATAAGCCAACCTCTGGGAACTGCACCTATATCTAAAATAGAGCCCCCTGAAGCACGTCCTACCTTCTCCCGCTGTTGCTGGTCCCCAGCCACATAGTTACGAAGTGGCCTGGAGTATGGAAACACCCAAGCTTGCTGAGCTTCGCTGTCTCTATAACTCCCATAAAAGTCAATAAGAGTAATGAAAGCTACATAGCACAGCAAGTTACTCTGTTTCAGTAGCTCCCAAGTTCCAGAAACAGCTTAACAGGAGAAGGTAGTACGGGGTCAAGGGACATATCCTGTGGATATGCCATAAATGTCTGAGATGGATACACCCCTTCAAAGCGGTTGTCCTACCTTTAAATATTACATTTCTCTTTTAGATCATGTACAACATAACATATTTCCAATTGGAATCATATAAAAAAAAACACTCCTGTGTCTAGATATTACTGTGACATACCCCTGGTGTTCTTTTCATTCCCTCTCACAACGTCCACCTAATGTGGCGCTATTACTGTGTGGGAACACTAGGGGGCACTATTACAGTGTGGGGGCACCAAGGGAGGACTATTTCTCTATAAGGGTAGTAATCGGCACTATTACTCTTTTGGGGGCACTATTACTGTGTGTGTGGACACAAAGTGGGGGCATTGTTACTGTATGAAGAAACTAAGGAGAAACATTTACTTTGTTGGGGGCACTAAGGCGGTGCTGATACTGTGTGGTGGACACTAAGCGGGGAAATAACACTGCGAAGAGGCAGTAATGGAGCAGTATTACTGTGTGAGAACACAAAGGGGGCATTGTTATTGTGAAGAAACGAAGGGGAAACTTACGCTGTTAGTGGCTCTAAAAGGGTGCTGTTACTGTGTGGTAGACACTAAGGGGGCACTGTCACTGCATAGGGGCAATAAGGGGGCACTGTTAATGTGTGGAGACACTAAGGTGGCACTCTTACTATGTTGCGGGTACTATGGCGGCACTCTTACTACGTTGCAGGTGCTAAGGGGGCACTGTTACTGTGTTAATGACACTAAGGGAGCACTATTACTATGTGGGGCACAAACTCGGGGCACTATTACTGTGTTGGGCACAAAGGTCGGCACTATTACTGTTTGGAGCACAAAGGGGGCGCTATTACTATGTGGGGTACAAAGGGAGCACTATTACTGTATTCGGCACAAATGGTGACACTATTATTGTGTGGAGCATAAAGGGGCCACTAATAATATGTAGGGCACGATCACCATATGGGGTATCTGTTTTTTTTTTTTTTTGCACCATAGTTATAGGAGGCAGCTGCAAGCACAATATTGGGGGAAACAGCAGGATGGTACTGTTAAAAAAGCAAAGGGATGGGAAGTTTGTCTAGTGGGTGGGGAAGGTAGAAGTGTCCTGGAAAAGCAAGGAGCCAAAGCTGCAGACACATCTGGGTCATGGCCTGAAGAAGTCATCATGAAGTTCTGGGATGGATGGAGAAGAAAAGGGAAAATTAACTACTCTAATCAGAGAGGACGTCAAGTGTGAGTCACTGGATTTAACTCTACTTTATTCACTTACACGGTTTGCAGAGCTCCTGTGTAGAACTGGCATCTATCATTATATGGTCACTGTATGCTGGTAATATTGGTCTTTGTATAGAGTTTTTTTCAGTAACAGTAAGTGGTGTTATTCAGTCACTATGTGGTGGTAATGTATGGTCATGCAGTAAAGGTAAAGGATCTGCCAGACACAGCTTCTGTGTCAACGCCCGTGGGTAATTTGTCTGCACCTGCTCCTAAGTCTGAGAGAGTGACTCCATCTTCTACCACTCAGGCTGGCAGGCTTAGGAGTGGGAGAGCCTATCACAGCCTGGCCAGACGGAGCTAGCTCCCGCCCTCTGTCTATTTATACCTGCATTTCCTGCTCCTCCTTTGCCTGTGATTCTCCTGTTTCCTGGCTCTGCTGCTTGAACTATTTGTCCCTGCTTCATATTGACCCTGGCTTACTGACTACTCTCCTGCTCTGCGTTTGGTACCTCATACACTCCTGGTTTGACTCGGCTCGTTCACTACTCTTGTTGCTCATGGTGCTCCATTTCCCTTAGCTTCTGTGTACCCTTGTCTGTTTGTTTGTCTGTCGTGCACTTATTGAGCGTAGGGACCGTCGCCCAATTGTACGCCATCGCCTAGAACGGGCCGTTGCAAGTAGGCAGGGACTAAGTGGCGAGTAGATTATGGCTCACCTGTCTGTCTCCCTTCCCAGTCATTACAGTAAAGGTACTATATTTGACCCTTGTATAGTGGTATTACATTGTAACTGTATGACTATTATTTAGAGGATTTTTACAGTACAGCAGATTCTGCTGAGCAGAGGATGCATCTGCTTTTCTCCACAAACACCAGCAGCGACATCCTTTATCAGCAGAGTCTGCTATACTGTACACAGCCTGCCCTGCTCATCCTAGCACAAGTAGAGAACACTTGCTGACTACTATTACTAAGAATGCAGTTTGCCGTAATCTATGCTCTGCTAGCTGTATGGGGATGCATTCACACGTTTTGGTCCATTTGCTGTTTTTTCTGCGATTTAGCAAAAATGATGGCAAAAAAAGCAATATGAGCGCAATGTGTGAATATACACATAGTTCAGTTGACAGAATTGTGTTCCAGAAGTCTGGAGTCCGGCTTCTAACTAAATGGTTCTCTATTTCTCTCTGTAATTCAGTCAATATTGTTCAGGTCCTTGTGGACTCCCTCCTTCATCACTCATTATTTTACCCCCATATATTAATTTGCTGAGCACCTGAATGTTTTGGGGAGGTATAGGCTGATCATTATGAGCTCATGCAGATCCCATGCAAAAAAATGGTGGGTAGAGATAGATTTCAAAGATAACATTCTGGCTTCTTAGAGCCACCACTAGACCATAGGAGTTGACTGCATACTTCTTATACATTGCACTCAAAACAAAACAGTATGCAGCCCACCTGCTCCATAAGAATGACTGTGCTCATATTTATGTTTATAATAATATAATGTAATATCTCTTTTTTTCTATTGTGAGAGAGGAAGGGTAGCAAAAGTGGAAAAACATCTGATTGAGGAAGCCTGCCCACACAGCGAGGAAGGAGAGAGAAATGCAAATCAGCAGACATGCATTGGGTTGCAAAAAAAAAACAGCTGTACTGATATCTATCTACAGCTGCTCAAATAGTGATTGTGATTTTATTTCTGAAAACCTGTATAAACCAGGATCATACATAGAGTTTAGATGCAGTTTTTGGTGCAGTTTTTTTGCTTAGTTTTTTTGAGACAAAACCAGAAGTGGATCCAAAAGTAAGGATAGGTATAAAGAAAGGACTGGTTCATCTCCGTTTCTTTTTGTCAACTCCTGTGTTTCGGTAAAAAAACAGACAAAAAGGGCATCAACACTGTGTGTAATTTTTTTTAAGGTTTGTCACCAGTCAGGCTGCAGGCTGCACTGTTAGTATAGATGCCATAATTTGCAAAAACCCTGCTCTGCAGTGCAGATGAGATTAGGCTTTCCCACCTACACCATGTACATTAACGGGCTATTGGACTGGTCCCTGTGCCAGAAGCCCATTAATTCACATGACAGTGACAGTCCGATCATGTACTGTGATAGGGAACTGAAATAATCAGTTCCTTGCCACAAAAAACCCTGAATACAGCTGTCTTATTGAGCACTGTGTTCCCGAATGCAGAAGCCTCTGCTATTGCATTTGGGCAGTTACTAGGTAACCCTCGTGACATCATTATTGATATCACAGGGATTCCCAATGCAGAGGGGGCTTGCAGGCATGCAGAGAAGATGTGATCCACGTCTTCTCTGCATGTATAGCTATACAGATCACTCGAAACCGTGATCTAATAAGTTGTCAGGATTAGATCACTATTAATATCAGTGATCTGTATATGGGGACAGAAGGGAACACATAGATTATGTGTTCCCTGCTAACCTGTGCCCCTACAGTTTAAAGCTAAAATATCTTTCGCTATAGTGACTTCATACATTATACAATGTACACATATTTTACAAAGTTATGTATGGGAAAATTAGAGGATTACATTTTGGGGTACATACTATTCATCATAATTCACTGAGTATATAAATGTCATGTAGTTCTCCCTAGTACAATTCTGAAATTCACTGGTTTATATCTTTAGGGATATAAACCTGTGAATTACATACTATTCATCAAACAAACTACTTTAAACATAGCATGAAAAATGTGAATTTTTTTTACCTGTTTCTGACCATTTTTCCCTAAAAAGACATACAAAATTATTTAATATGTGCTCCACTCATATGAGCGCTCAGCCGCTTCGTGTCTGTTCGTTTTTTTCCGGAAAGCCGATGTATCGGAGTACGGGCTCATAGACTTTCTATTGAGTCCGTACACCGATACATTTCTTTCCGGAAAAAGCCGAACAGACACAAAGCGGCTGAGCGCTCACACGAGCGCTTCAGCTGCTTCATTTTAGCGATTGGTGGGGGTCTCAGTACTCGGACCCCCACCAATCCAAACTTCTGACATGTCAGAAGTTTGTCAAACGTTTAGCTACACTTTAAAAATGCAGAATTCCAAGAGATTACATTTTGTTTTTGGCAAAAGGCCAAAAACACCCCTGGTCATGAAAGGGTTAAAGGATCTTATTTATTTATTTATTTATTTTATTTCCCCCCTCCCCCCCAGAAATAGTGCCACTCTTGTCCATGGTCTGTGGCTTGAATTGCAGCCCTGCCCCATTCACTTGAAAGCTGCAATACCAAATACAGAACTTGGAGGAGAGTGCAACTGTTTCTGGGAAAAAAGCAAAGCATCCTAATCTCGTACTAGAAAAATGTGTTCAATTCTGGCCTGAATGCAATAACCAGGAGCTGCATTTCCTACAGTACTCTCACTTGAACAACTGAAAATATTCTTACATTGTTGTTTTAATTTAATTTATCTTCTATATATACTTTTCTCCTTCTTGCTCTCTGGACTAATTTCCTTTGCCCAGGTCTAGTATTTCTCATCTTTTATGTTCTCATTATTACCAAAGTCTTTTCATTGATAAAAGTAATCTATCTTAATCTTTTTGTATTCGTTAAGCATATTAGCCATTCTTTTCTGCCAAGCTCCTACATATACCATATTTAATGTTGGAGTTGCTAAGTTAGCAACAGACAGATTTATGTATAGTCTAATTCATCATCATTTCAGAACGTACAGTACTAGGTGTGTTTAACAACATGATACAACAGTCCAAATGTGCAGTCATCTATTGGAACCAATCAGAAAAGGGATGACTTTTTCATTATTTATTAATAATAATTAGTATTTTTCATTTTGTAGTAACTAATTCTTTGTAGTTTAACACTTTAACGGGAATGAATCAACTTTTTTTTTTACTAATTAAAACTATATACTGAAAGAAGCTGTTTTTTATAATCTGTTTTTATTTTCTAATTGTATATATTTTTTATTTTATTTTATTTACATATTTATGTGGGCAGCAATCTTGCCTGCAACAGTAGTTCCAGAGATTTTCTTTAAAGCAGCTACCAGGACATAGGGAACTAAGTCAGAAAACTGCCTATTGACTTCTATTCGAGAGTGTTGTGAGCATGCTCTGTGTGCTGCGTGAGGGAGGAGCTAATCTGTCCACATCACCTATTGTTAATGGTGTGATCTTGTGTTATCTGCCTTCCGATATGTAAATTGAGGTAATATTTTTCCCTGGGGATAATAATATGACTGCTGACCCTGCCAATAGTGTACTCAGCACAAACTGAAAGACTGGAACCTAACAAATGGCCTGCTCTGTCTGATTGTCTCTTGCTAATAAGAAGCCTGGTCGATTTCTTAGATCATTCTGCCTCTAAATTTGATTTTATTTCTCTGACTTTTCTTCATAACAATCCGGATTTCATGGCTGGTTTATGGGGCCTTCAGTTAATGGGCTTCCACAGAAAAACCGAACTGAGAATGAGAAATTTCCTCGCAACTGACACCTTAATTTTCTCGCCTCTGTGATCTCATGGAGGGTGTAGGGGGACAAGGAAACCATTACAGCTACAGATAACTGGACAGATACTATTGCAATTAGAAATTCCACGTGAGTCTCCTTCCTCCCCATCCCACACAGTGTCTTTACTCTATGGAACAAACTAAATATAGGAGCTGTACTGTAGTATAAACCAAAAAATGGTGGGTGCTATCCTCAGAGGAATTTTGAGAAAACACCTCAAGCAAGCATCAAACCACAATCCAAAGGGGGAGGCAGCGCTCCAGTAATATAGGAAAATCCAAAAATGTATTCACCTAACATACAGGCAACGTTTCACCTTCCCATTGAAGGCATTGTCAAGCTTGTTGCCTGTATGTTGGGTGAATACATTTTTGGATTTTTCTATATTACTGGAGTGCTGCCTCTTCCTTTGGATTGTGGTCTGTGTCTTTACTCTATGATATGCTCAGGACAACAACGTTCTTCTCTGTGAGAGACAGACACTGGGATATCTCTAATGAGGGATGAGCAAAGTAGGGTCCTCCAGCTTTCTATGTTTTGTGGGTGTCTACTCATTCTCAAGAAAAAAAATGCAGGATATATTCTGGTTGGTACAGTGGCCTCCAGTTCATACATTCTATCTAGATTACTGTATCTGCTTTGTTCTAGTGATCTGGATCTAATGTGGGAACTTATGCTCATATCTGGTGAGAATGTCCCATGTTACATTACCTTATAGTTCTGGAGTACAGCCTCCCAGTTGTTTTACCATGTTTGTACTTCACAGGCAAGGCCAACTGTTGAACTAGTACAGTTCTCTTTAGCTCTGGGCCCACTTCACCAGTTCAAGGAAGGTTGACATTTCTTGCAGGTAGACCTTCAAATTGATTCTCCTATATATTGGAAGTCCACGGTAGTACCTGGGCCAGCTAAGCTAATATCAAGGATAAATACTATCATGAGGATGAAGGAGCTCTCAGCTGGTGATCACAAAGATTACTAATCGTTCCCCTAAGAATCTACCAGAATGTGGGACTAGAAAAGAGTCTGTTACCCCTCAGCATGCCGTAGTCCAATTACCATTTGGGATTTTAAAGCTATGATACCCCCTCTCTTCCCTCTTTGTTTTTTTTCTTTCACATCATGTCTGTAGTATCTTCTTTGTATGTCTGTTTTGTCTTGTTAGTTCACATCTCTGTTTTTGTTGCCTATGTTCAGATTGTTCTACTCATTTAGTTATTATAATGGTTTATAGTTCTTGGATAGACTGCCTTTCTGTTTGTAGCACCCGTGTATTACCTGTGACATCTTTGGTTATTCTGATTTGCTCTTGCCTGCGTGTGGTGAACTTTGCTATATCTTGCTTACCTGTTAAATTTTTTCTTTAATAAAAAAACAGATTTAGCCCCAAATAATGTTTAACATAAGTACTTGATTTTTCTGAAATAGATTCCCTATTAATTTTTAAATTGTAGTCAAATATCTCCATGTATGAATTGCATGGGTATAAAAAAAAAAACCACACAAGTCTCTGTACAGCGCTGTGGAATAAGTTTATGTAATATAAGCAACCTCGTAGTAGATATTATTATTTATATCAAGATATTTTGCATTTTTGTAATACCAGCATATGGATATAGTGTACATTTTATTGTGATCTATCCGGACAGATATAAATATTGCATTGAAACACTGATTAAAATGTATTTCCAGCAACTATCACTCCAGTGTTCTAATGGTACATTGTGTTTGCTAACTGTGTTAGAAGGCTAATGGATGATTAGAAAACACTTGAAAACCCTTGTGCAATTATGTTAGAACTGCTGTAAACAGTTTTGCTGTTTAGAGGAGCTATAAAACTGCCCTTCCTTTGAGCTAGTTGAGAATCTGGAGCATTACATTTGTGGGTTCGATTAAACTCTCAAAATGGCTAGAAAAAGAGAGCCTTCATGTGAAACTCGACAGTCTATTCTTGTTCTTAGAAATGAAGGCTATTCCATGCGAGAAATTGCCAAGAAACTGAAGATTTCTTACAACGGTGTGTCTTCAGAGGACAGCACAAACAGGCTCTAACCGGAGTAGAAAGAGAAGTGGGAGGCCCCGCTGCACAACAAGGCAAGTACATTAGAGTCTCTAGTTTGAGAAATAGACGCCTCACAGGTCCTCAACTGGCAGCTTCATTAAATAGTACCCGCAAAACGCCAGTGTCAACGTCTACAGTGAAGAGGCGACTCCGGGATGCTGGCCTTCAGGGCAGAGTGGCAAAGAAAAAGCCATATCTGAGACTGGCTAATAAAAGGAAAAGATTAATATGGGCAAAAGCACACAGACATTGGACAGAGGAAGATTGGAAAAAAGTGTTATGGACAGACAAATCGAAGTTTGAGGTGTTTGGATCACACAGAAGAACATTTGTGAGACGCAGAACAACTGAAAAGATGCTGGAAGAGTGCCTGACGCCATCTGTCAAGCATGGTGGAGGTAATGTGATGGTCTGGGATTGCTTTGGTGCTGGTAAAGTGGGAAATTTGTACAAGGTAAAAGGGATTTTGAATAAGGGAGGCTATCACTCCATTTTGCAACGCCATGCCATACCATACCCTGTGGACAGCGCTTGATTGGAGCCAATTTCATCCTTCAACAGGACAATGACCCAAAGCACACCTCCAAATTATGCAAGAACTATTTAGGGAAGAAGCAGGCAGCTGGTATTCTATCTGTAATGGAGTGGCCAGCGCAGTCACCAGATTTCAACCCCATAGAGCTGTTGTGGGAGCAGCTTGACCGTATGGTACGCAAGAAGTGCCCATCAAGCCAATCCAACTTGTGGGAGGGCATTCTGGAAGCATGGGGTGAAATTTCTCCCGATTACCTCAGCAAATTAACAGCTAGAATGCCAAAGGTCTGCAATGCTGTAATTGCTGCAAATGGAGCATTCTTTGACGAAAGCAAAGTTTGAAGGAGAAAATTATTATTTCAAATAAAAATCATTGTTTCTAACCTTGTCAATGTCTTGACTATATTTTATAGTCATTTTGCAACTCATTTGATAAATATAAGTGTGAGTTTTCATGGAAAACACAAAATTGTCTGGGTGACCCCAAACTTTTGAACGGTAGTGTATATTCATTACACACAGAGTGATCTATTTCCAGCAATTTTTTTCTTTTAATGTTGATGATTATTGCTAACAGTTAACGAAAACCCCAAATTTAGTGTCTCAGAAAATTAGAATATTATATAAGCTCAATTTCAAAAAAATTTTTTAATACCGAAATGTTGGCCTACTGAAAAGTATGTACAGTATATGCTCTCAATACTTGGTCGGGGCTCCTTTTGCATGAGTTACTGCATCAATGCCCGTGGCATGGAGGCGATCAGCCTGTGGCACTGCTGAGGTGTTATGGAAGCCCAGGTTGCTTTGATAGCGGCCTTCAGCTCGTCTGCATTGTTGGGTCTGGTTCTCTCATCACCCTCTTGACAATACCCCATAGATTCTCTATGGGCTTTAGGTCAGGCGATTTTGCTGGCCAATCAAGCACAGTGATACTGTGGTTATTAAACCAGGTATTGGTACTTTTGGCAGTGTGGGCAGGTGCCAAGTCCTGCTGGAAAAGGAAATCCGCATCTCCATAAAGCTTGTCAGCAGAGGGCAGCATAAAGTGCTCTAAAATTTCCTGCTAGACTGCTGCATTGACTCTGGACTTGATATAACACAGTGGACCAACACTGTTGATCAGTGGTCCTAAGTTCTGTTTTCAGATGAAAGTAAATTTTGCATTTTATTTGGAAATCAAGGTCCCAGATTCTGGAGGAAGCGTGGAGAGGCATCGATCCAAGTTGCTTGTGGTCCAGTGTGACGTTTCCAGTCAGTGATGGTTTGGGGTGCCATGTCATCTGCTGGTGTTGGTTCACTGTGTTATATCAAGGCCAGAGTCAACGCAGCCGTCTACCAGGAAACCGCTTGTCCCCATCCATAGCTCCGTGTGACAGGAGCAAACATACCCCTTATTGGCTGGTGTAAAAGGGCCTTTTGGCCCTGCAGATAGCACACCTGGGGGCCTTCTTTAGGACCCCGACTGCCATAGAAACCCATTGACACCTTGGCTTGGCATCGCAGGGGAACAATAGAGTGACGCAGTCGCTATTAAATGCGCCATCTGAGGGGTTTAATAACCAGAATCAGAGTCATCTCTGATCCTGGCTGTTGCGGCAATGTCACCCACTGATCCTGTGCTTGCACCACTACTGCGCTGGACATTTATAGTGCTTGCCACTAACTACAAAGTGCTTGCGCCGTAAATGTACATCACATGTTGCCAAGGGATTAAAAACTTTAAATGTCAAATTTTAAATTTAAATGTAAAACTCGTTTTAACTTTTAGTTTTAAAAAACATTTATTTATTTATTTATTTAACCCTATTCACAAAAAGCGTAACATCTACAGCAGATTCTATTTGCAGATTTCAATCATTGCAATGCATCCTCAGACACATCTGCAATGCTACCAATTAAGGCTCGTATTTTACATGCTAGGTGTGAACTCAGTCTAAGGCTATGTTCACACGCATAAGTAAAAACGGCTGAAAATTACAGAGCTGTTTTCAAGGGAAAATAGCCTCTGATTTTCAGCAGTTATTGAAGCAGAAAACGTTTTATGAGGCCTTTTTTTTTTTCGACGTTTTTTCAATTGACCCTATGAAAAACAGCTCCAAAAACGGCTCAAGAAGTGACATGCTCCTTCTTTTTACGCGGCGTCTTTTTACGTGCCGTTTTTTAAAACAGCAGCGTAAAAAAATGCCCTATCTGAACAAAACGCTGTTTTTCCTATTGATTTTTTTCACCCTCAGATTTCTAGGTCTTGTTTTGTGAGTTGAACATTGTAGTTAGGCTTTGTTAGGGGACCATGAAGGTGTCATAATCTTAAATGGACATGTATGGAATCCAGGTTAAGTAAGTGCTGGAGTGTTTCTCAGAAGGCCTTCTAAGTTATCTTTACTTAAGGTGAAACATTCCTTCTTATCTCAAGTGGGTGAAATCACATTTTCAGAATATTTCATATTCATAGATCTTTCAGAGTGTTGCCAAATCAAATAGAAGAAGGAATTAAGAATGCAAGCATTTATTTTTGCCCCACTGCATTCTGAGAGCCCATAAAATGTTTACTTAAAGAGTAACTGTACTTAGAGACATATCCGAAGTTTTGATTGGTGGGAGCTCAGGTCCTGAGACCCCCACCATCGCTGAAACAAAGGTGCAGAAGTACTCCGCTGAGTGCTCTGCTTCTTCAGCTGACGATGGCTCACAAGGAACGTCTATGAGCCCATCTTCAGATTAACGTGGAGCACCGAACACAGCCGAAGGTGCAGAGCGCTCAGCTGAGTGCCTCTGCACCTTCGCTTCAGCCATGTTGGAAGTCTCAGCACCCAGACAATGAAAACTCTCTATGTCTCTATGACATATTAAAAGTTTTCTGACGTAAGGCTACTCTTTAATTTACATAGCTGTATGAGGACTTCTTTTTGTGTGTAGAGTATTTTTATGGCTCTATTTTGGCTTAATTATTTTGGAAGTGAAAGCCATTTTCACATGCAACAAACATTGTTTTTTTTTCTACGTTTATGACAAATAAAAGATACTTAACAAAAATGGCTAAAATATGCCCTAACAGGCATTATCCTAGAACAACCCTAGGGCTGTGCTAAACTATCTATCTATATAATCAGGCAGCACTCCGTAGAATTTCAGCAAAACAAAGTGGGGTACTTTATTACCCTAGTGCAACGTTTCAGCTCCTATCACTGGAGCCATTCGGAAGCCTATCTATTTATCTATCTATCTATCTATCTATCTGTCTGTCTGTCTGTCTGTCTATCTATCTATCTTTCCACTACAATACTGTGTACAGTATACTGCATTTTTTTCTAATACAAAGCAATTCTTTCTAGCATATGTTATTGCAGACAAGTGGTCCTTCCCCTTTAAATAACCAACTGTCAGCATTCCAAAACACCTGTAGTCTGCAATTTATAACAATAGCCTCTTCCTATTGTTAGATCAAGTAGGGCAAGGCAGCAGCTGTATCACTGGGTCTTATTATTAGAGTCAGATTGGAAGAGCCAAATGCTACTTTTACTGCTGACAGTGCATTTACTTTCAGTACAAGACAATTTAGAAATGTCTACCTTCTGTACAAGCCAAGTTTTACACTTGTCTTTTCATTGTTTCTAAATGTCTGTTACCATAAAATTGGGGAGACACAGGGCATCTGTCTAATAGTTTTTTTTTAATATACACTAACCATTTACATTTAGCAAACACAGAACAATTCTTTTCATCTGCAATCTGACAAGCCACGAAATCTGATAGTCCGGCAACTGTTTCTGGCACACACATATGAGGGCATATGTTTTGCTGGATGAGTTGTAATTTTTAATGACACCATTTAATGTACCGAATAATGTACTAAAGATTATTTTATGTGTGAAATAGAAAAAAGGCAACATTTCCACCATAGTTTTTTAGGTTTCGTTTTAGCGGCTTTTGCCATATGGTAAAAATTACATGTTAAAGGGGTTGTCCGAGATACCATCATATTTTCAAAAACCCCTTTAATGCATGTAATTTATAAATGTAAATACATTTGTAATATACTTAGATTTTCCAAAGTGGCCCCGTTTCCAGATCCTGCCGTGGGGAACTTGACTGGTGACGTCACTCTCTGCACTGGCTCTGCCGTTTTGTTGATCTTGAATTCTTTGCCGGGAATACGTCACGTCATTTGTGACGTGGTGTATATCGGCTGGTTCTATTGTAACGCGCATGCGTTATCTCGAGAACAGCAGGGACCGCGAGAACAGCAGTGACAGCGCATGCGCGTTATGGGCTGTGAAGCAGAACAAGCCGATATACACCACGTGACAAGTGACGTGTCGTATACCCGGAAAAGAATTCAAGATCAACAAAGCGGCAGAGCCAATTACGTCCCAAGAAGTGTCCTTCACTTCTTTTGACGAGCCGTCTTTTTTACGCGCCGTCCTTTGACAGCGACGCGTAAAATAACAGGTCGTCGGCACAGTACATCGTAAAACCCATTGAAAGTAATGAGCAGATGTTTGTCGGCGTAATGGAGTCGTTTTTTTCAGACGTAATTCGGGGCGTAAAACGCCCGAATTACGTCTGAAACTTGGTCGTGTAAACATACCCTAATTGTTACCATTTAGGACACAAAGGATTTTGTTTAACACTTTTGATTACATTTTGGGTTGGGGTGGTGACCAATGAATGGAAATTCTAGCATTTTTCATTAAAAAAATGTATGGCGCTCACTGTGTGAGATAAATACTGTTAGGGTATGTGCACGCACAAAATAAAAAATGTGTCAAAATACGGAGCTGTTTTTAAGGGAAAACAGCTCCTGACTTTCAGACCTTTTTTTAATCAAAGTCTTGTTTTTCAAAGCGTTTTTAACGGGCGTTTTTGGAGCTGTTTTTCTATAGAGTCTATGATAAACAGCTGAAGTAGTGACATGCACTTCTTTTTCGCTGCCGTTTTTTACACGGCCGTTTTGAAAAACGGCCGCGTAAAAAACGCCCCGTCGGAACTGAACGCCGTTTTTCCCATTGAAATCAATGGGCAGATGTTTGGAGGCGTTCTGCTTTTGATTTTTCTGCTGTTTTTCGGGACGTTTACGGCAGGGTTTTTATAGGAGTACTAGGATGGTAGACCCGGAGGCCTGCATTAGGCCCCTGTCCACCATGACAACCCATCGACTCCACAATCTTGCCACGGGGGAGCTGATGCGGTGACAGAGGTGGCCTGCTCCCCTCTGTCTAACGGGTTGGATGCCGTGGTCGCTATGGACCGCGGCACGGCATCTATGTGGTTAAACGGCCAGGATCTGAATTATTTTTTATCCCGGCCGTTACAGCGAGGTGTCAGCTGTAATTTATAGCTGACTCCCGCTCTGTATGGAGTGGGCTCTCCCATCGAGCCCGCTCCATACTCCTCCCTCCCGGCTATGAAAGTTATCTACGCCAAATGTCCAGAAGGTGTTAAAGGGGTTGTCTACTTTTGACAATCCCTGCATGTTAGAAGGGTCACTTGACAAAAAGCTCATCATAAAGTGTCCCAGCTGGGATCCCCAGTGATCTGATGTAATCTGTGGGGAAACCTTGCAGCAAGGGCTCAATTTCCCTGCAGCTCCACCACAGTAAAACTATGCATTACACAGTGCCCATTCACATCGATGATTTGTCTGTGTAATGCAGGGCAGGTCTTCCAGAACAAGAGATTCTTACCGCTCTCCACTCTGGTCAAGAGATTAGGATTCCAAACAGAGGATCTCCCGAATTCTCTATTAGGGTATAAGAAACTGGGTCACTGTGTCCTATTTCCTCAGTGAATTATTCTATAATAAGTGGGCATTTACCACCCTTAAGTGGCACTTCAGAATAGGTATACATCATATAATTTAAAGTCTATCTATTGCTTAATTGTTTAAAAATAGTTAGAAAACACTGTACATATGAATTTAATTATATATCTTTATAGAGATTAAAGTTTTATTTTTGACACAGAGTTTCAAATCCTCTGCTTTTCATAATGTTAAAGGGGTATTCCCATTTCAGACATTTATGACAAAATGTCCTCCTCCTACCCCGTTCCGCCTGATGTGAAGGCTGCTGGTCACCGCATCAATGGAGAGGTGCCTGGGCATTACAAAAACATTCGAGCTCGCTGTGCTCGGCTATTTCTGTAACTCCAATAGAAGTAAATGCGAGCTATGGAAACAGCCAAACTCGCTACAGTGAGGTCAGTGACTGTTGTAGCAATGGTTTTTTTGGAAACCGCACGCTAAGCAGACAGGACTGATGTTCCCCTACATGTCAGCCTGACTGGCCGAGCATACAGAGCAGAAGGGAGGGTGATGTGATACTCATTCCGATATTCTGGAGGGGGGGTGAATGAGAGAAATCAGTCAATGGGGCTATTAGGGAGTGGGGCTGGTGCAATAAAAAGAGTGCACAGTGCACTGATGGAAATATAGGAGTCCTCTGCTCCACATATGCCCTTTTATGGGATACGGAAGTCATAGAGGGAGTACCCCGCTATGGACCATTCACTAAGAGCCAGAACACAGACCAGCTCTGGCGGACTTCAGCCTTCATCTAAATAGCCACCATGTAATACAAAATGTCTGGCCTCAGCTTCCCCCAGCACATAAGCGGTTTGATCCTCAAGGTTGTACATGTGTTTATTGAAACTACCAGGATATCTTTACAGACTTTATATTTATTTCTCTTGATGTATTCTCCTGCCTGTGGTACTAAAGGTTGGTAAGCAACCACTTAATTTTCTGTGTCGGTGACTTCCATTTCAGTACATGTAGCTACATGCACATAAGTCATCACAGGAATTTTTATCTGCTTTAGAATATACTTACTCTTCATGATACAGAAGCTTGTATACAGTCTACAACTGTGTGAGTAGGATAGGGTCAGGATAGCTTTTCAGCCTCTAAATGTAAAAAATGATTGTTTCCAGGTCACAACTTATCCAAATTTGAAAATGGTGTGAAATTAAAATACAACCCATATTAGAACATTGCAACTTTTAACAAAGCTAAACGTTATTTACTGGTCAAAAATTGGATTATAAGGATATTCATTTTCAAAGAGTGGAAGAACGAGGAGCCTCCTAATGTTAAATGCTGGGTGACTAGGATGAACTGGCTGTTTGTTGCAGAAAAATATGATATGGACCAAAGATGTAAGGGGTCAGATTTGGCAGGATTCGGAGGATAATATAGGAACTGGGGCAGGGTGAAATTTTCCCTGTAAGAAGGCGTCTCTAGATGGCAAAATGCTCCCCTTTGACGATATTTTTTTTTTTTTTTTTTCCATCCCGGGTTAGGGAGGGGGGTAGTTCTGGGGTTATTTGTTTGTTGTACTTGTAATTGTGTATTCTTATGTTCATAATAAAAAAAACTATTTAAAAATAAAAAAGATTGAATTATCCCTTTAACCAAACATTAAAGGGAACTGTTTTGACAACCCTAAACCGCTATAACTGCTATATAAGGGCTAGAGAGACATTTCCGAACATATCTATGTATAGCAGCAGTAATAAAGCATACCTTAGAAAACAAAGTTGTAACAACTCCTGCGCCATATATAAATTACCCCCGAATTGACGCTGGGTGTTTCTTCAGCAGGCAAGCCTCTTGCATCATCCACTGTTCCCTGTAAAGAGATGTTAGTCAAGCCTAGATGAGAGGGGTTGACCCCGAGATCACAGAACAATTGCCTGCTGAAGAAACGCCCAGCGGACACTTTGAGGGCAATTTGCATACGGTGCAGGAATTGTTAAAACGTGTTTTTATAAGGTATACTTTGGTACTACTGCTATACATGGATATGTTCTAAAATGTCTCCCTAGCACACATATTGCGGTTATAGATGTTTAGCTTCATTAATACTGATTACAGGTTTTCTTTAATTAATTTATTAAACTGAATTGCCATGAGCTTAGTAGTTACAGATAAAGGGGCTGTCTCAAGAGTAAAAGTTATCTCCTAACCACAGGATAGGTGATAGCTTGCTGATCGGTGGGGGTCCAACTTCTGAGGTCAAGTTGTTTTCAGGCACCACTAGTGAATATAGTCCCAAAGTATAAACAACTATATAGTCCACTAAATTAAAGAATTCACATGAGTCCGAGCGGCCATGTTTCATAACTCTGTGTTCTATGATTCTCCAGCAAAATTTGTTGGGTGAATCAGTATTCTTGGAGGTTGAAGGTGTGGGTCTAAGGCCTCATGCACACGACCGTAGCCATGTGCACGGCCATGATTTTCAGGTCGGTCAGCCACAGAGTGTCAGCCGCGAGCCACCCGCAAATCGCGGGCTGTGCACATGGCCGCTGCCATTATTTTCAATGAACCTGGAAACCACGGTCGTGTGCATGGCCCCATAGGAATGAATGGGGCCTCAATTCTCCCGTGGATTTTCGGGCTAATTGCGGCCGCAAAAGCACATTCGTGTGCATGGAGCCTTATAGTCCGAGCTGCAGTAGAACATGCACTTTTGACAGGCATACCAGGGCTACACAGGTTACATTTTTTGTAGCGGTAAGATGTTGTTGCCAGATTGTGGAGTTTTTAACAAGTACTGAAACTCAGGGCTTCATGGGTGAAATGGCTACAAGGTAGTACAACAGGTTGTGGGAAAGCCTGGATAGTACAAGATACCATTCCAATCGGGCTGGCTGGGGACCCTGGAATTGACAGCATGTGCCAGAAGACCTTGGGAGCCGGATGTAACAATATCTGCTTGTTTTCAGGAAAGCCAATTGTAGGGCACATAGTACTGGGGAGGTTTCTGAAGCAAGTGGAGGAGGCCTTGTGGAACCACCTGAGGATAAAGGCCCAAGAAATCAGATGGGTGTTTAGGGGTACATCGCGGTCCTAATACAAAGTGGTACCTCCAGAAGAGATCATTGGGAATTTAGGCTGAACCATGAGGATTTTTTGGATGTTTTCCTAGGTAATTGTCGCAAATGAAGGTTAACAAATTTGAGAGCAGAGGGGAAAAAAACACATTCACCCAAGCATCTCTAGCTAGATCCCCCTCTAGCTCAGTTTTCCTTCAACTTCATGAGTAAATTCAATGCTAAGGCATTTTCATTTATGAAGATTATGTAAATAATTCTTGACTGTAGAATAAAAGAGTTAAAAATAATGCTTATTGCATTGATCTCATATATGCATGGGTGACAGCTATAAATATACTTTTGTCTGAATAACTCCTTTTGTAACAATACATTATAATCATAGTTTCCACAGCTCATCTGCCTATTGTCGAAAACAATATGACAATTCACCATTTTGACTAAATTCCTTTGCTTCCACACAAGCTTCACTAATACAAGTAAAAAATTGCTGATACAACATTATTTATTCTGAATGGTGTTTATGTGCAGAGGAATTGAACATATTTTGCTATTGTATTAAATTGTACTGTATTTTTAATGGGACCAGTATAGAAGGCACAATGGTAAATGTAAAGAATGTAAAGAAATGTTATAAAGCTAAAGGTAAATTGAGTGAAATGGTTTAAGGGTACACTTTTATATATATATATATATATATATATATATATATATATATACATGTCTATATATATATATATATATATATATATATATATATATATATACAGTATATAGACAGATCAATATATATCAATATATATATATATATATATATATATATATATATATATATATACATACACGCAGTTTATACACAGTCGAGTCACATTATTATGACCACCATCTAATATCCAGAGTAACCACCATGTGCAGCACAGACAGCAGCTAGACGGGCTTGGAGTGACTCAATAAGGTGCTGGTAGGTTGTCTCAGGTATCAGAAGCCATGCTGACTGCAGTGCATCCCACATTTGCTGGAGGTGGTCCCACAGATGCTCAATTGGGTTCAAGTCTGGAGAATTAAGGGGTAAGTCTTGGTTGTGCTCTTCCAACCACTGTCGGACATTTACAGCCGCGTGACATGTCGCATTGTCTAGATGGAAGATTCCATCTGCCCCAGGGAAGACAAACAGCATGTATGGGTGGATGTAATCTGCAACAATGTATTCATACCCAAATCAGCTCAGAGTGCCTTCAACATGGATGAGTGGGCCAGAGAATGCCATGAAAAAATTCCCCAGACCATAACGTTGCCACCACCAGCTTGTGTTCTTCCAGCAATGGTTGCAGGGTGTTTGTTCTCTCATGTTTTTTGCCTGACACATCAATGTTCATACGATCGATGAAGAAGAAAATGTGACTCATCGGAGAAGGCAACCTTTTGACAATCATCGGTGGTCCAAATCCGATACAGTCGTTCAAATTGAAGCCTTTTTTTCCGATGAACCTTTGTAGGCATAGGAGCAGCGACCAGCCGTCTGCTTCTGAGCCCCATACGCAGTAGGGTTTGCCGAACTGTTGTATTAGACACACATCTGGTAGCCCCCTGGTTAGTTTTTATGGTGAAATGCTCCACTGTAGCATGTCATACGGCCCTCACGGACCTTCATAGCCGACGTTCACCTCTCACATCAATGGCATGTGGTTCTCCGCAGTTTCCACGACGGTTATTCCCAATGGTGCCATTTGTCCACTCACGATACACTTTCACCATGGCAGCACTCGTACAGTTCACAAACTGCGCTGTTTGAGAAATACTGCCACCTTTGGCCCAAAAGTCAATATTCATCCCTTTTTGCCCATTTTACCAATGGCAACAACGAGAGATATGTGTTCAGACAGTCTATCGCACACCTTATATTCCCACCAAGCCAGCCCATGACACATCACTTCCATGATGGGCTATGTGCAGCCTACATCGAAAGTAGGAGGTGGTCATAATAATGTGACTCGACTATGTGTGTGCGCGTATATATATATACTAGTATAGAAAACCCATTACACGGGTTTGCTAGCAAAAGGAATGATAAGTATTGGTTTTGCCTTCTTAACACCTTGTTTTGGGAATTGGTTTCTCGTTGTTCCTGACGTTCCTCTGTACTCATAGTTGCTCTTCTTATTCTCTCAGCTTCTGATTTCCTTTGTCTTTTAGCGATTATGTCGTCTTCTGACAAATTTGTTATTTTTAGCTGCATTTTCTTAGTGCAATTACACCCTTTAAGGCAATTATACTCTTTACAACAATTATGCCTTTTAAGGTTGTTTCGCTCCTTAGAACAGTTATGCGCTTTAAGGTGGTTACGCCTCTTTGGACGTTTTTTTTAGCCTCTACGGGCTTTTATTAGCCTCTTTGGGCATTCTCTGAGAACGGCACCGGAGAGCACCCAAACTTCTAGGCACGGCTTCCACACCGCGACAGGAGCTACTCACCAACAGTATCCTTCGTTATTTCGGTGACACGGTGAGGGGAGATATTTCGAAAATGGCGCCCCGGGCCCTGAACGCCGGACCAGGGGAAATGGTTGTGCAGTGCAGGATTCTTCTTGTGCAGCTCCCCCCACTCCTACCTGAGCTACTTCTCCAGGTTCTGCCTCACCTCAGAAGAATACTGCCTCTTCGTGCCTGAATGTGCCTGTGACCGATATGATCCCAGTCTCAGGCGACATGCTTTTGGAGCTCAAACAACAACTTGCTGCTGTTCCTACTAAGGGGGATATGAAGGCTTATGTGCACAGACTGGAGACCACGTGCAAATCTGAGATACAGGCACTGACATGCAATCTTTCTCAGCTTACAGATCAGGTACAACGTATGGATGGAGATATTACTGCTGCCTCATATGTACAAGTTTCTCAACAGTCAACACTAGAGCAACATACTCAACAAATCCATATGTTGTTTAATATTGCTGAGGATCATGAGAATCGCAACCGCCTCAATAACTTGCGCGTACGAGGTCTTCCTGAAACGTACAATATTGCAGCTATTGTTCCTACGCTTAAGGGCTTATTCAACTCTCTACTGGGTCGTGAACCTGAATCTGCCCTGGAAATTGACAGAGCACACCGTACTCTGGGTCCCAGAAACTCTGATCCAGACAAGCCGAGAGACATTTTGTGTCGCATTCATTATTTCACGCTCAAGGAAGAAATACTACGTAAAGCCAGGGATAAAGGAGATATCATATGGGAGGGGAACAAACTTCAGCTTCTATCTGATCTTTCCAAAAAGACTTTGGACAAACGCCGGAATTTGCGTCCCTTATTGTATGTTCTTCGTGAGCACGGGATTCCCTATTCATGGGGATATCCTTTTCAACTTCAAGTTCGGAAAGATGGTGTTCTCTTCTTTGTCCGGGATCTAGATGACATCCCAGAGTTCTGTGAGGCCCTGGATATCCCTAGAGTTTCCATATTGGACTGGCCCTCAACACCATTACTTCCCTAAAGATTGTGTCAAGGCCATCGTGGTAGATCTCCGGCCATGCAAGGACTCGGCAGGAAAGGCAACATATGGACCCTGCTCCAGAAGCCTGAGGGCTTTCGTGAGTATTTATACTCATTCAAAATTGGTTTATTTTCAACCCTCTTTGACTTCGGCGCAGTATTTTCATAATTGTATGCATATGTATTCTGTATTATGTTCCTGATGCAGGGTTAACAGTTGTGGTTATATGCTGTTTACTTATACTCTATTGTAACATGCTTTAGACGTGAGGGATTACCGTCATGGGGTATGTTTTTGCATGTCTTTACTTGAAACAGAGGCGGTTTTGGTTCGCTTGCACTATCCACAAGTACTTTTCTTCACGGGCTTAATGTTCTGATGTATGTACATGAAAATGTGTGTGTGTATATATATATATATATATATATATATATATATATATATATATGCATATGGGGATGTATGGACAGAAGTTTATATGTCTAACTGAACCGACCATGTAGTTGTAGCTTTGCTTTGTTTTGTTTTTTTATCAAGAGATATTTTTGCCGAATGTATCTTTATGATGTCATATTGTAATGGATACTAAAATTATTACGGGTGTTCTCTACAGTTCTTATAGTAATGTGCTGTTCTCTTATCAGTTATTTCTATTTTTCTTATTTATTTCTTATTATTTTTCTTTATTATAATTTGTGGTGGTGTAGCGTTCGCTTGGTTTCTGACTAGTCACTCTTCCACTTAGGGAATCACTGGTTCGCCAGTGTAACTTTGTCTGTGATTATCTCTCTGATTTAGTCATCAGAGAGTTGGTACTTCCTCCTTTTCTATATTATTTTATTTCCCTTTCCCCTTTTTTTTTTCTGTGTGGAGGGATGGCCTCGCTGAAGATGTGTACCTTAAATGTTAGGGGTTTCAATACGCCAGAAAAACGCACGCAGATCTTATATGATATGCATAAGGAAACGGTTCAACTCTTGTTTTTATAAGAGACCCATTTCAAAACTGCTCATATTCCTCATCTCAATACCAATTACTATTCTATGTGGGATCATAGCACGAATGCGGAGTCCAGAAGTAAAGGTGTCAGCATTGCCATTGATAAATCTCTCTTACATGAATTACATGAGGTATTGGGGATAATGTCAGATGCGGAGGGACGCCATATGTTTGTAAACATTTCTTTGCATAGCAAGGTGCTTATGTTGGCAAATTTTTACTTACCTAATCAGGATGAGGCTCGGGTTTGCAGGTCGTTGCTGCGGAAGTTGGAGGACTTTACAGAGGGCCTCTTGGTAATTAGGGGTGATTTTAATCTTGTTTTTGATAAAAACCTTGATTCATCATCAGGTAAAAGTTTGGTGCCTAGATCTCATATGTCTGCTCTATCTTCCACACTGCATTCTATGCAGTTGGTTGACGTTTGGCGCATGCTTCATCCACACACAAAGGACTATACCTATTTCTTTGCGCTGCATAAATCTTACAGTAGGATTGACATGTTCCTTCTCAGTCATCATTTCCTTACGTGGAGACCCACAACACTGATAGGTAATGTAATTTGGTCAGACCATGCTCTAATTTTAGACATTCCAGATAGGCCGACTCATTTTAGGAACTGGAAGTTGAATGACAACCTTCTGAATGACACGGTTTGTATAACAGCATTGAAAGACTCCATTACCAGTACAATGGGAGGTTTTGAAGTGTGTGTTGAGAGGAGTTCTCATTCAACATGGGTCCCGCTTGAAGAGGGAGAAGGGTGCACGGATGACGAAAATTGTTGGTTAAAATTAGCGTTCTTGAAACTCAGCATAAACATTCACAACTCTCCTTTAAACTCTCAGAACTCGACATCGCGAGAACTCAACTCAGGGCCCTTCTCGATCAATCTTACACTAGGTATAGAGACAGAAATCGTAAATTCTTTTATGAATTTGCTGACAAGTGTGGACGACCTCTTGCGGGGGCACTGCATCCCAGGTCCCACGCTGCTTATATACCTAAATTACATACTGCTTTGGGTCAAGTGGTTTCTGATCCGAATAACATTGCCACATGCTTCCAACAATACTATTCATCTCTGTATAATATTAATGGAAAGCCCAAACAGAAGGCAAACGCTCATGTAAACAAGCCCTTACTGGAGGGAACTTGAGAAGCAAGAGAAGTCATAAAGTGGCAACCATTAGGAAATCGAAAACAGTCTGTTTTTTCATCTGCAAATGGAACTCGTGAGGCATGTCATGAAGCCTAATGTGTAAATATAGATGCATTAATGTGACAAGTGCGTTGCTGTGCCTGAATACATCCAATATTCATAAATCATTATTTTTCTAGAACTGAATGTAACTTCCTCAATGTGGACGGTGCTTCAGAACAATCAGAGGATGAGTCACTTGCAAGTACTACAGAGATTCCTGAGGATTTGGAGAGTCCATTGGTGACAGATTCTACAAAAGCAGTAAGCGACCCAGTTGCAGAGACTTCTGACACACTTTAAAAAAATTAAAAATAAAAACATTTTTATATACCCTACTAACCCTTTAGTGACAAGCCTATTTTGGGCCTTAATGACGGAGCGATTATTTAAGTTTTTTGAGCGTCGCATTTCAAACACCATTACTTTTTTATTTTTCTGTAAACAGCCGTGAGTGCTTGCTTTTCTGCGGGACAAGTTGAATTTTTTAATAACACCATTTTGGAGTACATATAATTAACTTATTAACATTTATTAACTTTTCTGAGGGGTAAAGGAAAAAAAAACTTAAATTTCACCATTCTATTTTGCGTTTCTCTTTATTTTATGCCATTTACCGTGTGGTATAAATAACAATAACTTTATTCTGCGGGTCATAACGATTACAGCGATGCCAAATTTATATAGTTTTTTTTTATGTTTTACTACTTTTGCACAATAAAAACACTTTAAAAAAAAGTATTTGTTCTTGTGCTGCCATAACTTTTTTTTTTTTTTACTCAATAAATTTTTATTTACATTTTCAAAAAGAGAAATACAAAATAAGTACTCCACTTAATAACTTTTGGTAAGATAAAATAGTTGCAAGACAAGGTAAAATCCCCAATTACAGGGATCACACTGAAAATCATTTAACAATGAAATGAAAGCCCAATATCAGTGCCAGAGTAAAAGAGGTCCATGAATGGTATAGACCAGAAAGCCCAGTCTGCGAACCATTTCCATACCTGGAGGGTGTTGGAGTACTAAGAAAGAAAATAACAAAGGAAAACACATAATGAAAAAACAAATAATGTAATGTCTCAGACAAGATACCAGCCAAGATGTATATTATCGACTCAAGGAAACTGTAAAGTCCGTGGCTGCGGGCTGTCAGCTCCAATTTCCTCCTGACATCCGCAGCCACGAGTCGGCAAGCGCTGGCCCCAGCCTCCTCCTCAGGAGATGCCAGCGCCCGCTTCCACTCACCTCAGCCGGATCCCGTAGGACTTTTGATGAACTTTGACCCGTGAGTAACCTGGACTATAAGAGGGGTCCAGCCCCCTGCTGCTATGCCTGAGCGTTGTTGATGTTTCCTAGTTTGTCTATGTGATGGCCTCCTAGTGTGTTCCTGTACCGATTCCAGTTCCTGTTCCTTGCATTCCATACCATCCTGGTCGAGCACTGTGCTGTGCCAAAGTCGTGTCGTGCTGTGCTGTACTCCACGTCTGACCTTATTCACCTTGCCTGACGTCTACCTGCTGCCTAATCCAAGCCGAGCCTGCCCTGCTGCTGTCTGAGCTGCCACAGGTACCTATACCAACTATAGACATTCACCTGCGCCCTGTTGGCCAGCTGCCTTACCGCCAAGGCGGTACGGCCCAGTGGGTCCACAGACCCTTCGTGACAGAAACAATTAGAAAACCCTTCACTAAGGAACACAATTATGAGCGCTACGTATCCAGGGCTCCCACAATTTCTCATATTTAGGAAAGGAGTGATCCTTATATGCCATAATTTTCTCATGAGAGCAAGTACTATTGACATTTACAATAATTTCCTGCATAGAAGGGATTATCGAGCTTTTCCAATATCTAGTTATTACCAGTTTGGTCGCGATGAATACATGTGCTGATATAATTCTATACTCAGCAGGTATATTGTTAATGTTTATAAAAAAGCAACACTAGCGAAGGGGAAAGAGCAATGGGAGCAGGGTCGGCCCTAGGATAGATGGCCCATAAAAAAATTATAATGCCCCTTTAGTGCCCCCATACAGTATAATAATAATATTTAATAATATAATATATTACAACCCCTTCAAGGACACAGTATTTTGTCCTCTAATTGTGCCCACAGTATTATGGCATCTGTAGTACCCCTACACAGTATAATGTCCGCTTAGTTGCCCCCACACAATATAGTGCCCCCCTGTAGATTTTGCCATACAGCCTCCCTGTAGACAGTGCCATAATCCCCCATCTCCTATTTGTAGATCGTGCCATACAGCCCCCACACCTCCCCCTTGTAGACAGTGCCATACAGTCCCCCATCTCCCCCTTTTAGACAGTGCCATACAGTCCCCTCACCTCCCCTTTTAGATTGTGCCATATAGTCCCCGCACCTCCCCCTTGTAGACAGTGCCCCCAAACAAAAACAAAAATTGTCACCTAGGCCCTGTTCCCATGACGAACTGAGCTCCTCCATGACGGGATCCTGTAGCCTAGTACAGAGTTTCACAACCTTTTCGGACTCGAGGCAGCACTGGAAAAACAAAATTTCCTCAGGGCCCCCCTACCAAAAATTGTTTTGAGAAAGACAGAAAACGGCTAAGAACAAGCACTCCATAGGGCATGTTCACACAAGTTTTTTCTAAGGCAAAAAAAACTTCCTCAAAATTCCTTCAGCAACTGACAGCGTTGTGTGACCTTTTTTTTGTGTTTTTTCTTAAGCTGTTGAAGCGAATGCAAAAGACGCAGGAAAGAAAAAAGCTCCAAACGGGCGCCGCAGGTATTTTCTGCCTCCTATTAATTTCAATTGGAGGTTAGAGGTGGAAACCAATTGAAGACCATCCGCCACCCACTCACAGTGAAATGACCATCAGCCCCCCACTCACAGTAAAATGACCATCAGCCCACCACTCACAGTAAAATGACCATCAGCCCCCCACTCACAGATTCCCCCTGTAGGTAGCGCCACACAGCCCCTTGTAGGTAGCGCCACACAGCCCCTTATGGGTAGCGCCACACAGCACCCTTGTGGGTAGCACCACACAGCCCCTTGTAGGTAGCACCACACAGCCCCCTTGTGGGTAGCACCAGACAGCCCCCTTGTAGGTAGCGCCAGACAGCCCCCTTATAGGTAGCGCCACACAGCCCCCTTGTAGATAGCAGCACACAGCCACTTGTAGATAGCGCCACACAGCCCCCTTGTAGATAGCGCCACACAGCCCCCTGTAGAGTGCCCAACACAGCCCCCTGTAGGGAGTGCCGCACAGCCCACTGTAGAGAATGCCGCACAGCCCCCTGGTAGGAAGTATCGCAAAGACCCCTGGTAGGGAGTGCCACACAGCCCCCTGGTAGGGAGTGCCACACAGCCCCCTGGTTGGTAGTGCCCCACAGCCCCCTGGTTGGTAGTGCCCCAAAGCCCCCTGGTTGGTAGTGCCACACAGACCCCTGGTTGGTAGTGCCACACAGCCCACTAGTTGGTAGTGCCACACAGCCCCCTGGTTAATAGAGCCACACAGCCCCCTGGTTGGTAGTGCCACACAGCCCCCTGTTTGGTAGTGCCACACAGCCCACAGCCCCTGGTTGGTAGTGCCACACAGCCCTCTGGTAGGTAGCGCCACACAGCCCCCTTGTGGGTAGCACCACACAGCCCCTTGTAGATAACGCTATGAACGTCGATTCCGCTCCAGGAGAAGCTCCTGTCGTCTGTGTCCATGACGTCATTGGTCATAGAGTCTGCAACGCTGTGACCGGGGATTCCGGTTCAGGAGTTTCCCCTGATGTCACTGTCCATATATGGACAGAAACATCAAGCAGTGCTCCAGGAGCGGAATCCCCGGCCACACGGGGATTCCGCTCCTTCAGGGAGCTACAGTGGCGCTAGTAGACAGCAGAGCAGGGAGATACCTCCCTTGCTCTGCTATAGTGCCGTCGCTACCGCTATAGCAGCCGCAGCAGCTGCGAGCGGCACCACCGCCCTCATGCCCGGTGTCACCGCTAGCAGCCGCTATGGCTGCTACAGTGGTAGCGACAGCCACTAAGTGAAGAAGCGCCCGGGTGGAAAGGTTAGTGTGTGTATCCCCGCTGGTAGTTGCAACGGCGCCGGGATACACACACTCACTGGCGCCCCTCTTGAAGTGTGGTGGCTGGCGCCCTGTGCGACCGCACTGGTCGAACATATCTAAGGCCAGCCATGAATGGGAGTCCCTATAAGTCTTGATAACAAAAGGAACGAAGAGTCCCAAAGATTTTTGAGCATCGGGCAGTTACATAGAATGTGGAGAAGGGTGCCTCTGCCCCCACAATTCCTCCAACAATAGTGGGAAGCATTAGGATACATATGCTGAAGTCTATCAGGAGTAGAATACCATCGAAGCATAGTCTTCATCACTGTTTCATAATGCAAGGTACACTTCGGGTGTTTTGCTGCAAAGGCGAGAGAATATGTCCATGTAGATGGGGAATAAACTCGTGCGAGCTCCCTCTCCCAGGCCAAGAAAGGAGAAGACTTTTCAAATTTAGCTTTTGATCCTAAGAAGTCATAGAAAGGACGCAAGCCTTTAAGTTGTATCGCAGGCTGAGACCTGAACTGGAATATATCAGAATTAGCTGTGACCGTAAATGGACAATCAGATTGTAAGAGATGTCTAATTCGAAGAAATTTGTAAAAATCGGAATGTGGAATACCAAATCTGTCATGGAGGGAGCTTAATTGTAGCAATTGGTAATCAACCATAAGGGATTTAATTTGAGTCAAGCCCCCATTCTTCGAGGAGCGGAGATCCAAGTCAGGGAGAAGGAGCTCGAGAGCCTCTATAGGTGAACAAGGGAGTATAGAAAATGAAGACGTTATACAATGGGAATGGAATTTTATCCAGTTCTATAGAGATGTTGACAGAAAATATGGTAGAGATAATTTTGGCGAGCAAGGATTTAATCCTATTATTAAAAGAGCTTTTAAATTATGTATATGTGCTAGTGAGGTTTCAATGTGGACCCAATGTTGGGAAGAGTCACCCCTCCACCACTGCTTCAATTGAGATATCTGAGTGGCCAGGTAATAATGTTAAATATGGGGCAAGCTCAGTTTTCTCCTTGTTAAATAGTCTTGCTGCTATACGTGGTCTATCCCCCTTCCAGATATACGAGGTGAGCAATCTATGTGCCTTAGTGAAAAAAAGATAAGGACATTTTGATCGGTAACGTCCGGAATAGATACAATAATTTTGGAAGCACCAACATTTTAAACGCAGCTATTCTGCCTATCCATGAGACTTCATGCCTTGCAAACTGCAGCAAGTCAAGTTCTACTTGCGACAACATAGTAGAATAATTGGCCTGATACAACTGCGAAACTTTGGAAGTGATATTTATCCCCAAGTACTTAATTTGGTTCTGTTGCCAATCTAGAGAAAAACTGGACTGCAGGGACCGCAGATCCCAAGGTGAGCAATTTAAAGGCATAGCCTGTGATTTTCCCATATTAACCTTGTAAAATGGTAAGACACTACATTCTTGTATGAGCTTAAAGGCTGCTGATAAGGATAATGCCGGTTTTTCCAGAGTTAATATTATGTCATCCGCATAAAGAGAAATGCAATGAGAGCGATCTCCTGTTCGTACCCCATGAATGTCTGAATGTTGTCTAATAGCTTGAGCTAATGGCTCTATAGAAAGTACGAAAATCAAAGGGGACAGGGGACAACCCTGCCTAGTCCCATTCGTTATCAAAAATTCTTCAGAAAGAGTTCCATTAACAAAGACCCTCGCTGAGGGGGATGTGTATAGGGTTTTAACTGCATTTAATATTGATCCCCAAGTCCCATCTCATCCATCACCGAGAAGACAAACGACCAATTTACTCTATCAAACGCCTTCTCGGCGTCTCGAGTTACTAGAACAGCCTGAGTCCCCACGTCAACCAAGCGATCTAAAATATTAAGAACCCTCCTAGTATTTTCGGGGGCCTGCCGACCCTTGACAAACCCTACCTGATCTCAATTGACTAGAAAGGGAATCTTGGCAGCTAAACGGTTTGCTAGAACTTTAGCATACATTTTTAGCTCAGAATTGAGTAGGGATATGGGGCAAAAATTTTGTGGTGAATCTTGAGTTTTACCTGGCTTTGGAAGTGTCACTATCACTGCACTCCAAACAAATGGGGTAAAAGAGATTTTTCTAAAGTTTTATAATATACTCCGGATAAACCATCTGGTCCAGGAGCTTTATGTAACGGGAGAGATCGGATTTGTTTTACAATCCTTGACAACCTGGCTTTCATTTTGTATTTTTGCTGATTTTATTACTTTTTTACAGACTTTATTAAGCTCTTATTAAGCTCTTTATAATTTACAAAGGCTGGATCAGTACCTTCGGATTTATATTTTTCAAATTCCCTTGTTTTGTCATTTATTGCCCCTTTTACAGAAGGTGTAAGCCATGTGGCAGAGGCGTAGCTAGGTTCTCCAGCAACCAGGGAAAAGATTCAGTTTGTCACCCCCACCCAACTTCTTTCCCGACATCTCCTTCCCCCTCGCCATGTTTGTTTTCTCTACCAGTCAATGAGGTATCATTATTTTTCCACATTTTTTTTATGTAACTTGAGCATAAAACCATTTGTACATTTTACAAGCGATATAGTTCTATAAGGGAGTTACCATAACAATCAATTTAACTTCTTAACGCCGAAGGACGTTATCGCGGGTCGCCGTCGGGTTTCCATGACAGCCGGGGGTCTAACAAAGACCCCCAGGTCTGTCTTCCGCAACTGCCTGTTAGGCGATGCCGGAGGCATGACCTAACAGGTTGCCTGTCAGTTTTACACTGACAGGCAATAATGCTTTGGTATACTAAGTATACCAAAGCATTATATATGCGATCGGCACATCGCATAGTGAAGTCCCCTGGTGGGACTTTAAAAAAAATGTCAATCAGTTAAATAAAGTTTGTTGAAAAAAAAAATAATTATTACAGTCAAAATCAAATAAAACTACTTTTTTTCCCAAAAAGTGGTTTTATTCAGTAAAAGTGTCAAAACAAATAACACATACACATATAAGGTATCCCCGCGATCGTAACAACTTGACCAACAAAATGAACACATTAATTAAACCGCCGGATGAACGGCGTAAAAAAAAAACGCAAAAAACAACGGCAAAATTCTCTCTTTTCTCCCATTCCCCCCATAAAAAATAAAATAAAAGTTAATCTATAAGTCCTATGTACCCCAAAATAGTACTAATGAAAACTACACATTGGCCCGCAAAAATCAAGCCCACATACGGCCACATCGACGGAAAAATAAAAAAATGACGGCTCTTGGAACGCGGCGATGCAAAAGCAAGTAATTTTTTTCTAAAAGGTTTTTTATTGTGCAAACGTAGGAAAACATATAAAACCTTTACATATTTGGTATCCCCGTAATCGTGCCGACCCATAGAATAAAGTTAACATGCTATTTACGCTGCATAGTAAACAGCGTAAATTTATAACGTGAAAATTAATTCTGGAATAGCTGCTTATTTTCAATTCTCTCCTAAAATAAAGTTAATAAAAGTTAATCAATATATTGTAAGCATCTAAAAATGGTGCAATTACAAAATACAACTCGTCCCGCAAAAAACAAGCCCTTATACGGCTATGTCGACGTAATAAAAAAAAAGTTACGACTCTTGGAATGCGACCGTGAGAAAACAAAAAATAATCCTTGGTCATTAACGTGCAAAATGGCCCGGTCATTAAGGAGTTAAAAGAAAATAAATTAACGAGGTTAGTGCCGGACTAAAACAGATTGTTTAACCAGGGCTAATCAGAATATATGGAGGAATAATGAACAGCCTCCTCTTGTAGATACTGCCACACACCCCTTGTAGATACTGCCGCATAGCCCCCTGTAGATAGTGCCACACCCCCCTTGTAGATACTGCTGCACAGCCCCCCTTGTAGATAATGTCACACAGCCCTCCCGTAGATAGTGCCGCACAGCCCCCTTTAATGTCACACCTCCCCATTGTAGGTACTGCTGCACAGCCCCCCTTGTAGATAGTGCTACACAGCCCCCCTGAAGATAGTGGCACACACCTCCCCTGTACATAGTCCCACACCTCCCTTGTAGATAGTGCCACCCCCCTTGTATATAGTGACACATACCCCCTTGTAGATACTGCCACACAGCCCCCCTTGTAGATAGTGCCACACAGCCCTCCGTAGCTAGTGTCACACAACCCCCTGTAGTGTCACATATCCACCTTGTAAATACTGCTGCACAGCCCCTCCTTGTAGATAGTGCCACACAGCCCCCCCCCCAAAAGATAGTGCCACACAAACCTCCCTTGTAGATAGTGCCACACCCTCCTTTGTAGATAATGGCTGTCCCCCCTGTAAATACTGCCACAAACCCCCCTTGTAAACACTGCCAGACAGCCCCCCTTGTAGATACTGCCACACAGGCCCCCCCTTGCAGATAGTGCCACATACCCCCTTGTAGATACTGCCACACAGCCCCCCCTAGAAGAAAGTGTCACAAAACATGATACAGGATTTTTTTGCTCCGCTCTGTAAGTGTTTTGTGACCTGCACAACCATTGGGGGTCCCTAGCCATAGGGTTGCCGACGCTCTGGCTGGGGTTCCTCTCCTGGAGGAGCGCTTGATGTCACTGTCCATATATGGACAGGGGCATCGGGGGCTTCCTCTAGAAGCGGTATAGTACCAGAACCAAGCTTAGTACATAAATACAGCACAAGAACCAAGTTAAATATATATATATATATATATATATATATATATACACAGTACCAGAACGCAGCTCAGTACATAAATACAGCACCAGAACAAAGTTCAGTACATAAATACAACACAAGAACCGAGCTCAATATATATTTATACACAGTACCAAAACCCAGCTCAGTACATAAATACAGCACCAGAACAAAGTTCAGTACATAAATACAACACCAGCTCAAATACAGCTCAATTTAGTGAAGCCCCTGCCGTATAGGTTTGTACAGCGTAAAACTACAGCTCCCAGCATGGCTCAAAAAATGGTAAGGAGATGCTGGAAGATGCTGTTTCACAAAAAAATCATACCAGCCATCATCTCGCTGCAGATGATACAGTGACTACAGTACAGATTAGAGGCAAAATAAACATTTACATTAAGTGACTTACAGGTGACGTCAGATACTAGTTGTTATTTTTCACTTTTCTTCTCCATGTGGTCCAGACCTCTATGATGACTTCTCCCGGCCACAGCCCATTTCTGCAGTTTGCCACTCAGATTTTCACTTTTCAAACATTTCTGCACCTATAAACGAAGATAAAGTTCTCATGGTGCCAGACTACGCCCCTAAATACAATAGTGGCATACACTGCACCTCTAATTATAATAGCACTATACACCGTGTTCTTGATTATAATATTATAATAGCACCATACACTGTGTCTCACACACACACACACACACACACACACACACACACACACACCGTGCTCAATGTAGATAGTGCCCCCATAGAGCCCCCTGTAGATAGTGCCCTACATAGATCCCCCTGTAGATAGTGACCCCCATTGAGCCCCTGTAGGTAGTGCCCCACATACAGCCCCCTGTAGATAGTGCCACACATATAGCCCCCCTGTAGATAGTGCCCACATATAGCCCCCTATAAATGGTGCCCTACATATAGCCCCCTATACACTACCGTTCAAAAGTTTAGGGTCACTTCGAAATGTCCTTATTTTTGCAAGAAAAGCACAGGTTTTTTCAAAAAGGTAACATTAAATTAATCAGAAATACACTCTATACATGGTTAATGTGCTAAGTGACTATTCTAGCTGCAAACATCTGTTTTTTAATGCAATATCTACACTACCGTTCAAAAGTTTGGGGTCACCCAGACAATTTTGTGTTTCCATGAAAACTCACACTTATATTTATCAAATGAGTTGCAAAATGACTAGAAAATATAGTCAAGACATTGACAAGGATAGAAATAATGATTTTTATTTGAAATAATAATTTTCTCCTTCAAACTTTGCTTTCGTCAAAGAATGCTCCATTTGCAGCCATTACAGCATTGCAGACCTTTGGCATTCTAGCTGTTAAATTGCTGAGGTAATCGAGAGAAATTTCACCCCATGCTTCCAGAAGGCCCTCCCACAAGTTGGATTGGCTTGATGGGCACTTCTTGCGTACCATACGGTCAAGCTGCTCCCACAACAGCTCTATGGGGTTGAGATCTGGTGACTGCGCTGGCCACTCCATTACAGATAGAATACCAGCTGCCTGCTTCTTCCCGAAATAGTTCTTGCATAATTTGGATGTGTGCTTTGGGTCATTGTCCTGTTGTAGGATGAAATTGGCTCCAATCAAGCGCTGTCCACAGGGTATGGCATGGCGTTGCAAAATGGAGTGATAGCCTTCCTTATTCAAAATCCCTTTTACCTTGTACAAATCTCCCACTTTACCAGCACCAAAGCAACCCCAGACCATCACATTACCTCCACCATGCTTGACAGATGGCGTCAGGAACTCTTCCAGCATCTTTTCAGTTGTTCTGCGTCTCACAAATGTTCTTCTGTGTGATCCAAACACTTCAAACTTCGATTCGTCTGTCCATAACACTTTTTTCCAATCTTCCTCTGTCCAATGTCTGTGTGCTTTTGCCCATATTAATCTTTTCCTTTTATTAGCCAGTCTCAGATACGGCTTTTTCTTTGCCACTCTGCCCTGAAGGCCAGCATCCCGGAGTCGCCTCTTCACTGTAGACGTTGACACTGGCGTTTTGCGGGTACTATTTAATGAAGCTGCCAGTTGAGGACCTGTGAAGCGTCTATTTCTCAAACTAGAGACTCTAATGTACTTGCCTTGTTGCTCAGTTGTGCAGCGGGGCCTCCCACTTCTCTTTCTACTCTGGTTAGAAACTGTTTGTGCTGTCCTCTGAAGGGAGTAGTACACACCGTTGTAGGAAATCTTCAGTTTTCTTGGCAGTTTCTCGCATGGAATAGCCTTCATTTCTAAGAACAAGAATAGACTGTCGAGTTTCACATGAAAGCTCTCTTTTTCTAGCCATTTTGAGAGTTTAATCGAACCCACAAATGTAATCCTCCAGATTCTCAACTAGCTCAAAGGAAGGTCAGTTTTATAGCTCCTCTAAACAGCAAAACAGTTTACAGCGGTGCTAACATAATTGCACAAGGGTTTTCAAGTGTTTTCTAATCATCCATTAGCCTTCTAACACAGTTAGCAAACACAATGTACCATTAGAACACTGGAGTGATGGTTGCTGGAAATGGGCCTCTATACACCTATGTAGATATTGCATTAAAAACCAGACGTTTAAAGCTAGAATAGTCATTTAGCACATTAACAATGTATAGAGTGTATTTCTTATTAATTTAATGTTATCTTCATTGAAAAAAACTGTGCTTTTCTTGCTTAAATAAGGAAATTTCTAAGTGACCCTAAACTTTTGAACGGTAGTGTACATAGGTGTATAGTGGCCAAAGCACACCTCCAAATTATGCAAGAACTATTTAGGGAAGAAGCAGGCAGCTGGTATTCTATCTGTAATGGAGTGGCCAGCGCAGTCACCAGATCTCAACCCCATAGAGCTGTTGTGGGAGCAGCTTGACCGTATGGTACGCAAGAAGTGCCCATCAAGCCAATCCAACTTGTGGGAGGGCCTTCTGGAAGCATGCGGTGAAATTTCTCCCGATTACCTCAGCAAATTAACAGCTAGAATGCCAAAGGTCTGCAATGCTGTAATTGCTGCAAATGGAGCATTCTTTGACGAAAGCAAAGTTTTGAAGGAGAAAATTATTATTTCAAATAAATATCATTATTTCTAACCTTGTCAATGTCTTGACTATATTTTCTAGTCATTTTGCATCTCATTTGATAAATATAAGTGTGAGTTTTCATGGAAAACACAAAATTGTCTGGGTGACCCCGAACTTTTGAATGGTAGTGTATATAGTGCCCCACATATAGCCCCCCTGCAGATAGTGCCCCACATGTAGCCCCCCTGTAGATAGTGCCCCACATGTAGCCCCCTGTAGATAGTGCCCCACATACAGCTCACCCCTGTAGATAATGCCCCACATATGGCCCCCCTGTATATAGTGCCCCACATATAGCTCCCCCTGTATATAGTGTCCCACATATAGCTCCCCCTGTATAGTGCTCAACATATAGCCCACCCCTGTGTATAGTGTCCAACATATAGCCCACCCCTTGTTGATAGTGCCCTAGATATATCTCCCCCTAAAGATAGTGCCTAACATATAGCCCACACCCAGCCCGCTGTAGGTGATGCCACCCTGCCCCTTGTAGGTGATGCCACCCTGCCCCTTGTAGGTGATGCCACCCAGCCCCCTGTAGGTGATGCCACCCTGCCCCCTGTAGGTAATGCCACCCAGCCCCCTGTAGGTGATGCCATATATGGACAGTGTAGTCACTGACTTCTCCTAGAGAGGAATTCCCTGCCACAGGTCGAGAATTCCGCTTCAGAAGTGAGTGACGTCACTGTGTCCATATATGGACAGTGTAGTCACTCACTTCTCCTGTAGCGGCATCCCCGGCCATAGAGTCGTGGAATCCGCTGCAGAAGTGAGTGACTTCGCTGTGTCCATATATGGACAGTGTAGTCACTCACTTCTCCTGTAGCGGCATCCCCGGCCATAGAGTCGGAGATTCCGCTGCAGAAGTGAGTGACGTTGCTGTGTCCATATATGGACAGTGTAGTCACTCACTTCTCCTGTAGCGGCATCCCCGGCCATAGAGTCGGGGATTCCGCTGCAGAAGTGAGTGACTTCGCTGTGTCCATATATGGACAGTGTAGTCACTCACTTTTCCTGTAGCGGAATCCCCAATCCCCGGCCAAGGATTGGGGATTCCGACTCCTACAGGGAGCAAAAAAAGACCCTCCTCCTCCTCACATGCACTATGCACTGGAGAGAGAGAGCGCGAGCGACGGTAGACCCGGCCATCACTCGGGACAAATTCCGGTGATGGCCGTGTATTACCCGGCCCCATAGACATCTATGGGAGCCGGGCGGCCGGGCAGCCGGCCGAAAATAGGGCATGTCCCATTTTTTGACGGCCGGTTTTCCCGGCCCGTCAAAAAATCGGTCGTGTGAATAGACCCATTAGGGGTCTATTGTTCCTAATGCAGCCGGGTGCCGGCCGATTTATGAACGGCCGGCAGCCGGCCGGGAAACCCTGTCGTGTGAATTCCGCCTAAGTGCTAAAAAATTACTTTTATTGATTATTTCAAAATTTAAAAAAAACACAAAATTAAAAATAGCTAACGCTAGCTGACAGTATGAGGTTTGTATGGCGCATTGGCAAAAACAGAGCTAGGTCAGGTGTTACGATCAGCGGCTGCAGAACGCTGTACAATCACTAACTCAATATATAGGTTTCCATTAGAATTACCTAGCGAACAGAGACAAATGGAAAGCAACAGAGACAAAGGAATTACCATTGAAATCAATGGTAATTCTAACGGAACCGTTGCTTTCCGTTTAATGTTTTGATCCTCTCTTCCACTGACGGAAGAGAGGTAAACGTATACTAATGGTAGTGTGAAAGAAGCTTTATATAGTTAGGGTTTTCAAATCATAGTTAATATATACATTATTTGTACTTATCACCATTGTGTGAGAAATTTGGCATTAATTGTGCATACTGTATAATTTTGTGACCTACCTAAAAACGTACACATTTGTGAGTGATGATCAATTTTGGAGTAATATTATATACATGTGTATAGCCTAAATTCTACTCTTCTTTTTTGTACTATAATATTTGGGATATGTATCTATTTTTGTATTTGTGTCAGTATATACTGCTCCCAGGCATTGTATTCATACATATCAAACCTGCTTTGTCCCCCATTGTCCTACTACTCTGTTGATTTTAATTGTATGTATACAGCTGTTCTTGTTTCTAATGAGATTGGTTTGTACACTGTAGATATTGCCCCATAGAGCCCCTTGTAGATAAAGCCCCTGTAGGTAATGCCAATCACACTGTTAAAGGGATTGTCCACTACCGGGCAACTGATGATCTATCCACCCGGTGGATAGGTCATCAGTTGTCCGCTAGTGGACAAACCCTTTAACTTAAAAAAAAACAAACGTTACATACACACCTGATCCGGTTCCCACGTCTTCCTTTAGCAACATATGGCTTGCTCCCTAATAATTAGGTCTGCTGGTGCTGAACGACACAAGCGGCATGATTGAAAAGGATGGGGACGTATGGGCATCACTATGTATGAAAGAAGTCTATATGGGGTGTTGCAATAACATGCAAAAAATATGCATACTGAGAGAGAGGAAAAGGCACATGTACAAAATTATGTACACCCAAAATAATAAGAAAGGGATACGAAAAAAGGGAAAGAAAAGACCAAACTTTATTATACACTACATACAAAATATAAAACCTTTTAAAAAACAGAAAAAATCAGCAAACCTCTAAAAATGAAACAGGAAGCAAACCACAGACAGAAATCTCAAATAGGATTCCAAATGGGACAATATGAGCCAATATCAAAAGAATACAATAGCCGTATAAATGTGCAACTAGTAAACCTGGAAGGTAACCACATGCTGAACCACACAAGAATATAAAGTGCAAGAGTGAATTTTATACATGTGCCTATTCCTCTCTCCTAGTATGCAAGCGGCATGATGACGTCATCGCACCGCCTGTGTAATTGAAAAGCGCTGAATGGCAGGGCAAGAAACAAATGTATAGTACATACATTACACCCTACACATACACTACAATACATACATTACACGCTATACATACACTATACACTTACAGTACATACATTACACACGACACTATACACATATAGTACATACAGTACATACATACTTTACATGCTACACATACACTATACACTACATACATACACTACACATACAGTACATACATACATACATACATACATACATATCCACATACAGTACATACATTACACACACTTACCTTTTGTGCAGGCTGCTGCCTATATGGATCTTCTCTTGCTGTGATGGGAGACTCCAGAAGAAACCACTAGCAAGCGTTGGTGAGGCGTATAATAAGGCCAATCAATCAGATGAGCTACATGTGTATAGTGACATGTGAACAATGTCAAAGACAGGTGTTTATTATAAAAATGAATTTAAAAACATCTTACCCTCGCTGGATCAGCTGATGGCGTTTTACACTCTCTACTACGCAGGTCTAAAGATTACGTGATCCTATCACCTGTTGATGTGAGTCATAGCACAGCGCGTCATTTCGCGATTGCGCATGGCCCACTCGTAGCGATAATCACCACTTTGAAAGAGGGCCGTTCACCCTTTCGTGTTGCATATAGATGGCGTCAGATCCTCTCAATTTGGGATATGAGTTACAGAGCATATCGTCAGTTCGCGCATGCGCGAAACTCAGTAACGATACTCAGCGCCATTTTGGAAAGGGGCAATTCTGCCTTATACGTTACAAGTCCATCTTATCCTCTCATAACTCTACAAGTGTATGTATACAAATATAGTTGGCCATACAGATAACAATGTATAGTGTATAGAGCACCCCTGTAACTAGGGGTAAACTATAAGTAAATACACTGTCACTATGAAAATCTATGATAAATAGTAGATCCCTATATTCTCTATCAAATATAGAAACAGAGAATAAAACTTAAGATATTGGAATAAATATGATTCATAGTACATAAACGAAAAGCCACTTCATCACCAGGGGGATGATACTAATTTAGAGGCAGATCATGGACAAATATAACATATGATTTTTTTTTTAAATAAGATACATTTAGTGGAACATGAGAGCAGTGTATATATATATATATATATATATATATATATATATATATCTTCAGCCGATCCTGGAGACAAAACTTGAGAGTAATATCTGAAAAGAAGGAAAATAAATATATTAAATATTTTTCAAAATATTGATGGTATGTCTAAACCAAAATATTATTAATAATATATAAAATATACTCATTAATGCAAAATGGTCAAACTATTATTGATTTCCTAACCGTAGAGGAGGGGGAGGAATGCAGGGATAATGATGGACCCACGGGCAGATGTTCATATCAAAGTGTAACTCTGGACTATCTAGAGAAACTTGGGAAGATCTTGAAATCCATATTAAGACCTCTAGGGGATAAGGTGTCTAATTTAAAGATCCACTCTAGCTCCAGCCGTTTTAATTTTGAGATCCTATCGCCGCCACGTCTATGGCGGGGTACGTGATCTACGATGTATAATTTAAAGTCATTCTCCCCATGGTTTTTTTCTACAAAATGTTTAGGCAGGGGTAGGTCAGTTTTCTTAGTGCGGATTGTGGATTTATGGTTATTTATTCGTTTTCTACAATCTAGAGTAGTTTCACCTACATATAATAGTTTGCAGGGACATTGTATGATGTATATCACATAATCCGATTTACATGTTAGATGGTATTTGATTTTATGTATAGTGCCTTTGGTAGGATGAGTAAAAACCTCCCCCCTGACTATATTTTTACAATTGTTGCACCCCAAACAGGGAAAACAACCAAGTTTTTTAGGGGCTAACACAGACTGGTAACTCTTAGCCATAGAGCCCACATCTGCATGTACCAATCGATCTCTTAAATTTTTGGTCCTACGATAGGCCATACGTGGTGGAGCCTCAAATTCCGGGATCTTACTGTATGAACTCCTCAGTATCCCCCATTCTTTTTTAATAATCCTAGCGATTTCATTGCTCTTGTGGGAATACGTGATACTAGTGTTAATCTATGAGAAGACGTTTGTTTCTTATTTTTCAAAAGGTCATGTCTCGAAATCCCATCTACTTTCAATCTCTTATTGTCTAATAATTTTCTAGGATAGCCACGGTTCTTACATTTTTGAGACATATCTCTCAACCAGATGTCGAGAGTTGGAGGATCCTGTACAATCCTCTTCACTCTCAACATCTGGCTATAAGGAAGAGAGGTAATCATGGGGTGTGGATGACAGCTTTCAAACCTCAACAGATATAATAGTTTGACCATTTTGCATTAATGAGTATATTTTATATATTATTGATAATATTTTGGTTTAGACATACCATCAATATTTTGAAAAATATTTAATATATTTCTTTTCCTTCTTTTCAGATATTACTCTCAAGTATTGCCTCCAGGATCGGCTGAAGATATATATATATATATACACTGCTCTCATGGTCCACTAAATGTATCTTATTTAAAAAAAAATAATCATATGTTATATTTGTCCATGATCTGCCTCTAAATTAGTATCATCCCCCTGGTGATGAAGTGGCTTTTCGTTTATGTACTATGAATCATATTTATTCCAATATCTTACATTTTATTCTCTGTTTCTATATTTGATAGAGAATATAGGATCTACTATTTATCATAGATTATCATAGTGACAGTGTATTTACTTATAGTTTACCCCTAGTTACAGGGGTGCTCTATACACTATACATTGTTATCTGTATGGCCAACTATATTTGTATACATACACTTGTAGAGTTATGAGAGGATAAGATGGACTTGTAACGTATAAGGCCGAATTGCCCCTTTCCAAAATGGCGCTGAGTATTGTAGTAGTGAGTTTCGCGCATGCGCGAACTGATGATATGCTCTGTAACTCATATCCCAAATTGAGAGGATCTGACGCCATCTATATGCAACACGAAAGGGTGAACGGCCCTCTTTCAAAATGGCGATTATCGCTACGAGTGGGCCATGCGCGAAATGACGCGCTGTGCTATGACTCACATCAACAGGTGATAGGATCACGTAATCTTTAGACCTGCGTAGTAGAGAGTGTAAAACGCCATCAGCCGATCCAGCGAGGGTAAGATGTTTTTAATTTCATTTTTATAATAAACACCTGTCTTTGACATTGTTCACATGTCACTATACACATGTAGCCCATCTGATTGATTGGCCTTATTATAGTAAATATCCTATTTACATTAAGCACATGTAATGTTTTATATATATTTCCCTATGTATGTATTGCTATATCCATTGGGGATCCTATCGACACAATATTATGTATACTTGCTGTATTATCTCTTCACGATTTTATTATATGTATGTAATTGGTTTTGTAATTTTGTACTGCATATATATGTGCTTTGAGTGTCACACTGTTATGCTTGAGAAAGGCTCACACTGAGCTGAAACGCTGCACACACGTGGAATAAAAGGATCTCTATCCAAATATTTGGTAGTGCTGCCTCATCTTCTTTTTATACACCTATGTAGATATTTCATTAAAAAACAGACGTTTGCAGCTAGAATAGTAATTTAGCACATTAACAATGTATAGAGTGTATTTCTGATTAATTTAATGTTATCTTCGTTGAAAAAGACTGTGCTTTTCTTGCAAAAATAAGGAAATTTCTAAGTGACCCTAAACTTTTGAACGGTAGTGTATATACATATATATATATATATATATATATATATATATATATATATATATATATATATATATATATAAACAGTCCACAGTCTAGCAGAACTGGTGATGGCAGGTGGGTGCACGTCTCAGGGACTTGACTGTTGTCCCCAAACAGATACAAATATACAAAATAGGTAGCACTCTCAAATAAGTGAAATAAACAGAGCTTTTATTAGCCCTGGTGCGACATTTCGGCTCCATACACAGGCTTGAGGAAGGCTCTAGTGTGTGGAGCCGAAACGTCGCACCACAGCTTATAAAAGCTCTATTTTTTTCACTTATTTGGGAATGCTGCATATTTTGTATATTTTTTCAGATATATATATATACTGGTAGAGAGAGAGAGAGAGAGAGAGAGACAGAGAGAGAGAGAGAGAGAGAGAGAGAGAGATAATGGTCCACATCTACTAAGATTGGAATATCTTATGCCAGTCTAAGTAAAGGAGCTAGTTGGAGTGATTTGCACCAAATTTATTAATAGACGCATGCCTCTTATTAAATTTGGTGCATTTGGAACTTTCAAATAGTCAGGAAATCAATCTACACCTGCTGTGAGCGGGTATAGAAATGCACCAGAATTTTAACCATTTTCTGGCATCATACTAAATTTGGCTAAAACTACATTTTCTTGGAGACCATGTCCACATTGCTTGTCAAATTTAAGTAGAACTATATCGCTTTGTTGACCGTACCAATTTTTCTCGTCACTTTTTGGTAGGAAAAGTCACAACTTTTAGCCTAAATTTGTTGCACGCCATAATATTAAGTTCTTTTTGGCTCAGTTTACTCAAAAAACTGCTGTAACTTTATAGTAAATTTGGCCAAATGTCTACTTGGTGATGTATTTATTTTGTTTACTAGACAGGATTTTTATTGTGAAAGATCCTGATCCTTCATCTCAATGTCTTGAATGCGTCATTCATGATGCTATAATTTCAGTCCAAGGTTATAAATAATCTCTTATTCCTATCCAAACTTGTTGACATAAGAGTCACACAGTGTTTGAAGTGACCAATCAGGGTCAAGTGTGAATGTGAAGATGGTTGTGGCATATTCAAACCATTACACTGCATGAGTGGGCAACAATTCTATAATATGAATGTATATGAATGCATTATACATTTGACATAATCAAAATATAGGGATTGTAACTACAACTATGTAACATAGAGAATAACAACGTAAATGTTAAAATATCAGAACGTGTTCAACATACTTTGTAGAAATAGACTGAAATCTATGTAATTTTTGTCAAATTAGTAAGACTAAGCGTTGGAAAACTCGTCAGTGTTTCATCAGGAAAAAACTGATGATTTATCATCCGAGTTGAAACCGTTTTGTGCCCGAGTGCATTCGGTTTGTCCGTTATTTTACGTCCATATGGCATCAATTATCATTCATTTTTTTTAACGGCCGTTCTTGGGTTTTTTCAGCGTCTCCTAGCAACCCATCTGTGATAAAACGGACACATTAATTTGAATGAGAAGATCTAGAACGAGAATCGGACTAAAGTAGTACATGCTGCGATTTTCCCTGCACAGACCAACAGTCCTTGTAGAAAATCGTACATGTGAATTGACCCATTGACTTTAAAGTGTCAGTGTTCAGTCCGTGAGCTGTTTGTTCTACGCTCGAACACCACAGGGACATGAACAACATTTGTCTGAACAGGGCCCAAGCAATTTAAGTAATTCGAATTTATGATTCATAGAATACATCAACTAAATTACATAGATCTTCTAATTCAAGGAATGAAGAAGAACCTTTTCTTTTTTGCATAAGGTAGAGTTGGTAAAATATCCAGCGGATATGCCATACATGTCCAAGATGGGAAAATCCCATTCATTAGGGTGCAGTCACAGGTTGTGTATTTACCACTGGCGAAAACTGTTCAATGTCCATTGGGAAAAATACTCCGCAACACAGACAGTTTTCTCAATTTCTTGCGTTTCAGAATATTTTTCCCATAGATTACATTGTAAAGTTTTACGCTGAAGTCAAATACGCCATTCGTGACTGCACCCTTATATTTCAGGCTTCATGTAAGAACATTGTTTATTTGTAGAATTAAAAGCTGTCTTGTTGACAATGCAGGGAGGAAAATGCTGTACATAAAGAAAATTTTTCTAGTCAGCTAGTTCAAATTGTATTGTAATACTATCAGTACATGAGAGAGTGCATCGGGAATTAGTATGGTGTCAGTTTGTGTTATCATATTTCCTTATAAGCAGTCTAAATTCCAGTAGTAATGGTATCTTCTATCATATTTACTATAATTACATAGTGCATTACAAGATATTACTAACTGCACAGCGATGTAGTCCTGATTTACATTAATCTATATGCCAAAACAGATGACTCACGTGTCCTCCATGTACACGTGTGCACTTCAACTTTCTTGTTTTGGTCCTCAGCACTTATGACAGAAATAACTTAGATATAAATCTCCAAATTAAAGATAAAGCTGATGGGTGTAGTTGAAAAACCATAAATTCTTGATTTTGACATAAGTAAATTAGAAGTAGTCCATGATGGCACTGATTGTACACTCATTAAGGCTATTTTCACAGGGCAGTATTTTGATCAATATTTTGCATTGGTATTTGAAGGCCAAAACTCTTCCGTGTTTTGGACCAACTACTTGTTTTGGCTTCCAAATATTGGTGCAAAATACTGACCAGAATACTTATGTGTGAAAGAGAGGTTCAACTTTACCTGACAGACGAGATATATGATACCAAAAACAAGTCTATGGGGAATATTTACTAAGCAAAATGTTCATGAATTCTATAGCAAAATGTGCAAATGTCCCAATGTGTTTTGTAAAAGCACATAGCATATCTGCCCTGGACGCCGCCAGGGAATTCCGGCCGAAAAAAACCGCACACATGCACAGCCACCTCTCCATTGACTCTCCACATAGATGTTGCAGCTGACGGCCGCTTAGCCAGGCAGATTGGGGGTCGGGGGACCCTTGTTCTCCAGATAGGTGAAGGTCTCCAGTGGTGGGACCTGCTCCTATCAGATATTTATGGCGTATCCTGACAATATGCCATAAATTCTTTGAGTTAAGAATACCCCTTTAACTGTACATATGTAATATGTATAAAAATTGCTGTGCAGTTTATTCTAAAGCCCCCACATTATTCATTCTTCATTTGTGGACCCACTAGGCCGCTCCACCATAGCAAAGTGGCACTGACCAAACAACAGTCTATGCAAAAGTCTTTTAGCACAAGAGTACCTAAAAGACGTAGCAGATGATACCAGATGTGGCAGATGATACCAGACGTGGCAGATGAGACACACTTGACTCCAACTAAAAGCTTAGGCTCAGGAACAAACACAGCAACAGGATCGTTGCAAGACTTTGAAAGGACCGAGGAATTTGTGAGTGAATTTGTGAGAAGGCATCTTGAGACGATTGTTTCTTTAAGATAACCAGACCTTGACTCCAGTAGAAAATTGAGGAGGAGCCTTTCTTTTTTTATCGGCATGCCTTTTCATGCGATCCACTGCCTCGGATTGCTGCCAGATGTGAATAAAAGTCTCAAATAAAGAATTAGCTGCCGGTACTTGATTCATGGCCGGCACACAGAGAGGAACTCGTGGATGCTGACTGTACACAATGTAGAAAGGAGAAGAGGCTGTAAACTCACTTGTATAATTACTGTAAGGGAATTCTGCCCAAGGCAGAAGTTGTACCCAATTGTCATGTTGGGCAGTAATAAAATGACAAAGGTAATTCTCTATTAATTGATTGGTCCTCTCCACTTGACCGTTAGACTATGGGTGATAGGCAGAAGGAAAGTCCAGCTTCAGATCTAGCAGATTGCACAGGGCTCTCCAGAATTTGGATTTGAACTGTACATCCCGATCCGAGACGATATGCAGATGTATTCCATGCAGACAAAAATGTGCAGAATGAATAGATTTGCCAGACAAGGAGCAGACGGAAGGCCAGTCAAAGGAATAAAATGTGCCATTTTAGAGAAAAGATCCACCACTACCCAGACCATAGTACATCCAGCCGAAGAAGGAAAGTCTGTAATAAAGTCCATAGCGATATGTTGCCGAAGGGGCATCAGGCACAGGCACGGGTAGGAGCAGACCAGCAGGTTTGGAATGGGTAGAGTTGTTTGAGGCACAGTACATACATGAGGAAACATAGTGCACAACATCTCTAGGCAACGTGGGCCACCAGTAGTGACGAGATATCAAGTCCTGTGTGTTACGGACACTAGAGTGCCAGCCAGTTTGGAGCTGTGTCCCCAGTGGAGAATTCTCTTCCTGTCTGCAAGACAGACACAAGTCTTTCCAGGGGGGAATGTCTTTAATTTGCAGAGGGTTAGCGGCAATAATCCTGAAAGGATCTATGATATATTGAGGAATTCCCTCAGCGTCATTAGTTTCAAATGACCAAGACAAGGCATCAGCCTTCACATTTTTGTCAGTAGCACGGAAGTGGAGCAGGAATTGGAATCGGGCTAAAAACAGCGACCATCTGGCTTGGCGAGGATTTAATAGTTGTGCAGACTGTAGGTACGTGAGGTTCTTGTTATACACATAAATGATTATAGCATGAATAGCGCCCTCCAGCAAGTGTCTCCACTCCTGTAAGGCAATCTTGATGGCCAGCAAATCCCGATCCCCGAATGAGTTGTTGCGCTCTGCAAGAGAGAATAATTTGGAGAAGCCACAAGCCACCATCTTACCCTTGGGGTTTCTTTAAAACAGCAGTGCTCCAGCACCAATGGAAGACGCATCAACCACTAGATAGAACTGTCGAGATGTGTCAGTGTCACGAAGGGTCTGTGGACTCACTGGGCCGTACCACCTTGACGGTATGGCAGCTGGCCAACAGGGCGCAGGTCAATGTCTATAGTTTGTATAGGGTACCTGTAGCAGCTCGTACAGTAGCAAGGCAGGCTCGGCTGGAACTAGGCAGCAGGCAGATGACAGGCGCGGTGAAGCAGGACAGGCGTGGTATACAGCACGGCATGACTTTGGCTCAGCACAGTACGAGACTAGGATAGTACGGAATGCAGGGAACAGGAACAGGAACACACTAGGAGGCCATCACATATACAAACTTAGGAAACAACAATGCTCAGGCATCAAAGCAGGGGGCTGGACCCCTCTTATAGTCCAGGGTACTCACGGCCTGATGCTCATCAAAGTCCGGTGCGCGCGCTGCCCCTTTAAGAGCGGGCACGAGCGTGCGCGTGCACCCTACGTGATCTGGCTGAGGTGAGTGGAAGCGAGCGCAGGCGTCTCCTGAGGAGGAGGCTGGGGCCAGCGCTTGCTGACTCGTGGCTGCGGCTGTCAGGGGGAGATTGGAGCTGACAGCCCACAGCCACAGACATGACAGTATCCCCCATCTTACGCCCCCTCTTCTTGGGACCAGAGCGAGAGAGAAACTTCTTCAGAAGAGTAGGAGCATTGAGGTTCTCCTCTGGCTCCCAGGACCTCTCTTCAGGACCAAATCCCCTCCAATCCACCAAATAAAAAGTATTTCCTCTCACTTTTTTGGTGTCCAAGTTCTCCTTAACCTCAAAGATGTCTGAGGATCGCTGGAGGCAGGAGTTTTGGTATAGCGGTTCAGAACCAGCGGCTTCAGTAGGGAGACATGGAAGGAGTTGGGGATCTTGAGGGTAGGAGACAGCCGAAGCTTGTAGACGACAGGGTTGATCTGCTGTAGGATCTCGAAGGGTCCGAGGAACCTGGGAGCAAATTTGCATGACGGCACCCTTAGTTGAATATTTCTAGAAGACAGCCAGACCTTCGTGCCAGGGATAAATTGAGAAGGTTCTCTTCCCCTTGTGTCAGCCTTCCGTTTCATGCGGTCGAATGCCATTAGGATGGAGGATCGAGTCTGTTGCCAGATCTGCAGGAAGTCTCCAAAAGCGGAGTCAGCCGCTGGTACCTCGGAAGTATCGGGGACCGGGAGAGGAATTCGTGGGTGTTGGCCGTAGACAATGAAGAACGGTGTATTCCTTGTGGTCTCGCTGGTGTGATTATTATATGAGAACTCAGCCCACGGAAGCACTGCACCCAGTCATCATGCTGCTTGGAGATGAAGTGGCATAGGTAGTTCTCCAAGACCTGATTGATCCTCTCGACCTGAACATTGGACTGAGGATGGTAGACTGAGGAAAAGTCCAACTTCACACCAAGGAGTCTGCAGAGGGCTCTCCAGAACTTCGAGGTAAACTGAACCCCCCGATCAGACACAATATGCTGCGGCAAGCCGTGCAGGCGGAGGATGTGTTGGATGAATAGTTTGGCCAGCTGAGGAGCAGAAGGAAGACCGGTCAGAGGAACAAAGTGGGCCATCTTCGAAAACCGATCCACCACCACCTAGACAGTGCTGCATCCGGCAGAGAGAGGCAGGTCCATAATGAAGTCCATAGCTATATGCTGCCAGGGAGCATTGGGCACAGGCAATGGCTGGAGCAGACCAGCAGGTCTGGAGTGAGCGACCTTGTTGGCTGCACATACAGAACAGGAAGAAACAAAGTCCATAATGTCCTTGGGGAGCTTGGGCCACCAGAAATGACGAGCAATCAGATCCCGGGTCTTACGGACCCCCGCGTGATTTGCCAGTCTAGATAAGTGTCCCCAGTGGAGAATTCTTCCACGATCAGCCAGGTGCACAAAAGTCTTCCCTGGAGGAATGTCCCCAACTTGCAGGGGATTGACCGAGACAATGCAAGACGGATAAATAATGCTCTGTGGAATCTCCATGGTGTCTTCTGTCTCAAAAGACCTGGACAAGGAATCAGCCCTCATATTCTTGTCGGTCTGGCGATAATGGAGCTCAAACTGAAACCTGGTAAAGAACAGTGACCATATAAAGTACAGTGAAGTTTACCGCTCAGACGGCACTGGTAACAGTCCAATATCATTCAGTATAGACACTCTCTCCCAGAAAAATGCAGTGGACAGTCCGCAATCCAATGAGGGTGTGGATGGTAATTCTTATCCTTGTAGTTCCACCAAGCTCCTTATCGTCTCCCTCCACATTCAAAGAACTCCTGGTAGGAAAAGGATCTTATGTCTCTAATAGATGGAAAAAGGAAGACACATAGTGCAACACCCTCTGAAAAAGATTGCTCCACGCCAAGTTTAATCCATACTCACAGAAGTAACAAGAAATAAAAGCATCAAGGTAAGTAAAAATCTTTAAAATTTCTAGGCGGCACGCCAAACACTCTCGCCCGACCCTGGGTTTCGCCCTTCCGGCTTCCTCTGGGGCATGTGTGACGTGTCTAATTAACAGGTTTATATAGCCGCATATCATTTAAATTTACATAAATTTACATACATAAAAAATGGTTAAAAAAAAACATATACACCCACAATGATCTCTGCAATATATAGAGATAATCTGATCTTACCATCATAATCGTATACATATATATACACTTTTATTATTTTTATATAAATGCCTAATCTCTTTAAAAAGTAAAAAAATATATATAATATATTATGCTAAACAAGCCTATTTGCCACCTTTATAGTTGGTTAGATTCCACATATCATCCCATATCCATTATATTGATTTTTATTTATATTTTATCAGTTGTTTTATATTTTTTCTGTCTCTAATTTTCCACTTAGTCTGAACTGTGGCCAATCTCTAAAGCTTCCAGAGCTTCAGTGAGCTGCAGCTAATCAGAACAATTAAGTTCTGCTGAGACAAGATCCCTTGGTCATAATGCTATGTGTGAACAAGTCTCTTACTAATACTATACATAGGGCATTTTTTGGCATAATTGTTTTCATAACATGGAACTACAAATATGGACCAGAATATCTATCAGATGGTATCTCACCAATATTAGTAAATACTTGTATAAACAAAACAAAAAAAACAAAAAAACATTTTTATAAAAAACACTTCAATTCGAAGTCTGAATTGAGTCCTAAGGGCTGAAGCGTTTTTAATTGATAGATCCAAAAACTTTCTTGCTTGCTCATTTTTTTAATAAAATCCTCCCCCCTCCAATGATTATCAATTGTCTCAATAGCAAAGAATTTAGTGTCCTTGGGATCTTTATGGTGGAATTTACAATAGTGTGCTGACACACTATGGTCCATCTTGCCTTTTCTGATGTTATTACAGTGTTCTGCTATTCGAGTTTTCAATTTGCGGGCTGTACGTCCTACATATAACTGCCCACAGGGACACTGCAATAAGTATATAACCCCTTTAGTATTACACGTTGTAAAATGTTTGATCTCATATTTTCTTTTATTTTCGGCATCCATGAAAAAGGTAACATTCCCCTTTCTTTTATTATACCCCACTTCTTTACAAGCTTTACACTTGTTACAGGAAAAAAATCCTTTTGTCGCAATAATTGGTTTTGTAGGAGCTTTTATAAAACTATGAGTAATTTTATCCTTTATATTAGGTGCCCTACGATGTACAATACTAGGATTTTTGGGCAACCTAGATCCTATAACAGGATCGTTCCTTACAATTTTTTCTAATAATATTTCGTATCAATGAAGAACTTGTGGAATATGTGGTAATGAACGGAACCCTTAATGTTTTATCATTATCATCAATTCTCTTTGTATGAAAATTATCAATTTTTTTGATGTTATCGCCAGAATGGACTGCGATTTCTTCTCTAACCTCCTTCAATGCTGACGACACCCTCTGTTCCTCATAATTCCTTTCTATCAAACGAGATTTAATAACTTGTGACTGTACATCAAAGTCCTCTATTTTTGTACAGTTTTTCTTTATCCTTTTAAACTGCCCTTTTGGGATATTCCGAAGCCAAGGTTTAAAATGGCAACTTGAACATTCAATATAACTATTACAGTCAGTAGGTTTGAAATAATTTTTGGTGTATAGTACATTGTTTTCTATAAAAATTTCCAAATCCAGAAAGCTAACTCTATTTTTATCATACTCTGAAGTAAAGGTCAGATTACATTTATTGTTATTAATATAATCTATGAAAGTTAATAAATTCTCTGTTGTTCCTTCCCAAATGATAACCACATCATCTATGTAACGTTTGTACAACTTTATGAATTCACAGAAAGGATTATTACTAGAGTAAATAAAAGAATCTTCCCAGACTGCCAGGTACAGATTTGCATAACTTGGTGCAAATTTAGCGCCCATAGCAGTACCGGCAGTCTGAAGGTAATAGTCTGAATTATACCAGAAATAATTCTTCTCTAAACTAAACCTAATGAGGTCTATAATAAAACGACCTTGCTCAGGAGTCATATTTTTATCCATACCAAGAGTATGTTCTACAGCCTGTATCCCTAATTCGTGGGGTATACAGGTATACAATGATGAGACATCGCATGTGCATAAAATAGTGTCTCTATTGACATTCACGGTTTTTAACTCCTCGATTACATGTGTGGAATCTTTCACATGGGATCTACTAGCAACAACATATTTTTGCAAGAAACAATCAATATACTCAGAAATGCGACTAGTTAGCGAATCTATTCCGGCTACAATTGGCCGACCTGGCGGATTGGTCTTGTTCTTATGAACTTTAGGTAAGTAATAAATTACAGGGATCTTGGGATGTTTTATATTTAAATATTCAAATTCACGGTCATTTAGAATCCCCCTCTTTTTTGCATCCAGAAGGAGACTCTCCAGTTGTTTTTTGAAAACTTCGGTAGGATTATTCTTTAGTTTTTTATAGGTAACACAGTCTGACAGTAATCTTTTCATTTCAGTGTGATAATCAGATTTATTTAAAATAACAATCCCCCCCCCTTTATCCGCAGGTTTTATTACCACCTTAAGATCTTTTTCTAAATCTCTCAACGCTGTTTCTTCTGCGGAGGTTAAATTCTTTCCTTTATTCTTCACACTTATCAGATCCAATTGGTTGAGTACAACCTTTTTAAAAGCCTCAATACAATGGTTGTTGCTAATAAGGGGTATGAATCCTGATTTATCACGTAAATGTGTGTGGTTATATTGGTCTTTATGTCCTTCAAAGACTGTCTCTTTATGTGTGACGTTATCTCTACTATTTTTTATAGCGAAATGCTTCTGGAGGTTGAGGGATCGAATGAACTTGTGTACGTCAATGTATGTTTTAAATTTATTCATGGATTGTGAGGGTGCAAATTTAATCCCTTTACTTAGAACTCTATAGTGGTCATCTGTGAGTGTTTTATCACTCAAATTGAATACTCCTTTTTTACTCAGATCTCCTTCTGTTTTTTTGGGGGAACAGTCACCCCTTCTATTCTTTGTCCTTTTGCCTCGTCTAATTTTCTTTTTAGCGGCGTCAGTCTTTCCCCTTGAAAATGATTTTCTTTCTGGGGTATTAAATTTTGCGATTTTAATAACTGGTGGGGAAAATTTTTTGGATTAATACCATGATTCATGTTGCCTGGTTGTAATGAGGGTATGTATTGATCCACTTCCTGATATTGATAATTATTATAGTATCTCGGAGGTCTAAAACCTCTCTGTTGGTATGGGATATGGTGATACTGTCTATGATAGGCTTGAGAACTATAGTTATTCCTAAAAGAAGGAGGATAGCTCTGCTGGTATACTCCAAAATTTCTTCTTGGACTATTTTTATAAGTATTGCCATTGTAAGGCCTTCTATAATTTCTCCCATGTGTCTGATCATCTTGTCTGTGGCGATTATCGTACCCCTGTACAGGGACATTGCTAAATTTCTGTTCTCCCTTGTCCCCCAAATGCATATTGGTCTGTGTGATATCTAATTTTTGGTGCCTTGTAAAGAAGTGGAGTATAATAAAAGAAAGGGGAATGTTACCTTTTTCATGGATGCCGAAAATAAAAGAAAATATGAGATCAAACATTTTACAACGTGTAATACTAAAGGGGTTATATACTTATTGCAGTGTCCCTGTGGGCAGTTATATGTAGGACGTACAGCCCGCAAATTGAAAACTCGAATAGCAGAACACTGTAATAACATCAGAAAAGGCAAGATGGACCATAGTGTGTCAGCACACTATTGTAAATTCCACCATAAAGATCCCAAGGACACTAAATTCTTTGCTATTGAGACAATTGATAATCATTGGAGGGGGGAGGATTTTATTAAAAAAATGAGCAAGCAAGAAAGTTTTTGGATCTATCAATTAAAAACGCTTCAGCCCTTAGGACTCAATTCAGACTTCGAATTGAAGTGTTTTTTATAAAAATGTTTTTTTGTTTTTTTTGTTTTGTTTATACAAGTATTTACTAATATTGGTGAGATACCATCTGATAGATATTCTGGTCCATATTTGTAGTTCCATGTTATGAAAACAATTATGCCAAAAAATGCCCTATGTATAGTATTAGTATTAGTATTAGGCCTCATTTACACGAGCGTATTATACGCGCGTGCGACGCGCGTGCTTTTCACGCGTGTCGTACGCACCTATAATAGTCTATGGGGCTGTTTAGACGATGCGTGAATTTTGCGCTGCGTGAGTGCGTTGCGTAAAACTCACGACATGTTCTATATTCTTGCGTTTTTCACGCAACACGCACCCATTGACTTCAATGGGTGCGTGAAAACAACGCATGCCACACTGACGGTCCTGCGTTGCATGCGCGAAAATCACGCAAGAGCTGTCAAAAGGATGAATGTAAACAGAAAAGCACCACGTGCTTTTCTGGTTACAAACATCCAAACGGAGTGTCAAATTAGAGATGAGCGCACCGAACTTCACCGGGTTCGGCCGAACTCGTTTTAACCGAACCCGGCAAAAAATGTTCGGGTACGCGACGTCAGGAGACAGTCACTGCCCACGGTGCTCAAAGACTTAAACTGTTTCAGCACCATGGACAGTGACTTTCGATCACAATATACATATACGTGTAAAAAAAAACAGAAGTTCTGACTTACCGATAAGTCCCGGCTCCTTCCTCCAGTCCGACCTCCCGGGATGACAATTCAGGCCAAGTGACAGCTGCAGCCAATCACAGGCCAAGCACAGGCTGCAGCCAATCACAGGCTGCAGCGGTCTCATGGCCTGCCGCGTCATCCTGGGAGGTGGGGCCGGATGACAAGAGAGGGACGCGTCACCAAGGCAACGGCCGGGAGACCGGACTGGAGGAAGCAGGCAGTTCATGGTAAGTGTGAACGTCTTTTTTTATTCACAGGTTGGTGTATATTGTGATCGGCATTCACTGTCGAGGGTGCTGAAAGAGTTACTGCCGATCAGTTAGCTCTTTCAGCACCTTGGACAGTGACGGGCGTCGACTACCTCATCTCTATGATGGCGGCTGCACGAAAATCACGCAGCCGCGCATCATACACGGATGACACACGGAGCTGTCAATTGCCTTTTGCGCACGCAAAACGCAGCGTTTTTTTGCGCGCGCAAAACGCACACGCTCGTGTAAATGAGGCCTTAGTATTAGTATTAGTATTAGTAAGAGACTTGTTCACACATAGCATTATGACCAAGGGATCTTGTCTCAGCAGAACTTAATTGTTCTGATTAGCTGCAGCTCACTGAAGCTCTGGAAGCTTTAGAGATTGGCCACAGTTCAGACTAAGTGGAAAATTAGAGACAGAAAAAATATAAAACAACTGATAAAATATAAATAAAAATCAATATAATGGATATGGGATGATATGTGGAATCTAACCAACTATAAAGGTGGCAAATAGGCTTGTTTAGCATAATATATTATATATATTTTTTTACTTTTTAAAGAGATTAGGCATTTATATAAAAATAATAAAAGTGTATATATATGTATACGATTATGATGGTAAGATCAGATTATCTCTATATATTGCAGAGATCATTGTGGGTGTATATATTTTTTTTTAACCATTTTTTATGTATGTAAATTTATGTAAATTTAAATGATATGCGGCTATATAAACCTGTTAATTAGACACGTCACACATGCCCCAGAGGAAGCCGGAAGGGCGAAACCCAGGGTCGGGCGAGAGTGTTTGGCGTGCCGCCTAGAAATTTTAAAGATTTTTACTTACCTTGATGCTTTTATTTCTTGTTACTTCTGTGAGTATGGATTAAACTTGGCGTGGAGCAATCTTTTTCAGAGGGTGTTGCACTATGTGTCTTCCTTTTTCCATCTATTAGAGACATAAGATCCTTTTCCTACCAGGAGTTCTTTGAATGTGGAGGGAGACGATAAGGAGCTTGGTGGAACTACAAGGATAAGAATTACCATCCACACCCTCATTGGATTGCGGACTGTCCACTGCATTTTTCTGGGAGAGAGTGTCTATACTGAATGATATTGGACTGTTACCAGTGCCGTCTGAGCGGTAAACTTCACTGTACTTTATATATGCTATTTAGGGTATTTGTTGGATCATACCCAATTTAGTTTTGCCTGCTCCGGTCTGAGAGAGATTTTGTGGGTATTTGAGCCAAGAGAAACCACCAAAGAACAGTGACCACCTGGCCTGACGAGGGTTCAGCCGTTGGGCCGTCTGCAGGTAGGTCATATTCTTGTGGTCTGTAAAAATTAGGATCGGATGAGCTGCGCCCTCTAGTAGATGTCTCCACTCTTCCAGAGCCAATTTGATGGCCAGTAACTCCCAATCCCCAATCGAGTAGTTGCGTTCTGCGGAAGAGAAGAGCTTAGAGAAATATCCACATACCATTGACTTGCCCTTGGGACCTCTCTGTAACAGGAGTGCACCAGCACCGACAGAGGATGCGTCCACCTCCAATGAGAACTGCAGAGAGACATCCGGATGATGGAGGATAGAGGCTGATGTGAAGCCACTCTTCAGGATAATGAATGCGGACTCTGCCTCGGGAGTCCACACCTTGGCGTTCATGCCCTTCTTAGTGAGGTTAGAGATAGGAGAAGTTTTGAATAAACAGTCTGTAAAAATTGGCGAATCCCAAAAAGCGCTATATGGCCCTCAAGCCTTGATGGCGTTGCCATTCCAGGACAGACTTTACCTTCTCAGGATCCATCTCAAGGCCTTGATTCGAGATGATGTAGCCCAGGAAGGGTAGAGCATCTCTGTCAAACACGCACTTCTCCAACTTGGCGTACAGACGATTCTCCCTTAACCGTAGCAGAACTTGACGGACATGTCTCTGATGCGTCATAGGATCTGGAGAAAAAATCAAGATGTCAGCAAGATAGACCACAACACAAACATAGAGGAGGTCACGGAAAATGTAATTAACAAACTCCTTGAAGACCGCAGGAGCATTACACAGGCCGGAGGGCATTACTAGATACTTATAGTGTCCATCATGGGTGTTTAATGCAGTCTTCCATTCGTCATCCTGGCGAATCCGGACTAGGTTGTAGGTCTAGTTTAGAAAAAATCTTGAAACCATGTGTACGATCAAGCAGTTCAGAGATCAGTGGCAACGGATATTTATTCTTCACCGTGATCTGGTTGAGACCTCGGTAGTCGATACAAGGATGAATAGAACTATCCTTCTTTTTGACGAAGAAGAACCCGGCTCCTGCCGGCGAGGAAGACTTTCATATGAAGCCCCTCTCCAAGTTCTCTTTCACATAGGCGGACATGGACAGATTCTCTGGCAAGGAGAGAGGATATACCCTACCACGGGGAAGGGATGCACCAGGAATCAGTTCGATAGGGCAGTCATACGCCCGATGAGGAGGCAATGTCTCCGCCTCCCTCTTGCTGAAGACGTCCGAAAATGCAGCATAATGACTCGGTAATCCTGCCAATGACCGAGGCAGAGAAGGCTGAGCCAAACTAATCTGCACCAGGCAACGGCTTTGACACTCAGGGCCCCACTGGAGAACTTTCCAAGAATTCCAGTCCAGGACTGGAGCATGCAGTCTGAGCCAAGGCAGGCCCAGCAACACAGGGTTAACAGCTTTGGATAGGACATAGAATGACAGAAGTTCGGAGTGAAGAGCCCCTACTTGGAGCCTCAGTGGCTTGGTCACATCTATAACTGGGTTTGGCAGAAGTATTCCATTTACTGAAGCAACTGTCAACGGGCTCTCCAGAGGGGTGGTGGGTAATTGAAGAAGATCCACCAGCTCTCTATGGATGAAATTAGCAGCAGATCCAGAGTCCATATACACAGAGACCTGATGCGTTTTCTCGCCGGACACTATGGTCACAGGTATTGACAATCTAGATGGAAGTCCATTCTTACCCAAGGTTGTCACTCCTAGCAACCCTAGGTTTTGGGATCTTTGGGAACACAGGTGCACAAGATGGCCACCGAGGCCGCAATAAAGACAGAGTCCAGATGTGCATCTGCGTTGTCTCTCCTGGGTGGATAACTTACACTGGTCCATTATCACAGACTCCTTAGGAGGATCGACATTTGAGGACAGCAGGGGTTGCTGCAAAGTTGGAGCCAGACTAGGAAGAACTCCCTACCGACTAACCTCTTGGAGGCATTCTCGGATCCGTATATCAATCCGGGCGGACAGAAGAATGAGGTCATCCAGGGTAGACGGCAGAACTCGAGCTGCAAGTTCGTCCTTAATTTTAGGAGCCAGTCCATGCCAGAATGCAGCCACCAGAGCCTCATTGTTCCATAACAGTTCTCCCGCCAGGTTGCGGAAGTGGACGGCGTACTCACTCACGGAGGTGTCTCCTTGGCGTAAGTTAATCAAAGAGACTGCTGCAGATGAGACCCGACCAGGCTCCTCAAACATTATACGAAAAGTCCGGAGGAAGGCTTGGAAGTCACGGGTCTCTGGTCCTTGTCTCTCCCAGATAGGGTTCGCCCATGCAAGAGCCTTGCCAGTGAGGAGAGAGATGATGAAAGCGACCCTTGCGCTATCAGACGAAAATGTCCTACTATACAGGCTGAAGTGCATCTGGCACTGATTCAGAAATCCACGACATGTACTTGCGTCACTATCATAGCGGTCAGGAAGTGGCAAAGAAACACGCGGGTCAACACTGCAAAGAGGTGTAGTCTGAAGATTAACACTGCATGGAGGTGTAGTAGGAGGAACAGCAGCTTGTGCCTCCTGCCGACGTGCAAGGATGTTTAACGCCTGGAGGAGTTGGTCCTGTCGAAACCGGAGGTCTAGCATATCCACCCGCATCTCTTGAGACGTCGTCATGGTCTTGAATCAACCAGCAGGGTCCATGGCCTGAGCGTACTGTCACGAAAGGTCTGTGGACCAACTGGGCCGTACCGCCCTATGGGATCCGGCTGAGGTGAGTGGAACCGAGTGCTGGCGTCTCCTGAGGAGGAGGCCGGGGCCAGCCCTTGCCGACTCATGGCTGTGGCTGTCAGGGGGAGATTGGAGCTGATAGCCCGCAGCCACGGACATGAAAGTCAGGAAGATGAAGAACTGAGGCTGAGGTGAAGGCGCTCTTGAGGCTAGTAAATGCTGACTCTGCCTCCAGAGGCCAAACCTTGGCGTTCACCCCCTTCTTAGTGAGAGCAGAGATTGGAGCAGTCAGAGACGAGAAGTTCGGAATATATTGCTGGTAGAAGTTTGCGAATCACAGAAATTGTGGTATAGTCCGAAGGCCCTGTGGACGTGGCCACTCTAAGACAGACTTCACCTTCTCTGGATCCATCTTGAGTCCACGATTGGAGACAATGTATCCCAGGAAGGGCCGAGAGTTCCTGTAGAGCACACATTTTTCAAGTTTAGCATATAGGTGATTTCCCCTTAACCGCAACAGGACATGGCGAACATGCTTCCGATGCGTCGTCAGATCTGGTGAGTAGATCAGGATGTCATCCAGATAGATCCCCACACAGACATACAGGAGATCCCAGAAGATGTAATTTACGAATTCCTGAAACACAGCTGGAGTATTACACAGTCCAAAGGGCATCACAAGATATGCGTAGTGATCCAGTTTTGTGAAGAGCTCTGAGATTAGCGGCAATGGGTACTTGTTTTTGACCATGATTTGGTTTAAACCTCGGTAACCAATACATGGTCGAAGAGATCCATCTTTCTTCTTTTAGAAGAAAAATCTGTCTCCGGCCGGGGAAGAAGACTTCCAGATGAACCCTCTCTCAAGGTTCTCCTTGACGTATAGACTCGTCCATGAGGAGGTGAGACGTAAGGGAGCAGTTCAATAGGACAATCGTAGGGGCACATTCCTGGATCCTCATGTTGACCCGGGTCGCCAACAGGATAAGGCCATCCAGGGTGGAAGGAAGATCGCGAGCTGCAAGCTCGTCCCGGATGTGTGCAGACAGTCCTTGCCAAAAAGTTGCCACCAAGGCCTCATTATTCCACGCCAGCTCTGCCGCCAGTGTACGAAAGGAGATGGCATACTCTCCTACCGTCGATTTTCCGTGCATGAGGGTTAACAGAGAGGCAGTTGCAGAGGATGGTCGACCTGGTTCCTCGAACACTGTACGGAAAGTCTCTAGAAACAGTGATAGATCCGAGAATTATGGGCCTTCTCGTTCCAAGATGGGGTTCGCCTATGCCGGGGCTTTGCCAGCGAGGAGAGAAATAATAAATGCTACATTGTCCTCATCAGAGGGGAATAGATGGGCACGTAACCTAAAGTGGATCGTACATTGATTGAGGAAGCCTCTACAGGCCCCAAAAAAATCCCCAGCGTAGCGAGGCAGTCGGGGCAGCAAAATTGTAGATCCAGGGCAGGCAGTTGGGGTAACAGGTAGTGGAACAGCAGCAGCATCCAGAAGAGGAGCAGTAGGGTGATCCAAAAAGGTGATGATCAAATTTACATCCTGTAGGAGCTGATCCTGGCGTGCCCACAGGCCACGCATGTCCGTTTGTATCACCTGAAACACCGTCTTAGGTTGACCAGTGGGATCCATGGCCTCAGTATACTGTCACGGTCCTGGGTATGTGGACCCACTAGGCCGCTCTCCCGTACGAAGTGGCAGCTGGTCAAACAACCATCTATGCAAAAGTCTTTTAGCACAAAAGTACCTGTAAGAGTCCAGACAGACACGAAGTGTAGCAGACGCTTCGGCACAGATGGAGCTTGTCGTGGCAGATGACACCAGACGTGGCAGATGATACCACACATGGCAGATAACACCAGACGTGGCAGATTTTACTAGACGTGGCAGTTGAGACACACTTGACTCCAACTAAAGGCTTAGTGTAAAGGATCTGCCAGGCACTACGTCTGTGGATACTCCCAGGATTAATCAATCGACACCTGAGGCCGGACCTCTTAGACTGACTCCGGCTCCCACCAATCAGGGTGGCAGGCTCAGGAGTGGGAGAGCCTATCGCGGCCTGGTCAGTCGGAGTTAGCTCCGCCCCCTGTCCATTTATACCTGCCGTTTTCTCTTCCTCATTGCTTGTGATTCTTCCTGGTTTCCTGGCTCTGCTACAGCCTTGCTCCAGCCTGCTACAGTCTTGCTTCAGCCTTGCTACAGCTGCCGCTTATCCTACTTCGCTCTGACCCCGGCTTGCTTCCTGCTCCTTGTTCTGCGTTCGTATACTTCGTGACATCCTGATTCTGACTGCTCGTTGACCACTCTGGTTTCCTCTCGGTGTTCCGTGGGCTACTGCCCCTTCCCTTGCTTGTTCCCTGTTTGTATTCCTTGCACTTAGTCAGCGTAGGGACCGCCGCCAAGTTGTACCCAGTCGCCTAGGGCGGGTCGTTGCAAGTAGGCAGGGACAGGGCGGTGGGTAGATTAGGGCTCACTTATCCCCTTCCCCTTCTTCCTGCCATAACATAATCACAAGCCCTTACCTGGTCATGCCCTTTGGGTTGTGTAATCCCCCTGCTGTCTTCCAGAATTTTATTAATGAAATTCTGAGAGATTACCTGGGAATTTTTCTTGTAGTGTACCTTGATGACATACTGGTGTTTTCCAAGGATTGGTCCTCCCACGTGGAGCATGTCAGGAAGGTGCTCCAGGTCCTCCGGGAAAATAATCTGTTTGCGAAAACCTAAAAATGTGTGTTTGGGGTACAGGAGATACCATTTTTGGGTCAAATCCTCACTCCTCATGAATTCCGCATGGACCCTGCCAAGGTTCAGGCTGTGGCGGAATGGGTCCAACCTGCCTCCCTGAAGGCGCTACAGTGTTTTTTGGGGTTTGCTAACTATTACAGGAGATTTATTGCCAACTTCTCGGTCGTCACTAAGCCTCTTACAGACATCACTCGCAAGGGTGCTGATGTCCTCCACTGGCCTCCTGAGGCCGTCCAGGCTTTTGAGACCCTCAAGAAGTGCTTTATCTCGGCCCCAGTTCTGGTTCAGTCCAACCAAAGGGAGCCATTTATCGTGGAGGTTGACGCGTCCGAGGTGGGAGTGGGGGCTGTCTTGTCCCAGGGTACCAGGTCCCTCACCCATCTCCGCCCCTGTGCTTACTTCTCCAGGAAGTTTTCGCCCACGGAGAGTAACTATGATATTGGCAACCGCGAACTTTTAGCCATTAAATAGCTTTTGAAGAGTGGCGTCACTTCCTGGAGGGGGCCAGACACCAGGTAACGGTCCTTACGGACCACAAGAATCTGGTTTTCCTATAATCTGCCCGGAGGCTTAATCCGAGACAAGCTCGATGGGCGCTATTTTTTACCAGATTTAACTTTTTGGTTACCTATAGGGCTGGGTCCAAAAATATTAAGGCTGATGCCCTGTCACGTAGTTTCATGGCCAATCCTCCTTCGGAGAAGGATCCTGCTTGTATTTTACCCCCTGGTATAATCGTTTCTGCCACTGATTCTGATTTAGTCTCTGATATTGCGGCTGATCAAGGTTCAGCTCCCGGGAACCTCCCTGTGGACAAGTTGTTTGTCCCCCTGCAATACCGGCTAAGGGTACTTAGGGAAAACCATGACTCTGCACTATCTGGTCATCCTGGCATCTTGGGTACCAAACACCTCATTACCAAAAACTATTGGTGGCCTGGGTTGCCTAAAGACGTTAGGGCTTACGTCGCCGCTTGTGAGGTTTGTGCTAGGTCTAAGACCCCCAGGTCCCGACCTGCGGGCTTACTACGTTCTTTGCCCATTCCCCAGAGACCTTGGACCCATATCTCCATGGATTTTATCACCGATTTGCCTCCATCTCAAGGCAAGTCGGTGGTGTGGGTGGTAGTAGACCGCTTCAGCAAGATGTGCCACTTTGTGCCCCTTAAGAAACTACCTAACGCCAAGACGTTAGCTTCTTTGTTTGTTAAACACATTCTGCGTCTCCATGGGGTCCCAGTCAATATAGTTTCTGACCGAGGGGTACAATTTGTTTCATTATTTTGGAGAGCCTTTTGTAAAAAGTTGGAGATTGATCTGTCCTTCTCCTCCGCCTTCCATCCCGAAACTAATGGCCAAACGGAGAGGACTAATCAATCCCTGGAACAATATTTAAAGTGTTTCATCTCTGACTGTCAATTTGATTGGGTCTCATTCATTCCCCTCGCCGAATTTTCCCTGAATAACCGGGTCAGTAACTCGTCAGGGGTCTCCCCGTTTTTCTATAATTTCGGGTTTAATCCACGGTTCTCTCCGTTTCTCCTGGTAGTTCCAATAATCCCGAGGTAGAGGTCGTTCATCGGGAACTGTGCACAGTCTGGGCCCAGGTTCAGAAGAACCTAGAGGCGTCCCAGAGCGTACAAAAAATTCAGGCTGATAGAAGACGTTCTGCTAACCCCCGGTTTGTCGTCGGGGATTTGGTGTGGTTGTCGTCTAGGAACTTGCGCCTTAAGGTCCCATCCAGGAAGTTTGCTCCCCGATTTATTGGGCCTTATAAGGTCATTGAAGTCCTCAACCCTGTATCCTTCCGTCTGGAGCTGCCCCCATCCTTTCGCATACACGATGTCTTTCATGCCTCCCTCCTTAAACGCTGCCCCCGTCCTGGTCCCCCTCGAGGAAACCTCCTGTTCCCATTCTCACCCCTGAGGGGGTGGAATTCGAGGTGGCCAAGATTGTGGACAGTAGGATGATCCAGGGCTCCCTCCAGTACCTGGTCCATTGGAGAGGATACGGGCCGGAGGAGAGGACTTGGGTACCTGCTCGAGATGTTCACGCTAGGGTATTGGTCAGGAGGTTCCACCTTCTCTTCCCCACTAAATCAGGTCCTCTTAGTAAGGGTCCGGTGGCCCCTCATAAAAGGGGGGGTACTGTAAAGGATCTGCCAGGCACTACGTCTGTGGATACTCCCAGGATTAATCAATCGACACCTGAGGCCGGACCTCTTAGACTGACTCCGGCTCCCACCAATCAGGGTGGCAGGCTCAGGAGTGGGAGAGCCTATCGCGGCCTGGTCAGTCGGAGTTAGCTCCGCCCCCTGTCCATTTATACCTGCCGTTTTCTCTTCCTCATTGCTTGTGATTCTTCCTGGTTTCCTGGCTCTGCTACAGCCTTGCTCCAGCCTGCTACAGCCTTGCTTCAGCCTTGGTACAGCTGCCGCTTATCCTGCTTCGCTCTGACCCCGGCTTGCTTCCTGCTCCTTGCTCTGCGTTCGTATACTTCGTGACATCCTGATTCTGACTGCTCGTTGACCACTCTGGTTTCCTCTCGGTGTTCCGTGGGCTACTGCCCCTTCCCTTGCTTGTTCCCTGTTTGTATTCCTTGCACTTAGTCAGCGTAGGGACCGCCGCCAAGTTGTACCCCGTCGCCTAGGGCGGGTCGTTGCAAGTAGGCAGGGACAGGACGGTGGGTAGATTAGGGTTCACTTATCCCCTTCCCCTTCTTCCTGCCATAACACTTAGGCTCAGGTACAAACACAGCAACAGGATATAGGATACGCTAAGCAGGTACGGGAAACCTGGGAGCAGGAAACAACTAAGGGACCATTTACAATACGCAAAATAGGTAGACAACCACAATGCCCCATGGCGAAGCTTCGGCGAAACGCGCGTCGGGTGCACAGTGGTGTATGTGGGTCTGGTCCTTCTCTAGTGCTGGTCCCGCAGGCCACGCATGTCCGTTTGCATCACCTGAAACGCTGTCTTAGGCGGACCAGCGGGATCCATGGCCAGAGTGTACTGTCACGGTCCTAGGGTATTTGGACCCGCTAAGCCGTTGCGCCGTACACCTATGCAAAAGTCTTTTAGCACAAGAGTACCTGTAGGAGTCCAGACAGACACGAAGTGTAGCAGATGCTTTGGCACAGATGGAGCTTGACGTGGCAGATGACACCAGACGTGGCAGGTGATACCAGACGTGGCAGATGACACCACACGTGGCAGATGACACCAGATGTGGCAGATGATACTAGACGTGGCAGATGAGACACACTCAACTCCAACTAAAGGCTTAGGCTCCGGAATAAACGCAGCAACAGGGTACAGGAAGCAGGATACGGGAACACTGGGAGCATGAAACAACTAAGTGACCATTTACAATACGAACATAGGTAGACAACAACGCCCCCTGACGAAGATTCGGTGAAACGCGCGTCGGGTGCGTGGTGGTGTATGTGGGTCTGGTCCTTCTCTAGTGCTAGTAATCATCTGTATTTATTTTATTGCACTATGCATGCATTTCCCACTTAGGGGTTGATTATATGTATTTGCTTAGCACGTCATGTATTTGTATCTGTGTACCATGATACTTGGTCATTATTTGGATTATCTATGTCCACCACAAATTACCTGTGCTGGTATGCATTAACCCAGGGGCGTAGCTAAAGGCTCATGGGCCCCGATCCAAAAGTTCTTACTGCCCCCCCCCCTCCGCAAACTTCTCATGGCCGACAGCCGCAGCTTTCAGTTGCATCGCTGGGTCTCCTAAGTGACCCAACAATGCAGCACTAGCAGCCAGGGGTGTCACTAAGGTCTTAAAATGTCAGGGGAAATAGCCCCAATACATATGTCCCCCCCCAAGAAAATGTGTGTGTGTGTGTGTGTGTGTGTGCGTGTGTGCGTGTGTGTGTGTGTGTGTGTGTGTGTCCGTGTGTGTGTATGTGTGTATAGGAGACAGCATATCTATAGCACTATGACCCTATACACTATGGCTAGGATTAGTTACAGAGGCTCAGTAGACAGTATGACACATGATTGCATTAGATATAGGGCCCAGCTCGCTGACATTGTGGCTCCAGCGCTGGACCCAGGAAAGGTAAGACCCACATCGTGGGTTTTTCATAACCAGTCAAATCCAATAACCAGCAGGCTAGTATTACCGGGGGGGGGGGTCGCTGTTTCTGGCCCTCCATTGGTTTTCTCAGGATACGGGAAGCAGACTACGGGAACACTGGGAGCAAGAAACAACTAAGTGACCATTTACAATACGAACATAGGTAGACAACAAGAATGTTCAGGCAAGGAGTAGCAGGGCAGAGCCATTTTTATAGTCCATGGTGATCTGGTGATCTAATTTGGTAACTCTTTGCATGTGTGCGCGCGCTCGTCCCCGGCTTTAAAGGGCCAGCGCACGCACATGCAAAGAGTGCATCCTAGAGGACACTTCAGAGAAGGACGGCCGTGTGTGCTGGCATATCCGAGCAGGGAGACGCTGGCAAGAATCCAGAGGTCTGCGGTCGCGGCCGTTGGAAGGTGAGGGACGGCAGTGGGCCGTGGCCGTTACACCAATTATAATGGCTTCAATTATACAACACACCTTTCTAATATATGGAATGCCTAAATCATAAACATTTGTGTAAATACAAAGGTAAAGCTCACGTTGATATGTATAATCATTAGTTACACAATCATGTTATGATTTCTTTTCAATTAGCAACTATTTCTGAAGTGTACAAATAATCTTTGGCACAATGTACAATTTGGAAATGTTTTGCAAGTAAGAATAATATACAAATGAAAATACTTAATTATAGTTACCTTTACAAACATCTGTTGCTATTATAATTGCCATTTTCTTAAAAGGGACTATTGTCAGAAAATGACATATTGTTTAAATTACATATTTTTTAGAAAATGTTTCCTTTTTTTTTAAATGTGTATATCAACATAAAAAAAAAATTCTATTACATTTTTTGCACTGGCCACAAGAGCAATAAGCTGATACTTCCTGTTCTCTGTAGCTCACTTGTGAGCTTTGCTATATTCTCTAGAGGCACAGGATGAGGAGAATCATCTCATTATCATTAGAGTATGGGCATGTAATGACAGCTCTATTGTACTGCTGGAAGCCTAGATATGGTAGCATAGCAACACTATACACTATATACACAGATAACATGCTATGAGTAAAGGCCCTACTACACAGGTCAATGATTGGGCAAACGAGCGTTCATATGAACGATTACCGATCATTTCCTTGTGTAAACAGGGCAACGATCAGCTGATGAACAAGCAAATGCTCGTTCATCGGCTGAACTGCTCTTTTATGCAGTATTAAAAATCATCATTGTTGGTAACACATCTCCCTGTGTAATAAGGGAGATGTGCTGCCAACATGGTGAAAATGTAAAGGGATGAGCGCTCGGAATAACGAACGCTCGTCCCTATACATAAGCAATCATTGCTTCGTGTGCAAAAAGCAAAAAAGAGCCGATCAAAGAGCTATCTCGTTGATCGACGCTCGTTTACATGGCCAAGTCGGGCCGTGTAATAGTACCATAAGAACGAGAGATTCATTTGAAACATGTGCATCCACCCCTTCTTGCTTACAGTATTTTAAACTGGATTACTAATAAAGTTGGAAGAATTTCCTTTTAAAGCACAGAATCAAGTACCTTTCTTTGAATTAAAACGTTGACCACAACAAGGATCCATGCGCAGTTGACACTTGGATGCTGGAGCGGGTGAGCTAAAATATACTTTTCCCTTTTCTTATACACAGATAAGGCTCTGTAGGCAACTTCCCTGGTTTCTGGGGGTGGGTCTGTAATCATATATTAGTGGACAGCAAACTTAACTTTAGCAACCAGTGCCAGGCAGCTGCTGCAAAGGCAAATACAATCATGGGATGCATCAAAAGAAGCATAAATGCACATGACAGGAATATAGCATTGCCTCTATATAAATTACTAGTCAGACCATACATGGAATATTGTGTACAAATTTAGGCACCCGTGTATAAGAAGAATAAAGCTGTAAAGGATTTGCCAGACACAGCTTCTGTGTCGACGCCCGTGGGCAATCAGTCTGCACCTGCTCCTATGTCTGTGAGACTGACTCCATCTTCCACCACTCAGGATGGCAGGCTTAGGAGTGGGAGAGCCTATCACAGCCTGGCCAGATGGAGCTAGCTCCCGCCCACTGTCTATTTATACCTGCCTTTCCTGTTCCTCCTTTGCCTGTGATTCTTCTATGCTTGTTTCCTGGCTTGCTGCTGCTGCTTGTACTACTCATCATCTGCTTGTTATTGACCTTGGCTTTCTGACCACTCTCCTGCTCAGCGTTTTGTACCTCGTTCTCTCCTGGTTTGACTCGGCTCGTTCACTACTCTTGTTGCTCACGGTGTCTCCGTGGGCAGCTGCCCCAATTCCCCTAGCTTCTGTGTACCCTTGTCTGTTTGTCTGTCTTGCACTTACTGAGCGTAGGGACCGTCACCCAGTTGTACCCCGTCGCTTAGGACGGGTCGTTGCAAGTAGGCAGGGACTGAGTGGCGGGTAGATTAGGGCTCACCTGTCTGTCTCCCTACCCTGTCATTACAATAGCTGAACAAGAGCGGGTGCAAAGAAGAGCGACCAAGGTAATTAACGGAATGGGTGGATTGCAGTACCAAGAAAGGTTATTAATCCCTTCAGGACTGAGCCTGTTTTGGCCTTGTGGACGCAGCCGATTTTATCAAATTTGACATGTGTCACTTTATGTAGTAATAACTTGAGAATGCTTTTACCTATCCAAGCGATTCTGAGATTGTTTTCTTGTGACATATTGTACTGTATGTTAGTGGAAAAATGTGATCAATAAATTCAGTATTTGTTTGTGAAAAACATCAAATATTAGAGAAAATTTGCAAGAATTAGCATTTTTCTAAATTTAAATGTATCTGCTTGTAAAACAGCTAGTAATACCACACAAAATAGTTACTAATTAACATTTCCCATATGTGTACTTTATGTTGGCATCATTTTTTGAACATCCTTTTTTTTTTTCTAGGACGTTACAAGGCTTAGAACTCTAGCAGCAATTTCTCACATTTTCAAGAAAATTTCCAAAACCTATTTTTATAGGTACCAGTTCAGTTCTGAAGTGGCTTTGAGGGCCTTCTATATTAGAAACCCCCATAAGTCACCAAATTTAAAAAACTACACCCCTCAAAGTTTTCAAAAAAGCATTTAGAAAGTTTCTTAACCCTTTAGGTGTTTCACATTAATTAAAGCAATGTAGAGGGGAAATTTCCAAATTTCTTTTTTTTGTTGGAAAATCCATTTTAAGCCATTTTTTTCTGTAACACAAAATGTTTTACCAGAGAAACGCAACTCAATATTTATTGCCCAGATTCTGAAGTTTTTAGAAATATCCCACATATGGCCCTAGTGTGCTAATGGACTGAAGCACCGGCCTCAGAAGCAAAGGCGCACCTAGAGGATTTTAAGGCCTCCTTTTTATTAGAATATATTTTAGGCACCATGTCAGGTTTGAAGATGTCTTGTAGTGCCAAAACAGTGGAAACACTTCGACAAAAACACAATTTGGCAAACTACTCCTCAAGGAATTCATCAAGGGGTACAGTGAGCAATTTAACCCCACAGGTTTTTTTGCTGAATTTAGTGGAATTAGTCCATAAAAATGAAAATCTAAATTTTTTCCAATAAAACTTAGAAATTATCAATTTTTACAAGAAATAAAGAAGAAAAAGCACCCCAAGATTTGTAAAGCAATTTCTCCTGATTACGGTTATACCCAATATGTAGTAATAAACGGCTGTTTGGACACACGGCAGGGCTCAGAAGGGAAGGAGCGCTATTTGGCTTTTGGAGCTCAAGTTTACTTGATTGGTTTTTGGGTGTCATGTCGCATTTGCAAAGCCCCTGCGGGACCAAATCAGTGGACACCCCAGAAGCCACCCCATTTGGGAAACTACAGCCCTAAAAATAATTTATCTAGAGGTATAGTGAGCATTTCGATCCCATAGGTTTTTTGCTGAATTTAGTGTAATTAAGCTGTCAAAACTTCTATTATTTTTTTTTACAGCGTTCACCGTGCATTATAAATGACATATTTAATTAATTTTTCCGGTCGATGCGATTACGGTGATACCATATGTATGTAGTTTTTTTTATGTTTTACGTTGTTTGCGCGATAAAATCACGGTTTAAAAAAATTATTTTGTTTTTGTGTCGCCATATTCTAAGAGCCACAACTTTTTTATTTTTCCATCAAGAATGCTGTGTGAGGGCTTGTTTTTTGCGGAACAAACTGTAGTTTTTATTGGTACCATTTCTGGGTACATGTGACTTCTTGATCCCTATTTATGCAATTTTTTGGCAGCTGAAGTGACTAAAAATAGCGATTCCGGTATAGTTTTTTAATTATTTTTTTTATGGCGGTCACTGTGCGGGATAAATTACATTACATTTTTATAGTTCAGGCCGTTATGGATGCGGCAATACCAATTATGCATAGTTTCTTCTTTTTTTTCTAATAATAAAGGGCTTTATAAGGGAAAAAGGGCCATTTTAAAATGTTATTATTTTAAAATGTAACTTTTTTACTTTTGTAAATTTTTTTTTTTTTAGTCCCACTATGGACTTGAAGATCCAACTGTTGGATCATTGTTATAATATAAAGAAAAAAAGATGTGGTTATTGCAAACCATACCTAACAAACCCAAAATTGCAATATAATATAGCACGGTGCCATTCCTGATATAGATTAATGAAAAAAGAAAAAAAGAAAAAGATCCAGAAATATAGCTAAGCACTCTTGGGTTCAATAAGAATAAATAATTATTTTATTTTTTGAATCCAGATAATACCGGCAAAGTTACATTTATACATAAATACACAAATAACAATTTAAAAAGAGAATTCTCCTGGCCAGGAAAGAGAACATACAATAACCCTTCAAAACATAGGTGATATTGCCTGATGGATATATAGCATGATGTATATGTGTTACACAATTTTACAAAGAGATTTCAAAATGAAAAACCGCTGGGCTGTGTTCACACTTGCGGTTTCCAACCATATATGTAATTTGTATCACAATATTGCCAAAGTCCCTATTTGGAGTAGCTGGTAATGATATTAATAAAGAGATTTTCTTTATATGCATATAATATGACTTGACTCTCAAAATAGAAAAATAGCCTCAAGAATTAAAGGAATGTGGTTATAAGCGTGCTTTTTTCTCTCATCAAGTGGATCAACAATTCCAATTCAAATCTTATGATGATAGGAAGTCTTTTCACAGACCCTTGGGTCAATGTATAGCCCTCAAGCAGTTGGGCTTTAAAGCAAGATATGAGCTTATATGGGTTTTTACCTTTGCCTCCGACATCCAGTAAGTGCCGGGAAGACCATGCGGGGAGGTAGTTAACTCCGGGGTGAGGAATGGCAGATCTCCTCAAAAGGGAAGTTCACCTGTGTGGCCACACATTTGGTTTCAAAGCATCCACATCTCCACCATTGCTTCCCTTGGCGCTTTCCTCTATTGATCCATGCAGGCAACAACCACTGTACTCACGGAGGTAGGGGCCCAGCAATGCAGGATCGCACACTGATATTTCAGGTGAATTGAAGGCACTCCAAGAAGAACGGACCCAACTGGACAAGATCGCACGCCGGCAGCCAGGTAGGTAAAAATTCCAACGTATGTTCCTTTCCACGTGTGATCTTTAACACTGGACAGGTATTCTCTGGGCAGGGTTTGGACGTCACTACCCGCCCCGTTGATTAGAACAGCTGACGCGTTTCATCCCTGAACGGGATTTCTTCAGAGCAGTTTGACAAGTGCTGCCAAACACACTATATTTATAGTGTCCCAAATTCATTCATTGGTTCAATAAAAAACATAATGTTTCACACAAAGATATTATGGATATTATATATTTAGATCTTTCATGAGATGCCGCAATTATATATATCTCTCAATTTCAATAGCAGGCATAGATATTTTTATATTCAAACAGACAATTAGAATATCCAGAAAATCATATTCATAAATATATTCAGTATTTATCAAGGGGAGGGCAATCAGTGGTGTGTCTCTACTTGGTCAAAAAAAGACCAATAATTGAATTTTGCATAAGAGTACAATTACTACCTGAATTTTTTTATCAATATTAATTCTTCCGTAATCACGGATAACTGCTACTATCTAGACTTTGTAGTGGATTTATGGAGGAACGAATTTTTCTTCAATAAGGGATCCCCCATTATATCATTTTGACACAAGATGAAATCTGTTCAATTCTTTTAATATATATTATATGGGATATATCCAACCATACACATAAGCATATGAAATACAGATAATACTTCAGGGGAGGCAGGGAAAGAGAACCACTACCTATTAGGGCATTAGGACCCGGGTCCCCACCACCCCCAAAGCAGAATCGATTTCAATACAATCAATGTTGGTTTGATAATTTTACTACTGGATTTCATCATATTAAACATATGCGTATATAAGACTATGATAAATAATGGGAGCCATCGTGAAATTCCAAGGGGGGGCAGGAATGGGGATCCAGTGTCCATAGAACAATAGATCTCCAATTCCCACCACCCATAGAGAGCTAGATTCAACTCCCATCACTATAAAAGATTGCAAAAATTGAAAATTAAGTTCATTCATTTGGTATTATTTATCCAATTAATTGATCATTCCATATTAGGAATAAAATTGCTCATACTCATACCACTGAAAACAAATTATAATTATATGGAGAATATGATATCCAGACCAAAGACATATTAGGATTTTACTATCAGGTTTCCAAAGATAAAAACCAGAAAATATATATATTAAATCCAAAAGTTTCACAACCAATTTTCCTAGATCATTCTCCAGGGATGAAAAAATAAAGGTCCCATTCTTTAATCTAATATTCTTTTATCAGAGATTGTTTATATCCAACACTGGCTAACTCGAAAATACTGAAAGTTGAGGGAAATATAAAACAGCCTCTTGGCCCCCAACTTGTTCAAAGGAACATATTAAATTTAATTTCATTATTTAGTCCCCTGGGATTCAAAGTTCTCAGTGTATAAATCCACATAGTTTCCTTTTGGAGGAGTATTCGGTTGAGATCATCTCCCCTTCTGTCTTGGAATAGTTGATAAATCCCCATGAATTTTAGGCCAGTTGGTGATTGAGCATGGTATGTTTTAAAATGTGCAGCTAGAGGATTAACCATTTCACCCTTGGTAATATCTCTAATATGTTCGCTGATGCGAACATGTAATTCTCGTTTCGTTTTCCCAATATATTGTTTCCCACATGGGCAAATAATGGAGTAAACGACCATGGTTGAGCGGCAATTGATGAAATTATAGACTTTGAATTCCCTTTTGTGTTCGCTATCCAGAAAAGTGTCTGATTTTAAAACGTACTTACAACATTTACAAGAGCCACACATGAACATTCCTTTTGGACGTTTCTGTAGCCATTTCTCATTACTTGGGGTCCTTCTCTTAAACTCAGAACTCACCAACATATTCCTCAAAGTGGGGGCCTTTCTTGGAACCATACTCGGTACATTCCCCACTATTGTGTTAATTCTTTTGTCCAAAGTTAAATGTGGCCAGTTTTTGATCATCAAATTCCGAAGTATGTTCCAATGGGACCCATACCTTGAAATGAATCTGACTATTGTCACTGTTATCTTTTTTACCTCTCTTGAGAATTTCCTCTCTATTCTGCCTAGATGCCCTATTGTATCCTTTCTTGATCATTTTTTTGGGATAACCCCTATCTTCAAAGCGAGATGATAGATCTTGTGCTTCGCTTTTGAAGTCCCTGAAGTCAGTACAGTTGCGGCGAATTCGAAGAAATTCGCTTATCGGGATCCCCTTAATTTGAGAGGGAAAGTGATGGCTACTTGCTGCCAAAAGAGTATTACCTGATGTTGGTTTCCGATATGTAGTCGTTTTTAATTTATTTCCTTCCCTATGAATATTAAGATCTAAAAAGCTAATGTGATCTTCACTATAAGAAAAGGTCAGAAGGATATTTAATTTATTGGAGTTTAAATCCCCAATAAAACTTTCAAGTAAGTCCAATGGTCCCTTCCAACATAAAAGAACATCATCCATGTATCTAAGCCAAGCGGAGGCGCATTTTCTGAAGAGAGGATGAGGGTATACTATAAATTCTTCCCACCAGCCCAAGTGCAAACAGGCATATGATGGTGCACAAGAGGATCCCATGGCTGTTCCACGAATCTGACGATAGAATTTGCCATCAAAAGAGAAGCAGTTATAATTCAAAATGAATTCCAACATTTCAATAATAAATTCATTTTGATGGGCCCAGTCTCCTCCTCTCCTCTCCAGAAAATGCGCGACCGCTTTAAGGCCAACATCATGTGGGATGGAGGTATACAATGACTCCACATCCAATCCCACCAGGATGAAGTCTTCCTCAAGAATCAAATTGTCAATTTTATTTAGAAGATCCCCCGTATCCAATACAAAAGATGGAAGTGTACGGACAAAAGGTTTCAATTTTTCGTCTATATATTTACCAAGGTGATCTGTTGGGCCATCACACCCCGAAATGATGGGTCTACCCGGAGGTGTGTTCCTATTTTTGTGCACCTTAGGAAGCACATATATCGTGGGCATACGGGGTTCTCTTACCTCCAAAAATTGAAACTCATTTTTATTAATTAAGCCCTCATCCAATGCAAAAGTAAATTTTCTATTTAAAGTTCCCATTATATTATCAAGTGGGTTATCATTCAAAAGGGAATATGTATCCGTTTCCAATTGTCTTTTAATCTCACCGACATAGTCCTCCTCTCTGAGGAGGACAACATTTCCACCCTTATCACTGGGCTTGATTACAATATTCTCAATATTTTGCAATTCCTTTAGGGCTTTTCGTTCCCTTTCAGTTAGGTTGTCCTCACACAGAAAGGAGGACCAGTCGATGACACTTATATCTCTAAGCATAGCCTCCAAGAATGCATGTGTGTATCTATTAGAATGTATGCTTGGCATGGTACTACTTTTTTTCCGCAAGCCCGTATACTCTGGGATGATATCTATCATCTCGCTTTGAAGATAGGGGTTATCCCAAAAAAATGATCAAGAAAGGATACAATAGGGCATCTAGGCAGAATAGAGAGGAAATTCTCAAGAGAGGTAAAAAAGATAACAGTGACAATAGAGTCAGATTCATTTCAAGGTATGGGTCCCATTGGAACATACTTCGGAATTTGATGATCAAAAACTGGCCACATTTAACTTTGGACAAAAGAATTAACACAATAGTGGGGAATGTACCGAGTATGGTTCCAAGAAAGGCCCCCACTTTGAGGAATATGTTGGTGAGTTCTGAGTTTAAGAGAAGGACCCCAAGTAATGAGAAATGGCTACAGAAACGTCCAAAAGGAATGTTCATGTGTGGCTCTTGTAAATGTTGTAAGTACGTTTTAAAATCAGACACTTTTCTGGATAGCGAACACAAAAGGGAATTCAAAGTCTATAATTTCATCAATTGCCGCTCAACCATGGTCGTTTACTCCATTATTTGCCCATGTGGGAAACAATATATTGGGAAAACGAAACGAGAATTACATGTTCGCATCAGCGAACATATTAGAGATATTACCAAGGGTGAAATGGTTAATCCTCTAGCTGCACATTTTAAAACATACCATGCTCAATCACCAACTGGCCTAAAATTCATGGGGATTTATCAACTATTCCAAGACAGAAGGGGAGATGATCTCAACCGAATACTCCTCCAAAAGGAAACTATGTGGATTTATACACTGAGAACTTTGAATCCCAGGGGACTAAATAATGAAATTAAATTTAATATGTTCCTTTGAACAAGTTGGGGGCCAAGAGGCTGTTTTATATTTCCCTCAACTTTCAGTATTTTCGAGTTAGCCAGTGTTGGATATAAACAATCTCTGATAAAAGAATATTAGATTAAAGAATGGGACCTTTATTTTTTCATCCCTGGAGAATGATCTAGGAAAATTGGTTGTGAAACTTTTGGATTTAATATATATATTTTCTGGTTTTTATCTTTGGAAACCTGATAGTAAAATCCTAATATGTCTTTGGTCTGGATATCATATTCTCCATATAATTATAATTTGTTTTCAGTGGTATGAGTATGAGCAATTTTATTCCTAATATGGAATGATCAATTAATTGGATAAATAATACCAAATGAATGAACTTAATTTTCAATTTTTGCAATCTTTTATAGTGATGGGAGTTGAATCTAGCTCTCTATGGGTGGTGGGAATTGGAGATCTATTGTTCTATGGACACTGGATCCCCATTCCTGCCCCCCCTTGGAATTTCACGATGGCTCCCATTATTTATCATAGTCTTATATACGCATATGTTTAATATGATGAAATCCAGTAGTAAAATTATCAAACCAACATTGATTGTATTGAAATCGATTCTGCTTTGGGGGTGGTGGGGACCCGGGTCCTAATGCCCTAATAGGTAGTGGTTCTCTTTCCCTGCCTCCCCTGAAGTATTATCTGTATTTCATATGCTTATGTGTATGGTTGGATATATCCCATATAATATATATTAAAAGAATTGAACAGATTTCATCTTGTGTCAAAATGATATAATGGGGGATCCCTTATTGAAGAAAAATTCGTTCCTCCATAAATCCACTACAAAGTCTAGATAGTAGCAGTTATCCGTGATTACGGAAGAATTAATATTGATAAAAAAATTCAGGTAGTAATTGTACTCTTATGCAAAATTCAATTATTGGTCTTTTTTTGACCAAGTAGAGACACACCACTGATTGCCCTCCCCTTGATAAATACTGAATATATTTATGAATATGATTTTCTGGATATTCTAATTGTCTGTTTGAATATAAAAATATCTATGCCTGCTATTGAAATTGAGAGATATATATAATTGCGGCATCTCATGAAAGATCTAAATATATAATATCCATAATATCTTTGTGTGAAACATTATGTTTTTTATTGAACCAATGAATGAATTTGGGACACTATAAATATAGTGTGTTTGGCAGCACTTGTCAAACTGCTCTGAAGAAATCCCGTTCAGGGATGAAACGCGTCAGCTGTTCTAATCAACGGGGCGGGTAGTGACGTCCAAACCCTGCCCAGAGAATACCTGTCCAGTGTTAAAGATCACACGTGGAAAGGAACATACGTTGGAATTTTTACCTACCTGGCTGCCGGCGTGCGATCTTGTCCAGTTGGGTCCGTTCTTCTTGGAGTGCCTTCAATTCACCTGAAATATCAGTGTGCGATCCTGCATTGCTGGGCCCCTACCTCCGTGAGTACAGTGGTTGTTGCCTGCATGGATCAATAGAGGAAAGCGCCAAGGGAAGCAATGGTGGAGATGTGGATGCTTTGAAACCAAATGTGTGGCCACACAGGTGAACTTCCCTTTTGAGGAGATCTGCCATTCCTCACCCCGGAGTTAACTACCTCCCCGCATGGTCTTCCCGGCACTTACTGGATGTCGGAGGCAAAGGTAAAAACCCATATAAGCTCATATCTTGCTTTAAAGCCCAACTGCTTGAGGGCTATACATTGACCCAAGGGTCTGTGAAAAGACTTCCTATCATCATAAGATTTGAATTGGAATTGTTGATCCACTTGATGAGAGAAAAAAGCACGCTTATAACCACATTCCTTTAATTCTTGAGGCTATTTTTCTATTTTGAGAGTCAAGTCATATTATATGCATATAAAGAAAATCTCTTTATTAATATCATTACCAGCTACTCCAAATAGGGACTTTGGCAATATTGTGATACAAATTACATATATGGTTGGAAACCGCAAGTGTGAACACAGCCCAGCGGTTTTTCATTTTGAAATCTCTTTGTAAAATTGTGTAACACATATACATCATGCTATATATCCATCAGGCAATATCACCTATGTTTTGAAGGGTTATTGTATGTTCTCTTTCCTGGCCAGGAGAATTCTCTTTTTAAATTGTTATTTGTGTATTTATGTATAAATTTAACTTTGCCGGTATTATCTGGATTCAAAAAATAAAATAATTATTTATTCTTATTGAACCCAAGAGTGCTTAGCTATATTTCTGGATCTTTTTCTTTTTTTCTTTTTTCATTGTTATAATACCCTGCAATACTTATGTATTGCAGGGTATTATACCTTTTGGCAGGACCTAATCGCCTTCCATAGATGGCAGACTGGTAGTTTTTGTTAGGCTTCCGGTTGCCATAGCAACAATCGGCCCCTGCAATCGCGCCCGTCGTGCCGACATGTTGCTATAACAGCTTAAATGCGGGGGTCGCTATTGATTGCCACATTTAAGAGGTTAATCGGTGGGGATCACGGCTGTGATCCGAGCCGATGTTTTCCCCCAGTACTAAGGCTGCTATTAGCAGTCTGTGCTGGGAGATGCCGGGCTGCGGGGAGTGCCTGTGCACTGCAGCCCGTTAATCTACGTGGAGTGGTCGGGAAGGGGTTATCCGGGACCAAAAATTGCATTGCAATAATATATTTATGTGTAGTTAAGTAACTTACTAATGTACTTTAATTAAAAATTCTGTACTAAATGGTGCAGTTCAAACCTCATGAATTATTCAGGAAGTGCTGGAGCTTTTCTAAGGCTAAGTTCACACAGAGTTTTTTGACGAGTTTTTTGACGAAAAACTCGTCAAAAACGGCCCGAAAATGCCTTCCATTGATTTCAATGGCGAAAAACGCCGCGAAAATCGGCGTGCAGGGAGAGGAAAATCTGCCTCAAACTTCCAAACGGAATTTCGAGGCAGAAATTCCGCCTGGAAAATACTCTGTGTGAACATAGGCTAATAGTGATGACGCTCCGACACGGCCCCATGTGACTGAGGTCTTGCTTCATGTGATGTTGGTGAACATGACCCCAAGGGGCTGTCACATTGCCTATTGCTTGAGTCCCGAGCAGAGCATCAGCTAGCGCTTTGCTTGGGACTCCAGCACTGCTCCCGATGTCCATATTTGGTCAATTTAGGGGTTTCCTATAACTGGAGTCACCGAGCAGAGCATCCGCCGATGCTCTGCCTGGGGACTCCACAACTTCTGCCCACGTCATTGTCACTGTCCATATATGGACAATGATGTCGGCGGCAATTCTGGAGTACCCGAGCAGAGCATCAGCTGATGCTCTGCTCCGGGACTTCAGTACTGTTGCCGACGTCACTGTCCATATATGGACAGTGAGAGTGACGTGGGCAGAAGTCCTGGAGTCCCCGAGCAAAGCATCAGCTGATGCTCTGCCTGGGGACTCCACAACTTCTGCAGACGTTACTGTCACTGTCCATATATGGACAATGATGTCAGCAGAGCAGTACTGGAGTCCCGGAGCAGAGCATTCAGTACTACTTTGCCGACGTCCTTGTCCATATAGGGACAGTTACAATGACGTGGGTAGAAGTTGTGGAATCTCCAGGCAGAGCATTAAATATATTATTGCAATGCAATTTTTCGTCCCCAGATAACCCCTTTAACTTTGGGTTATTCAGTTTAGTAAAAAAAAGACCACTTAGTGACGATCTAATTACAATATACATGTAATGATGGGGGTAGGGAAACAGACAAGTGAGCCCTAATCTACCCGCCACTCAGTCCCTGCCTACTTGCAACGAACCGCCCTAGGCGACGGGGTACAACTGGGCGACGGTCCCTACGCTCAATAAGTGCACGACAGACAAACAGACAAGGGTACACAGAGGCTAAGGGAAATGGGGCAGTTGCCCATGGCAACACCGGGAGCAACAAGAGTGGTGAACGAGCCGAGTCAAACCAGGAGTGTACGAGGTACCAAACGCAGAGCAGGAGAGTAGTGAACAAGCCGAGTCAAACCAGGAGTGTACGAGGTACCAAACGCAGAGCAGGAGAGTAGTCAGTAAGCCAGGGTCAGTATGAAGCAGGGACAAATAGTTCAAGAAGCTGCAGCAGGGCCAGGAAACCAAACGAGAAGAATCACAAGCAAGGAGGAACAGGAAAGGCAGGTATAAATAGACAGAGGGCGGGAGCTAGCTCCGTCTGGCCAGGCTGTGATAGACTCTCCCACTCCTAAGCCTGCCACCCTGAGTGGTGGAAGATGGAGTCAGTCTCACAGACATAGAAGCAGGTGCAGACTGATTACCTATGGGCGTTGACACAGAAGCTGTGCCTGGCAGATCCTTTACAGTACCCCCCCTTTTATGAGGGAAATGGGCCTCTATACACCTATGTAGATATTGCATTAAAAACCAGAAGTTTGCAGCTAGAATAGTCATTTAGCACATTAACAATGTATAGAGTGTATTTCTGATTAATTTAATGTTATCTTCATTTAAAAAAACTGCTTTTCTTTCAAAAATAAGGAAATTTGTAAGTGACCCTAAACTTTTGAACGGTAGTGTATTTCTATACACAACACCAGAACCCAGCTCAGTACATATATACAGCACCAGAACAAAGCTCATTACATAAATACAGCACGAGAACCAAGCTCAGTACATAAATACAACACCAGCACAAATACAGCTCAATTTAGTGCAACCCCTGCCGTATAGGTATGTAAAACTACAGCTCCCAGCATGGCCCGAACAATGATAAGGATATGCTGGGAGATGCTGTTTCACCCAAAAAAAATCATATCATAATCATACCACCCATCATCTCGCTGCAGATCATACAGTGACTACATTACTGATTAGAGGCAGAATAAACATTTACATTAAGTGACTCACCGGTGAAGTCTCAGATTCTAGTTCTATTTCTCCATCCGGTCCAGACCTCTAAGATGACTTTTCCCGGTCACAGACCATTTCTGCAGTTTGCCGCTCAGGATGTCTTCAGCTTCTCACTTTTCCAACATTTCTACACCTATAAGTAAAGACAAAGTCCTCATTATACCACACACTACACCCCCTAAATATAATAGCGCCATACACTGCACCTCTAATTATAATAGCACCGTACACCATGTCCCACACACACACACACACACACACACACACTGTGCCACCTGTAGATAGTGTCCCCCATAGAGCCCCCTGTAGATAGTGCCCCCATATAGCTCACCCCTGTATATAGTGTCCTACAAATAGCTCCCCCTATAGTGCTCCACAGATAGCCCACACCTGTATATAGCCCCCCTGTAGATATAGCCCACCCCTGTATATAGTGCTCCATAGATAGCCCACCCCTGTATATAGCCCCCCTGTAGATATAGGCCACCCCTGTATATAGTGCTCCACAGATAGCCCACCCCTGTATATAGCCCCCCTGTAGATATAGCCCACCCCTATATATAGTGCTCCATAGATAGCCCACCCCTGTATATAGCCCCCTGTAGATATAGCCCACCCCTGTATATAGTGCTCCATAGATAGCCCACCCCTGTATTTAGCCCCCCTGTAGATATAGCCCACCCCTATATATAGTGCTCCATAGATAGCCCACCCCTGTATATAGCCCCCTGTAGATATAGCCCACCCCTGTATATAGTGCTCCATAGATACCCCCCCTGTAGATATAGCCCACCCCTGTATATGGTGCTCCATAGATAGCCCACCCCAGTATATAGCCCCCCTGTAGATAAAGCCCCCCTGTAGATAAAGCCCCCTTGTAGATAATACCACACACTTTTTATTACAATAAAATAAACTATTTAAACTCACCATAATCCCGCCGGCTAGCAGCAATGGAGACCTGCTCTCTGCTGCGCAGGTCTCCTGAGGGTTGAACGAAGCGTCTATGAAAGGTGCTGATTGGCTGGGCAGAATGACTTTCCCTGTCAGTCAGCGCCTTTCAGCGACGGAAGCGCAATGTCGCTTCACTGGTACAAAAGAGCAGAGTAGCCGGGCACGGAACGTACCCGGCCATTCATTGCTTCTAATTGTACCTGTGTCCTATAGACACAGGTACAATTATAGTGCAGGAGGAAGTGGCGCTGACGACCCCCTCTAAGTAGTGCCCGGGGCACATGCCCCGCCTGCCCCCCCTAGCTACGCCCCTGATCTAATTATTATTTTTAGTGTATACCAGGTACACCCCACCCATATTTAAAATGCTCTTACCCAGAGGGTTTAAAGGCTATGTAAACCTTTGAATGTCAAGTTTTTTTTTTTGTTAAATAAAAAGGTCAGTCAGTGTGATTCGTGCAACTTTATAAATATTTTTTATTAAAAAATTTTTTTTACTTTTTGAGATACAGCCGTTATGAATCTAAAGAGCAATACTGTATGTTTTAACTTGAAGACAGCAAAACCTAGGATTGTAATGTATATTAAATCTTGAGTATCTAAAGCTAGATAATAATTTTGAGCTACTAATCATAAATACCATTTATTTTTAATAATTCTGTATTTAAAGCATGTAGTTGCAATAGCAATGGGTAAAAGTGGAGTATTAATAAAGTGTACATTATATAAAGGACACTCTGCCTAATATAAGCAAAGATGTGATTAAAGGGAACCTGTCACCAGCATTTCACATATTAAACCAGCAATACCTGGTGGAAGTGGGTGGAAAATAATTTTTATGTAAACTATAATTATCTTTTAAGTCGGCTCTGTACCTTTAGTATTCCATTTCTTAGTGTTCCTGTGCCGTATGCTAATGAGCATAAAAGAGTCATATCTTAGTTCGAAAAGAGTCATATCTTCATTCCTCAAGCCTTTCCGAGTTAAACCTGCCTCCTTACTTTTCATTGACAGCTCCTCGCCTCCCCCCAGCACACACAAAATGCCGCGCTTGCGCATCGATGTCCTGTTGTGTTGCATGCGCACAACGGGACACAATAGCGGCGCTTGCGCAGTAACTAGATTTGAGGCCTGGACGAAGCAAGTATTGGACTATACATAACGGGCGCATGCACGCTATCTCAGACAAGATTTTGGCATTTAGGGCAGGCCAGTTTTTGGCGGTGGGTGGGAATAAGAAGAGGAACGAACGAGACTGACGGATTATTATCATAAAAGGCTCAGACCAAACTGGCCTAGCGGAAAAGAGGCTTGTTTTAAAATGTGCCACATTGTGCCAAAATTCTGGAGCAAAAAAAGTTGGTCTAAAATAAGTAAACCAAAAGGTGGCAGCGAATTAGACAAAAGTGTCTAAAGATGCACCAAATTTATCATACAGCATTAGCTACTGTAATACATTTGGCGCATCTAGTCTAGTACTAAACTGTCTAAATTTAAGACAATATTAGATAAATCTGCCCCACCATTCTATCAATTTTCCATGCTGAAATTCTGCAGCGCTTAAAGTAGCAACAAAGTGGATGAAATTTTATCAAATGTTATCCACATGCTCCGGAAAAATTCTGCACAGAATATGTGCAAAAATTGACCTGCAGTGCGGATTATACATCCGCAGCTTGCCCATTTATGTTGCAGAATGGCTGCACATTTGTTGCAGAGTTTACCCATTGAGTTCAATGGAGAGGTCATATTCTGCAACAAATGGCAATTGTTGTGGAATTTGCTGCAATTTCGCTGCATATTCCGCTGTCAAAAAAAAATACATTTAATTTTAAAAGTGCCTGCTCTTCCGGCTGCTCTGTGTACAGCCAGCCTCCTATGATGAGCAGGGATGCGTTGCTATGGCAGCACCAAGAGAGGTGAGTATAGGCTTTTTTTTTTCCAGTCAGCCAATTTCTACATCGGTTAGTCCAGGCAAATATCAGCACCAAATTAAAGCGTGAATATTCAGTCAGCTTTTGCTGTGGGTTCTTGGTCGGATACACTGCTGACTTTTAAGAGCGTTTTTTGACCCATGTAAACATAACCTTTTAATACTGGTGTCTTCTTAATTGTCAGAACACCAGGGCCCAGTTGCGACTGCTACCTCTGCACCCCCTATAGCTTTGCCCCTGACTTCAATGTAATGCTGTTTCTCTCCTTTTCCCTTGCAGATCATGGGGGTCTAAAGAAGTGGACCTAGTAAAAGAAATGGAGTTTCTCAAAATAGAAAAGCCTTTAAATTTCTATACATATATTAAAAACTATGTACACTTTTGCAAGCATTTTGTTTTTTATTAAATTACTGTTTTAGGTTCTTATGAACATCTTTTTAATTAACATTTGTTAAAAACTTTGCTTAGTTTTTTCGATACAGCTTCTATATATACTGTATACATAGAAGCTTTATCGTTCACTATGTGTCGATTTCGTCAGTTCAACTGAACAGACGGCTTGGCTGAGAGCGTGTCCTCTGTGTCTCTAACAAACAGGACAACTATAATATTAATCACTGCTTTTTAAAGTAACATATCTGTAAGGGTGTGAACCTAGGAGAAAGTGAATAAAGGTGAAATTCATTCATGCAGGAAATACTAGACAAGCAAAATGAGATACTGAGCAGAGCTGGGTGTAGCTTGTTAAAGAATGTCACATTAAGCTTCTAAAGTTTTTAGAAACACATGTGAGAAGCATATAATACATATAAAGAACAGTCTTAACATTAATCTCTAACATCAGAAAATGGCACATCCGAAAATGTAGCTCTTTAAGGCTGGGTTCACACGACCTATTTTCAGGCATAATGGAGGCGTTTTACGCCTCGAATTACGCCTGAAAGCCCGGCTCCAATACGTCGGCAAACATCTGCCCATTCATTTCAATGGGTTTGCCGATGTACTGTGCCGACGACCTGTAATTTTACGCTTCGCTGTCAAAAGACGACGCGTAAAATAACAGCCTCGTCAAAGAAGTGCAGGACACTTCTTGGGACGTAATTTGAGCCGTTTTTCATTGACTTCAATGAAGAATAGCTCCGAATTATGTCCGTAATGGACGCCTCGCAAAACTCGAGTACGAGCAATTACGTCTGAAATTCAGGAGCTGTTTTCTCCTGAAAACAGCTCCGTAATTTCAGCCGTAATTGACATTATCGTGTGCACATACCCTTATAGTTAAACTGAATTTTTTTATTTTTATTTGTTGAACATTCACTTGAATAATAAGCAACGGCTTATACCGCAATTACTTAGTATACTCCACTTATCTGAATTTCTCCCTTCATGCATGACAGCAATATGTATAAGGCTAGGTTCACACCATGTTTGGGATGATGCAAAATGATCCTGTCAAACCATAATTGGAAAATGTGGTGTCAACTTGACCAAATAGCGATTGGCAACCATGTGATAATGAAATTCCCTTTTGCTACTCTCCATTGCACTGTTAGCATTCTGACATTCACAAACTTATGTTTGTACATAGTTATATGAGCTGAATTACTTCTTCTTCAGGTGTACAGTCCTGGCAAAAAGTTTTCAGACTGACACAAATTTTGATTTTCACAAAGTTTGCTGCTTCAGTATTTTTAGATCTTTTAGTCAGATATTTCTATGGTATACTGAAGTACAATTATAAGCATTTCATACGTTTTTAAACTTTTATTGACAAATACATCAAGATTATGCAATGGCTCAATATTTACAGTGTTGATCCTTCTTTTTTCTAGACTTCTGCAATTCGCCCTGGCATGCTGGATATCAGCTTCTGGGCCAAATCCTGACTGATGGCAACCCATTCTTGACTAGTCAGTGCTAAGGGTATGTGCACACGAGAACTGTCTTTTACGTCTGAAAAGACAGACTATTTTCAGGAGAAAACAGCTGCGTCGTTTCAGACGTAAAAGCTCCTCCTCGCAGACGCCCGTAATCTTGAGCTGCTCTTCATTGACTTCAATGAAGAACGGCTTAAATTACGTTGCAAAGAAGTGTCCTGCACTTCTTTGCCGAGGCAGTCAATTTACGCGTCGTCGTTTGACAGCTGTCAAACGACGACGCGTAAATTACAGGTCGTCAGCACAGTACGTCGGCAAACCCATTCAAATGAATGGGCAGATGTTTGCCGACGTATTGTAGCCCTATTTTCAGACGTAAAACGAGGCATAATACGCCTCGTTTACGTCTGAAAATAGGACGTGTGAACCCAGCCTTAGAGTTTATCACAATTTCTGTGTTTTTATTTGTCCACCTGCTTTTTGAGGATTGACTACAGGCTCTCAATGGGATTGAGATCTGGGGAGTTTCCTGGCCATGGACCCAAAATTTCAATGTTTTGTTCACTGAGTCACTTAGTTATCACTTTTGCCTTGTGACATGGTGCTTCATCATGCTGGAAAAAGCATTGTTCATCACCAAATTGCTCCTGGAGTGTTGGGAGAAGTTGCTCTTGGAGGATGTTTAGATACCATTCTTTATTCATGGAAGTGTTCTCATGGTAGCGCTCACCTTTTCTTCTCCGGACGATCATTCTTCCAGATGTCCCAAACAGTCTGAAGGGAGCTTCATCATAGAAAATAACTTAACCCCAGTCTTCTGCAGTCTAATCCCTGTACTTCCTGCAGAATGTCAGTCTGTCCTTGATGTTTTTCTTGGAGAGAAGTGGCTTCTTTGCTGCCCTTCTTGACACCAGGCCAGCATCCAAAACCCTTGCCTCACTGTGCGGATGCACTGACACCTGTCTGCTGCCATTCCTAAGCAAGCTCTAAACTGGAGTTGAACTGATCCCGTAGCTGAATCCTCTTTAGGAGACAGTCCTGACACTTGCTGAACTTTTTTGGCCGCCCTGAAGCCTTCTTCACAGCAATTGAACCTCTCTCCTTGAAGTTCTTGATACGATAAATGGTTGATGTAGAGGCAATCTTACACATAGCAATGTCCCTGCTTGTAAAGCGCTTTTGATGCAAAGCAATGATGACTGCACTTGTTTCCTCAGAGGTAACCATGGTTAACTGAAAAAGACAATGATTTCAAGCACCATCCCCCTTTTAAAGCAACAAGTCTGTTCTTATAATTCAACCGGCATGACAGAGTGATATCAGCTGCCTTGTCTTTGTTAAAGGGGTTGTCCAGGTACAGACAACTGATGACCTATCCATAGGATAGGTCATCAGTATATGATCGGTGCGTGTCCGACACCCGGACCCTGCACCGATCAGCTGCTGCGGCTGTGATTCAGTTAATTTTCATGGCAAGGAATGACTTTGCAATTAATTGTAAGGGTATGTGCACACACACTAATTACGTCCGTAATTGACGGACGTATTTCGGCCGCAAGTCCCGGACCGAACACAGTGCAGGGAGCCGGGCTCCTAGCATCATACTTATGTACGATGCTAGGAGTCCCTGCCTCGCTGCAGGACAACTGTCCCGTACTGTAATCATGTTTTCAGTACGGGACAGTAGTTCCACGGAGAGGCAGGGACTCCTAGCATCGTACATAAGTATGATGCTAGGAGCCCGGCTCCCTGCACTGTGTTCGGTCCGGGACTTGCGGCCGAAATACGTCCGTCAATTACGGACGTAATTAGTGTATGTGCACATACCCTAATTCATCTGATCACTCTTCATAACAATCTAGAGTTAATGCAAATTTCCACTATAAAAACTGATGCAGCAAAGTTTGCGAAAAACAAAATTGTTGTGAGTCTCATAACTTTTGGCCAGGACTGTAAGTGATTTAGGTAATAGGAGTCTACTAGAAAATTGGTGTACAAGCAATTCCCTAATATACAAATGTGTAAAAAGGAGAATGAAGCAGGGGAAATACCAGCGCTGCCAACATATACATAAATCAACCATGATGCGAAGTAGGTAAAAGAGATATTTTATTAGCCTTTTAAAACAATGTATCTTAACGTATCTGACCCGATGAAGATGCCGTACCGGTGTTGAAACACGTTGCTATTGTTATAAGAGGCTAATAAAATACCTCCTTCATCTGGGTGCCAGTCTATACGGCCGTCTCTCCCAGCATACCTCCTGAGCACGTTTCTCGATCTTCAAATCAATCCGGGTCGCCAACAGGAAAAGGGCATCCAGGGTGGAAGGAAGGTTGCGAGCTGCAAGTTCATCCTTGATGCGTGGAGACAGTCCCTGGCAGAAAGTCGCCACCAAGGCCTTTATTATTCTATGCCAGCTCTGCTGCAAGTGTACAGAAGGAGATGGCATACTCCCACATAGTCGATTCCCCTTGCTTGAGGGTCAGCAGTGAGGCAGCGGCAGAAGATGTTCGACCCGGTTCCTCGAACACCGTACGAAAAGTCTCTAGAAATAGCGAGAGATCAGAAAATTCCAGTTCCTCTCGTTCCAATATGGGGTTTGCCCATGCCAGGGCTTTTCCGGAAGGAGAGAAATAATGATCGCTACTTTGGTCCTATCAGAGGGGAAGAGGTGAGCACGTAAGCTGAAATGAATAATACACTGGTTGATGAACCCTCTGCAGGTCTTGGGATCCCCATCATAGCGAGGAGGTAGAGGTAACGAAATTGCAGGGCCAGGGTATGCAGGAGGAATAGCAGGTGGTGGAGCAGCGGGGACAGCCAGGGGAGGTGCAGGAGGATGATCCAAATGAGTTATGATGGAGTTCATCACCTGTAGTAGTTGATCCTGATGATCGCATGTCCGTTTGCATAATTTGAATGGCAGACTTGGGTTGGCCAGTGGGTTCCATGGCCTGAGCGTACTGTCACGATTCTGGGGTATGTGGACCCACTAGGCCGCTCGGCTGTAGTGGAGTGGCAGTTGACCAAACAACAGTCAATGGAAAGTCTAAGCACAAGGGTACCTGTATGGGAGTCCAGACAGACACGAGATGTAGCAGATGCTTTGGCACAGATGATTAGCGGCACAGATGATGCTTAGCATGGCAGCAGATGACACCGGACGTAGCTGATGATACCGGACGTGGCAGATGACACCAGATGTGGCAGATGACACCAGACGTGGCAGATGACACAGACAAAACTGCAACACTAGACTTCAGCTCAGGAACAAACACAGTTACTGGATACAGGGTACAGTAAGCAGGATACGGGAACACTGGGAATGGGAGACAACTAAGGGACCATTTGCTTAACTAACATGGGAAGACAACAACAACGCTCAAGCAAGGAGGAAGAGGGCAGATCCCTTTTTATATTATCGAAAAAAGAAGAAATTTGATCCAGCGCTGGTACTTTTAAAAGGAAACAATGTTTACATTTTATTGCAAAACAAGTTAAAATCTCAAAATGCAGATAGAGATGGTTGATAGTTCACCTTTTTATATTTCAGGGTGTGTGGGGATTGGGTAGGGAACATATTACAGGTGTGTGAGCTGGCCCTATAATTTCGGGGACGGGCATGCGTGCTCCTTAGAAACAACTGCAGAGCAGTGCGGCCAAGTGTGCTGGTGTTACCCGGGAAAGAGACGCTGGCAGGAGTACAAAGGTCTGCAGTCGCCGGATGTTGAGAGAAGCCGGTGGTCCCCGACCGCAGCCGTTACAGTCGGTAGCGCTGGTATTTCCCCTACTTTTGTCTCCTTTCTACACATTGACTGCGGATTTGGGATAGCTGCAGCAGAAGTTACTATTTAGCCCTGCCTACAACAGTTTTGTACCTGTATTTGTACAACTCTAACAGGTGAGCGACGTTACTTCCGTCATCCACTCATCCATCTTTCATTTGTTTTGATCAGCATAATGTGCTGCCTTGTGTAAATGTTTTCCTTTAGATTCACATAACATACAATGGGCCCAGAACTAGGTGGCCCATCACTTTGAGTTTGCATGGTCTAACGCTTCATGGCTGAGCTATTGTTTAGTCCTAGATGCTTCTACTCTACAATAATAGCACTTACACTTGATTGGCAGCATCCTATGATAGTGAGCTCTTCAGTATGACCCTACTAGCTAGATAGTACTAGCAATGTTTGTCTATGGAGATTGCATGGCATTTTGTACACCTGTTTTCATTGCGTGTGGCTGAAACACCTAAATTCAAGAGTGTTCTCATTCACTAAACAAACAAACATCTTAAAATGGTGAGAAAAGGAAACTCAAAGTATATTAGAAAGCTGCATAACTTTTCAATAATACAATGAATAAGCTTTATTTACATAAAGCCAGAAAACCCCTTGAAAGCCTATTAAAGTGTATGTTCAAGTGAGGGCGGATACGCTGCGTAAAAGCCCACTGCGTATATATGCCCTGTGCGCCGCAGGGGAATTGTGGTGCAGTTTTTCAGACAGAATGTCCGCTGCGATAAGCTGCACATAAAAAAAGATTCATACTTACGTATCCATGGCGACGCGTCCCTCCGCCGCCCTGCATCCCGGTCTCCTGGGATGACGTTTCATCCCATGTGACTGCTGCAGCCTGTCATTGACTGCAGCCTGTGAGTGGCTGCAGCGGTCACATGGGATGAAATGTCATCCCAGGAGGCCGGCCTGGACGAAGAAACACAGAATTCGGCGCAAGTATAAGATTTTTCTTTCTGAGTTGTGTTTTCTGCGGCATAATCGCTGCTTTTCCGCCACAAATAAGGCAACATCTATTTGTTGTGGGTTTTACCTCCCCATTGAATTTAATGCAGCGATAAAAAACCGCACCGCAGGTCAATTTCTGAGTGGCTTTTCCGCACATCATTTACACAGCGGGTGGATGAGATTTCTTCAAATCTCATCCACTCTGCAGCTACTGTATTATGCTGTGGATTTTCCGCAACCAAGTCCATTGCAAAAAATCCGCAGTATTTACACTGTGTGTGAACTCTAAATATATCAATTATCATTATCATTCATATTCAAGTGATCATAACAATAATTGCAGTGTAAAACTATCTATGATAAATGATGGAAGTTTGTCATTGATTAAAATAGTTTGTTCATACTAAAAAAATAATCATTATTGTTTGTGAAATTGTATAAATGTAAATCTTCTTTGTCCAACTTTTCCTATGAAAGTACATTGAAGCCACAATCGAAAGTTGGAGTGTATGTACAATAATTTTAATTATTTGAAAGCCCACCCAATGGTCTTAGCAAGTTTTCATAACTCCAGCCTTGAGCTTTACTTTAAGGCTTTATTCAGACGAACGTAAAATACGCGCGTACAACGCGCGTGATTTTCACGTGCGTTGAGCGGACCTATATTAGTCAATGGGGCCGTCCAGACATGTGCGTGGTTTTTGCGCAGCGTTGCTCCGTTGCCAAAAAGCCACGACATGTCCGTTGATTCAGCGTTTTCAACGCATCACGCACCCATTGAAGTCAATGGGTGCGTGAAAACAACGCAGGGCACACGCAAGCACCTCCATACGCACAGCGTTTTTCACGCAACACTTGTTAAGTCTATGTAAATGAGTTGAGCAGACTAGACAAAACAATTACAAACCAGGAAGTGCCTTTTCACTTTCTGAGCACATGCGCACAGTTTAAACACACATCTGCAGCAATGCCACGTGCGTGCGATGTGGAGAAACTTATTTGCTTGGTCCATGACAGACCCCAGTTGTGGAACACGAACGCTGAGGCCTACCACGACCGCACGGGCAAGGAGGTAGCCTGGGATGAGGTGGCGCATAGCCTATTTGGCCAGGAGTGGGGAAAAAGTACCACAAGAGATCGCAAAACCATAGGTAAGCGCTGATCTAAATTGATGCTAATGCAATCGGCCATGCTGTAGTGTATAGCCTTGTGTTTCACATGTTCTGTACAGTGCTTGGTCGCGCATGTGGCACTGCATTATTTATAGGCCAGTGTTTAATGTGTGGTTGTGTTTTACGTATAGCAACGTTTGTGACAAGTGAAGTTGTCCGTAAGGTCATATGGTCTCATTTTGTTGTCTGTCTCCTGTTCCTATGTCCAGTTGATGATGTCAAAACACGGTGGAGGAGCTGTCGGGATCAGTTCAGGAGGGAATACGGAAACAAAGGGCGAAGTGGGGATGGGGCGTCCAAAAAACGCCCCTATATATATATGAAACAGCTGATGTTTCTCAAGGACATTATGGAGATGCGACCGTAAGTACTGACATTACATTGATGACATGTGTGTGTTCACTGCATAGCCTGTATAAAAAGCTGTATGGCCCTTGTGGACATGGTCAAAGGAGTAACGATTAATGTTTCTGGCAGATGCAGTGATAATCTCAATGACACGGAGGAGGAGGCTGGCCATGTGGTGGCGCAGCAGCTCACGGAACAACATCCCGTGCTGCCCTTGACCCCCGACCGTACGCAAACCCAAGCAGCCACACAGTTAAGCAGCCAACCCCAGCTGCCACCGGGCCTGGACAATCCACGGACGTCACCAGCCAGACGCCGGCGCACCCAGGTTGCCCCAGCAGGTGCCAACGTGGACTCGAGAGTCCTGGAGTACCTTAGGCGATGTTCGGAGGAGGATGGATGTGACGCTTTTGGCCGTACCATAGCGCCACTACTCCGGCGAGTACCGGACTACCGGATGGCACGCGTCCAAGGGGCAATCCTTGCTATAATTGACTCTGCCACTCCTCCTAACAATCCACAGCAATGCTTCCAGGTAGTAGAGCAATGGCGTGGATTGCCTGAAGATTGCCTGAGCTCTACTGCTCCTCTCCCTTCCCAGCCTGCTCACACCTTTCCACGGCCACAGTACCAACGGCCGATGGTGAGCGTAATGTCACCAAGTCCTGTGGTGCCTCGCGAGCGCAGTTTCCCCCCTACGTCAGACCCCAGCCTCCCTTTGTCCAGGGCCCCCCGGCAGGGCTTAACCCTCAGTATCAGCACCACTATGCTGTTGAGGAACATCCTCAGCAGTCCCAGGGACAGTATAGTGGTGCTGAAATGCAGAGCCACCAGTCTCCCTCACACAGGTATCACGATTTATAGAAGTGTGTAGGGCGATGACGGCTGTTTCTATGTGCTGATGTAAACATGGAAGTCACTGTTTCTTTATGTAGCATCATGTTGGTGCGTTGTATATGTTTTTATGACTGCTGGTTGCTGGTCACAGTTTACTTTCGAACTACCAGATTAAATGGTTATGCTGTTTGCAAGTTTGATTATATGTGTTTGCCTCCATTTATGTGTTGGAACCCAGGTTCCCCCAAACATTCTTTTATGTAATGTTCCCACATTAGGACGGTGGAGCAAGATTGTAGCATGCCATGATTGAGGTATTAGTTTGTCTTTGGTGGTTTACCTCCATTCATCATATTGCCCTCGCCTGCATTGCAGTCGTGTGAGAAATGGGGAACAAATGATTTTTATCTTGCAAATAGTGAACAAGGGCTAAGCCAACCGGCCTCCCAAGCTATTTCGTATAGAGGAGATGTAACGTAAAAAGGTAAACCACCAAAGATATAAGCTCGCAACCCACGTCAAGGGTCCTCATGTCTTGCGAGTGCCGAAGCTAAATATCCCCTCCCCAAAGAACCCCAAATTTACATAACAAATGCTGCAGTGGCCCACTATTCTACACTAGGACAGGCCTCACAGAACATCCTCCTGCCATGGCACAGCTCCACCGGGGCTGTCAAAATATTGTGCAAATATGTTGTGTACTCTAATTCCAGAAGTTTGCGCCCTTCCAAGTGGAAGTGGCAGCGGAATGGTTGTTGAGGTAACATTTTGTCGAATATATTCGGCATCACAACCTGCATCATGTATACGACAAAAATTATGAAGCACTACACACGCTTGTATGACCCGGGTGACATTTTGCGGCGTCAGTTGCATGGTGGTGAGGAAAACACGCCATTTGGAGGACATTGAATATGCGCCGGCGGTCATCCAAGCCTCTTCTAGCAAATGGCCGCATTACTTGACTTGTAAGTCCAAAACCCTCATCTGCCACGATCACATAAGGGACTGGTGGTCCTTGCGAGCCAGGCAGGTGGTTCGGCACCGGCACCGAGAGCAGATTGCACATCAGACGATGGCCCATGCGGGATGTACGAAAGATGCGGGCATCAGCTGAGCTTCCATAGGACCCTATATGTACAATGGTAAAACAATAATTGCTGTCGGACAAGGCCAACAAGACGATAGAAAAAAACTGTTTGTAGTTATAGAATCGGGATCCTGAGTGGGGGGGCTTCTTGACCCTAATATGCTTCCCGTCTAGGGCACCAATACAATTAGGAAATTGGGTGGTGGTGTTAAAGTCTGATGCAATCGAAAGCCAGTGGTCTGTCGTCGGCTGCGGCATCACTGTGGTCTTCAATCGCAGCCACAACACAACACAGGTGCCTGTGACAATGGCCGAAATAGTGCTCACTCCAAGAAGGAATTCGAAATGTAGTGAATGATAGCTGTTTCCGGTAGCTAGAAATCTACATGGGCGAGATGCAAAAACACAACACACAAATAAGCGTGCTGTAGGACATGGCAACCACACACCAGCCTGTAAGCTGCAATAGTTTTAAACACACATACCTCAACGTCACAAGCAGTCGCTCCTCGGGGGAAATGCAGCGCCGCATATTTGTGTCCTTGTAGGTTATTCCTGTGCGAATCTGGTCCAGTAGAATATCAAAAGTCGCCACAGACATGCGGCAAAACTACCTGAATTTCTCGGGGTGGCTGCGAAGTTCCTCATATAGAGTATGAAAATGCCCTTTGGAGGTGCGCTGGGCCACAAGTGGATGAACCCAAATCCTCCCTCTTCTCCGGGTTCCCTCCTGAAGCATGGGTCGCCGTTCACCAAATCTAGAAACCATCCATGCTAGCAGCACACGGCCCAGCGGAGTCAAGGGCATATTGTAGTTTTTTACGTGTAAAACAAGCAAAAAAACAACAAACACAGCCCAAACTTAGAGGAAACCTGAAATCTTGATGCGACCATGTGCTCACATCAAGCAGGTGTTGGAGAAGGTGTATTTTTGTAGGCTGACCTCTCCATTACTCCACCCTCCGTTGTTTTGACGCGCGTAAAAAACGCATGCCATACGCGCGTAAAATACGCTATCGCGCTGGCCAAACGGATGCCACACGCAACTCCAACGCGACCAAAACGCCGCGTTTTTCACGCGCGCACAAACGCCACGTTCGTGTGAATCCAGCCTAAAGGGGTTTTCCAGCAAATAAAAATTGATGACCTATTCTCAGGATAGGCCATCAATAGCTGATGGGTTGGGGTCCAACTCCCGAGAACCCCGCTGCTCATCTGTTTTGGAGGGGCCACAGCTCTCGTACGAGCACTGCTTCTTCATTTCCCATTGAAGTGAATGGGAAAAAAGGCTGCAATGCCTGTGAATTGCCGCTAAATGTGTGTCGAAGATTCACAGTGAGCAAGAAGAAATTAAGGGGGAGCAGCGCTCCCACGAGCGCTGCAGCCTCTTCAAAGCAGCTGATCAGTGGGGGTCCCAGGTGTCGGATCCCAACCCATCAGCTATTGTGGTAATGAGGATAGGCCATAAATTTTTATTGGCTGGAAAACCCCTTTAACATGCTCTGTATGATGTACACCGGAGGTTCCCCAATCTTTTGGATTTTGTGAGACACATTTATCTTGGAGTGATGGTAACGAGCCACATTCCAAACATGGAGAGACATGTTGGGGAAGTGAAGAAAGTGGTACAAGTGGTATTCCATGGTTTAAGTGGTACATACAGAAGAAAATATTTCTTATACCATACAAATTGGTATGGTTCAGAGTTGAGCCACTGATTGGGGACCACTGCAATACACCCAGCACTGGTGCTATTGTATAAATGTGCATTTTTTTTGCCTTGGCCATGCAGTTGTAATAAAGGCCCTTTTTACACTGGCAGACATCGTTGAGCGGCGCTCTTTTGCTCCTGTCACACTGAGCTATGGATGGGGACGAGCAGTCGTTATTCCGATCGCTCGTCCCCATACATTATTATCATGGTAGCAGCGCATCTCCCTGTTTACACAGGGAGATGTGCAAATGCTCGATCATCTGCTGATCGCTGCCCTTTTTACACAGGGCAAATATCGGCAACGAGCGTTATATGAACGCTCGTCTGCCCGATAATCGTCATGTGTAAAACTGGCAGATTGCTATTATAAAAAGTTCTTGGTATTGTAATCATGTTAATCAAATTAGCAGTGTTGTAGAAGCGGTTCTAGGAAAGAATCCTTTTTAGCGCTTCTGAATTTGAACTATCCCTTTCAACTATTCATGAACCATTTTTTATGCTAGACAAAGCAAGCTGATAGCCACCTCTTCCTAGATAACATAAGATAAGAAAACCTAACAAAGTGTGTAAACCAGATAATGGTATCAACATCTCAGTTACTGCCTCCAGCCTCACTCCCTGAACATGAACCCTGTAAGTTAATACCCTATTCCACGTTCATGCCTAGATTCTTTCTCATAGAGATGTTTGTAAATAATTGACACATATGTTACTTATGTGTGTTCCTTATGTGAGTACATCTTGCCATCATACCCAGCATCCCAGGAAAGATCCTTGAAGGAGAGAAGCGCAGCAAGGATGACTTGATTGTAGACAGGGGGAAACCTGTGGGGGTTTGCACAGTGAATAGGATATAGAAATTGGGCTAATCCATACTTGACAACTTTTGAGAAGGGACATCAGGGAAATTCCAAATGAAGCCAAACTTGAATAACAAATAGTACATATAACCCCAAACTGAATACAGACCCTAAATACAGACCGGACCCCCTATACTAATACAGACCACTGACCAAAGCCTCTAAAGTAATAGACAGCAAACCTAAACACTAAACAAATATAGACCCCCGAAACAAATACAAACCCCAGACCATTCGCAGGACATTTTTAAGCCATGCCCACACAACATCCTGAAAACGCCCACTTGTCTGTAAATTTGCATAAACCCCACCCTCTTTGCGGGAAATTTGAAGAGCAATACTGCAAAAAGCGGGACGTTAGGAGGTATGTCTAAACTAATACAGACCCCCTAAACGAAAATAGATCACATACACAAATACAGAGCCCAGTCCAGACCACCATAGCAAATAGACCCTCTAAAGTAATAAAGACCCGAAAACAGACCACCTAGTGATTAAGGGCACGGCCGTGTGCAAGAGGCCTAATACAGACCCCAGACTCTCTAAACAAATACAGACCCCAAGATCAAAGCTCCAAAACCCAACACAGTCCCCACTAAACTAATACAGACCCCTGACCCTTAACTAATACAGATCCAAGACCAAACCCCTTATACAAATACATACCCCAGACCAAGGAATAAAAACGAAGGCAGGTCATTTCTAGGTGCTAGCAGATGTAGGAAAGATTAAGGTAATCGACAAACAGCAGTGGAGTATATTTCTTGTTAATATATTAGTACACGTTTCTGTAATGGACTGACATCTTAATCAGAGTCAGATGCAATGATACGGTGCAGTTAAAATAAAGAGCGAAAATGGAGGAAATTATAAACCCCTCCCCCAAATTATATCACCAAGGCATCATCATCATTAAGTTCAAATCATATGACAGGTGGAAAACCCCAGGGCATAAATAAATACTAAAAACATGGTGAACAATAAAAATTAGAAAATTATTAATATGCATATGAAGTACTGTGCAATATATACAGTATAAAGAGAAAAAATGTATATAAATAACATATAAACAAACCAAAAACTAGGAGGTTTAGTACAACTGGGCATTGGGAGGAAAGGAACAAGATGAAAGCTGGAGATCAGGGTTGCCAACCGTCCGTAAATTTACGGACAGTCCGCAAAAATAGAAAAAAAAATTCTGCCGTCCATATCGTCCGGCAGAAAAAATCACCGTCCGGGATTTTTCTTCATTCTTCGGAACTTTGCACTGCACATGCGCTGAAATGTACATGTGCATTGCAAAGGATGGCTAGGCCGCGGCCATGCATATTTTCAAATTCCGCTTGACTTCTGCAGAATCTGAAAATATGCAGGCTGCTGCCAAGTGAGGTCGGTGACGGTGAGGTCAAGTGAGGCCGGGAGTGGACCAATCCGGTCACCTGACCTCAAGTCAGCATCATTAGGTCAGGTGACTCAGGTCAGGTGACTGGACTGGTCCATTCCCGGCCGTCACCGACCCCAGTCAGAAGTGGAACTTCACCACTGCACCGCATGACCTCCTAGTCTCCTCCTATGGTGAGTCACATCAGGCAGAGCGGAGAGTGGTAGCAGTAGGCTACCACTACCGCTCTGTTTGCAGTGTGGCACTAAGAGAAATGGGGAAGGGAGTGTGGCACTAAGAGAAAGGGGGGGAGTGCTGCACTATGAGAAATGGGGGGGTGGCACTAAAAGAAAGAGGGGGAGTGTGACACTAAGAGAAAGGGGGGTGGCACTAAGAGAAATGGGGGTGTGTGGCACTAACAGAAAGGAGGGAGGATGGCACTAAGAGAAAGGGGAGGTTTGGCACTATTTACAACTGGGAGCTGTGTGGCGCTATTTACAAGGGGAAGCTGTGTGGTGCTATTTACAAGGTGAAGCTGGGGGTACGCTATTTACAAGGGGGAGCTGTGTGAAGCTATTTACAAGGGGGGCTGTGTGGCGCTATTTACAAGGAGGGGATATGTAGCACTATTTACAAGGGGGAGCTGTGTGGCACTATTTACAAATGGGTTGTGTGGCCCTATTTACAAGGGGGAGCTGTGTGAAGCTATTTACAAGGGGGGGCTTTGTGGCGCTATTTACAAGGAGGGGATGTGTGGCACTATTTACAAGGGGGAGATGTGTGGCACTATTTATAAGTGGGCTGTGTGGCACTATTTATAAGGGGAGCTGTGTGGCGCTATTTACAAGGGGGGAGCTGTGTGGCGCTATCTACAAGGGGAGCTGTGTGGCGCTATCTACAAGAGGGAGAGCTGTGTGGCGCTATCTACAAGGGGGGGCTGTGTGGCGCCATCTACATGGGAAGCTCTGTGGCGCTATCTAAAATGGGGGCTGTGTGGTGCTATCTACAATGGGGGCTGTGTGGCACTATCTACAAGTGGGTGCTGTGTGTGGCACTATCTATAGGGGGCACAAACGGGGTACGGTTACTGAGGGACACTTTTATTGCGTCGAGCACTGAGGGATCATAATTACTATCTGGGGCACTGTGGATTACGAGTTTGTTTAGAGGATTGGGTATAGGTGTGGGGCGGGTGCTGGAAAGGCGACCAACATGTCTGTGTGTCAAATTCTGCAGAGAAGAGTACTGGCTAGAATAAGTCGTCACAGCGGTCTGGGTTGTATGGAGTAAAAAAAGAAAAGTGTATGACTCTAATTAGAGAAAACATCACCTAAGTTAGCGGGGGAAAGCTACAAGCGGAGCTGTGATTGGTGATTCACGCTTAGAACACTACACAGTGCCCGAGCATTGATTTTGTAATGCGTCTGTAAAAATTTTGGTCTGTCCGTGATTTTTAGCTCAGTTGTCCAGAAATTTCTGAATTGGAGGTTGTCAACCTTGATGGAGATGAAAGCTGATATGTGTCAAAAATTGTATCGCAAACTGCAAGAAGTCAGGGGGATGATAACCAGAGCCGCACCTGACATGAGGTGAGTTGAGCCGACAGCCTCAGGCGGCGAAACCTAGCCGAAAACGGGGGACGGCATTTTGAGCCAGGGGCGGACCAGACAAGGGGGGGGTATATGCCTTATTTTACTTATCAGATGTGCCGCATGATGTGCACGCCTGTAAGAATACGCCTCGTCCTCTCTGATGGTGTACACAGCATGCACAGCCAGATAGGAGCAGGTCTGCAGGAAGAGCGGTCGAGCGCTCTCTCCTCAAGTAAGAAGAGGAGTGCCGAGACGCACGAGGTGAGCGGTGGCCTGTATTAAAAATTGAGCGCCACTTACAGCGCTCATGCTCCTGCCTTCACTAATTTAAAAGAGGTCGTTCGGCCGAAGCTGGGGGACCGGGACGTGGGAGTATACTGCAAGGGGGACCTGGGCATTTTACGGACAGCCAAGGGCTCTATGGGGGGGAAATAATCCACGTCACTATAATGGAAGGATAGATGGTGCGGGGGGGGGCCGGTTGAGCATCTGACTTACTGCAGAGGGCTCTATAGGGGGGTGATTCTGCCCCCCATTTAGAGCAGTCAGTCAAATGCTCAGACCCCCCCTAACCTTGCAGTATAGTAAAAAGTGAAGGCTCTATGTGGGGGATTATTTCCCCATATGGAGCCCTCTGCTGTCAGTAAAATGCCCAGACCCCCCTTGCAGTATTCTCTCGGCCCCCAGCGTCGGCCAACCCCTTTTAAATTAGTAGGGGCAGGAAGCTGAGTGCAGTATAATCCTTCCCCATTAACCTGCCCCCACTAATTTAAAAGTGATCGGCGCTGAAGGGCGGGGGATTCTACAAGGGGCAGTCTGAGCATCTTACTGACAGCCGACGGCTCTATAGGGGGAATAATCTTCCCCATAGAGCCCTCACTAGCTATCATATTGCAAGGTGAACGGGGTATGAGCGTCTGACTGACTGCTGAGGGGAATCCACCCCCTTAGAGCCCTTAGCAGTCAGTTAAACACGCAAACCCCCACCTTGCAGTACAGTAATTAGTGAGGGCTCTATGGGGGGATTTTTCAGCCCCATAGGGCCCTCGGCTGTCAGTACGATGCTCAGACCCCCCTCCCCCGATCACTTAAATTAGTGGTGGCAGGAAGCTGAGCGCAGTATAGCTCCCCCCCACAGCAGTCAGAGTCAGTACCCCCCTTTTAGTATAACCCCCCCCCCATAGTGCCCTCAGTAGTTATTATACTGCAGGGGGGCTTCAGTGTGATTGGTGCAACTTTCTAATCACTTTTTATTAAAAATTATTTTTACTTTTTTGAGATACAACTGCTTTGTATCCTGTATACAGAGCAGCTGTAAATAGCGCTGAATCCTGTATCCGTCAGGTCAACGGGACTGACGTATTCAGTGTCAGCGGGACCTGCAGGATCGTGCTGTTACCGATCACATCTAAGTTCATAACGGTCCAGTGGAACATACCAAAAAAATAGTTAGCAGTATAAAAATAAAAATAAATTACATTTGCCGCAATAGAAACTAGAGGAAAAATAATTCCCCTTCATGTAACTCTGCATGCAACTGAAAAGTCATACGCCAGTGGGAAAAATGTTTCCCTATGGCAAAGTACATGAAAGTCTAATTCCAAGCTAAGGCTTTCTCGTACTCCGCCATCAAGAAACATTTTTCCTCCTGGCAGATGATTTTTCCGTTGACAGGCAGCAGAGTTCTTCCGCAGCGGTGTTAGGGGGCAAACTTGCCAATTGCCCATTGCCCCCAGAATGGGATGCTACAATTTGGCCAGGGCTGTGTGATTGCCCCAGACTAAAATTTGCCAGCCAAACCCTGTCCATTGGCTCCCTACTCTGCCGTTTGCTCTTGTAGGCCACAGCCTGGTTTAGGCCTGAGGCCTACAAGAGATCGGGAGCATGCTGATGACCTCAACTGTCCGGCACGATGACGTCACTGCATCATTCCGTCCACGCCTGGCCACTTAACTCAGTTAAAAATCATTAGTCAATTAGGTAATAAAAAGGGGGCATAGAAGATGTATTAAACCATTTTCAGTGTTAATGCTGCATTGTTGATCTATGATACATAATTAATACAGTAAGAAGAATTCTTTAAATCTTTTCTATAATTTAAACAGCACTTTAATAAATAAACAACAATTTTTTCCTATTTACATTTTTTTATATATTGTGTGTTTGTTGTGTAAAGCTAGTAATGAGAAAATTCGGATAGATTTGAGCTGGGGTGTCTTTTTATAGTTCGCCTCAGGCAGCAGAGGGGCTAGGTTCACCCCTGATGATAACAGATAGAAATATCTTAAAGGGGTAATCCAATCTCAGATATTTTATGTCCGATATACAAATATGCCATAAATGTCTGATAGATGCAGATCCCAACTTCAAGATGCAGATGCCGATCTATCTCAGGAAACAGCGTAGATCGCTGTGCTACACTGTCTTTGTGACTATCTTTCACTTCTAAAGGAGTTATGAAAACGGCATAGCTCAGCGAGCTCGACTGTTTCCCTAACCCCTGACAATTTGCTACTGAGTCTTCACCTGGATGTGGCGGCCAGCGACTATCTCACAGGGTTCTATGAACATGCCATAAATGTCTGAGATTGGATTACCCATTTAATGTATTTGGTGATGAATTGAATTGTTCCCCTGTCCTGTGATGTGAAAAGGAGAGGTCACTGTCATGTGTATTAATATTATATCTATTGATATATAATATATATGTTAACACGTAATGTATATTGTATACATTAGTATATATGAGAAGTGGAAGGGAATTATTGATATGTGGTAGCAAGTGAAAAGTGAGATAGATATACTGTATATTGGCTCCTAGTCTACCATTGAACATTGGCAACTGTAAAGTCAGCAATTGTCAAAGCAGTGATGAAAACTGGTTGAGCCGGCCAAGTGATAACAGAATGGTAGTGACAAAAAGAGAGGAGAAAAAAAATAGAAAAAAGGGGGATGAGGAGAGAAAAAGGTAAATGCTAGTTAGTCATTTGAATCAACTAATTTAGTCCATCAGGGAATAAGATGCCAAGGAGAAACATTCAATAGTATAAGGTTCAGTGATAGACAGACCATTATTTCTGATATTAAAGGACTCTATAATCACAGGGTCTGTTCTACAGGACTAGCGCATAGCAAATGTCAACAAGGAGTTAAAAAGTCAGGCTGGAAACTATAGACCTGTAAGTTTAACCTCTATTGTGTGTTAAATGTTTTCTAGCAACACGGTTTTATGAGGGATCGGTCCTGTCAAACTAATATGATCAGCTTCTATGAGGAGGTAAGTTCTAGACTGGAACGGGGTGAGTCATTGGGTGTCATATATCTTGATTTTTTCAAAGCATTCAATACTGTGGGCAAGTTACTGGCTCAGTAATAGAAAATAGATGGTGGTTATTAACGGTACATGCTCAGAGTGGGTCACAGTTACTAGTGGGGTACCACCGGGGTCAGTATTGGGCCCTTTTCAGTTTAATATCTTAATTAATGACCTTGTAGAGGGATTGCACAGTAAAATTAACATTTTTGCAGATAATACTAAATTGTATAAAGTAATGAACACAGAGGAGGACAGTATTGGAGGCTTGGACAGAGAAGTGGCAAATGAGGTTTAACACTAATAAATGTAAGGTTCTGCACTTTGGAAGGGAAAATACATGTCACCATTACATACTAAATGGGAAAACACTGGATAAAACTGACATGGAAAAGGACTTAGGCCCCATGCACACGAAAGTGCTTTTGCGGCGGCAATTCCCCCGAAAATCCGTGGGAGAATTGCGGCCCCATTCATTTCTATAGGCCCATGCACATGACCGTGGTTTCCACGGTTCGTGCATGGCCCAGGAGCCTGGACCGCAAACCGAACGGACATGTCTTATTATGGCCGTGTTCTGTGGTCCAGGCTCATAGAAAATAATGGATGCGGCCATGTGCACGGCCCACGATTTGCGGGCGGCTCGCGTGTGACACTCCGCAGCCGGCCGACCCGAAAATCACGGCCGTGCACATGGCTACGGTCATGTGCATGAGGCCTAAGGCATTTTAGTTGACAGTAAACCTAGCTGTAGCAACCAGTCTCAGCAAATAAGATAATAGGGTGCATTAAAAGGGGCATAGATGAACATGACAAGAACATAGTTCTACCACTTTATAAATCAGACCGCACATGGAGAGACAGCCGGACAAAGACATGTGCAGGTTCAAAGGCGGGCAACTAAAGTAAGAAATAGAATGGGTGGACTACAGTATCCAGAAAGATGATCAAAATTAGGGTTATTTCGCTTTGAAAAAAGACGACTGAGGGGTGACCTAATAACTACTGTATGTATAAATATATTAAAGGTTAATACAGAGATCTCTTTAGTAATCTATTTACACCCAGGACTTTAACTATAACAAGGGGGGCATCCACTAAGTCTGGAGAAAATAAGGTTTCTACACCAATATAGAAGAGGATTCTTTACTGTAAGAGCAGTGATACTATGGAACTCTATGCTAGAGGAAGTTGTTATAGTGAATTTCCTGAAAGAGTTCAAGAGGGGCCTGGATGCCTTTTTTGAATGTAATAGTATTAACCTCTTCCCGCTCTGGCCACTTTTGACCTTCCTGACAGAGCCTTATTTTTCAAATCTGGCATGTGTCACTTTATATGGTGATAACGTTGGAATGCTTTTACCTATCCAAGCGATTCTGAGATTGTTTTCTCGTGACATATTGGACTTTATGTTAGTGAAAAAATTTAGTTGATAAATTCAATATTTGTTTGTGAAAAGCACAAAAATGTAGAGAAAATTTTCAAAAACGTAAATGTTTCTAAATTTAAATGTATCTGCTTGAAATACTGATAGTTATACCACACAAAATAGTTACTAGTTAGCATTTCCCACATGCCTACTTTATGTTTGCAAGGCTTAGAACTTTAGCAGCAATTTCTCACATTTTCAAGAAAATTTAAAAAGGCTATTTTTTCAGGGACCAGTTCAGTTCCGAAGTGGTTTTGAGGGCCCTATATATTAGAAATCCCCCATAATTCACCCCATTTTAAAAACTGCACCCCTCAAAGTTTTCAAAACAGCATTTAGAAAGTTTCTTAACCCTTTAAGCGTTTCACATACGCGGCTGACACACGGAGCTGTTAAGTACCTTTTGCGCACGCAAAATGCCGCGTTTTTTGCGCGCGCAAAATGCACATGCTCGTGTAAATCCGGCCTAAAGGTCAGAAACCTCATACTTGACTTCTACCGGCCACAACCCATTTCTGCAGTTTTTCGCTCAGATGTCTTCAGCTTCTCACTTTCAAAACATTTCTGCAGCTATAAACAAAGTTTCAATTCTCAACACCCCTAAATATAATAGCGCCATACACTGCACCTCTATTTATAATAGCACCATACACTGTGTGCCTGACTGTAATAGTGCCATACACTGTGTCTCACACACACCATGCCTCTATAGATGGTGCCCCCATTGCCCCCCCTGTAGATAGTGACCCCCATAGAGCCTCTGTAGATAGTGCCCTACATAGAAGCCCCTGTAGATAGTGCCCCACATATAACCCCCTGTAGATAGTGCCCACATATGGATTCCACCTGTATATAGTGTCCAACATATAGCCCACCCCTGTAGATAGTGCCCTACATATAGCACCCCTTGTACATAGTGCCCCACATATAGCCCACTCCTGTACATAATGCCCTACATATAGCTCCCCCTGTATATAGTTCTCCACATCCCCACATATAGACCCCCTGTATATAGTGCTGCACATTCCCACATATAGACTTCCCCTGTAGATAATGCCACTCACAGTTTTATTAGAAAAAAAAAAAACTTTACATACATGATCCCGTTCCCGCTCTCTTCTGAGCAGGTCTGATGGGGCTGAATGAAGCAAGTGGCACGATGACGTCATCGCGCTGCTAGCGTCATTGAAAGGTGCTGATTGGCGGGGCAAGTCATTTTGCCCTGACAATAAGCGTCATTGTAAGGTGCTGAATGGTCGGGCACGGAACGTACCCGGCCATTCAGTGCTAATGCATGTAATTGTATCTGTGTGTTATAGACGCAGGTACAATTAGTGCAAGAGGAGGTGGCGGCGACTGGTTTCAGTGGCGCCACCGCCATCCCCTCAGAGAGAATGTGGCTGTCGCTAGCACCGGGGCCCACTCTGGTGCTAGCGATGCCACCAGGCATGAGGGGGCCCGTGCCGTCCGTGCCAAAAATGTTAGAGGCCGGGCGGCGCGGGCCCCATAGTGGCTGCTAGCGGCGCCACCGGCAATGGGGGAGCCCCGTGTCGGCGGGCAGCACGGGCCCCCTCATGATGCGGGCCCCGTAGAAACTGCTACGGTTGCTACAGCAGTAGTTACGCCACTGCTGGTGGCGGTGGGTACCGGAGTAATAATGGGGGGTTACTGCTAGCCTTTTTACTGGCTAACACTGGCTAACACTACTGCCATTACTTAGGAGGTAATAAAGTATTAAAAAACTGAGATAAAACTCCCTGTTCACACAGAGCTTGCTGGCGCTGATTTTGATGCAGAAATGGCATCGGAATCAGCGCCATAAAACCACCGAAATCTACCCGCATTGATTTCAATGGAAGGCAGAGGCATTTTTACCGCTCACGGGGGGAAAAAAGCAGCGTTTCCTTTCTTGCGGCTTCCGCCTCTGACCTCCCATTGCAATCTTTTCTGAGGCGTTTTTGGTGGCGTTTTTGCCCATGGTACATGCATTAGCTTCAATGGCCGCGGACGAAAACTGCAGTGCAGTTTTGCTGCGTCTTTCCCGCATGGCTGAAAACTACATCGAATAGCGCATGCGTTTTTAGCACAATTTTTTCGATGCGGTTTTCGGCTGCATGAATTATTTGAATACACCCTAAGAAAATATTTTTTTATACAAATAAAAACTCCTCCGTACAACCCTTGTTAACCATTTTATTTATTTTTTAAACGTAGATCACCGAAGTAGTCCAACGTATCTACGACGTAGTCCAAACGATCGAGCAGAACCTGCACAATAAAAAAAATAATGTTAGTAATATAAAAAATAAAAATCTTCTCACTTACAGCAGAGGCGTAGCTAGGTTCTCCAGCACCCGGGGCAAAGGTTCAGTTTGGCGCCCCCCCCAACCTCTTTTCCGACATCTCCTTCCCCCCTCGCAGTGTTTGTTTTCTCTACCAATCAATGACGTGTCATTTCTTTTCCACATTTCTTTTTATGTAACTCGAGCATAAAAACATTTGTACTTTTTACAAGCAATATAGTTTTATACACAACACCAGAACCAAGCTCAGTACATAAATACAGCCCCAGAACCAAGCTCAATACATATATACAGCACCAGCACAAATACAGCTCAATTTAGTGCCACCCCTGCTGTATAGGTTTGTACGGCATAAAACTACAGCTCCCAGCATGGCCCGAACAATGGTAAGGATATGCTGGGAGTTGCTGTTTCACAAAAAATAAATCCTATCATAATCATACCACCCATCAACTCGCTGCAGATCATACAGTGACTACATTACTGATTAGAGGCAGAATGAACATTTACATTAAGTGACTCACCGGTGACGTCTCAGATTCTAGTTCTTTTTCTCCATCCGGTCCAGACCTCTATGAAAACTTCTCCGGGTCACAGTCCATTTCTGCAGTTTGCCGCTCAGATGTCTTCAGCTTCTCACTTTTCCAACATTTCTGCACCTATAAATAAAGATAAAGTTATCATTATACCACACACTACGCCCCTAAATGCACCTCTAATTATAATAGCACCATACACCGTGTCCCACACACACACTGTGTCCCCTGTAGATAGTCTGCCATAGAGCCCCCTGTAGATAATGCCCCCATAGAGCTCCCTGTAGATAGTGCCCCCATATAGCCCACACCTGTATATAGTGTCCCATAAATAGCTCCCCCTATAGTGCTCTACAGATAGCCCACCCCTGTATATAGCCCCCCTGTAGATATAGCCCAGCCCTGTATATAGTGCTCCACGTAAAGCCCAACCATGTATATAGCCCCCTGTAGATATAGCCCACCCCTGTATATAATGCTCCACAGATAGCCCACCCCTGTATATAGCCCCCCTGTAGATATAGCCCACCCCTGTATATAGTGCTCAACAGATATCCCACCCCTGTATATAGCCCCCCCTGTAGATATAGCCCACCCCTGTATATAGTGCTCCACAGATAGCCCACCCCTGTATAAAGCCACCCTGTAAATATAGCCCAACCCTGTATATAGTGCTCCACATATAGTCCACCCCTGTATATAGTGCTCCACATATAGTCCACCCCACTATATATCCCCCTGTAGATATAGCCCACCCCTGTATATGGTGCTCCATAGATCAACCACCCCTGTATATAGCCCTCCTGTAGATGTAGCCCACCCCTGTATATAGTCCCCCTGTAGATATAGCCCACCCCTGTATATAGTGTTCCATAGATCAACCACCCCTGTATATAGCCCTCCTGTAGATATAGCCCACCCCTGTATATAGTCCCCCTGCAGATATAGCCCACCCCTGTATATAGTATCCCACAAATAGCTCCCCCTATAGTGCTCCACAGAAAGCCCACCCCTGTATATAGCCCCCCTGTAGATATAGCCCATCCCTGTGTATAGTGCTCCACATATAGTCCACCCCTGTATATAGCCCCCCATTAGATATAGCCCACCCCTGTATATAGTGCTCCATAGATCGCCCACCCCTGTATATAGCCCCCCTGTAGATATAGCCCACCCCTGTATATAGTCCCCCTGTAGATATAGCCCACCCCTGTATATAGTATCCCACAAATAGCTCCCCCTATAGTGCTCCACAGAAAGCCCACCCCTGTATATAGCCCCCCTGTAGATATAGCCCACCCCTGTCTATAGTGCTCCACATATAGTCCACCCCTGTATATAGTGCTCCACAGATAGCCCACCCCTGTATATAGCCCCATGTAGATATAGCCCACCCCTGTATATAGTGCTCCATAGATCGCCCACCCCTGTATATAGCCCCCTGTAGATATAGCCCACCCCTGTATATAGTGCTCCATAGATCGCCCACCCCTGTATATAGCCCCCCTGTAGATAAAGCCCACCCCTGTATATGGTGCTCCATAGATAGCCCACCCCAGTATATAGTCCCCCTGTAGATAGACCCCCCCATAAAGCCCTCCCATGTAGATAAAGCCCCCCCTGTAGATAAAGTCGCCCCCGTAGGTAAAGTCCCCCCACGTAGATAAAGTCCCCCCTGTAGATAAAGCCCCCCCCATGTAGATAAAGTCCCCCCGTAGATAAAGTCCCCCCGTAGATAAAGTCCCCCTTGTAGATAAAGCCCCCCCCCCCGTGTAGATAAAGTCCCCCTTGTAGATAAAGCCCCCCTGTAGATACAGCCACACACTTTTATTACAATAAAAAAAACAAACGATTCAAACTCACCTTAATGCCGTTCCCACGCCGGCCGGCAGCAATGGAGACCTGCTCTCTTCTGCGCAGGTCTCCTGGGGGTTGAACGAAGCGTCTATGAAAGGCGCTAATTGGCTGGGCAGGATGACTTTGCCTGTACAAAAGAGCTGAATGGGCGGGCACGAGGGTACAATTATACTGCACGAGGAGGTGGCGCTGGCGCCCCCCTCTATGTTGCGCCCGGGGCACATGCCCCACCTGCCCCCCCTAGCTACGCCCCTGCCTACAGCATATACTGTCTTCTCCCTGCACCACAATAGAAATTACAGTCCAATGAAAAATTATTCCCTTAGGGCATGTTCACACACCGCTCATTAAAAAAAAACGTGTAGATGTGTAAAATACACTAGCGTTTCTTGTGAAGCGCCTTTTAAAATACAGCCATTTTTTACGTGTTTTTTTATGCTTTTAGGCATTTGGCACGCTTTACGTGCCAAAGAATTAACGAGACGCTTATTTTTTTCCACAACGTGTTTTTTTTAAAACGCTTGCGTAAAAAATTGTGTTGTATGTACTAACGCCGTGCTTTCCCATTGATGTAAAGAGGAAGCTTAATCAAGCGTTTGACACGTTTTTCGTCACGTAAAATGCGTCAGAAACCGAGTCAAATACACGCGTGTGAACTTGTCAACTGAAACGTCATTGACCACAGGGTCTTCCCTTTTGACTTTCATCATTCTTAGCCTTTTGGTGTGTCCCGTAGCTTCTGCCAAAAACACTCCCAAAATGGAGACACCTTGTCCTGGCTTGTAGCCAAAAATAGGGAGGGGGGGTGAGACTCCCTCCCACATTTACAGCACCTGTAAGTCAGGCTGCTTTGCCTGATTCACCTTGCTGTAATTCTGGGAAGTGCTCCCTCTGGTGGCCAACACAGGAAAACACGTCAAATTATTATTACATTTTTAATACTTTCCACCTTGTGGAAGAAAAAAAACATACGGCAAAAAAACGTAACACATATCTAAAAAATAAGTAACTTACTTCAAAAACAAAACATATTTGGTGACACATTCCCTTTAAGGTGTTATGGAGCAGAAAAATCAAAGCAGGACACCATTATAAACTCAAAGTACTAAATAAAGACACATACTAAGAACAGTATATCCATCAACAGTAAGTTGTTAACTGTTTCCAGGTATTAATATACAGTATTTCTTTAAAAAACAACTGAAAACAATAGAAAAGACAATGAAGATATATTACAAAGATGCCAGGCTTTATGTTTTGCAACTATATAACCATGTTAATACAAGGTGAAGACTCACGTTAATCCCAAAACCGGTCAGTTTCATAGATTTGTACCTGTCATATAATAGACATATAATAGACATGCAGTATAGATTTTATTTACATGAATATAAGTGCATATATAATATTACTTTGTAGATGCTAAAAGGTGTCTACTAGTCCTATTTGCCGCAGGTGACCCATGATTTAAGTACTGGAAAAAAAAATTGTATTATTGATATTGCATTAATTTTTATCTGCTCCAATGTCTATATCTGATGTTTCTTCTTAACTTAAAGCTTTGGTACCATGTTTTTTTTAATGTGTTTTTCCTATATTTTCAATTAAAAAACATCGTAAGAAGTGAGTATGAAATGTAATTTTATTATGAGATACCTTAATAAGGTTACAATAAATGGCATCTTTTAATTAACACCACTGACAAGTATGTAAAGGAAGAGGAAATTTATTTTGTACTGCAGCCAAATTGCAATTATCTATGAAAATAATGTGATGAAGTCAATGCTACAACTGTTTCATCTCTGAAATTTCTCTATATCTGATCTGCACTTGGAATCATTATGTAGTGCACACTGTTTACAATATACAAGTAACACATTAATGAAACAATATTTTTCTAAGAAGGGTTTACAATACTTATGATCCTATCTGCGGGGTATGTGTAACAAAATATTTTCTCTAGGAAAGTCCCATTATTTCCGTGATGTCATACATTTCAAAAACAAGGTAATAGTATCTGCTCATGTGTTACCCGACTTCATTCTTACAAGCCTGGTGTGGATTACATGGATTTATGCTACAAAAATAACAGCACAGCAGTTTATTTATAGTGTTAAGTATCAGAGGGAAATGCATTGTTGTCTCTGTTGTACAGTGCTACAGAATCATGAGATCTACTAGATATGAATGAGGCGGGGGAGGGAATAATTAATAACATTACAATGTTAAGTTCGTTACATGAGGTTGATGCCATCTATTTCAGCCTGATTTATATAGATGTGATTATGGAGCTTGTGGAAGATTATGAGTAGGCTTTACTTGGCTAATAATATAATTCATTGCCCAGTACATTTAGTGCTGTGTTACAGTGTACAGTGTACTTTTTAATTGTATACTTGTAGTCTCTAAAATTATTTTTGTTTCTACTTGTTTTACATAGTCATAATAATAATCTCTGCAGCACTTTACAATTCAGAGGGTACGAGTACAGACAATATCAGACAGTACATTGTGACCAGGGGCGTAACTAGGAAAGACTGGGCCCCATAGCAAACTTTTGACTGGGCCCCCGCTCTGCTGGGTATCACACAACCCCCCCCCCCTTGTAGATAGTGCCTCCCTATAGATTCCCCCACACAGTGTCCCCTATAGATAGCACCATACACAGCCCACTGTAGATAACGCCTTCCAGCCCCCCTGTAGATAACGTATTACAGCCGCAAATCCCCCCTGTAGATAACGCCATACAGCCCCCCTGTAGATAACGCCATACAGCCCCCTATAGATAACGCCATACAGCCCCCCTGTAGATAACGCCATACAGCCCCCCTGTAGATAACGCCATACAGCTCCCCTGTAGATAACACCATACGGACCCCCTGTAGATAACACCATACGGACCCCCCTGTAGATAACGCCATACAGCCCCCCCTGTAGATAACGCCATACAGACCCCCCTGTAGATAACGCCATACAGACCCACCCTGTAGATAACGCCATACAGACCCCCCCTGTAGATAATGGCATACAGACCCCCCCTTGTAGTTAACGCCATACAGACACCCCCTGTAGATAACGCCATACAGACCCCCCTGTAGATAACACCATACAGAACCCCCTGTAGATAACGCCATACACCCCCCTGTAGATAACGCCATACAGCCCCCCTATAGATAATGCCATACAGCCCCCTGTAGATAACGCCATACAGCCCCCCTGTAGATAACGCCATACAGCCCCCTGTAGATAACGCCATACAGACCCCCCTGTAGATAACGCCATACAGCCCCCCCTGTAGATAACGCCATACAGACCCCCTGTAGATAACGCCATACGGACCAACCCTGTAGATAACGCCATACAGCCCCCTATAGATAATGCCATACAGCCCCCTGTAGATAACGCCATACAGCCCCCCTGTAGATAACGCCATACAGCCCCCTGTAGATAACGCCATACAGACCCCCCTGTAGATAACGCCATACAGCCCCCCCTGTAGATAACGCCATACAGACCCCCTGTAGATAACGCCATACGGACCAACCCTGTAGATAACGCCATACAGACCCCCTGTACATAACGCCATACAGACCCCCCCTTGTAGATAACGCCATACAGACCCCCCTGTAGATAACGCCATACAGACCCCCCCTGTAGATAACACCATACAGAACCCCCCTGTATATAACACCATATAGCCCCCCTGTAGATAACGCCATACAGCCACCCTGTAGATAACGCCATACAGACACCCCCTGTAGATAACGCCATACAGACCCCCCCTGTAGATAACGCCATACAGCCCCCCCTGTAGATAACGCCATACAGACCCCCCCTGTAGATAACGCCATACAGCCCCCCTGTAGATAACGCCATACAGCTCCCCCTGTAGATGACGCCATACAGCCCCCCTGTAGATAACACCATACAGACCCCCCCTGTAGATAACGCGATATAGCCCCCCCTGTAGATAACGCCATACAGAACCTCCCCTGTAGATAACGCCATGCAGACCCCCCCCTGTAGATAACACCATACAGAACCACCCCCTGTAGATAACACCATATATCCCCCCCCCCCCCCCCAAAAAAAACGGCCTTTAGTTTGTCCTACAAAAGACATGCATCCGCTATTCACAGGATAGGGGATACATGTGCGATCGCTGGAAGCGATAAGGAGAACGGGGGACCGAAAGTCCCCGAAGTTCTCCATGACAAACCTCGGACTTCCGGCATCTGCGCAGTTCAATAAAAATGAAAGGAGCGCTGGTCACGCATGCGGACAAGCGCGACCAGTGCACAATTCATTTCTATGGTGCTGCCGACAGACCCCGGAAGTCCGAGGTTTGTCATGGAGAACTTCGGGGGACTTTGGGTCCCCCGTTCTCCTTATCGCTGGGCGTCCCAGCAATCCCACAGGTATCCCCTATCCTGTGGTTAGGGGATGCATGTCTTTTGTAGGAACAACCCCTTCAATGGCGTCGCGCTGTAGCAGCCATAGCGGCTGCTAGCGGAGCCTCCGGCCATGGGGGGGGAGTCGTGCCAGCGGGCGGCACGTGTCCCCTCATGCTCCGGGCCCCGTAGCAGCTGTAGTACAGCGGTAGTTACGCCACTGGGTCCCATATACCTCGCATAGACCCGTTGGCCATAAAAAGTTACAGAAACAGCAATGGAGCACCTAATCATCCTGTAATGACGGGGTAGGGAGACAGACAGGTGAGCCCTAATCTACCCGCCACTCAGTCCCTGCCTACTTGCAACGGCCCGTCCTAGGCAACGGCGTACAACTGGGCGACGGTCCCTACGCTCAATAAGTGCACGACAGACAAACAGACAAGGGTACACAGAAGCTAAGGGAAATGGGGCAGTTGCCCACGGCAACACAGTGAGCAACAAGAGTAGTGAACGAGCCGAGTCAAACCAGGAGTGCACGAGGTACAAATCGCAGAGCAGGAGCGTAGTCAGTAAAGTCAGGGTCAAAAATGAAGCAAGGTCAATAATCATAGCAGGAGCAGCAGAGCCACGAAACAGAAAAGAATCACAGGCAAAGGAGGAGCAAGAAATGCAGGTATAAATAGACAGATGGCGGGAGCTAGCTCCGTCTGGCCAGGCTGTGATAGGCTCTCCCACTCCTCAGCCTCCCAGCCTGACTGGTAGAAGATCGTGTCACTCTCTCAGACTTAGGAGCAGGTGCAGACTGATTACCCACGGGCGTCGACACAGAAGCTGTGTCTGGCAGATCCTTTACAGTACCCCCCCCTTTTAAGAGGGGCCACTGGACCCTTTCTAGGTGGACCTGGCTTATTGGGGAAGCGAAGATGGAACCTCCTGAGCAATACCCCAGCGTGAACATCCCGGGCGGGTACCCAAGTCCTCTCCTCAGGCCCGTATCCTCTCCAATGGACCAGGTACTGGAGGGAGCCTTGGACCATCCTGCTGTCCACAATCTTGGCCACCTCGAATTCTACCCCTTCAGGGGTGAGAACAGGGACCGGAGGTTTCCTCGAGGGAGCCAAGGACGGGGAGCAGCGTTTAAGGAGGGAGGAATGAAACACGTTGTGTACTCGAAAAGACGGGGGTAACTCCAGTCGGAAGGAGACAGGGTTAAGGACTTCAATGACCTTGCACGGCCCTATATATCGGGGAGCAAATTTTTTGGACGGGACTTTAAGGCGCAAATTTTTAGAAGATAGCCACACCAGATCCCCGACCACAAACAAGGGGTTAGCAGAACGTCTTCTATCTGCCTGAGTCTTTTGTATGCTCTGGGACGCCTCTAGGTTCTTCTGAACCTGGGCGCAGACTGTGCACAGTTCCTGATGAACGACATCTACCTCGGGATTGTTGGAATAACCAGGTGAAACGGAGGAGAACCGTGGATTAAACCCAAAATTACAGAAAAAGGGGGAGACCCCTGACGAGTTACTGACCCGGTTATTAAGGGAAAATTCGGCGAGGGGAATGAAGGAGACCCAATCATATTGACAGTCAGAGATAAAACACCTTAAATATTGTTCTAGAGACTGATTAATCCTCTCAGTTTGGCCATTAGTTTCAGGATGGAAGGCCGAGGAGAAGGACAGATCAATCTCCAACTTTTTACAGAAGGCTCTCCAAAACAATAAAACAAATTGTACCCCTCTGTCAGAAACAATATTGACAGGAACCCCATGGAGACGCAGGATGTGTTTACAAACAAGGCAGAGTCTATGAGAAAACGGCTCCAAAAACGTCCCAAGAAGTGTCCTGCACTTCTTTTGACGAGGCTGTAATTTTACGCGTCGTCTTTTGACAGCTGTCAAACGACGACGCGTAAATTACAGGTCGTCGGCACAGTATGTCGGCAAACCCATTCAAATGAATGGGCAGATGTTTGCCGACGTATTGGAGCCGTATTTTCAGGCGTAAATCGAGGCATAATACGCCTCGTTTACGTCTGAAAATAGGTCGTGTGAACCCAGCCTTAGAAGCGCACGCTCTCCTTCATCCAGCTCTGCGGATAGTGATGTAGAAACTTCCTCCTAACCAGACGACTGAAGGACAAACAGCTGATCCTTGGATCCTCTGGGAAGCTGATAGATGGTTTTCTTTGCTCCAAAATAATTTGCAGTGAGAGAAAAGCAAATAACAAAAACCACTGGGTGAAAACGTATTAACCAGTTAGATGCCCTGCATATATTTTAAAACTTACAAAATGATTTCTTGAATCAAAGCAGATCGGCCTGACTTGCAGGCTACATCAATTAATCCTCAGTGTATACGTCCGACTAGTTTTGCCTATTCCGGCTTCATCTTCATCGGGGGACATAATACTGAGGACACATTATTCCTTTATAAACCCCTAGTAAAATGAACTTCCGGGTCAAAAAGGTTGAAATGTTTCATATACATATTTACAAGCATTAAAAACATATATAACAACTATTTTAACCCCTTAAGGACGCAGCCACTTTTGGACCAAATGACACAGCCTCATTTTTTAAATCTGACGTGTGTTACTATATGTGGAAAGGACTTGGGAATGATTTTACCTATCCAAGCAATTCTGAGTTTGTTTTCTCGTGACATATTGTACTTTATGTTAGTGAAAAAATTTGGTTGATATATTTAATATTTTTGTGTGAAAAACACCAAAATTTAGAGAAAATTTGCAAAAAATTAGCATTTTCTAAATTCAAATGTATCTGCTTGTAAGAAAGATAGTTATACCACACAAAATAGTTACTAGCTAACATTTCCCATATGTCTAATTTAGATTGTCATCGTTTTTTTAACATCCTTTTATTTTTCTAAGACGTTACAAGGCTTATAAGTTTAGCAGCAATTTCTCACATTTTGAAGAAAATCCCATATTTTTAGGGAACAGTTCAGTTGTGAAGTGGCTTTTAGGGCCGTATATACTAGAAACCCCCACAAATGACCCCACTTTAAAAACTGCACCCCTTAAAGTATTCAAATCAGAATTCAGAAAGTGTTTTAACCATTTAGGCGTTTCACAGGAATGAAAGCAAAGTCGAAGGAAAATTTGCAAATTTCATTATTTATTTTTTTGCAGAAATTCCATTTTAATCAATTTTTCCTATAATACTTAAAGAGGCTCTGTCACCAGATTTTGCAGCCCCTATCTGCTATTGCAGCAGATAGGCGCTGCAATGTAGATTACAGTAACGTTTTTATTTTTAAAAAACGAGCATTTTTGGCCAAGTTATGACCATTTTCGTATTTATGCAAATGAGGCTTGCAAAAGTACAACTGGGCGTGTTGAAAAGTAAAAGTACAACTGGGCGTGTATTATGTGCGTACATCGGGGCGTGTTTACTACTATTACTAGCTGGGCGTTGTGTATAGAAGTGTCATCCACTTCTCTTCACAACGCCCAGCTTCTGGCAGTGCAGCACTGTGACGTCACTCACAGGTCCTGCATCGTGTCGGCACCAGAGGCTACAGTTGATTCTGCAGCAGCATCAGCATTTGCAGGTAAGTAGCTACATCGACTTACCTGCAAACGCCGATGCTGCTGCAGAATCATCTGTAGCCTCTGGTGCCGACACGATGCAGGACCTGTGAGTGACGTCACAGTGCTGCACTGCCAGAAGCTGGGCGTTGTGAAGAGAAGTGGATGACACTTCTATACACAACGCCCAGCTAGTAAAAGTAGTAAACACGCCCCGATGTACGCACATAATACACGCCCAGTTGTACTTTTACTTTTCAACACGCCCAGTTGTACTTTTGCAAGCCTCATTTGCATAAATACAAAAATGGTCATAACTTGGCCAAAAATGCTCGTTTTTTAAAAATAAAAACGTTACTGTAATCTACATTGCAGCGCCTATCTGCTGCAATAGCAGATAGGGGTTGCAAAATCTGGTGACAGAGCCTCTTTAAGGTTTTACCAGAGACATACAACTGAATATTTATTGCCCTGATTCTGCAGTTTTTAGAAATATCCCACATGTGGCCATAGTGTGCTAATCGACAGAGACAAAGGCCCCAGAAGCAAAGGAGCACCTAGTTGATTTTAGGGCCTTCCTTTTCTTAGATTATATTTCAGGCACCATGTCAGGTTAGAAGAGGTCTTGTGGTGCCGAAAAAAAAAGAAACACCCCAAATAATACCCCATTTTGTAAACTGCACCCCTTTAGGAATTTATCTAGGGGTGTAGTGAGCATTTTGACACCACAGGTGTTTCATAGATTTCATTAGAATTGGGCAGTGAAAATGAAAAATTACATTATTTTCCAATAAGATGTAGCTTTACCTCAAAATGACTAATTTTTTCAACAAATAAATGAGGAAAAGCAACCCAACATTTGTAAAGCAACTTCTCCACAGTATGGAAATACTGAACATGTGGTCATAAACTGCTATTTTTGGAAGCGGCAGGACTCAGAAGGGAAGGCACGCCATTTAGCTTTTAGAGCGCTGATTTTGCTGGATTAATTTCTCTGCACCATGTCGCATTTGTAAAGCTCCTAAGGTACCAGTACAGTGGAAACCCCCAAAAGTGACTCCATTTGGGAAACTACACCCCTTGAGGAATTCATCTAGGGGTGTAGTGAGCATTTTGACCCCACAGGTGTTTCATAGATTTCAATAGAATTGGGCAGTGAAAATGAAAAATTACATTATTTTCCAATAAGATGTAGCTTTACCTCAAGATTTTTAATTTTTTCAACAAATATATGAGGAAAAGCACCCCAACATTTGTAAAGCAACTTCTCCAGAGTACGGAAATACCAAACATGTGGTCATAAACTGCTGTTTGGACAAGTGGCAGAACTCGGAAAAGAAGGCACGCCATTTCGCTTTTGGAGTGCTGGATTGATTTCTCTGCACCATGTCGCATTTGTAAAGGTACCAGTGCAGTGGAAACCCCCCAAAAGTGACTACATTTGGGAAACTGCACCCCTCAAGGAATTTTTCAAGTGGTATAGTGAGCATTTTGACCCCACAGGTGTTTCATACACTGGGCAGTAAAAAAATAAAATGTAGATTTTTTTTCAAAGAAAATGTTGCTTTAGCCCCGAATTCATCATTTTCACAAGGGGTTAAAGGAGAAAAAGCACCCACAGTTTGTTACGCAATTTCTCCTGAATATGGCAATACCCCATTTGTGGAGATAAACTGCTGTTTGAGCACATGGCAGGGTTCAGAATGTAAAGAACACCATGAAACATCTGAGGCCTACTACGATGGCATCTACTGCCCTGTGTCATGAAAACAGAGGCTCTGGGGTGTCAAAACATTTGAAACCCAGAAAAGTGACCCCATTTAGGAAACTAAACCCCTCAAAGAATTCATCTAGCAGTATATTGAGAAGATTTACATTGTAATGTAACACCTTTCAAGGTATTTATCTAGGGGTATAGTGAGAATTTTTAAATTGTGAAGTGACAACCCTCTAGGTATTCATCTAGGTGTATAATAAGAAATACTTTCATTTTAGTAACTAAGGAGGGCAACCTAGAAAACCCGCAATGGAGGGAGAGGGAATGGCAGGTCCCACTACCAACCTACCCACCATTCCATAAAATCCAGCCCAAAAAATAAATCAAAGGCCTCAGCAAAAAAAGATTTGCTGAGACAACCGATCTCATCTGGATTTATTCCTCTCACCCAGATTTGCAACCTGGATGAGATAGACACTCCCTCGGGTCCTTAATATAGTGAGAATTTGTAGTTTTGTTTTAGGTGATTTTTTACAAATTTGAAACGATCAAATTTTAAATGGGGCTGGTCAGTAAAAAAAATAATAATTGATCATGGCCAATATGGGAGACAGAAAAGGTGAATGAAGAATAAATAAATTAAAAATCCAAGGAGGTATGATATATTTTGAAACATTGTTTCATACACAGGCCGGCATTTGTGGGACACGTCTCACAATGGTATGTGGTGTCCTTACGAATGTCTCGCTTGGCACACACACTGCATTTTTTTGGGTGGCTTCTGGTTTTTTTTCAGTGGGGGGGACTTCTGTGGGGAAATGCTGGCCGGGAATTACCCTGCTGACGAAAGAGCTGGATGAACTGCCCTCCCCTTCCTGGTCAGCAAATATCAGGGACTTGATGACCTTTTCCTGAAATTACAGGAACGTATCTCCACTGCCGGCATATCTGCAGAGGACAAAGTCGTTGTATAAAGCCATCTGTGTAAGATGCACAGACAGCTTTTCATACCATACCTTGGTCTTGCGCATGGCGCTGTATGGTTTTATGACCTGGTCAGACAGGTCAACACCACCCATATATTTGTTGTACTCCTGTACACAAAATGGTTTTGGAACTTGGGTGGTGGATCCGCGTACAGGGACAAGGCTGCCTCTGCTGTCGAGAATGCTGGTCAGTATAAGGACGTCCCTTTTATCCTTAAACTTCAGGAGGTACAGATCGTCGCTGCAGACAGCTCTGCTCTCTCCTAATTTTAGTATCTGACCCGGCAAAGTTTTTGGGAGGCCCTTCTGATTTTTGCGGATTGTTCCACATGCCAAGGTGGATCTGGACGAGAGAACTTTTAGCAATGGGATACTATTGTAAAAGTTGTCCAGATATAAATGATATCCTTTGCCGAGCAAAGGATAAACAAGATCCCATATGATCTTTCCACTAATTCCATGGAAGGGGGGCATTCTGGGGGATCTATATGGGAGTCTTGCCCCTCATATACCCTAAAAGAGTGGGTGTAACCGGTGGCACTTTCACAGAGTTTGTACAGTTTTATGCCGTACCGGGCTCTTTTATTGGGTAGATACTGCCTGAAGTGCAGTCTACCCTTGAAGCTCACTAATGATTCATCCACCTAAATATTTTTTGGGGGGGTATAAACTTGGAAAAAACTTTGGGAGTAGTGGGCAATTAACGGTCTTATTTTATATAGCCTATCAAAATGTGGGTCCTGTGGGGGTGGGCACTGACTATTGTCATTGGAATGCAGGAAGTTTAGGATGGGGGGTGTTATATAAAATATCAGGGGACCAATAGTCTCTAATACTGGGCGTTTTTACGAGACCAAAACTTAAAAATAATCCCAAAAACTTCCGCAATTCCACTGTGTTTGTGGGGGTCCAATTTTGGCTTCTCCCATAAAAAGAGTCGGGGTTCTGGGAGATAAATAGTTCCGCATAGATGTTGGTCTGGTGGACCATTAAATCTAAAAGGGCATCTGAAAAAAAAACTTTTAAATAATCAATGGGGCTGAAACCCGTAGTGTCAATTTGAATGCCTGAGGGGGCTGTAAATCCAGGCACCTGGGGGGTATAATTGTCCACAGCTTCCCATGTCAGCTCAGGCAGAGCAGGACCTATGGCTCTTCTGCGCCGACGGGGAGGGGTGGGTTGCAGACTCAGAGTCGCTGGATGCGGATGAAGATGAAAGCACGAACCTTCACTTGTGCTGTCCGTATCAGAACACATTTCATATGCTTCCTCGGATGTGAAGACTCTTTTTTTTAAAACTTTTCTTAACAAAAAATAAACTGTGCTACTCTCAACTGCGGAATGAGAACAGACCAGCGACCCTGCTTCAATGAGTAAGGGTACCCTACCTACCAGGGGAAAATCTAAATGAGACGTGGCATTGCTACCTAACAGGGGACTCGGGCAGTGGGCGACCAGGTACTGCGACAGGTGATAGCTGGGCACAGATCACAGCACGGCAGAAGGACACTGTGGGTGACTGAAATTATATAATTATATATTTGATAACCAGTGGGCACCAAAGGGGTTGATCACTGGTCAGTGGGCACAAAAGGGGCACAAAAGGGGCAGATCGCTGTTGTTTTTTTTTTGTTTTGTTTTTTAACAGTCTTCCACTGTATTCTCACTGGCTTCCGACTCTGGCAAGCTCTCTGACAGAAATGAGTTTGTCAGAGCCGGAGATGCCGGCAAAACAATCCTCCTGCACTGTGATTGGCCAGTCTGATTGGTCCTGTGCCGCGAGTCCTGCTCGGCAACTGTCTATGACAGATGCGATCAGGACGCTGTCACCGTGTCTGCTGACATGGTGACAGTTTAAAGCTTGGGCGTAGCTGTACGCCCAAGTGCGGGGAAATCACTTTGATTCCGGACGTACAGTCACGCCCAATCGCGGGAAGGGGTTAAAATAAAACTATTTATATCCAGCTCAATGTTCAAACCTTGCACTGTCATTGTTTTCAAAAGTCATTGATGCCCCAGTGTCCAGGTCAAATGTTTAATTTCTGATAAGCACTTCTTTAAACGATAATATCTTCGCAACCGCTTTGACTATCACAACTATATTTTTTTTTTTACAAGATTTATGAGGCTTTAATTTTCTAGATTAGTTTAATTAATTCCATGTTTTAAATCTTTATTGAGCAGACAAGTCACAAAAAATGTGAAAAAAACCACTGAATTTTTTTGTATATTTATCTGTTATTTATGTGTGTGTGTGTGTGTGTGTGTGTGTGTGTGTGTGTGTGTGTGTGTGTATATATATATACACACACACATAAATAACAGATAAACATACAAACATACAAATAACAGATGAATATACAAAAAATATTCACACGCCCGCACGCACGCACGCACGCACACACACACACACACACACACACACTGCAGCCCAAAACTTTCAGTACCTTATCTGCCCAGACAACAAGCACACTGGCTCCGTTATCTTTGGGCAGAAGCCGGCGGAGGGAGGAGAGGTGAGGTGCCGTCCTTCCCGGGGGGGGGGGGCGAAGGGTAGGAGAGAGAAAAGTGCAGACTGCTTCATTGTGAGCAGAGCTGCACTTGTAGCTTTAGTTTCATTTAAAAAAAAACACGTTTGTTTTATGAAACTAAGTCAAAGAGGTGTCAGCATTTGTAGATAGAGCTGGCACATAGATTAGTGCAGAGCTGCTCACGCTAAAGCAGCTTCTAAACTCATTAAACCCCGATGCACGCTGCAAATGTCTATATACGTGCTAACTGCACGGGGCATCGGCAGTTACAATGTATATAGCCGTATGTCAGTCGTGAAGGGGTTAAACGTCCTTCCCGTCCGCCCCACCTACTGCAGTCCAGAAGATAGACCACATTCACACAGTTACAATCAATTCTTTCCCTTAACTGGTATCGCGTTTTTCCTTCACTGTTTGGAAATAAAATAAAAACTATTAACGGACAGTGCTGATTTTTGCAGAGTTTTATATTTTATATTTCTTCATTATTGCATGCAGCTCCGAGACTAACCACATTGTTAACCATTTTCTTTACAGCTTGGATACAAGACTCAGTTTTGTATCGTTTGTTTGAGCTTTTGTTCTGAATTTGCTCTACCATTACATACATTATTCAAGTTGCGATATGCACATTCATGGCGATACCGACAGTTTGTCAAAAACCGAGATTGGTTGTTATTTTTTTTTTTTATCACATTTGTTTTTATTGAGTTTTTCAAATCGAACATACAAGTAAGCAGGAATTAAGCTTACTTACAAAACTTAACATAGTAAAAATAGAAATAAATTTACATAACTTAACATAACAAAGGTATCAGTACAATATCATAGCTTTGTGTACAATAAATCATTATGAACAATAAAACAATATGTAAGGGAATACATCATGGAATCTCAATGGTATTTTTGCACAATAATATATGGTTTGTATGTGTGAATATCCATAAATCTAGTGTATCGCATTACAATACTGGCTGGAGGTCCAAACATCCCACATGTTGTCAAATGAGCTTTTTTTATTTAAGGAAGAGGCGATCATAGATTCAAACCAGCAGTTGTTGTTTATTCCCTGAATAATTTCTGACAAGGATGGTATTTTATTGGTTTTCCAGTATTTTGCTATTTTGAATCTAGTCACTATAATAGTGTGTAGGATAACTGCTCTGTGAGTGCGATCATACTTATCGGCACCAATTGCCAACAAGCATAATGGGGCATCTAGGATAATTGGGTATCCACATATATTTGACAGAAAACGACCCATTTTTCTCCACACTTCCAGGATATGTGGACACTTCCACCAGATGTGCAACATAGTGCCTGTATTGCTACATCTCCAACACTCTTTTGATTCTTCATAAAATTTATGAAGTTTCTCCGGGGTGAGGTACCATCTATACAACAGTTTTCTGGCTGTTTCGATATGATTAGTACATCTGGAGATCGATGAGACAGCATAGAAGGCCGAGTTCCATTGATCTTCAGATATAGTGACCTCAAGATCATGTTCCCACTTTTGTTTGTATATATGCAAGTCATTTGGGAAGGAGTTTAGTAAAAATTTATAACATTGGGAGATATTACCTCTGGAGGATGAGTTATTTGCTAACCATTTGCTTAATTTGGATTCTGATGTTGGGAGAGGTTTGGGTATGGATGTCAGTGCATGCCTAATTTGTAGATATTTATAAAAGTCATGTTTCTGAATATTGTACATTTGGGCCAGAGTTTGGAAGGGTATCAGGATGTCATTTTCCCATAAATCGGACATGTGGAGTAATCCATTAGCCATCCAAGTGGAGATGTCAAGATCTGGAATGAGAGCCATCAGTAGTGCAGTACTAGAATTCTCATAATCCGTAGAATACAGGCTATGTTTAATAACTAGGTGGTGCCATAACTCCGTGATTGCCCTTATTGTAGGATGTGTGGACCTCATATGGTTCCCAAATAAAGAGGAAGCAGATAGGGATATTGCTAATGAGTGCCTTCCCAATACAGATGATTCAATGGAAACCCAGTGTTTAGAAGCATCCTGTGACCATAACGATTTTAATTGGTCGAGTATAGCGGCTCTATAGTATTGTAATAGAGTGGGGCATCCCAATCCCCCCTCACGCATGGGTCTGTAAAGAATATCTGCTTTAACTCTTGATTTGGTTTTCCCCCATACGAATCTCATTAAGATGGATTGCAGTTTATTTATGAAAGCGTTTGTCACAAATATGGGAACATTCCTAAAAGTGTAGAGAATCTTAGGAAGAGTTAACATTTTGATGGCAGCTATTCTACCTAACCAAGAAACACCGTGGTGTTTATAGTTATGTAGGTCCTCAATGATTTTCTTGTGGAGAGGAATATAATTTTGGTCAAACAATTTTGAGACTGGAAATGTTAGATTAACCCCTAGATAAGGCAGGGCGTCTTCAACCCATTTGAAGGGGAATGATGCTTTAAGTTGTGCTACCATTTTCTGGGAAAGCCCCATATTCAGAATTTGTGACTTAGAAGTGTTTATTTTGTAGTAAGACGCATTACTAAATTCTGATAAAACTTTACTTATTTCTGGAAGGGATGTGGTTGGGGAAGAGCATATTATTATTACATCATCCGCGAACAGACCTATACGGTGTTCCTTTTTCCCTATTGTGATTCCGGAAATTGAACTAGAAGACCTTATTTTCTCAGCCAGAGGTTCCATTAAAAGCGCAAAAATTAAAGGGGACATGGGACATCCCTGTCTAGTTCCATTTGTAATGTCAAAGCGTGAGGATAAAAATCCGGCTGAGTATACGGAGGCGGAAGGACCGGAGTATAGAGCTAAAATGGCTTTCCCAAACGGGCCCACTATTCCTATTTTATCCAGAACCGACTCTAGATAACCCCAATGGATCCTATCAAAGGCCTTCTCTGCATCTAATGATAGGAGCAGAGAAGGGGTGTTATGCGTTTCTGCATAGTGAAGGATGTTGATTAGTCTTCTAGTTCTATCTACCGTTTGTCTATTTTTAATAAATCCTACTTGATCAATATTGATTAGAGAAGGAAGGATATCAACCAGCCTGTTGGCCAACACTTTTGAATATATTTTCAAATCGCAATTTAGCAAAGAAATTGGTCTAAAATTTTCGGGCCTATCAGGAGATTTGCCTGGTTTCGGGAGGGTAATTATTAGTGCTTGTAGCATTTCTTTAGGAAAACGACCTGAAATAGTGGCCTGATTGAACATTGATACTAGGTGAGGGGCTATAATCTGAGAGAACTGTTTATAATATTCGTTTGTTAGACCGTCTGGTCCGGGAGATTTATTAATCTTGAGTTGTTTAATGACATTTTGTACCTCTGATAATGTGAATTGTGCATTAAGGAGTGTCATTTGATCACTCGGGATCGACGGTAAATTGACCGAATCTAGAAAGCGATCTATAAGTTGCTGCGTAGGTTGTTTGGTGAGAGGATCTTTGTTTAAATTGTATAAATGACCATAATATTCAGCAAAGGCTTCAGCTATCCCCTGTGGTTTTAAGATTTTATCCCCAGATGGTTTAAAAATATAGGGTATTTTAGCCTTCAAAGTTTTGTTTTTAAATTTATTAGCTAACATCTTCCCAGCCTTATTACCCTGCCAGTAATAGATCATTCTGCTCCTTCTCAGGGCGTATTCACACTTGTGGTATAACAATTGGTGAAGTTGTGTTCTTAATTGTTTTAATTCGATTGTTAGACCTCTCGTGGTTCTCTTTTTATTAAGATCTTCTAATTTCTTAATTTTAAGCAACAATTCTTCTGTTTTAGCTAATCTTATTTTCTTTGCTGTTGCCGCAATTTTGATAAGGTGACCTCTGATTACTGCTTTGTGTGCACACCAGTTGTTAAAGGTGGACGTGTCATCCGGTTTGTTAGTTTCGAAAAAGTCAGTCAACGCTTTGTTTATCTGTGCATTGTATTCCTCTTTGTTTAGTAAGGAGTTGTTTATGCGCCAGGGGGAGGTGGGAACTCGATTATATTGCTCATTAATAGAGATAGAGACTGGGGCGTGGTCCGACCAAGTGATTGTCCCGATGCTAGGGTTGATCACACGCTGGAGTAACCATTGGTCAGCAATAATAAAGTCAATTCTAGAATAGCATTTGTGGGGGTGAGAGAAAAAAGTATAATCTCTTTCTGAGGCATTACAAGTTCTCCATGTGTCATAGAGATTTCCCCTGAATAAAATGTTATAGATATCTGTGTTTTTTTCTTTTGGCTTGCTCCTACTCTTATCTAATTGAGGAGTCAGTACTTTATTGAAGTCCCCACATAGTATTAGGGAACCAAATTTATTATTCTCAATTCGTTTAAGTAGACGTTTGAGAAATCTGCCTTGATGCTTATTAGGAGCGTATAGTGAGACCAAGGTGTATTTCTCATTGTTAATGAGGCACTGTATGATTACAAACCTATCACATTTATCATAAGTTACTTGTATAAGTTGAAAGGCCAAAGAATTTTTGATAGCAATCAACGTCCCCTTTTTCTTGCCTAAGTTTGGGGTACAAAAAATATGGGGGAACTGTGCATTTTTAAGCCTGTGGGTGTCTTTCCCCAGGAGGTGTGTCTCTTGTGCACATAACACATCACATTTCAGCATTTTACATTCTTTCCACATGAGAGAGCGTTTGAATGGACTATTAAGGCCCTTCACATTCAAAGATGATATTTTAAAGACCATTATACCCTAAGAAAGATCGATACTGTGTACTCTTGTAGCATACCTGATCTCTAAATATCTCCCCTACGTGAGTAATATTATGTGAGTGAGGACCACTCATCTCCGTTATTCCCCGACAAGAAAGACTATATGTACATAACGTATTTTTCTTATCAATCAGTAGTGATACCTTGTAACATAAAAACCTGAGAACACATATGAAAATATGTTCAAATATATCTAGCCAACTCCTTGTAAAGATAGTTGGCCTCATGGGGGGGGGGGAAGAGACACAACACGTGTAACATAAGTGCCTTCCTAGCCCACATGGTTATTTAAAGGCACAGTACAGCCTGCAGCAATAAGATTATCAAAAAGAAAAAAAAAAGGATATCAGACAACACCGTGAGTTCCTTATTCTGGATTCAACAGGGAGTCCAAAATTCTTGCTGGGCCAATCTCCTCTATATTCAATCAGATTGAATTCAGGGATTCTTAGGAGATCCAACCTGTGTCCATTCCTGGGATAATACCGGTGGTTTCTTTTTCGCCATCATTTGATGATCTCGAGGCTGAAAGTCGGGAAACCATTTTGCTAGAAGAGACGCTGCTTCTTTGGGTGTGTGAAGGACATGGTTGGCTCCATTTTTCGTGATGAGGAGCTTGACCGGGTAACCCCATTTATAGGGAATTTCTTGGTCACGTAGATGCTTTGTGAAAGGCGCAAATTCTCTTCTGCGATTCATCGTGGTTGGTGATAAATCTGCGTACAACGAGATGCCCACAAACCGCTCAGGGATGTCGTTATTTTTAAACGCCGACTTCAAGATGGCCTCTTTTGTTTGATAAAAATGAATTCTTGCCAGAACATCTCTCGGCGTTGTTTGCGGTAGATGTTTGGGTTTTGGCAATCTGTGTACTCTATCAATCATCAAATCTCTTTGATCCGCCTCTGGGATTAAAGCAGTAAAATAATCAATCAGGAACTCTCTGAGTTGCGCTGGCGTGATGGATTCCGGTATACCGCGGAAACGAATGTTGTTCCTTCTGGAGCGGTCTTCCAAGTCAGCCAATTTTAATTTTACTGCTAGCATGTCTTCATCTGTCTCATTTTGAGCGTCCACCAAAGTATTAAAAGCAGAGGAAAATTCATCCATTTTTGTTTCAAGATGAGCTGTGCGATCACCAATATCTCTAATGTCTTTAGACAGTGTGGTAAAGGCAGTTTGGAAATCGTTTTGCATGGATGTCCTTAATTCTGACAATAGACTCCTCATATTAGATAAGGTGATGGCTGATTCATCAGACGGGCTGCTTTCCCTAGATTTCCCCAGATTGGGCACACTAGGAGGGAGAGAGACTGACCTGAAATCCAGTGCATACAGCTTGTCTGGTGTGCTTGAAGATCCTTCCACACTTGGACTGCCTGCTGTGCAATGTGCTGCCTGGGAGAGGATAGGAGCTCCTAGGACCGGAGCGTTTTCCTGCAGAGTGTGGCCGGCGCCATTTTGTGAGTTTCCTGCCGGGGGATAGAAGGACGTGAGTTTAACCGGGGCAGCCGGTTTAGATCTTCCTCTCACCATCCCTGCTGCTTTGTGGCTACTTCAGGAGTCTCCGGGTATATTTTTGTGTCGGTATCCGACCTTTAAGGGTGGTTATGAGCCGCTTTATCTGAGGCTAGGAGAGGAGCTCAGACTTATGTGACCGCTCTCCTCGGCATCCGGACACACCCCGATTGGTTGTTATTATACGAAAAACATACACCCTTTCTAAATGTTAAACTCGCACCAACTCTTGAGCTAGCACCTGGATGCTACCTTGATTAAAAGTTTTGTGGTAACATCACGTTTAACCAGAGGCCTATATCCTTCATACCAAGCTTAAAGTGTAGCTAAACATTTGACAAACTTCTGACATGTCGTAGTGACATGTCAGAAGTTTGGATTGGTGGGGGTCCGAGCACTGAGACCCCCACTAATCGCTAGAACGAAGCAGCTGAAGTGCTCGTGTGAGCGCTTAGCCGCTTCGTGTCTGTTCGGCTATTTCCGGAAAAAAATGTATCTGTGTACGGACTCAATAAAATGTCTATGAGCCCGTACACCGATACATCGGCTTTCCGGAAAAAGCAGAACAGACACAAAGCAGACACGCAATCTTGCTGTGAATGACAGCACAGCGTGATCTCACGAGATCACGCTGTGCTGTGTGAGTAAGTCCCACAGAAACTTTACCAAAGTGTCGGGAGTGTGAATAGGCATTGAATCCTGGCTGGAGGCAATATCTATTCACTCTCAAGACACAGTAAAGTTACTGTGGGTGCATGTGACAGCACAGCGTGATCTCGCGAGATCACACTGTGCTGTGAGTACAGATGGACATGAAAGGAGAGACGTGTATGACACTGATTGGTCAGTGTCATACACTTCTCTTTATAATGCCCACTTGGTCAAAAGTTAAAAAACGCCCAGTTGGGCATTAACAAACTAATTACCATAAATCTAAAATTATTCATAACTTGCTCAAAAATTATCATTTTTCAAAATAAAAACCACTGTTGTTATCTACATTACAGCGCCTATCAGATCAGGTAAGGGATAGGGCATTTATAAACTGGTGACAGAGCCTCTTTAAGACTTGGATGAACTGCCATTTTCTGGCGGAATGACTCGTCATAAAAGAACCATGCCATTCCGACAAAAGTTCCGTAAGCCTCCAAAACTGCATCCAGATGCTGAAAGAGCCCACATCTATCAGGACATTTCTCTCCAAGAACACTTGAATATATGCAATATGCCTGTAACCAATTAAAGATTGACCTCAGCATTAACCGCCGTCTCTCAATCTCCTCTGCTCTGTCGTCCGTCTTTTTATACTGCTTTACATCCTTAACATTAGGAAGCAATGACATATCAATATATTCATTACGCCATATTTTCTCTTTAACCCCTTCCCGACAATTGTCGTATACAAATGTCATGGAAAGCCAGTGCTTCCCGCAAATTGCCGAATCCATACGACAAATGGATGGCACGGGCTCAGAAGCTGAGTCTGTGCCATCATCCCCCAGTGTCAGCTGTATGTTACAGCTGACACCCTGCTGTAATGGCGTGGACCGAAGTTAGCTCCGATCCCTGCCATTAACCCCTTAAATGCAATGGTCAAAAGCGACTGCTGCATTTACGGCGTTTGTAGCCAATCGACCACCCCAGTGAAAAAATCGCCAGGGTGCCGATGGCTGCAATGGCAACTAGAGGCCTAACACTGGCCTCCCGGTCTGCCTAGTATGGAAGCCCCCTAGGTCTCACCTCGAGGAGTGGCCTAAAAGGCTTCCGGTACCGATGGGAAGATGGCACAGGCTCAGAAGCTGAGCCTGCATCATCAGTGGTGGGTGTCAGCTGTATGTTGTATCGCTGCGTTCGTAACAGCCTGAACTATAAAAATATTATGTTATTTATCCTGCGCGGTGAACGCCTAAAAAAACAAAACTAAAAAACAATGCCAGAATTGCAGTTTTCTGGTCACCTTGCCTTACAAAAATCAGAATAAAAAGTGATAAAAAAGTTGCATGTATCCAAAAAATGGTACTTATAAAAACTATAGTTAGTCTCGCAAAAAACGAGCCCTCATACAGCTCCGTCGATGAAAAAATGGAAACGTTATGGCTCTCAGAAGATGGCGACAGAAAAAATACATTCCTTTTACAAAAGTAATTTTATTGTGCAAAAAGTTGAAAAACATAAAAAAGCGCCATAAATTTGATATCGCCAGGATCGTAATGACCCGCGACAAGTTAACATGTAATTTATAACGCATGGTGAAAGCTGTATAAAAAACAAAACCAAAAAAACTATGCCAGAATTGCTGTTTTTTGGTCACCTTGCCACCCAAAAAGAGTATAGAAAAAGATAAAAAAGTTGCACGTACCCAAAACGAAGAGGCGATTTATCAAGGCCCTAAAATTAGGGAACCAGGAAGGGGAGGGCCCAAACATATCTGCTGGAAGCGAGGGTGCCCGCATTATACCAGGACAACACTTCCCAACAAAATTCCCCACACTGAAAAGGTGCGGTATGTGTACCAAACAAGGGATAAGAATTTACACCATTTATCAGTGCGACACTGGATTGCTTCACAGCGTTACACACATCTATGGATTATTTTATTGTTTTTTTTACCCCATTATTATACCACCTGATTATGCCCTGATGTACTGTGCCCAGCTTACATATACCCCCACATTAAAAACTGAAATACCAGTAATACTCCAAACAAAACTACTACAAACCAAAATCCGTGCTTAAAAATCCAAATGGCACTGCCTCTCTTCTGAGCCCTACACTATGCCCAAACAGCAGTTTACTTCCACATATATGGCATCGCAATACCCGGGAGAAACCTTTTAAAAGATGTTGGGGTGTGTCTCTCTAGTGGCACAAGCTGGGCACAACATATTAGCCACTGAAATGGCATATCTAGGGGAAAATTGCAATTTTTACTTTGCACCATCCACAGCGCATTCATTTATGGAAAAGACCTGTGGGGTGAAAATGCTCACTACACCCCTCAATAAATGCCTTGAGGGGGTGTAGTTTGCAAAATGGGTTCACTTCTCAGGGGTTCCTTTTATTATTTCACGTCAGAGCCTCTGCAATTGTGAACCAATACTTTATATGTCGCCAAATTAGGCCTCAATTTCGCATGGTACTCCTTCTCTCCTGAGCAGTGTTGAATGTCCAGGCAAAATATTAGGGCCATAGGAAATAACAGCATAATAATTAGAGAGCTGTCTTTTTATGGTGGCATAACCTGGGCACCACATATTGGCATATTTCTGGAAAAATTGCCATTTTCACTCTGCAACATCGAGTGTACACTAATTTATGGAAAACAGGTGGGGGGTTAACATCCTCACTACACCACTAGGTGAATACCTTGAGGGGTGTAGTTTCCAAAATGAGGTCACTTCTGGGGTGGGGGGGGTTCCAGTGTTTTGGTCGTACAGGGGCTTTGGAATAGCGACATGGTCTCAAGAAACCAATGCAGCAAAATCTGCGCACTAAAAGCCAAATGGTATTCCTTCCCTTCTGAACCCTACCGTGTGCCCAAATAGCAGTTTATGACCACATATGAGGTATTTCCGTACTCTGGAGACATTGCTTTATAAACGTTGGGGGGCTTTTTTTCTTTATTCCTTGTGGAAATTGTTTTTTTTTTTAGCTAAAACGACAACTTATTGGAAAAAATTTACTTTTTTCATTTTCACGTCCAAATTCTAGTAAAATCTATGAAACACCTGTGGGGTCAAAATGCTCACTACACACCTAGATGAATTCCTTGTGGGGTGTAGTTTCCAAAATGGGGTCTTTTTTAGGGTGTTTACTTTGTTTTGGCATCACAAGACCTCTTCAAACCTGACATGGTGCCTAAAATATAATCTAATAAAAAGAAGGCCCCAAAATCCTCATTGCTTCTGAGGCCTGTGGTTCAGTCCATTAGCACACTAGGGTCTCATGCGGGATATTTCTCAAAACTGCAGAATCTGGGCAATAAATATTGAGTTGCGTTTGTGTTACAGAAAAAAAAAAGGATTAGAAATGAATTTCTGCACAAAAAAAAAATGAAATTAGTAAATGTTACCCCTACATTGCTTTAATTCTTGTGAAACGCCTAAAGTGTTAAGAAACTTTCTAAATGCTGTTTTGAATACTTTGAGGGGTGCAGTTTTTAAAATGGGGTGATTTTTGGGGGTTTGTATTGTTTGGGCCCATCAAAGCCACTTTACAACTGAACTGGTCCCTGAAAAAAATCGTCTTTTGGGAAATTCTTGAAAATGTAAGAAATTTCTGCTAAAGTTCTAAGCCTTGTAACGTCCTAGAAAAAATAAAATGATGTTAAAAAAACAATGCAAATATAAAGTAGTGTGAAGGATGATTTATTTGCTTATATTCTCTGTATGAAATTACATTGTGAATTATCAAGCAGGATGCCGAATTACTAAGATATGTATTATGTGAAAGTGATGATAATGTTTAAATGATTTAGTTTCGTGCAGCAGCCATCTTGTCTGGAGTTCCCATTTTGGTTTTATTGTAGTGAATAGGAAAGTCATTGTTCCTTTAATACAAGTAATGTTGATTTCGTATGTTTTATCTTTGACCTTGGTTCCCATGCGAAGATGGACAGGCAGGGAGATGGGAGGATGGCAAGTATGCGTGAGGGAAGGTCTCCCCCATCTCCACGAGAATATTCTGTCCAAGAGAGAGATAAGACACCTGTAAACATAATGTGTGAAGTATTATAATGATGTATCTGGGATGTATTTTATTGTATGCTTTTTACTGAATAACAAATATTGTTACATTGTCTCTGATTGGTTTACCTCAAGCCTACACCCCTTCTGAATTTCAGTTTAACAGTTTGAGTTTGGTAATAAATCCTTCAGAGGAGCATTTTGAACATTTCAGCATGTCTGTGTGTTTTCTTCTCCTCTCTCGATATATATCGGTGAAATATCCTAATTAGGATACTGACTAATGGAGTCTGGCCTTGAGAGTCTATTTGGACTCGTATAAATTTCAGTCTAATATTTTTTGAGCGATGGATTTCCTCGACAGTAATGGTGCCGATAAAACCCAGGAAGATTGCACGTCTGATAAGCTGTCACTGGAGAGGTCTGGCTTTGCATCTGTGAATTACAAAAAACCGCGGTAGGTAAGGAGCTTATTCTTACACCATTCACACATGTATTGCGTAAGCCTTGGAATCTAGCTGTCAGACGTCACTTCTTTATGGACGAGGCTCCTTAGTCAGAACGGGTTGAAAGATGGATCCAAAAAGGTATGTTGAAGCTTTTTGTGTGATGAAGGATTGCAGGTGTGTACGTGATCTTAAACTGTTGATATGAAAGACATGAGAGAATTTTTGCCAGCAATTATATTGTTAACCAGGAAAATTGTAAGACCTCCGCCTTTGGAATGCAGTGACGTAGCGCATGGCGGAGAGAAGTCGTAACTCACATGTGAAGTATTTGAAATGAAAAGATTGTAGTCTGGACTGTGAGGAAAAAACAAAACTTCTGCTTGCTGCTTTGTTTTAGCGTAATTTGTTATTTAGTTGTGTAAAATTGTTGAGGATTAATAGTTGATCTGTTACCCGTTTGTCTGGGATTATAGTTGGGAGGTACTGACTGGTATTGGCTCAGACCCATAGACAGTTGGATAGTTGTGAGTAATATCATGTAGTACCACAGGGGCTTCAATGGTTAAGTCCTGATAATGTAGAATCCAGTGCAAGGAGAAGCAATTGTGTCTATATTGAATTTGCACTCAATACCATTACCCAGTGCAACAGGGAAAACTTTGAATACTGTATTAGAAAATCATTTATATTTTCCTAACGCATTGCCAGACAGTGATATTGTGTGTAAGGGTCCATAAACCAGTTGCATGCATTGCCAGACTGGCATAAGGTGGGAATCAGTACAGACTGATTTCTAGCACATGATAATCCGGCATATACACTTTGATGTAAAATAACATCCAAGTAATTAAGTCTGTAGTAGTATAACATCAGACCGCTGGATTGAATACCGTTGTAATATAACATCCTGTATTCAATGAATGACCCTGACACTTATCCCAGGTGCCACCTGTGTCGTAGTAGTAATTACAGTGAAGAACATTGGTATTGGATCAGACCCATAGCCCGTAAAGAAATTATCACCAACATACATAACAGCCCCCTAAACTACAACCCACAAAGTGAACGACTGAGCGGGGTGGATAATATATATATGTTACCAAATATAATTTGCATGTGAAACCATTGCAAAGTGCTAGAGGAAAGAGTTTGGGATATATGCTACATCACAGGCTGTATGAACTGAAAGACACACCCCGGCAGCAAGTGTTCTGCATAAGTGAAGTGACCAACACCTGCTTGAATCAATGGAGGTTCATGAATGTCGATTGTGTTGAAGAATTTGCTCTTGTAATTGTTGATTGGCAGCATTTTGTCTGTTCTTGATGTTCAATACAGTGAGGGATCAGAGGTTCCTACTGCTAGAATGTCTGGAGGAACGACTTTTGATATCGTATTGGTAAGACAGTCTAGGAGATAGACTGGTCTGAGATATCTGTTGGCAAACGTGGCGTAGCCTGTTTGCCTGGATGTGGGGGATTTACCGGAAATCACCCTACTGCTCTCCGACCATGGGGTCAGGAGGAAGTTGGACAAAGATGCTTTGGGGCACTGGTCCCGGCCAACATTAGAATGAGCAAAAGGAGCTGGGGCTTTAATTGTAAAGTATGTGAAGGCAAAATAACACACTGTAAAAAAAATTGTTGAAGAGGCTGGCAGCCGTAAGAAGGATGTTTGCATGTGATCAGGTGATTACAGGTAGTTACAAGTAAGATGATGTGAGAAAGAACAATTTAAATACAGGTGTAAATTTTCATTGGAAGAGTGAAGAAAACGGAGTGTGATCTGTGTGATGTGTGTAATGTAACATGTCTGAAGTTTGAAACTAATGGCCACAATAAAAGCAGAACTATATTGTATGTTTCCTATTTTTAACAGCAGTAATGTCTAAAAATGTTAGTGTTTTGTGTATGGGGTTAAAATCAGTTCCACTTTTTTAATTTTTTATGCAACGTGTCTTATCTTCGCTCACGCGCAGTCGTCTGTAACTACACCAAGCGAGAAAAATATTACAGCCGGCTGGATCTGTTTGTAAAAAGATAAAAGCTATACTGCAGATTAATGTGTTATAATGTGATAAGATTTAATGTTGGAATGTTTTGATGTTGATTCAAATGAATTAAAATACAGATATTGTGAGACACGGGGTTTTGAAAATGTATGTGCCCCCTCTGTTCCCTATTCTTATGTACAGCTTATTGGTTTGCAGTAATTAATATTACCAGATATATTATTTTCTGTGTTATTGAATAACTAATTACATTTGTCTTGTTTTTTTGTTTTCACACATGAGGCACGTGCTATGGTGCTGCCTAAATGTTATTTTTGAAAATGTGAGATGTTTTACAGGTAAATGGTTGCAGGTTATTTTAAAGATAAAATGTATTTTTGTCAGGAGAAAGTAATCTTTTTTGTTCCAGGCTGTTGTGTATTACAGGGGGTTAAGTTAGTGCCCCCCCCCCCCGATAGAGTGCCTAATTTTATTATGTTGATATGTAGTTTTGAACCCTGCTACATTACTTTCGCAGAGTCCAAATAGGAGGGAATGTTGAAGGGACTGATCAGGTAGTTTTGTTTTGTGTTTTATTTTGTTTTGAATTAATGAATTTGGTTCTAGGAGGTCTACAAAATGTGTATGAGCTTCAAGGAGTAACCCAGATTAAATGTGTATGACAGTAACCTACATTTTGAGGTTTTTCTGTGTAGATGGTTCCAGATCCTTCCAGAACGGTGAATATGGCACTGGGTATGCTGTGCTGTAGTCTCCACCCAATATGAGGTATTGTGTAAGAGACCATTCCCCTCCAGCAAATTTACACAGGAGGCAGAGGTGACGTCACTCACAGATGAGTCTTTACAGATTTAGATGGGGAGAAGGCAAAACAAAAAAATTTTTGAATATTGTTTATTTTATGCCAGATTTCAGTAACATATTTTGTTTGTTTTTGTATTAATCAGGTGTGTACAGGATCTGGTGGGTGGGATTTACAAGTGTTCTGGATCATCAGATAAATGTGGAACAATAAAACTCCACCCTTTTGAAATGTTCTATCTATATGTGACATGGGTTTCCAATGTAAATTTGTAATGTAGACATACTTTATCATATACAGCATGTGTAGAACAGGATACGAGGCACAAGGTAAATTACCCAGAAACCACTCTCACCTTCTTGTTCAACTCAAGGAGCGGAGCTGGAGGTGCTCGCTGAGGCTGTAACCTGGCAGAAGGTAAGACGGCCGACATTTACACTGACTCTAGGTACGCTTTTGGCATCGCCCACAATTATGGGCCCATTGGTAGTAGGAACTTTATTGGATCATCGGGTAAGCCAATTGAGAGAGCAAGAGAAAATAGACCTGACAATAAGGGTATGTGCAGCCAGGTATCAGTAAATTGGCTTGTCCCTGGATACAATAATGCCACCACTAGGTTTGTAGCAGCCGGCATGATGTGCGCACGGCATGACATAGGTAAAACAGCAAAGGTACCTGTGAAAAGTGCAGCCCGGCCAGATTAACAGTCCCAGCGACTGCAGACCATACAACTACCCGAGGTAGAAGTGTATGGCAATGTGCTCGTGTGTGTAGATCTGTTCTCAGGGGGGCCTAAAGCCCGGACTGTATTTTCCCCACTGCAGACGTTGTGTGTAAGTGACAGGGGAACAATGTTATCCCAAGTATTGACCTGATGTTTGTACAATAAGATATCAGCAGTTCTCTAGATGTTATTCCAAAGTTAGTTTGTTTAATAATTGTATTTAAGAAGTGTTGTGGGAATATTAAATACTGAAGTTAAGTTTTATGTAAAGTTCTGGATCAGCCTTAGCATTGGACTATTAGAGTCATGCGTCAGATAAAAGGTACAGAAGTGGAATATTCCCATTTGAAAACATTTTTAGTTATTTGTTTTTTGTCGTTGTTATTGTGAAAGGAAAATTCTGTGCAGTGTGTGTGTGTGTGTGTGTATATATATATATATATAAATATATATATATATATATATATATGTATATATATATATATATATATATATATATATATATATATATATATATATATATATATATAAAGAAGAAAAATGAGTTTGCATGTATCATTTCTAGTTATTGCTCAATGTGAACGTTTGATGTAAGGATGTTATTTGTTAATGTTTTTCTTCAAATTAATTATTTGATTAAGATCAATTAATGTTCATACAATGAAAAAGCTTGTTCTCCACAGGAAGAGTCCAACTGGGAGCGGAAGGCGTGAGAACCAGATTCTAACAGAATGTGGACGGATAAGGGAAGATGAACCGGTAACCCTCAAGGCACTCTTGATGGCACTTGCATTGATGGTGTATGACCTCACATATGCCCCAAGACTGCAAGGATCGATTTGGTAAGATCTAATTGGTATGTCCCAGGCTTTACAGCTGTTGCTGCTAAATTCTGTTAGAGCTGTTTGATTTGCCTACAGAACAGTCCTGGCAGACCGGTGCCAACCTTATCATACCTGCCTCCCACAAAGAGAACAGACCTTGAGAGGCCTTCCCATGCAATACAAATTAGAGTAAGAAAAATTGGTTTGCGACATTTGTCAGATAAACATGTGGAATCTGTGTATATTTTGGTGAGCTGGAGATGTTCCAGGCAATCAGCTCAGATCAAGGTACAAATCCTGCTGGAAAGTGTGACACCAAGTGCAAATGATATGTACCCAATAATTACACATCTTCTAGGTGCCCTGTCCATTGGAACAGAGAAGTTTTTCTTATATAAAAGGTGTTTGTTTGATTTAGTTTAAGGGCCTGACATTGTTATTGTATGTACTTAGAACAACTTTTATAGTACGTAGATGTTATCACCAGATTAGTAACAATTGACAAGGGTTGGAGTTCCCCAGCAAGTGCCAGTAAACATGAACTAAAAGATTTTTAATACGATGAACTCCATCACTGAGGTGCGGCAGGCGCAGCCGGAGCCAGTACAACGCGTTTGTCATGAACTGACGGCAGTGTCACAATTCCAAGCAGCCGCCCAGACAAGTAACTTACCGGAGGAAGAAGACAGATGAGCGGAGGGTTTGTGGGTCATAATAACACTCCACTAATCCGCCTACGGGGGATCTCACACCAGGCTCACAGCATGAGGTGTTGTGTACAGCCCGGTCACGTAAACTAAAAGAGACGGGGTCTGAAAGATGAGAAGGACCAAACCAAGTCCTGATGACATCAGCAAAATTCAAAGTAAGGACCAAAGACCTGAGTGAATCCGTCAGCAGTATCAAGTGTTCTAATCAGAAGACAGGAGAAGAAGAGGACGATGATGTACAGGACTTGTCAATACACTGGTGCGACCCCATACCCTAACCGGACATTGGTGATGGCATCATATTAGTTGTGGCCCTATTGATATATTGTTTGAGTTTCATAATCATAATATATAATTTCTGTAATTTAATATGAGAAAAAGGGGGGTTTGTGAAGGATGATTTATTTGCTTATATTCTCTGTATGAAATTACATTGTGAATTATCAAGCAGGATGCCGAATTACTAAGATATGTATTATGTGAAAGTGATGATAATGTTTAAATGATTTAGTTTCGTGCAGCAGCCATCTTGTCTGGAGTTCCCATTTTGGTTTTATTGTAGTGAATAGGAAAGTAATTGTTCCTTTAATACAAGTAATGTTGATTTCGTATGTTTTATCTTTGACCTTGGTTCCCATGCGAAGATGGACAGGCAGGGAGATGGGAGGATGGCAAGTATGCGTGAGGGAAGGTCTCCCCCATCTCCACGAGAATATTCTGTCCAAGAGAGAGATAAGACACCTGTAAACATAATGTGTGAAGAATTATAATGATGTATCTGGGATGTATTTTATTGTATGCTTTTTACTGAATAACAAATATTGTTACATTGTCTCTGATTGGTTTACCCCAAGCCTACACCCCTTCTGAATTTCAGTTTAACAGTTTGAGTTTGGTAATAAATCCTTCAGAGGAGCATTTTGAACATTTCAGCGTGTCTGTGTGTTTTCTTCTCCTCTCTCGATATATATCGGTGAAATATCCTAATTAGGATACTGACTAATGGAGTCTGGCCTTGAGAGTCTATTTGGACTCGTATAAATTTCAGTCTAATATATTTTGAGCGATGGATTTCCACGACAGTAGACATATGGGGGATGTTAATTAGCAACTATTTTGTGTGGTATAACTATCTGTCTTAGGCCTCATTTACATGAGCGTGTGCGTTTTGCGCGTGAATAAAATGCAGCGTATTGCGCGCGTTGGCATTGCGTTTGCACTGCGTATACGCAGCGTTGTTGCATTTTAAACGCGTGCACGACTAGCGTTTGCAACGCGCGTAAAAAATGCAGAGGGGATTAATGCGAGGCCAGCCTACAAATAGGCCAGCTGGCCCAACCCCTGCTTGCTGGGAGAAGCAGGTTTAGCACCTTAATTTCCGCCTCTGCTGAAACCCCAGTTTGTGTTTCTCCATTGAAGTTGGAGTTGGCTTTGCACCGCACACTTATGCCTTCTCAGTCGCTGGCACGTGTGCTTCTTGCCTGGATGATCTCACGTAGTTTTGGGGAGCGTCGACCCATGCTGCAGCACCAGACGCCTGTAAGATGTCGCATTTGGGTTCATCCACTTGTGGCCCAACGTACTACGAAAGGCCATTTCCATAGCCTGTATGAGGACTTACGACGGCATCCTGAAAAATTTAGAGCCTTCTGCCGCATGTCTGTGGGCACATTTGACCTTCTGCTTGAGCAGATTCGCTCTGGTCTCACCTACAAGAATACCAACATGAGACGCTGCATTTCGCCAGAGGAACGTCTGCTTGTGACCTTGAGGTATGTGTGCAGTTGCTATTATTTAGTCAATGACGCTGTCTGTTTTACCAGCCCCCCCCCCCTAACATGTGTTGTGGCTTTCTTCTTCTTTCTCTTTGATTTATAGATTTCTGGCCACAGGCAATAGTTATCATTCGTTACATTTTGAATTTCTTTTGGGAGTGACCACCATTTCGTTCATTGTCACATCCACCTGTGTCGTGTTGTGGCAGAGGTTAAAGACCACGGTCATGCCTCAGCCCACGACAGAACAGTGGCTAAGAATTTCAGAGGGATTTCTTAGAGCAAGTGAATTTCCAAATTGCATTGGTGCCCTAGACGGCAAACACATTAGTGCGAGAAAGCCCCCACGCAGTGGCTCGCAATACTATAACTACAAACTGTTTTTTTCCATGGTATTGTTGGCCTTGGCGGACACAAATTATTGTCTCACTATTGTTGACATCGGCTCGTATGGAAGCTCGGCAGATGCCAGCATATTCCGTTCATCAAGAATGGGGAAGCGGCTCGTGAATAATCGACTGGCGGTGCCGGAACCTTCCATCCTCCCTGGCTCCAGCGGACCCCCAATCCCGTATGTCATCGTGGCGGATGAGGGGTTTGCCCTGACAAGGCAAGTCATGCGTCCTTTTGCGAGAAGGGGCTTGGATGACCGTCGGCGCATGTTCAACCTCCACCTAGGCCGAGCTCGTCGATGTGTGGAATGTGCCTTTGGCATTATGTCGAACAGGTGGCGTGTCTTTCTGACGACAATGCAATTGTCCATGCAGAATGTCACACGTGTTATACAAGCGTGTGTCGTTCTGCATAACTTCTGCCACATTAATGATGCTACCTTTGATGCAGAATATATCCTAACACATGCAGGCAGCAGCCACACTGTCCCGGTTATTCCTCTCGGCCGATCTCTCTCATCCGGCCTTCGAGTGCGGGATACTTTTGCGGCATATTTCGAGTGCCCATCAGGAGCCGCACTGTGGGGGCGTGATGACCTTTGAAGGCTTGTCTGTTGTTTGGAGGATTCACTACACACGTCACATGTGGCCAGGGTTTTTTGAAGTTTTTTGGGTTCGGGTTGGGTTAGGGACTCGCAAAACATGAGGACCCTTGACGCGGGTTGCGAGCTTACATCTGTCGGGGTTTGAGCAGGACCTTTGACATTTGGCTACATGCTTTCTGGAGATAGAATGATGGGCGGCCAAAAGTTAGGCAAGTCCAAGTGGAAGTGTACTTAGTGTGCTTCGGGGCCCATGACTGCACCCAAACGTTCTCACCTCTTGCAAACAATGTCAAACCCTAAAACCTCATAACACGTGTGCATGCATTGGGGCCAAAGGCCAGAAGTGTGTGAGGGTATAGACCAACGAAATGTGGGGCAAAGATTGTGTTGAGGGGTGTGAAATAAAAACAACACGCAATCGAAACAATCAACATCCATGTTTTTTATGTGTTCGTATATCACACTACGGAAACATGGTGTGGCCAGTAAAATAAACAAACACATAGTATCAACAAAAGAACACCAACATGGTGTAACCAACATTATAGAGGACGAGTTGCCATCCCTTAATAAAACAAATTGGCCGCCCAACTATCACGACACCAACACACTCACAGGTGTTGGTAGTGGTGGCCCGGGGAGGAATACGCGGGCATTTCAGCACCACTATGCTGGACCTGGAGCTGCGGAGGTTGTTCCTCGCCAGCATAGTGGTGCTGATGTTGTCCGTGATACGTTGGGGCAGGGAAGTGGGGAGCCATAGGGCGCATATAGGGGTGCGGCCGGGCCATCTGGGTGGCTGGATGGTATGTTGCCGGCAATTGGGGCGTGGTGGCCGGCATGGCAAATCCGCGCCACTGCTCTATGGCCGTGAAGCAGTGGTTTGGATTGTGGGGGGGTGTGGAGGCGTCGATCAAGGTTATAGCCGGGCCATGCGATCCATAGGGACCAGGCGGAGTAGGGGAACTATGCTGCGGCCAAAGAAGTCGTTGCCGTCCTCATCCGCGGCTCGGCGTAGAAATTCCAGTACCCGGCTATCAACTTGGCCACCGGCGGAGGGCTGTGGAGCACGGCGCCGGCGAGTTGGGGCACGCACGGGGCGCTCCTCAGCCGGAGAGGCGACGGCCCGTGCAGACTGGACAGGGGCGGGGTCCAGGGGTGTCGGCTCCGGGCTAAGGGGCAGGACATGGGCAGCAGGAGGTTGCGGCAGAGACTCTCCGATGTCCGTGTCCTCAGCTGTGTCCTCCAAATTGTCTGTGATTCTATAATGGGAAAACTGCGTAAGAACAGAATATAGAACAATGCCCACAACAACACGATGGCAAAGAGGACATGGGCGAACACACATTAGACACATGCAAAAGCAGAATCTCTTACGTGCGCATCTCCATGATGTCCTTCAAGAACATCAATTGTTTAGTATACATGTAGGGGCGCTTACGCGAGCCCCCATCTCCGCTGCATCCCTTTTCCCCCATTTCTCTCCTGAATTGGTCACGGCAGCTCCGCCACCGTGTTTTTATATCTTGGACTGTTGGAGGAAAAACAAATATAACGCCATAAGAACTCTGCCCTGTCACTAAAATGAGGGGCCCTACCCTGCCAATGACATGGTACACGGTGATGCGCCTGCTCCACAAAAGGTCATTGGGCAATTGCGCGGAAGACACATACAGGGCCTCAGTTCTTCAATAGGGATGACATTGCATTGCAGGAAAAAACATGGTACTCACCCAACCGACTGCGGTCCCTGGTTCGGCCACTCTCCCATTCCTCTCCAAACAGCTCCTTTGCTACCTCCTCCCAGGCGTCCTCCTTGACCGTGCGGTCGTGGTACGCCTCCGCGCGAGTGTCCCAAATAGCCCCATGGCCCTGGACCAGGGTGATGAGGCGCTCCACGTCAATCCCACGCGGCATGGCAGCAGATCTCAGGGGAGTAATACATTTCTCTGTCAACAGGATTGCCCACTCGCAGTGAAAACGCAAGCACTTCCTGGTTTTTGTTTGCTTTGTCCAGCTTTATAAACTCTTTTTCATGGACATAACAAGTGATGCGTGAAATTCGCGCATGCAACGCAGGAGCGTCCGTGTGTCATGCGTGTTTTTCACGCACCCATTGACTTCAATGGGTGCGTGATGCGTGAAAAACGCACGATTATAGAACATGTCGTGAGTTTTACGCAACGCACTCGCGCTGCGCAAAAATCACGCATTGTCTGCACTGCCTCATAGAGTAATATAGGTGCGTACGACACGCGTGAAAAGCACGCGCGTCGCACGCGCGTATTTTACGCTCGTGTAAATGAGGCCTTACAAACAGGTACATTTACATTTTTAAAAATGCTAATTTTGGCATTTTTTTGCCAAATTTTGGCATTTTTTACAATTAAATACTGAATTCGACCAAATTTGACCAGTAACAAAGTCCAATGTGTCACGAGAAAACAATCTCGCTTGGATAGGTAAAAGCATTCCAAAGTTATTATCATATAAAGTGACACGTCAGATTTGAAAAATGAGGCTCCGTCAGGAAGGTCAAAAGTGGCTGCAGCAGGAAGGGGTTAACTCATTGACCAGTCTATTTTAAACCTTAATGACCAAGGTATTTTTTAAGTTTTTCCATCGTCGCATTCAAAGAGCTATAACTGTTTCATTTTGCCTCGACATAGCTGTATAAGGACTTGTTTTTTGCAGGACAAGTTGTATTTTTTAATAGCATCATTTTGGGGTACATATAATTTAATGATTAACATTTAACAACTTTTTTTGGGGGTAATAGAAAAAAACCAAGCAATATCGCCACTTTTTTTGCGTCCTTAATTTACGCCATTTACCGTGTCGTCTAAATAACATAATCATTTTATTCAGCGGGTCGTTACGATTGCGATGATGCCAAATTGATATAGTTTTCTTATGTTTTACTACTTTTACACATTAAAAACACAGTTTTATTCAAAATTATTTGTTTTTGTGTCTCTATATTTGAAGAGCCATAACTTTTTGGGCATGCCCCCACATGGCGCATTTCCTCCGCAACTGTCCGCATCAATGCCGCACCTAATCCGGGTTGCGGATTACGGCTGCGGATCTGCCCAAAATGTGCAGTAAATTGATGCGGACTAGCTGCTGCGGACTGCGGAAAAAGTGCTTCCCTTCTCTCTATCAGTGCAGGATAGAGAGAAGGGACAGCACTTTCCCTAGTGAAAGTAAACGAATTTCATACTTACCGGCCGTTGTCTTGGTGATGCGCCCCTCTTTCGACATCCAGCCCTACCTCCCTGGATGACGCGGCAGTCCATGTGACCGCTGCAGCCTGTGATTGGCTGCAGCCGTCACTTAGACTGAAACGTCATCCTGGGAAGCTGGACTGGAGACAGAAGCAGGGAGTTCTCGGTAAGTATGAACTTCTATTTTTTTACAGGTTGCTGTATATTGGGATCGGTAGTCACTATCCAGGGTGCAGAAACAGTTACTGCCGATCGCTTAACTCTTTCAGCACCCTGGACAGTGACTATTTACTGACGTCTCCTAGCAACGCTCCCGTAATTCCGGGAGCCCCATTGACTTCCTCAGTCTGGCTGTAGACCTAGAAATACATAGGTCCAGCCAGAATGAAGAAATGTCATGTTAAAAAAGCAAGACGCATCCGCAGCACACATAACATGTGCATGACAGCTGCGGACTTCATTGCGGAATTTAGAATCTCCATTGAAGTCAATGGAGAAATTCCGCCATGAGTCCGCAACCAGTCCGCCACTGCTCCGCAACAGACAGAGCATGCTGCGGACACCAAATTCCGCTCCGCAGCCTATGCTCCGCAGCGGAATTTTACGCATCGTCTAAACGAACACTTCTAAATTTAAGTGGAAGTCAATGGAGAAACGGCTCCGCTGCGGATTAACGCTGCGGAGTGTCCGCAGCGGAATTCATGTGAAATTCCGCCACGTGTGAACCCAGCCTTTTAGTTTTCCGCCGATGCAGCTGTATGAGGGCTTTTTTTTGCGGGACGACTAGTAGTTTTTATCGGTACCATTTTGATTTACATGCGACTTTTTATCACTTTTTATCACATTTTTTTGAAGGCAGGATGAACAGAAAACAGCAATTCTGGCATTGTTTTTTATTTCATTTTTTACGGCGTTCGCCGAGCGGGTTAAATAACATAATAGCTTTATAGTTGGGGTCGTTACGGATGCAGCGATACCAAATATGTGTAAATTTTTTACTTTTTATTTTTCATAAAAAAAGCATTTTGTAAGGGGAAAAAGTGGGTTTTTCATTTTTTTTTCTTCTGGGTTTTTATTTATTTAACTTTATTAAACGTTTTTATTAGTCCCACTAGGGGACTTCACTATGCGACCATCCAATCACTTTTATAATACAAAGTAATACTTCTGTATTGCTGTGTATTATTGCCTGTCAGTGTAAAACTAACATGCATCTGCTAGCAGGCATTAACTAGGGGCAGACCTTTCTAAGGCCCCCTGGCTGCCATGGAAAGCACCGACACCCTGCGATCACATAGCAGGGTGCTGGTGGGGTGAGAGAGGGAGCCCCCTCCCTCCAAAACCACTTAGATGCGACGCTCGCTATTGAGCGCCGTATCCAAGGGGTTAAACGGGCGGATTTCGATCGGCTTGCTCAAACAGCACTGCTTCAAGTCCTCAGCTATCGGAGGTAGCTGAGAGCAGGGAGTTTTAACTGCTCTCGGTGGTGCAGATTTATTCTGATGCAGCGCCGTGAAAAGGCGTGTGCATCTGAATAAAGCCCGTTAGTGGCCTCCGTGAAAAGGCGTATTGGCGGTCACTAACGGGTTAATACTGGCTGATAAGTGAAAACCAAAAGGCGACATTTCACATGGCAATGTTTCCTTAAAACAGACCTCAAGTACACCCAGGAGTCTGACTGCTGGTACAGGGTTAGATAAAGTATCACTATTAACCGTTGTGGCCCACCCTGAATTCACTTTGGTTACAGGCAAATTACCTGACACATTTTTAACACTCAGGCTATTAACCAACTTTTCCAAAGAATTAATAACAAAACCCAGTCTGTTCAACCCATAGGCTTGCTGCTGTCCATCCATGAGACTGCACAGGACACCACCCTTCTTGCTGGGCTGGCCATCTCTTCCAACGATAATGTAGCATGCATGTTGTCACTAATGGAGAACTCCGCTGCGCTGAAGAAACTGGCCGCTCCTTCACAAGCGTTGAAATCCCCGTTGAAACTGGCGCCACGCTCACATCCTCTGGTGCGTCACCCTGAAGAACATCATCCCTAAAAGGGACTTCACGCAGGTTCGCCCTCTGAGTTCTCTCGCTCACCTGTCTTGAAGAGCTGCTCCTACTTCTAGACCCACCCCAATAGGAGAAGGTGAATAAGTCACCATTCTCCTCCTAGCCCCCCACTTGAACTCATCAAACTAACCCCACATTGTTCCCCAGCACTTCTACTTCTAGTGCTTCTTCTATCTTCTTGGCTGGTTGCCGATGCTGCAATTCTGTCTCCCGCCTCTAGATGGCGTTGGTCCCCTAAGCACTGACTCCATCTTGGACTCTTGTGAAGAAAATCTAAGACCCCCATGCACATGACCGTAAAAAATCTCCGTAATTGTGGACCGTAATACGGTCCGCAATTACAAACCCGTTCGGTTCTATTGGCCGTGGCCATCTTTCCGTATCGCTACGGATATGTGTCCGTGCCGTAGAACTGTACCACAAAGGATAGAACATTTTCTATCTTTGGCGTTTTAACGGGTCGTGCTCCCATACTTTGTATAGGAGCACAGCCCGAAAATGCCGTGTGCGATTACGGGCACAGCCGAGTGCATGAGGCCTAACTCCTGTGGTGACTGGCCTGCTTCTTCCCTGTTCTGAGGTCATTTCTGCAAAGAGCTCACCCCAGGAAAACCGATCCTATTTAACACGGATTGGCTGTCCTGGGGGGAGCAAATCACCATCTAGCACGCCAGAACTCCCCAATCCCAGTACTCGGAACTCAGCTGCACCTAATGCAATCACTGCCCGATGCTACCTGTGCTGGGCAGATTAACCCTAAACACTCTCAGCAGCCGCTCTTAAGCGCGACTGCTGAGCAACTTAACCCTTGCCTCACTCAAGCGGCCGCTCATAATGCGGTACCGCTTAAGAGAATACCATATACTGAACTGCAGGGCCGCTACTAAAGCGGTACCTCTGCCCTCATACAAGCCCCAGGCGGCCACACATCCCATAGGTGCCCTATTTCTGTTTGCTCAGTGAGCCGCCATTATTACTGTACTGCAGAAATAGCAAAAGGTCCAAACTAGACAGGGATAAGGTGAGACTTTGTCAGGTCCGTATTTCAGGGTGGCTTCCGTCCCCTGTTATTTCACACCGAATAACCACCTCTGTAAATTGAAAGCTGAAGGCATGCCTGGAAAGAAGTACACCACACAGACAAATGTTGGTAGGCATCTTTCCCTCAGTCAGCCAGGAGGAAGACTGCCCTTTATTCAGAACAAAGAAACACACAGAGAAAAGACACATGCCCCTCCCTAGAGATGTGGGACTTGCTTAAGTCCCATTGGCTCCTCAGCTGTAAGTTCTCCTGTACATTCTTCTGCACACTCCTCTTTGCATTCCAGGGGGCGGTGTCTTCCATAGGCGTGTTATGCAGGCTCTTTGTGCTCCATGAATCCAATCTCTTTGTGTAATATACTGAATATATATATATATATATATATATATATATATATATATATATGGATAATATTTTTCAAAAAATATACATGGTAATGATCCCTGACAACTTCAATCCGACTTCATAACAGATGTTGTCATTTTCACTGTTTTCATGGTTCTCCTTAGTGCAAAAAATACATATCTACAAAAAAATAACAAAGTAAATTAAAATCACAACCATTGATTGGGCACTTTATCTTAGTAATGATATATCTGTGATCACATCGCTAGGATCATACACAGGAAACCCATAGTTAAATATATACCAGTCATCCTAAACTCCCTTTTTGTTCCTTTCGGTTCTAAAGTATCTAATTCATAGATCCTTTTAAATTAATTTCTTCAGAGCCTTTTCTCTGTCTCCCCCTCTCCTCATTGGTAACACTCTATCTATGATTTTGAAACGCAACTGAGAGACGTTGTGTTTGTACTTCATAAAATGGTCAGGAATTGTTAGCTCATTTTGTTGATTTCTAATTGTATATTTGTGCTGACTCATTCGTGCCTGACACTCCTGGGTTGTCTCACCAACACACAAAAGGCCACATGGGCACTGAATAACATACACCACAAAACTAGATTGACATGTAAAAAATTGTATTGCCATATATCTTACCTGTTCTAGGGTGCAAAAAATTATCGCCCCTAATCATGGTATTATAACTGCAACATTCTAGGCTAGGAAAATATCCCTTTCTACTTATATTCCTTTTATTACTTTGAGAACCTATATCTGCCTATACCAATCGCTCTCTCAGATTCTCAGGTCTCCTATAGGCCATCATAGGTGGATGCGGATACTCTGCCACTCCTGACAATGTATCCCTTAATATGGACCAATGCTCTCTGAGAATATTAACTATCTTACCACAAATCGGTGCATAAGTTGATGCAAATGGAATTATTTTTTGTGTGTTCTTTAACTTTTTAGCTTTAAGTAAATCACAGCATTCCAGTTTTTAACCTTATCAAATGCCCTCTCTAAGATAGGAATAGGATGTAACGTCCATGGCCGCGGGCCGTCGGGTTTACTAACCTCCCGACGCCCGCAGCCATGGATCCGTGAGCGCTGGTCCCTGTCTCCTTCCTAGGAGACGCCAGCGCTCACTTCCGCTCCGTCCTGCTGTGTCCCGTAGGATGCGCGCGCGCTCGCGCACGGCCTTAAAGGGCCAGCGCGCGCGCAAATGATTTCGTCATCATCATCATCTGCCCTGATTTCCTGGTCTATAAGAAGGCCCCAGGCCTTCTGATCCCTGCCTGAGCGTTGTTAGTCTATCCCAGTCTGTCTCGCAATAGTCCCTTAAGTGTCTCCCGTTCCAGCTGTTACCCGTGCCCTGTTACCGTTCCTGTATTCCGTATTGTTCCCAGTGTTGGAGTAGTGTCGTCTGCCACGTCCAGTGTCTTCTGCCACGTCCAGTGTCTTCTGCCACGTCCAGTGTCTTCTGCCACGTCAAGTGTCTTCTGCCACGTCAAGTGTCGCCTGCCACGTCAAGTGTCGCCTGCCACGTCAAGCGTCCTCTGCCACGTCCAGTGTCTTCCGCTTCATCAGATACTGCCCACCACGTCTGGCGCCACCTGCCGCACCAGCCTCCATCTGTGCTGAAGCCACAGCCACCTTCCGGACTATTTCAGGTACCCAAGCATTACTGTCTGCCATTGACTTTCGCATAGACTGTGACCTGGTCAGCTGCCTCCCCGCTACGGCGGAGCGGCCTAGTGGGTCCACATACCCTGTGTCCGTGACATAGGATAATTTGTTCTAAAAATATATCACACATAGTTCTTAACCTCTCATCTGTAATATCTTCATCTGCCACATCCCTTCTGACTCTCAATAGCTGACTATATGGGAGGGATTCTCAAGATGGATCCTGAGAAAGTGAAGGCTGTCCTGGAGTGGCCACGTCCCCAAGGCTTAAGGGCCATACAGCGGTTCCTGGGATTCGCCAATTTCTACCGGCAGTTTATTCCTAACTTCTCTTCTCTGACGTCTCCCATCTCGACCCTTACCAAGAAGGGTGTGAACGCCAAAGTGTGGACTCCAGAGGCAGAGTCCGCATTTATTAGCCTCAAGAGAGCCTTCACTTCAGCCTCGATCCTCCATCATCCTGACGTATCTCGGCAGTTCTCACTGGAAGTGGACGCTTCCTCTATCGGTGCAGGTGCACTTCTGTTCCAGAGGAGCTCCAAAGGAAAGGCAGTAGTATGTGGCTACTACTCAAGACTGTTTTCTTCTGCTGAGCGCAATTACTCCATTGGAGATCTGGAGCTGCTGGCCATCAAATTGGCTCTGGAGGAGTGGAGACATCTTCTGGAGGGAGCTGCTCACCCCATCCTGATCTTCACCAACCACAAGAACCTCACTTACCTTCAGTCCGCTCAAAGACTTAATCCTCGTCAAGCCAGGTGGTCGCTGTTCTTCACCCGTTTTCTGTTTGTGCTCCACTACCGTCCCGCGGACAAGAATGTGAGGGCCAATGCCCTGTCCAGATCGTTTGAGACGGAAGACACGGTGGAGTCCCTTCAGACCATCTTAGACCCGTCCTGCATTGTCACTGCTAATCCTCTGCAGGTTAGAGACATCCCTCCTGGGAGGACTTTTGTTCGGTTGGCAGACAGGAGAAGAATTCTCCGCTGGGGACACAGTTCTAAACTTGCTGGGCACGCCGGTGTCCGTAAAACCCGAGACCTGATTGCTCGTCACTTTTGGTGGTCCACGCTACCTAAGGATGTTCTGGACTTTGTCTCTTCTTGCACGGTGTGTGCCTCTAACAAAGTGACTCACTCCAAGCCTGCCGGTCTGCTTCAACCTCTGTCTGTACCCAATGCCCCCTGGCAGCAGATTGCGATGGACTTCGTCACAGACCTTCCCCCCTCAGCAGGATGTAACACTGTCTGGGTGGTGGTGGACCGGTTCTCTAAGATGGCTCATTTTATCCCGCTGACCGGCCTACCTTCTGCTCCTCGTCTGGCAAGTCTCTTCATTCAGCACATCTTCCGCTTGCATGGCTTGCCTCTTCACATTGTGTCCGACCGGGGGGTTCAGTTTACCTCAAGGTTCTGGAGAGCCCTCTGTAAACTCCTGGATGTGAGATTGGACTTTTCCTCTGCCTATCACCCCCAGTCCAATGGGCAAGTTGAGAGGATCAACCAGATCATGGAGAATTATCTCCGCCACTTCATCTCTTCACAGCACGATAACTGGGTACAGCTTCTAACATGGGCCGAATTTTCTTACAACAACCACACAAGTGAGTCCACCACTTCCACTCCGTTTCACATCGTGTACAGTCAACATCCCAGAGTCCCTCTTCCTGTGTCGACTTCATCTCAGGTTCCCGCTGCTGACTCTGCATATGGGGACTTCCTGCAAATCTCGCAACAGACCCGGTCCTCTATTTTGCTGGCAGTAGATCGCATGAAGCGAAAGGCAGATACTAAGAGAAGAGAGCCGCCTCAGTATCTTCCGGGGACTAAAGTCTGGCTGTCCTCTCTGAACATTCGCTTGAAGGTGCCCTCATACAAGTTCGCTCCCAGGTTCCTTGGACCATTCGAGGTCCTGCAGCAGATCAACCCTGTCGCCTACAAGCTTCGGCTGCCTTCTACCCTCAGGATTCCCAACTCCTTCCAGGTCTCCCTCCTGAAGCCTGTGATCCTAAACCGCTATTCCAAGACTCCCAGCCCTGCGGTTGCTCCCAGCGGCTCCTCGGACATCTTTGAGGTCAAGGAGATCTTGGACACCAAGAGAGTGAGAGGAAAGACCTTTTACTTGGTGGATTGGAGGGGGTTTGGTCCCGAAGAGAGGTCCTGGGAGCCAGAGGAGAACCTCAATGCCCCTACTCTTATAAAGAAGTTTCTCTCTCGCTCCGGTCCCAAGAAGAGGGGGCGTAAGAGGGGGATACTGTAATGTCCGTGGCTGCGGGCTGTCAGCTCCAGCCTCCCGCTGACAGCCGCAGCCACGAGTCGGCAAGCGCTGGCCCCAGCCTCCTCCTCTGGAGACGCCAGCGCTTGCATCCACTCACCTCCGCTGGAGCCCGCCGACCTTTGACCCGTGAGTACCCTGGGCTATAAGAGGGGTCCAGCCCCCTAGTTCGATGCCTGAGCATTGTTAGTTTTCCCAGTCTGTCTTGCAAATGGTCCCTTAGTGTTTCCCGTTCCTGTTGTTACCCGTACCTTGTTCCCCGTTCCTGTTTCCCGTGCTTTGCCCTAGTATCAAGTCGTGCCACGTCCTGTGTCATCTGCCACATCCAGAGGAATCTGCCACGTCCTGTGTCATCTGCCACGTCAGGAGGAATCCGCCACGTCCTGTGTCATCTGCCACGTCTGGAGGAATCCGCCACGTCCTGTGTCATCTGCCACGTCTGGAGGAATCCGCCACGTCCTGTGTCATCTGCCACGTCCAGAGGAATCCGCCACGTCCTGTGTTATATGCCACGTCCGGAAGAATCCGCCACGTCTTGCGCAACTTGCGGCTCTTGTGTCATCCGCCACGTTTGGCGCCATCTGCTGCACCCATCTCATCTGTGCCAGAGCTGCGGCCACCATCTGGACTATTCAGGTACCCTTGTGCGGGACATTGTATTTCTGGGGTGTCCTGTTGTTTGGCCAGCTGCCTCCCCGCTGCGGCGGTACGGCCTAGTGGGTCCACTAACCCGCTCCGTGACAATAGGTTCCAGTGCTAGATTAAATAATAGTGGCTACAGGGGGCATCCCTGACGGGTCCCTTTATGCAATTGAAAGGGAGCCGACAGGAATCCTGAGGAATAAACGCGAGCTTGGGGATTATTGTAAACACCCTTCAAGAAGATCCGAAAGGCTCCCTGGACATTCATCTTATCCAGCACCATCCCCAGCCATTCCCACTGTATGTTATCAAAAGCTTTCTCTGCGTCAAGCAATAAGAGTGCCGGCCGGGTACCTGGCTGGGGATCATGCCTGAATGTTTCTAGCACCGTCAACACCTTACACAGATTAGTCACTGCTGCCCTACCCTTTACAAAGCCCACTTGGGATTTTCCCACCAATGTGGGTAGATATATAGCCAAACGATTAGCTGAAATCTTGGTGAGTAATTTCTGGTCTTGGTCTATCAGTGATATGGGACGATATGACCCCGGGTCAAGAGGATCCTTCCCCTTCTTGGGTAATACCTTTATATGTGCTATTTTGGCCTCTGCTGGGAAAGTACCGGTCCTTAGTAAAATATTATAATATTCCACCAAGATAGGGCTAACTTCCTCTCTTAGGGATTTAAAAATTCTCCCGTAAACCCATCTGGCCCCGGGGCCTTTCCGTTAGCTAAGGTCTTAATGGTGCTCTTGATTTCCTCCAATGTAACATCTGCGCTCAGATAGTCGTTCTGCTCCTGAGTGAGCCCAGGCAAATTTACCTTCTCCCTACCTTTTTGGGGGTCTATGTGCGTGCCTGAGTAAAGGGCTTGGTAATACTTATGCAAAATAGTGTTTATTTTTTTTGGATCTGATGTAGGAATTCCGTTGGTATCGTTAAGTGTTAAAATGTGCGACGGTGCATACCTCCCCTTCGCTAGCCATGCTAATAATTTGCCCGCTTTATTGCCGAAACGCATGAGATCAGCATCAAATTGGGACCGATAAATACTTTCTCTTATATCTAACCACTGATCAAATTGCTGCTTGGCTTCCCTCCATTTCTCCCCCAGAGACGTTGACGGAGAGTGTAAAAATGCCGTGTATGCACACCTTAATTGTTCACTCGCTATCTTGTACCCTTCGGTAGTCTTGCGTTTAAGATTAGACATAAATTGCATAATTTTCCCTCGGATTACCGCTTTAGCTGTACGCCAATACAGTGACGGGTCCGAACGATGTGATGCATTATCCCCATCAAATTCCGTCCAATGATGAGATCCTCAATTGCCGCTTCACGTAATCGTCGGGATAAGGCATCATTCACCAGCAAATAATCAATACGCGACCACGATTGATGGACATGAGAAAAGTGTGTGTATTCCCGAGCATCAGGATGCTGGATGATGTTGCAGGCAGCATAACGTTCACCACAGTGTTTCCAGACACTTTCACTCTTGTCACATGTGCTCGGAGTGAACCTGCTCTCCTCTGTGAAGAGAACAAGGAGCCAACGGCAGCCTGCCAATTCTGGTGTTTCCTGGTGAATGCCAATCAAGCTGCACAATGCTGGGCTGTGAGCACAGGTCCCACTACAGGAGGTGGGCCCTCATGGAGTCTATTTCTGACAGTTTGATCAGAAACATACACACCAGCTGAAGGGCTTTGTGGGGCACTGGCAGTGCCCCTCCTGTTCCTCCTTCCACAAAGTAGCAGATACCGATACTGCTGATGAGCTGATGCCATTCTACAGCCCTGTCCCACTCTCCTCATGTAACAGCCTATGTCCTGGGATCTACTTCATGCTCTTTGGACTGTGCTGGGAGAGACAGCAAACCTTCTTTTGGCGGCAAGTATGGATGTGCCATCCTGAAGGAGCTAAGCTACCTTTGCAACCCAAAGGGGCTGCAGAAACCTCCTAAAGTTACCAGTAGTGACAAGGACACTAGCAAAACTAGAGAAGAATCAGTCAGGAAAGATAAAAGAGAGAGGAAATATCTGTGGCCACCACCTCTAAAGCCATTCAGATCGTAGCGAACGATGCAGCTGCTCTGTATACAAGATACAGAGTAGCTGTATCTGAGAACGGACTAACATTTAAATAAAAAAAATATATAAAAATCACTTTCAAAGGTGTAATTGACTTGGGGCTGGACTGCGATGCTTTAGGCCGTTTTAACACATAGCATAAATACTGAGGATTTTTCGCAACAGATTTAATTGCGGAAAATCTGCAGCGTATGACAGTAGCAGCAATATTGATGAGATTTGAACAAATCTCATTCACGCGCTGCGTAAAAAATAAGTTGAAAAAGGTTCATAAATTGACCTGCAGTGCGGTTTTTAATCCGTAGCATGTAAATTTATGTTGCGGAATCGCTGGTTTTGTTGCAGGTTTTCCCCATTGAATTCAAAGAGGAAGTAAAACATGCAAGAAATAGCAGATGTTGCAATTTTTGCGCTGGGAAAGCTGCGATTCCGTGCAAAAATTGGAACTCAGAAAAAAATTAATCTCATACTTGCCCAGATCTCTCTGCTCCTGTGTCCAGCCTGGCCTCAAGGGATGAGGTTTCATCCCACGTGATTGCAGCAGCCAATCACAGGCTGCAGCAATCACATGGTATGAAACATCATCCTAGGAGGCCGGGCTGTAGGACGTCAGAGGCACGCTTTGCCATGGTTATGGCCGGGGTAAGTATGAACTTTTTTAGGTTTTTCTTTCTAGCGCTGCTTTCTGCACAATGTTGCAGTTTCTCAGATGGAATACGCTGCGGGTTTTAGGTCGGATACGCTGCATAGTTTTACGCTGCATATCCGACCGGTGTGAATGTGGCCTTAGGGTGTGTTTAGATGAGAATTTTTGGCCATGTAGAAAAAAAAAAAATCAGATTTTTTTTTCTTGCATTTTGCGATGCAGTTCTTGTTTGAGCGGTATTTACAGGTGAAACACATTTCTTTTACAAATTTCGCCTGAAAAAAACAACGCATAAGCAAAAACACGATTTTTATGTATTTTTTTAACACGTGGCCAAAAACGTCTCAGCTAAATGCACCCTAAGTGTTCCCTTAATTTTTTTGGAGAAGTGTATATTATAAAGTTGTATAACTTAAAGGAACAGTGTCATCACAAATTTTTTTTTCATATGTTAAAGATGTTAGTGCTTTATTAAAAACGTTTATATTTATTTGTGTGTTTGTGCTTTACTTTTTCTTATTTTTACACTTTTTCTTCCCTATGGGGGCTGCCATTTTTTGTTCCATTTCTGTATGTGTCGATTAACGACACATACAGACATGGAAAACGGCAGCCACAGTCCCATAGGGACTGCGAACGGCTCCCGTCCCATCCACTTCTGTGTACGCCGTATGTGTGGGAACTGCGCATGCGCCGCTCCCACACAGTCCAATTTGAAATTGGCGCCGTCCGGCGCCATTTTCCTGTGGACCAGAATTCGCGGCCGGACAGTAAGATTACTACTTCCGGTCGCGGCTTCCGGACTTGTGCATTTGGACCAGCGGCAGCAGACGGAGCGGACGGGCCGGAGGGAGCCGCGGCGGCAGGAGCAGGTAAGAGATTTCAATGTATGTTCGTGTTTGTGTTTACTACTGTATGTAAACCTACTACACTGTGTGTTAGCTCAAAAAATGGCGACACACAGTGTAGGAGGATAGACCGTTCAAAGCCCTCGTTTATCCCGGCACTAGCTCACTAGCTGAGAGCTCACTAGAGCGAGGGCTTTTTACCCAATTTTGCAATGCTGCAATTTTGGGAATAGCTCCATCTAGTGACCAGCAATGGGAAATATTATAAATTAGAATCTAATTTATAATATTTCCTGACTCGTGAAAAAAATAAAAAAAATTTGAACAATGTTTAATCACCTACACACTAAATGTTTAATTAAAAAAAAAAAAACATGTTTTTCTGGCAACACATTCCCTTTAATTTATATAGTGGTATAAAACCCCCTTTTAGGGTAGGAACACACAACGTATTCAGGGCGGATACACTGCGTCAAGCTGCGCAGCGTATCCGCCCTGAACACAGTAGGGAATTCCTTCCGAAAACCTGCACCACACTGCGGTGCATTTTTTCGGGCGTAAATTCTGTTGCGTAAATTATCACACCCTCCCTCCCTCCTCTGATGTCCGCTCCGGCCTCCTTAGATGACATTGCAGGCCATGTCACCGCTGCAGCCTGTGATTGGGGACGTGATTTGTTGAAATCTCACCCACACTGCTGCTACTGTAAAAAGAATCCGTTGTTGGGGGCCGTGGCTTAGGCATGGCAGTGTGAGGACGTGTTCTGCTGCAGCTCCGTTCTCACCGCACAGAAGATCGCCCGACAGGGCATACTTACCGGTCCCCACCGCAGGATGACGAAGGGGAGAAGTCGCAAAAACCTCCCGGTCTCCGCTGGCTCTTCTACCATCGGCAGGTATCTCCGTTCCACGATGGACGGGACCCCGCCGCGATCTTCCTCCACTCCTCCTGCAGGCCGCACCCAGACCCCGTTGCAGTGTGGTTACTCGCCGCCTCCCCCCTCCTCAGGTCAGACTCAGGACGGCTGCTGCTCTCGGGTCCCAGGGGCGGTCATGGCGTCTTCAGAAAGAGGTCAGTGGGATGCAGGCGTCCGAGGGTCGGCCACACCAGCCAGATTAGAGGACTTTCCCCCAATACAGCCCAAGACAGCATCAGGACAGGGGGCGAATCTCGTGGCACCGCCGGGCAAGGCGCCATTTTTTCCTGCCACCCAATGGCAGTCTTCCATACAGGACGGGCTGCTGAGTCAGAGCACGCCAGCCATTTTTAGGGGACCACTTGCCCCGTCAGTGAGCCCGGGGAACACACTGCCCGGTTCGTCTCTGGGCCCCCTGCTATCCATGGAACGGACCCTGGCAGAACTATGGGAAATGGTGAAGGTGTTGCCCACCAAATCCGACCTGGATCAACGCCTCTCTCGGTTGGAGGAGAAACACGACAGGAGGTGCGGGCCCTGACCGCGAGGGTGGAAACCCTGGAGCGCTAGAACTCCATATCTACTTTTGACATCTCGGTTCTCTCTGGCCACTCAAGCTTCACAATTACGGGACTTTTCTCTGCATTTAGACGATGTCGAAAACAGAGGGAGGCGTAATAACCTGAAGTTGAGAGGTTTGCTGGAATCAGTACACCCGGATGGCCTTTATGACGCCGTGTCGCATATCTTCAACAACCTCCTGGATCGCACACGTGACATGGCCATCGAGATGGACAGAGTTCATAGGCTGGCAGGTCCTCGGGTCAGAAATGGTAACCGTCCCCGGGATGTCATATGTCGGGTACACTTCTACAAGCAGGAGGAGATTGCCCGGAGAGCGTGGGAGAAGGGAGGCGTTACTTTTCAGGGCTCCGAGATCACCGTCCTGCTGGATGTATCCAGATTGACTCTCTCCATGCGCAGAATTGTCCGTCCATTACTAGAAGCAACCAAGTCTGCGGGGGCTAACTACAGATGGGGCCACCCCTTCCACATCATCCTTCGTAGACAGGGGCAATCGTTCGCGGTCCAGTCTCCGGATGACCTGGAGGAGGCCTTCCGATTTTTAGAAATCTCACCGGTGCGGTTACCGGATTGGACTGAACCCCCGACACCGTTTGCTATTAGAGGTGGCCCATATCCTGATTTTGTGCCTCATCGTGCACCTCATCCTGGAGTTGAGATGTCTGACCCACGGCCTTCGGGGCGGCGATCCCCACGCAGAGACGGTGGAGCTGGGCCAGTCGAACCACGGCCCCAGGGGTGGCGATCCCCGCGGAGAGATTGATCTTCTACACCCTTTTGTGGGACGTTATTTGCACTTAACCCCTCTTTTCTCCACAGGGTTCTCCGTCAGCCGTGACTGCAGTCATTGATGGTGTGGCTCTAGGGGTCATCTGTATAAGTTATGGGCCGGGGACTTCTCTCTAGTGGGGGATGGTTTAATTGCTTCGTTTAATGGGGGAGGGTAGGTTCAAGTGGTAGTTAATCCGGTGGGTCCGGGGTTGTGACACTTTCCATTTGTGATTTTTAGTTGTTTACTGTATTCGTGTGACATTGTCTTCTACATCTCTGTCTTTCTTCGTTCCCCATTAGGGTTCTGTGTCGCTGTGTCGTCATTGGAGGGATTTCCTCCGAGGACGACATAGCCCACGTTGAGTAGTGGAGGGAATTTGTACTCCGATTTTAGAGGTATAGTGCTGCCTCTTCGCTCCTGGACTTTGGTTTCTGTGCAGGGTCTTTCTGCCCCTTCCCTCCTCTGTTCACCTTTCTGTCCACTATGACTGACCTTACCATTGTCTCCCTAAATGCACAGGGTCTGAACATTCCGGAAAAGAGGTCCTCCATTCTCCGTCTCTTGTGGAAAAGGAAGGCACACGTGGCTTTCCTGCAGGAGACCCACTTTCGGGCCGACTCCATACCGAAGCTTACGGACTCTCTCACTATACGGCAGGGTTTCATAGTGTGTCTCCTGATTCCAAGACTAAGGGGATCTCCATCCTGATTTCTCGTTCTCTTCCCTGGGAGCATGTGGAGACTCGCACAGATGGGACGGGACGATACCTCTTCGTGAAGGGTAAGCTGGATAACACTCTGTACACACTGGCCTCATATTATCTCCCTAACACGGGTCAGGTTGCCTTCTTGGAGAAGGTCCTTGTGGATCTGGATGAATTTCTGGAAGGCACTCTCATACTGGGGGGGGGGGGGGATTTGAATGCCACTTTAGACCCCACATTAGATTCATCCTGAGGGCATTCCTCTTTGCCTAGGTTGGCTCACCGTCGTATTCGTCGGCTGCTGCATGAGCATCAACTTGGTGACACCTGGAGGCTTATGCATCCCTCGACCAAAGACTACACGTTTTTTTCGTAACCCCCATAACTCATACTCTCGACTGGACTACTTTTTTCTACGTCATCCCCACCTCTCCAACCTCACGTCCGCCTCCATAGACGACATCACTTTCTCGGACCATGCCCTTATTACGCTTACTCTAGCTCACCAATCGGCCAGCCCACGTCCCTGGCAGTGGCGTCTGAATGAATCGCTCTTACAGGATCCGGTAGTGGTATCGGACGGGGTACTTCGACACGAATGTCTCGCCGGGAGTGGACCCTTTTTGTATCTGGGAGGCCCATAAATGTGTAGTGCGTGGTTCCTTTATATGTATTGGTTCTAAACTTAAGAAGGAGCGGGCGGCACACCTCCGGGACTTATTGACCCAGATACACCAGCTGTAACAGTCCCATAAGGTGTCTCAGGACCGGGTTGTGGGGGCAGAGTTGGGGCAGCTGAGAGAGCAGGTACGTTCGCTCTGTCTTTCGAAGGCTTGGGCCGCCATAGTTAAGTGCAGGAGGCACTTCTACGAATTTAGTAATAAACCGGGTAGGACTTTGGCGCGGGCACTTAGGAAAACACTTTCAAGTACCTATCTCCCAGAGATTCTCGGCTCCCATAATAGGAGCCTGCAGCTTCCACAGGATATCTCGGAGGCCTTCCGTGCCTACTACCACTCGTTATATAATCTCCCTCAAGCTCCTTCTTCCCCGGGTGGCAGCAGTCACTTGGAAAGGATCGAGCAGTATCTCCGGTCCTCGGGGATGAAAAGCATCCCTTCGGAGGCGATTGATGCTTTAAAGGCTCCCATTTCCTTAGAAGAGTTGTCGTGGGCACTGAAGGATTCACCAGTGAGGAAGGCCCCGGGTCCGGATGGCCTGCCGTTACAATATTATAAGGTCTGTTCAGACATGCTCTCGCCCCACTTCCTACTTGCATTCAATTCACTCACAGAGGGGGGCACCTTTCCCCGGGACACGTTGAGGGCTCATATCACGGTGATACCAAAGGAGGGGAAGGACCCCTCCATGTGTCAGAATTACCTCCCTATTTCCCTGTTGAATGTCGATCTTAAACTCTTTGCTAAGATTCTGGCCCATAGGCTGTCCCCGCTACTTCTTAATGTGATACACAATGACCAGGTGGGCTTTATGCCTTTACGGGAAGCATGGGATAATACCACACGAGCAATTAACCTGATGTACCAAGCAGCCGCTTCAGCACTTCCCACTTGCTTTCTGTCGACGGATGCGGAAAAGGCCTTCGACAGAGTCAATTGGGAATTTATGTTGGCTACTTTGCGCCATATAGGGTTGGGGACACATATGATGAACTGGATTTCGGGTCTCTACTCCTCCCCATCGGCTCAGGTTAAGGTTAATGGACACCTCTCCCCTTCACTCGCAATCTCTAACGGAACGAGGCAAGGCTGCCCCTTGTCCCCACTGATTTTCATTTTATGCCTAGAGCCCTTCTTGTGCCACATTCGCTCCAATCCGGATATTGCGGGTGTAGCCTTGGGAGGTAGGTCCCATAAGGTCGCTGCCTATGCGGATGACCTTCTCTTTTTATCACTGCCCTCAGGATTTCCTTGCCTAACCTGATGGCGGAGCTGGGTGAATGCTCAAAACTGTCCAGTTTCAAGATCAACTACTCGAAGTCGGAGGCGCTTAACATATCGTTGCCGCAGACTCTTGTGGCCGACCTGTCGGAGTCATTCTCTTTTAAATGGGCTAGAGATTCGCTTAAGTATCTGGGGGTCAGGTTTCCGAGTGACCTGTCTCGCCTTTATGCGGTGAACTACCCTTCACTTCTTCAATGGGTAAAGAGCGATTTGGACTCTTGGACGTCGGGAACTTTTACCTGGTTTGGTAGATGTGCAATATTTAAAATGAGCATTTTACCACGGATCCTGTACGTCTTTCAGGCGCTGCCGATACATGTCCCACGCCCCTTCTTTCAATCTCAGTTGTCCATGCTTCATAAGTTCATATGGGCGGGGAAACCTGCGCGTATAGCTCGATCTATGCTCTTTCGTGCAAAGTGTGGGGGCGGTGTTGGTCTTCCGGATTTTGTGTCCTATCATCAGGCCTCCCACTTGGCACGAATTTTGGATTGGTTCAGACACACAGATTAAAGAATGGGTGTCCATGGAACAGGTCTTTATGGAAGTTCCTCTGCAGGCCTTACCATCGTTGGGCAATCACGTCCCTCTGGCGGCAAGGACACATCCGACGATTGGGCCCACTCTGGCGGTTGCGGCGCGGATCTTTCCTCGAAAAGAGATCTCTCCCTCTCCGATTTTGGGCAATCCTGCATTTCCACCGGGGTGGGAAGGAGGTCCCTTCCAACACTGGTTGAAGGCAGGTAAAGGACGTGCGGCCCATTTTTTACAGGATGAGGTGTGGATGAGTAACACTCAGCTGGAGTCCATGTCGGAACCTGTCACTTTTTGGCAGGTTACCCAATTGAGACACTTCCTCGCGTCCTTAGCTAACCCAGCGGCGTACTCGCGAGATAACTCCCCTTTTGAACTCTTATGCACGGGCACGATTCGTCACGCACGGTCTAGACTCTTTGCTCTCCTGATCTCTCCCTCCACCCTGTCCACACCTTCATACTTGCTTAGTTGGGAACGGGACTTAGGTCTTACATTTACCACAGAGCATAAGGATCGCCTGTTCCACATGACACATAAATCATCCCTGGCTAGCAGATTTCAAGAGGCAGGGTATAAGATTTTGTCCCGTTGGTATAGGGTGCCTTCCAGATTGCATGTGATGTTACCGGCGGTTTCGCCGTTGTGTTGGAGATGTGGCGACCATGTGGGTACTCGCTTACAGATTTTTTGGGACTGCCCCCTGCTGACGGACTTCTGGTCTGAGGTGTGGTGCATTACCTCGAAATTCATGGATTTCCCCCTCCCAAGATCACCGGGCCTCTTCCTGCTCCATCTGTGTGAGGTGCCTTTATCCACTTACCGACGGTCAGTGGAGCGCCACCTAGTGAATGCAGCCAGGGCATGTGCTCCCGCGCTTTGGAGACCATCCTGCCCCCCGACTGTGGGCATGTGGTTTGGTAAAATTCAGGAGATCATGAGAATGGAGGACCTCACAGCATCAATGAAAGGATCCCACGCCGCCTTCCTCAAAACGTGGCGTGAATGGATTCGCTTTCAATCCTCAGTGGAATAGAAGACCATCATGGCTTCTTGAGCTTACCCAGTGGGTCCCATGGGCAAGGTCAGTTCTTTCCCCCTTCTCTCTCTTTTCTGCTTACCCCTCTATTTCGTTGCTCTGCAACGCTTTACTGCTCTTCCTTATGGGTATATATGCATGGCTGCGGGTTCAGGTGTGCATACCAGAGCTTCTCTAGCCTCAATGTTCTCAGCGTTTTGTGTTATATTTCTCTGTGATTATGGTGCCTCTGTATTCCCAGTTGTTGGCCTGCGAGCCAATGTTGGTGCAGCATTGACCTACACCATGATATAATGTTCTTTTGAAAACGGAAAATAAAAGAATTTGAAAAAAGAATCCGTTGTGGAAAATCTGCAGTGTTTACACTGTGTTTGTTCCTACCCTTAATGTAAGCATCTAGTGCCACTCATAGCAACTTCCTGTTGAAGAAGGAAACAGCACTGCAGTAGCATGGCGGAGGCAGTTCCTTTTTTTGTTTGTTCTATAGGGTAAATGTACGGCAATGTTCCGGAGACACAGAAATGGGGACATTGTGACTAGCAATTTTAGCGGAGCACATCGGCTGGCTATTATGGGGTTAATGTAGCCGACAATGAAATGTGGAAAAATGATGGCTTTGTTGATAGCATTGTTAGTAGCTTAAAAAATACACCCTTTAGTTTAAGGCCACAAGTAGCAAAGATGTTCAACCGCGAATGCAGAGCAAAATGTGAAATGCAAGAGGCTACAATCCGCAACATTTCCGTAACAGAATGGGCATGCTATGGATTTGATAGTCCACAGCATGCCCTTGATTCCGCTCATATTTTTTCCCTCTAAATTTGGATTAGGTTTTTGAAAACCTCAGCTAGCAGAACAGGACCTAATACAGTAACAGCAGTGGATGAGATTTGCACAAATCTCACCCACACGCTGCAGAAAAATCTGCCGAAAAAACGTTCATAAATTGACCAGTGGTGCAGTTTCTTAATCTGCAGCATGTTAAATAATGCTGCGGAATTGCTGGTTTTCTGTTGCGGATTTTCCCCATTGAATTTAATGTGGAGGTAAAACCGGCAACAAATAGAAGATTTTTGTGGCAGAAAGGCTGAAATTCCGCTTCAAAAATCGCATACTTACCTAGATCTCTCTCTGCTCCTGCGTCCAAAATTGGCCTTCTGGGATGATATTTCATACCATGTGACTGCTGCAGCCAATCACAGGCTGCAGCAGTCACATGGAATGAACCGTCATCCCAGGAAGCCAGGCTGCAGGACATCAGAGGGATGCGTCGCCATGACTATGAGTAAGCGTAAGCTTTTTAAAAAAATTTTTACTTGTGGTTTTCCGCAGCAGACATTCCGGCTGAAAGACTGCCACTACGATTTGGTGTGGTTTTTCGGACAGCCAGGGCGGATACACTGTGTACTTTTACGCAGCGCATCCGCCCAGTGTGAACATACCATTATAGTCTTGAGCTACAGTCATAATTCTGCAAGATTAGAGATGGAAAACCCCAATATTCCTTGCTTAAAGAGAATCGGTCACATCTTCCCACTTATCTATTTTAGTAAATACCTGTATTTCTCATGAAATAATTCTGGGGCATCTTTTCTTAGAACTCTGCATTGTGCCATTCCTGTTATTCCTTCTAGCAGCTTATGAATAAATTGACAACTGCGTGTTACCATTACCCCTGCCAAAGGGGCACGTCTTTACACAGTCTCACTGATTGGACATTGTCAGTCCATGTAAAGGCACACCTTCAACTGGTGACATCCAGTTGTCAATTTAATTATGTCAAGTAGGAATAACAGAGGAACGGCAGAATCTAAAGTTCGAAAAAAAGATTCCCCAGCATTGTTATTTCATGGGGAATACAAGAATTTACTAAAAACAAACAGGTCAGGAGAGGTGTCAGGTCCTCTTTAACCCCTTAATGACCGGGCCTGAAAAGACCTTAATGACCAAGCCAGATTTGTTAAAGGCATGGTGTCGCCCCAAAAACATGTTTTTTTTTTAAAATTTAAACATTTAGTGTGTGGGTGATAAAACATTGTTCAAATTTTTTTTATTTTTTTCGCGAGTCAGGAAATATTATAAATTTTTTCAAATTTATAATACTACCCATTTTTGGTCACTAGATGGAGCTGTTTGGAGCTAGTTCCCAAAATTGCAGCATTGCAACATTGGGTTAAAAGCTATCGCTCTAGTGAGCGCTCAGCATCCCCCCCTCCTTTATCCTGGCTAGTGCCGGGATAAACGAGGGGTTTGAAAGGTTTAACCTGCTACACTGTGCGTCGCCATTTTTTGAGGTAACCCACAGTGTAGTAGGTTTACATGCAGTAGTAAACACACACAAACACTAACATACATTGAAATCGCTTACCTGCTCCTGCCGCCGCGGCCCGTCCGCTCCCTTTGCTGCCGCTGTTCCATGTGCACTTGTCCGGAAGCCGCGACCGGAAGTAGTAATATTACTGTCCGGCCGCGACTTCCGGTCCACAGGAAAATGGCGCCGGACGGCGCCAATTTCGAATAGGACTGTGTGGGAGCGGCGCATGCGCAGTTCCCACACAGACGCCGTACACGGCAGTCAATGGGACGGGAGCCGTTCGCAGTCCCTATGGGACTGTGGCTGCCGTATTCCATGTCTGTGTGTGTCGTTAATCGACACACACAGAAATGGAACAAAAAATGGCAGCCCCCATAGGGAAAAAAAAGTGTGAAAAAAAGAAACAGTAAAACACAAACACACAAATGAAAATAAACGTTTATATTAAGGCACTAACATCTTTAACATATTAATAAAATATTTGTGATGACACTGTTCCTTTAAATCTGGTATGTCTGACTTTATCAGAGAACAACTCTGCGAAAGTTTTGAATATCCAAGTAATTCTGACATTGTTTTTTCGTCACATGTTGTACTTTATTTTAGTGGTAAAAGTAGACTGATACGATTTGCGGAAATTAATGAAAAAATTGAAAAATTTAAGAAATTTTGTAAAAATTATCATTTTTCCCTATTTTTAACGGCAATATGTCACATATGTACATACATACTGTACAATTTTTTTTATTAAATATATATTTCCATCGCTTTACTCTATTTTGGCAGCACTTTTGAAAAAAAAAATTATTTTTGGAGCAATTTAGAAGACTTACAAGTTTAGTAATGATTTTATAAATTTTGAAGTACATTTTGTTTTCCTGCACCAAGCCAGGTTTTCAGAGGCTCATAGGTGTCAGAATGGTGGAAACCCCCACAAGTGACACCATTTTGAAAACTGCACCCCTTAAGGTATTCATTAAGGGGTGTTGTAAGTATTTTGACCCCACAGTTTTTTTGTAAGAATTCATGCAAAGCAGGCGTAAAAAAATATAATTTCACTTTTTTCATAAAAGTATCACTTTGAAGACTGATTTCCTTGTAAAGCGACCATAAGAATGAAGAAATGCACCCCAAAATCTATCACCCAGTTTTCAAAAATGCCCACATTGTGACCCTAATGCGTTGCCTGGACACACGGCAGGGCCCGAAAGGAAGGGAGTAACCGGAGGCATTCAGGTCTCATTTTTGCTTGAAAATGTTTTAGGCCCCACTGTACATTTGGAGAGGTTTTGAACTGCCAGAACGATAGAAACTCCCCATAAACGACCCCATTTAGAAAACTAGACACCTTAAGGTATTTATCTAGGGGTGTAGTGAGTATTTTGACCCCACAGTTTTTTGCTAAATGTAATGCATTGCAGGTGAAATAAAAAAAACAAAACACTTTTTATATAAAAGTATCACTTTGAAGACCGATTTCTTTGTAAAGCGACCATCAGAATGAAGAAACACACCCCAAAATCTATCACCCTGTTTCTCCTGTTTTCAAAAATGCCCACATTGTGACCCTAATGCGTTGCCTGGACACACGGCAGGGCCCGAAAGGGTGGTAGCACCCGAAGACTTTCAGGACACACATTTTGCTTGAAAATGTTTCAGGTCCCATTACACATTTATAGAGGCACTGAGCTGCCAAAAAGATAGAAACTCCCCATAAATGACCCCATTTTGCAAACTAGACCGCTTAAGGTATTCATCTAGGTGTGTACTAAGTATTTTGACCCCACAGTTTTCGCAGGAATTAATGCAAAGCAGGTGGAAAGAAAATTTTATTTTACTTTTTTTCACAAATGTGTCATTTTAAGGTCAGATTTCTTGTACAGCGGACATGAGAATAAGGAAATGCACCAGAAAATGTATCACCCTGTTTCTCCTGTGTTCAAAAATATCCCCATTGTGTCCCTAATGTGTTTCCTGGACACACGGCAGGACCCAAAAGGAAGGGAGCACCCGGAGGCTTTCAGGACACACATTTTGCTTTGAAAATGGGAGGATTCTACTTTTCTAGATTGAGAAATAGATGTCCCTAACAGTTTCTACACCCTATGACTATGTCGTGCTAAGAAAGCAGCTGTCCTGAAATCATGTCAGTCCATAGACATTATGTATATCAACCCGCTCTGATATATAGTAAGTTAGAGTGGGAAAATGTATTAAACTGTTGGCGGAAAAAGGCAATATATCCCAAAAAAAAGGAGGAAGAATGTATCCAGCTATGTGAAAAACTAGAGCATGTTCACAGGATGAAAGGAAATTTGTAGGGCTGTAATGACTTTATTATTCAAAGTGACTGGTCATACAACGTCTCTTTAGCTCCATCAATCAATATATAAGGGACGAATGTGCCAAGTGACGCGGTACACCATAACAAGCCCCTGCCCGGCAAGGTAGGAACCGCCATGTGCACAAAACAACCAATCACTGGAAGAATATATAAAGGGGCAGTGTCCCACACCGTATGTAGATACAGTAAAGGACCACTACTCTCCAAATTAATGTCGCTATTTCTAGAATTATTGTCGGGTGTAAGAGGTCCACCAAAAACCCGAACAAAACTGTAATAAAGCCCATAGTGTATTGATAAGGACAAAACAGGGACTTATGCATAGACCGGGGTTGGAAGGACAAGCGGAACAATAATATCGTGACTCACTTCGCTGTCCTCGTTTGCTGCAGACCCGACACCGTTTTTTGGGTTATTTTTGGTTAGATGTTGAAGGGATGGGGTGTAAAAAATGTTTTTCAACAAGTCGGTGTACATCCTCTAACTCATGGACTACTCTCTGGTCTGCAGATTGAAATAGGAGATCTTCAATCACTTTCTCCTGAAATTCAAAGAATGTCGCCCTGCCCGCTGATTTTTTGTACAGGACAAATGCGTTCTGCATCGCAACCTGAATTTGTTATAGCCGATGACACACACAGGCTTTTGTCTATCTGCAGAGGCCCCACGTTCTATAATATTTGCTGTTGCACTTGAATGGACAGTGCTGATCATGTAGACGTCCTTGCGGACACGAAATTTTAAAGCCAGCATCTTCTCAATTTGAAAAGTGCATGACTCCCCCTTTCGTAGTTTTTTATCCACAAGTTGAGGTGGGAAATCTTTGCGATTCCTGCGTATTGTGCCACAGGCTCCGGTGTTGGCACAATGAAGGGCGCTAAACAATGGCACACTGTCCGTGTATACATGATACCCCTTGTGTAGGAAAGGGCCAATTAAATCCCACACACAATCTTACCAGTGGTACCAATATTTGGAGAGCACCCTGGTGGATTAAATTCACTGTCTTTACCCTCGTAGATCTTAAATGCACATGTGTAGCCAGTAGTGCTTACACATAACTTGTAGATCTTTACCCCGTATTTTGCACTTTTTGAGGGTATGAATTGACGGAATGAGAGACGCCCTTTGAAATTTGTGGGATTCCACAACCTGGCATTAGGTGACGAAAGCTTATTGGCAATGTACTGCCTGGCATACAAATTTGATTCCTGCACAAAATGTTCCAAAACTTGGTCCGTAATAAAAATATTAAAATAATTTAGTGGTGAAAAATTACTGACATTGGGACTTATGCCAGGAGTAGCAATAAAGTCATTTATGGTGGGAGAAAATAAACTCGTGGGTTCCCACACTAAATCGGTTTGGTGGGGTTGTGCAATTTCAGGGGCTGCACTTTGAACGGACGTTGTGGCAACTGCGCCGTCTCCCATATCACTGGTGCTGGGTCTCATATCCATAGAATCCCTTGAAGCGACACTTTCAAGTAAGGCTGGGTTCACACAACCTATTTTCAGACGTAAACAAGGCGTATTATGCCTCGTTTTACGTCTGAAAATAGGGCTCCAATACGTCGGCAAACATCTGCCCATTCATTTGAATGGGTTTGCCGACGTACTGTGCAGACAACCTGTCATTTACGCGTCGTCGTTTGACAGCTGTCAAACGACGACGCGTAAAAATACAGCCTCGTCAAAAGAAGTGCAGGGCACTTCTTTGGACGTTTTTGGAGCCGTTTTCTCATAGACTCCAATGAAAACAGCTCCAAAAACGGACGTAAAAAACGCAGCGAAAACCGTGAGTTGCTCAAAAAACGTCTGAAAATCAGGGTCTGTTTTCCCTTGAAAACAGCTCCGTATTTTCAGACGTTTTTGGTCACTACGTGTGCACATACCCTAAAAGCTCAACTTCAGATGCAGAATCCGTATCGGAGCATAGCATCTGATAGGCTTCCTCAACGCTGTATCTTCTGGCAGCCATAATGATAATACAATAAATCCTATATACAGGGCATGCATGCTGCATCATCTGGCAAAATATATATGTATACTCCCTTATGACTTGCGACTGTACTCCCAAAATATATTAAACCGAGCAAAGAAAGAACCAAGGAGTCTTTAAGTCAAAAAATACATGTAGTCTTTTTATTCAACAATATTACACTATTTATACAATATGAGTTTCTAAAAATGAATCAAAAAATAAAAGCATGGCCGCCACATGAGTCAAATATTAGTCAAAATATAATCATGTGAATAGGTATACACCTCAAGACAAAAATGTAAAATAACATGATGAAAATGAGGTGAGATGTACAAGCTACAGGTAATGTGTTAAACTGCTTAAAAAGTGGGTGAAAGGGATGTAACTCACAAGCATGCAAAGTACAATTGAGACAGGACTGATACACCAAATCATATAGTGTCCACAAAAGACTGATGCATGTATGAATACTGGGATGATACCCATATACGTATTAGAACCCAGACAGCAACCAGCAGCAAATAGTAAAAGACGAAGTACTAACAGAGTACTAACCCATGTAGCTGAGACTCCACGAATGGCGGCCGGCCCCAACGCGTTTCAGCTTCCGCCTTCGTCCGGGGGTGGCATCTACAAGTATAACCCTCCTATTAATCTAAGATGACGACCAATCAGAAATCGATTGGCCAGGTGAAAGTATTATACCATACATTTACCTCAATCAGCTGGGGCGTCATGACCGCGTTTGTCAATAGACAGTCATCACATGGTGTGGGCATCATGTGATACGTGATGGGTGCGCCGCGTGATGATGTCACAGCGGCGCCCTTCATCCCGCGCACATTCAGATGCCGACTCGTAGTGAGTTGCCAAGGACGCCAGCGCATGCGCACGAGATTTAGGCACGTTAATGATAATTCCACCAGATACAATATATATACGTGTAACGAAAATTTGCACTCCATGCAATGAAAATTGAGTGTTCAATATTTATAAGTATATCAGTACCCATAGCGATCTATAGAAATATGTAATTTATAATTTTTTTATAACAATAAAAGAGTCCTTTTGATGTACACCACACGATTTACAAGGGAATGCGCAATGAATTTAAAAACATCACTTTATATTACAACATATAGAAATTATTCAGTAATCAGTAAACGTGGGATAAACCATATTCACACAAAGTATACCGTGTTTAAAAGGTACACCTATAAATAAATATATACATACACATATTTTGTGTTGAATGTGACATGGTGAGATATTAAGATAAATAGATAAGTGTTATAGTAATACGAAATATAATAAATTTAATAAACTTTAAATCATTCTTAAATAGATATATGCATATATTGCATGTACATACAAACGTGCACAAAAAATACATGATAATATGTTATATGCAAAGTGAATGTAGAAATAAACATATATTATATGGTGGTAAACAAGGAGGGGGTTCCGCCTTCGACCCCCGGAGCTCCACCAGGAAGACCGATCATCTCTGGCCAAGGTAACTTTACAGAGAATATCTGCAAATTTATAGATTATCACCTTAAGCCATTAGTGGAATGTTTACCCTCCTATATTAGGGACTCATCAGATCTCCTACAAAAATTGGAATGCACCCATCTAGATGTCGATATGTGGTTAGTCACCTGCGACGTTGAATCGCTTTATACCAGCATGAGACACCACGATGGGATTAAAGCTACCAACTTTTTTCTGAGCATGAGTAATTTGGAGGAAGGGCTCATTAACGTGCTTGGTACATTATTAGATTTTGTCTTGACACACAATGTGTTTACGTTTAATGAGTCATTCTACCTACAGCTCCAGGGAACGGCAATGGGGGCATCTTGTGCGCCCTCATATGCCAATCTTTTCCTGGGGCTGGCTGTGGGAGAGAAATTTATTCCTGTCAGATCACGGTACGTCAATGAACCGGGTCATTTTCTGGGCCCGCTTCATTGACGATATCTTCTTGATCTGGCAGGGAACTTTTGAGCAATTGCAACAATTTATGGCAGAACTGAACCTCAACGATCAGAATATCAAACTCACATACAAATGTGACAAAAAACAAGTAGATTTTTTGGACATCAAAATCCAATGTGATGAAAATGGTGATGTCCAAACTGATCTATTCAGGAAAGAGACATCTGTGAATTCTCTTCTGCACGCTACCTCTGCACACCCGAAACAAACTATTGCCGCTATTCCCACAGGCCAATTTCTTAGACTAAAACGTACGTGTTCCAGGGAAGAAGATTTTAGAAAACAGGCTAAAGACTTAGAATACAGGTTTATGGATCGGGGCTATAGCAATCGATGCATTAGGAAAGCGAAAAAAAAGAGCTCAAGAAACGGAGAGAAACAAACTCCTACAACCAGCGACTCGAGAAAATAAAATTAATGAGGTGAGATTTATCACGCCATATCATTCCCGCTGGGAAGAGATGAAGGAACATTTAAAGAGATATTGGCCAATTCTGAAAGCCGATCCTATACTCAATAAAATATTGCCCACATTTCCGTCTGTAACCTACCGCCGTGCTAAAAATCTGAAAGACCATTTGGTCCGAAGTTTTTACACCCCAGTTCCACAGGGAATGAAATTCTTTGGAACTAAGGGCCCCAAATGGGGGTGTTCCCCTTGCGGAGGGTGCATTTCATGCCCCAATATCGAACGCGCAGAAGAGTTCACTGACTCTGAAAGAAGCAAAACATTCAAAATTGTATGGCACATTACATGTGCTACACGCGGGGTGGTATACTATGCAGTGTGTCCATGTAATAAAGTGTACATAGGACTGACCACACGCGAATTCCGAATTAGAGTCCGTGAACATGTGCGAGATATTGAATCCGCAAAGGAGGTCCATGATGCTGATAAAATAGAAAAATTAAAAACGATTCCACGCCATTTTAATCACAACTGTAATTCCAGGTTATTGAAGGTACGAGGAATAGATCATGTGGAACTAAACATTAGAGGTGGAGATTTGATGAAGAAATTATTAAGATTGGAAAGTAAATGGATCTGGACTTTGAAGACCATGCAGCCGAGAGGCTTAAACGAATCGCATGGGTATGCTTCGTTTCTCTGATCACTGTGTATGTGTTTGTGTGGCATGTTTTTTAATTTTTGTAATGTAATAATATTTTTGTGATTTTAACATATATGTTCTTTTCCTTCCTAGTTTATCAGATATATACGTGTATGAAATACCATCGATATTCAGTGATGTATCATTTCTGCAGTGAAAGACAACAAATCATGCTCAAGCGATGTGCCAAATTGATTTATATATATATTCAGTAACTTGCGGTTTATATGTTTTCAATTTCTATAATAGCCTATATACGACAGTGTAAACAAAGTAATGAAATGCGCAATTTTTAACGAATACATTTTATGAATTTCTGCACTACTGCACTTTAGTCACTTATATGTATATATTTTTCTATATTTTATGTATTTATAATATTAGCACTAATTGTTCTATATATTTCATATATATATATTATTTTTTTCACTTGATCATATGTTTATATTCCTTATACACGTATATATGTATTAGTATGATAATAATTGTTTACCACCATATAATATATGTTTATTTCTACATTCACTTTGCATATAACATATTATCATGTATTTTTTGTGCACGTTTGTATGTACATGCAATATATGCATATATCTAAGAATGATTTAAAGTTTATTAAATTTATTATATTTCGTATTACTATAACACTTATCTATTTATCTTAATATCTCACCATGTCACATTCAACACAAAATATGTGTATGTATATATTTATTTATAGGTGTACCTTTTAAACACGGTATACTTTGTGTGAATATGGTTTATCCCACGTTTACTGATTACTGAATAATTTCTATATGTTGTAATATAAAGTGATGTTTTTAAATTCATTGCGCATTCCCTTGTAAATCGTGTGGTGTATATCAAAAGGACTCTTTTATTGTTATAAAAATTTTTATAAATTACATATTTCTATAGATCGCTATGGGTACTGATATACTTATAAATATTGAACACTCAATTTTCATTGCATGGAGTGCAAATTTTCGTTACACGTATATATATTGTATCTGGTGGAATTATCATTAACGTGCCTCAATCTAGTGCGCATGCGCTGGCGTCCTTGGCAACTCACTACGAGTCGGCATCTGAATGTGCGCGGGATGAAGGGCGCCGCTGTGACATCATCACGTGGCGCACCCATCACGTATCACATGATGCCCACACCATGTGATGACTGTCTATTAACAAACGCGGTCATGACGCCACAGCTGATTGAGGTAAATGTATGGTATAATACTTTCACCTGGCCAATCGATTTCTGATTGGTCGTCATCTTAGATTAATAGGAGGGTTATACTTGTAGATGCCACCCCCGGACGAAGGCGGAAGCCGAAACGCGTTGGGGCCGGCCGCCATTCGTGGAGTCTCAGCTACATGGGTTAGTACTCTGTTAGTACTTCGTCTTTTACTATTTGCTGCTGGTTGCTGTCTGGGTTCTAATACGTATATGGGTATCATCCCAGTATTCATACATGCATCAGTCTTTTGTGGACACTATATGATTTGGTGTATCAGTCCTGTCTCAATTGTACTTTGCATGCTTGTGAGTTACATCCCTTTCACCCACTTTTTAAGCAGTTTAACACATTACCTGTAGCTTGTACATCTCACCTCATTTTCATCATGTTATTTTACATTTTTGTCTTGAGGTGTATACCTATTCACATGATTATATTTTGACTAATATTTGACTCATGTGGCGGCCATGCTTTTATTTTTTGATTCATTTTTAGAAACTCATATTGTATAAATAGTGTAATATTGTTGAATAAAAAGACTACATGTATTTTTTGACTTAAAGACTCCTTGGTTCTTTCTTTGCTCGGTTTAATAATGATAATACAGTCTAAACCGCAAATAATAAATGGAACTAGCGGTTTCAATTTTTTTTTTATCAACTAAGGCCTCGTGCACACGACCGTAAAAACACCCGTTATTGCGGGTCGTAATTACGACCTGCAATAACGGGCTCATAGACTTCTGTTACCCACGGGTACCTTCCCGTTTTCTCACGGGAAGGTGCTCGTGCCGTTAAAAAAATAGAACATGTTCTATTTTTCGGGCCGTGCTGCTATACTTTAATATTACGGTCGTGTGCATGAAGCCTAATCAACTAAGAACACTAAAAGAATTAAACTTTTTTTTTTTTTATTGTTTTTTTTAAGTTTTTTTTTTTTTCCAAACCTAAACCTAAACCCTACACCTAACACAAACCGTAAACCCAAGCCCAGAATAGCACCCTACGCCGTCTAAGGCCCCATGCACACGAACGTGTTTATGCGGCCGCAATTCCCCCGAAAATCCACGGGAGAATTGCGGCCCCATTCTTTTCTATGGGGCCATGCACACGACCGTAGTTTTTGCGGTCCTTGCACGGGCCGGGAGCCCGGACCGCAGAAAGAACGGGCATGTCTTATTACGGCCCTGTTCTGCGGTCCGGGCTCATTGAAAACAATGGTGGCGGCCATGTGCATGTCCCGCGATTTGCGGGCGGCCTGCGGCTGACAGTCCGCAGCCAGCCGACCCGAAAATCACGGCCGTGCACACGGCTACGGTCGTGTGCATGAGGCCTAACAGCGTACACGCCGTCTAACAGCGTACCCTAAAAAGAAAGTAGTTTATAGTACGATTCTTAGTATATACAGTAAATATATTTATATATATATGTATATACTATATACTATAAAATACTGAAAAAAGTGTTTTTTTTAAATAAACTGTGTGTGAGGAACAAGTGATTTTGTGTAGGGGACACTGACACACTTGTATCTGTTTCTCTCCACAGCTAGAACAGTGAGGAGAAACAGATACATGTTTTACTTTTATTTTACAGTAGTGATCACTATGATTGGATCTCATAGTGATCACAAAACATCAGGAACCAATACTATTGGCTCCTGATCACTGCTCTAAGAACAGAGCTGCTAGCAACAGCTCGTTCTTAGAGCAGGAGCTGTCATTTAGACACTCCCGTCGGCTCTGTACGCAGTAACAGCATGTGACCGCTGTGATTGGCTGTCACAGCGGTCACGTGCTGTTACGACGAAATCGGCAGGTCCTGATGGCTGCACTAAGAACCGGACCTGTTACTTACAGCCGGTTTTTAGTGCAGATGTCACCAGGGTGCCGTTAAACCCACTCTACTACAGCGACGCCAAAAGGCGTCGCTGTAGACTGAGTACCTGCACCGCCTGACGTCAAAAGACGGTGGGCGGTCGTTAAGGGGTTAAATGAAATGGCTCTAGACTAAAATACAGGCTGTAACTCAGTACCCATACAATATGTTGCCTTATGTTTACAATTTTACGCAGTTATATCCATACAGTATATAAAATGTAAAATGGTATTCAAAAGCTGGGCACGAGCTTTAACAATCTGACTAAAAACACGTGCAACTCTTGTTTTTTTTATATCAACCAATCTCTTCTCTAAAGAAAATTGGATTGACGATTTGCTGCTCGCTATGGGTCTTGCTGGTTTAACCCCCAGTGATAAATTGTTATTGCAAGTGAAAGCTACAGGGGGAATGTAGTGCTACATAGTGCGACTAAGTAATATATGAAGCCAAAACTAAAACTGGCCAATGAATGGGGAGGGGTCGTCAGCGGGACACCCTTCAATGACATACATGTGACCCAAATAATATGGAATGGGGTTGTCCAGTTGGTATAAGCCTTTATCAGGAATGAAGGCAATAACATTTCTTACATCAGTATAGCAGACTGTAACATGCGGTTTAGCAGAGCACTCTTGTTACGCCACTTTCACACTTGCGTATTTTGGTCAGTATTTGGAAGCCAAAACTAGCAGTGGAACCTATATAGAGAAAAAGTATTTGCACTTCTCCCATGTTATGGACCCACTCCTGGTTTAGACTTACAAATACTGAAGCAAAATAGGGACCTAACTGACAGTAGCCTTTGGGGTAGTCTGAGAAAATGGTCAAGAATCCCCATGTCTTCTCTCTTGAGACTTACATTAATTGAGTCTTGAATCTTTACACTCATGTTTAACGTTGTGAAAAAACATTTATTTTTTACATTCTTGAGAACATAAAGAATACAAAATATTACAATAAAAGGAGGTAAAACATTTTAAAGCCCTTTAGGAAAATCATAAAAAACACTTTAGAAAAGACTCCAAACTTCCTACACTACAAAACATGGAAGATTCCCGTAAGTCTCCTAACTAAGACATACAAAGAGATTAATACCAAGCTTGTGAGGAGATAAAAACCTAAAAAGCAGGCACTCTGGTCTTAACTGATTTTCCATAAAACTTAATATATAAATGGAACAAGGATTTTCCTGGCTTTTGGATAGTCTTCAAATTTTTCAATATACCATCTGCAAGAATATGAAGAAGTCACTGTTAATATTATTTGAGAGAGCATTTCAGACTTGGTGTAATTTATACAAGGATTCAAATCAGTTCAATACAATACAATACACCATCATGACAATGGCATCAAGTTATCCCCTTACAGACAGAGCCTAGCTTGGGCCTTAAAAGCTATGTAAACATTTATGGGTAATTTTTTTATTGAAATCAATGTATTTACTGATTAAAATGACCTTTGCAATGGACTTTTAAAAAAATTAAATCTTAGCTTCACTTCTATGTATCACAGTACATGGAAGTGCAGTAAGACGTTCTGAGCCGAATCCCTTAGTGAGCTGCACTGGTGGCTCCACAGAGGAATAGAGCTTAGTGGCTCCTTTTCGATTTTCTGTCAGTTGAGCCGTCAGTGCAAACTCCAATCCATGCTGTTGCAGCGGGGTGTCACTATGTTACTCGCTGATGATGTAAGAATAGGCAAATAGATCAGCAAGAAGTTGAATACCCAGCAAATTGCTATGACCAGATTCACACTAGGGATGCACGATGCATCGAAACTTCGATACTGCTTTGATACTGTGCATCCTCAAACGGTTCGATACCGTTATTTCATGTATTTCGATACTGAGCTGTGCGGCCGCACAGCTTAGTATAGTAATACATGAATGTATGAGAGTGGGGCTGCGGCTGTGTAATACAGTCATTGCCCTGCTCCTGAGTCCTGACAAGTGTGCGCTGTCAGCATGATGCGATGCAGTCGGCAATGCACTAATGAGCATTGAAGACACTGAAGACAGAACATGGCGGGCGCACTGCAAAACACCCCCATCTTCTGTCCTCAGTGCCAGCGCTGATTAGTGCAGCACCAGCGGCATCCCCTCATGCTGACCACGTGCGCACTTAATGTCAGGAGCGGGGCAATGGCTGTATTACACAGCCGCAGCCCCGCTCTATAACGGCGGAGATCAGAGAAACCTCTCATCTCCACCGCTATTCCCCTGAATGCTGCGTTCAAAGCTGAACGCAGCATTCAGGAGAAAATAAGAATGGGGGATGCCCCTTGGATCGCATCACAGGAATTCCTGTGACGCGATCGAGGGCCATACCATATATGGGCAGACAGCCCAGGGTCCATTGAAGGACCCCAGGGCTGTCTTACCATATTTCCTGTTGTTAGGGCATACTTAGGTATGTCCTAACAACTGCCTGTGCACTATCCGTACACAGTCTAATGTACTGGCATATAGATATATGCCAGTACATTAAAGTTTAAAAATAAAGTAATGTTAAACTAAAAAAAATACACATACACATTTTTTTACAATAAACATTCAAATAAGTCGCAATACATAAAATACACATATTCTGTATTGGCGCAGCCGTAATAACCTGCACAACAATTTTTTTGAGTCATTTATGATGTGTATGCTGTAAAAAAAAAAAAACGGCTTTCTTTCACTTATTGTGGGGCACGAGGTGTGTTGAATTTAACCTCCATGTGCCTCACATTAATAGTAATTAACCCCATCATGTACCTCATACATTAACCCATTATGACTGAGAAACATGATGGGGTTAATTACTATTAATGTGAGGCACATTGAAAATTCATCACACCTCGTGCCTCACATCAGAAAATGGAAGAACTTTTTATTTTTTATTACTGTTGGAAAAGTATCGTTTTGGTATCGAAATCGCAATACTACACACAGTATCGGTATCGAAGTCCAAATTCTGGTATCGTGACTTCCCTAATTCACACACCGACGTTTTTTAGTCAACTTTTTTAGCTAAAACAAGAAAAAAAAAAGAGAATTACATTCTTCCTTTTTACACTTCCCCTTCCTTTTTGAACCACTGCTGGCTTTGAAGAAAAAAATAAAACTGCCCTAAAATAATTCTCATTTCTAGAGTTTAGTTTTGGGAATCATTACTATATTTCTGCCTAAAGGAGGGTTCACTGGTCCTGGGTGATTTCAAGTCTCACTTATATACCGTGAAACTTAGTATAATTTTATAATTTTGGATGGTCGTCTCAAAGAGGTTTCAGTGTCATTGAAATCAATATAGCTGTATACTGTGGTGTCATTGGTTCAAGCTGATGAAAACGGTGAAGCATTGCAGGGGGCGTTTGAGACTCTTAGTGAGCATGAAGGCCATTTTTTTTCCTTTTAAATGGTGGGGGATCTCCAGTCATGGGGCCCGACAATGTTCTCTTCTGACAGAATTGTATGAAAAAAGTATGTCAAATTCCTCTTTCAGGCAAACTATAAAACATTTTAATCAAATGATAACACTTTTCTCTCCTGCACCTCTGACAATTATTGCAATGCTTGGAACAGCCTAAAAAATCCTATTCACTATGGGGAAGATGTATCAAAACTAGTGCAAAGTAAAAGTGGATTAGTTGCCTGTGGCAACCAGATTCCATTTCTCATTTTTTCAGAGGCCCTATGGAAGAAAACAACAGCGGCCTGATTAGTTACCATGGGCAACTACTACACTTCTCCTTTACACCAGTTTTCATACATCTCCCCCAATGTGACTGAGAAAAGAGATATACTTACTCATGATGTTGCTGTGCTCGAGATAAAAGTACCAGCAATGTGAATATAGCAAAAGCTGTTCCAGGATAGGACCAACAAGCAATGGCAAACCCTGACCATTCTATAATTTCACCCAAAAAATTAGCACCGGAAACATATTCGAAAAGTCCACCTTAAAATACAATAGAAAACAAAAAAAGGATATTTGCATTGGCATCTGCACTAACTTATTATATTACTTTTACAGTTTAGCACTTCTATATAGCAATTTAAATTAGATTTACACATACCACGGTGTACACACAAGAACGTGATCTCTGAACGCCACGCAACATGCTAGACATATCCAAGTAGAGCATTAGGTGGTATGTGCAAAACAAAGAGGCAGATAGTATAAAGGCAGCAATATTTATTAAGGCCAGGATCACACACACAGTTTTGATGCAGTTTTTTGGGCTCCGTTTTTTGAGCCAAAGCCAGAAGTGGATCCAAACCGAAGGAAAGGTATAAAGAAAATAACGATGCATCTCCTTTCTTTGGTGTCCACTTCTGTGTTTGGCTCAAAAAACGGAGTCAAAAACGACCACAAAAACTGCATCAAAACGGTGTGTGTGATGTCTAAAAGTGATTTCAGTGAGTACAGCATGTAAACTCCGGCGGCTGTGGGGTTACACGGTCAGCCAATGTAAAAATAGACCGGTGGGGAACCAAAGGCTTTTTTTTGTTTTCTACGCTATGCCATATACAGGTAAAAGTTTATTTTTAAAAAGCCTAGATAACCTCTTTAATGATGGAAGATGGATGCAGTAATGTTATGTAATCTTTCTCAACATTTTAGGATGTCCGTACATGTAGCAGAAAACATTTAGAGAATTGATCAACATTGTGTGCATGCTAATGAAGTACAAATAAAATTGAAAAAAAAAAGGAGGTATCTTAGGCTCCGGTGACATCACATCTAGGCCTTCCGTCCGATGCATAGCTTAGAAATATTGCCCGAAATATACGTCTGACTGAAGGCTCTATAGGCACACCATGGTATAAGTTGCTCAGTTAAAATATATATTAGGACATGATGATCTTTATTTTGAAAATACCCCTTAAAGAGGCTCTGTCACCAGATTTTGCAACCCCTATCTCCTATTGCATGTGATCGGCGCTGCAATGTAGATAAGAGTAACGTGTTTGTTTTTTTTAAAAACGAGCATTTTTGGCCAAGTTATGACCGTTTTTATATTTGTGCAAATGAGGCTTGCTAAAGTCCAACTGGGCGTGTATTATGTGTGTACATCTGGGCGTTTTTACTTCTTTTACTAGCTGGGCGTTGTGAATGGGAGTGTATGATGCTGACGAATCAGCATCATCCACTTCTCTTCGTTAACACCCAGCTTCTGGCAGTGCAGACACAGTGTGTTCTCGAGAGATCACGCTGTGACGTCACTTCCTGCCCCAGGTCCTGCATCGTGTCGGACGAGCGAGGACACATCGGCACCAGAGGCTACATTTGATTCTGCAGCAGCATCGGCGTTTGCAGGTAAGCCGATGTAGCTACTTACCTGCAAACGCTGATGCTGCTGCAGAATCAACTGTAGCCTCTGGTGCCGATGTGTCCTCGCTCGTCTGACACGATGCAGGACCTGGGGCAGGAAGTGACGTCACAGCGTGATCTCTCGAGAACACGCTGTGTGTCTGCACTGCCAGAAGCTGGGTGTTAACGAAGAGAAGTGGATGATGCTGATTCGTCAGCATCATACACTCCCATTCACAACGCCCAGCTAGTAAAAGAAGTAAAAACGCCCCGATGTACGCACATAATACACGCCCAGTTATACTTTAGAAAGCCTCATTTGCATAAATATAAAAATGGTCATAACTTGGCCAAAAATGCTTGTTTTTAAAAAAAAAACAAAAACGTTACTCTTATCTACATTGCAGCGCCGATCTGCTGCAATAGGAGATAGGGGTTGCAAAATCTGGTGACAGAGCCTCTTTAAAGAACCAATTTATTTATTTTTTGTTTCTGTCTCACCACATTCCAACAGTCATTTTTACAGCTATCTTGGTATTTTATGCCTTTTTGCAGGACTAGTTGTGGTATATTTTTTAGATCTCCTTTTCAGATGCAAATACATTTATCTTTAATAATTTCTTACTGTAATGTACTGAGATACATGTAATACAATAAATTACAGGCTCCGCATATAAAATGCTTAGGCATCTATTAAGACATACCTAAGGTATGTCTTAATAGGCAGCCTCACTGGACAGTCCTGGGGTCCTTACTTAGGCCCCAGACTGTCACTATACACAGTCAGCTGCGGCGATCGTAATGTTGCGGCAGACGCTGTGATGTCAGAGCCCCATCCCCTTGAGGCTGTAATCACTATTGAGTAATCACAGCCGCCCCACCCCTGCTGCTGTGCTAATACATAGCCACCAGTGCCATACATTTACAGAGCAGTGTGGTGTTTAAGAGGATTCCCAGCCAGAATGTACCAGTGGCCAAATATTAGTAAATCAGAAGTTATAGTTTGCTAATTGTGTTTTTTTACTTATTACTTGTTGCCATTTTTTGGTTGCAGCAGCAGCAATTTTGCTAAAAGGGACAACAGGAAGTGCAGCAATAATAATTCACTTCTCTGTGGAGCAAAAACAGGTTCTGATCATGCTTACAGGACTTCTTACCTCTGGGTATTTTATATCCTGTCTCGCCTGGTTTTCTCAGATTCCTCAGTACGTTGTCAGAATGAATGTTGACAAACATTCCACAGATAAACAGCGTTATACCTGTAAGATGCGCAAAAAACTGCAGTCATTTCATTTGCTTGAACAGAGAAGAATTAAATCTACGTACAGTAAAGTTAGTTTGGTGCCGTTAGTTAGGCTCTTCACTCTGTAAAGAAATAGCAGACGGTAGTCACTGGTAAGTTCCACAAAATATTTTTGATCCTGCTTAGCCATTATTTTGTTACTTAGCCAAGGAATGAAATGTACTGGCGACTACCATCCTGCAGGGTAAAAACCATAACAAACAGCACCACAGATCTCAGCTTTCTGGACCCCTGTGATATTATAGCTTTCATTAGCAAAGAAAAACATTGCACTAAGGTTAGTAGCTGGAGAATTGTCTGTTCCCTGTGAATGTATAAGGGGGAGTCAGACCTGACCTTTCAGATTTTGGGTGGAGTTAAGCAAATCTAATTATGGTTATAAGAAATAAATGACCCCTCCCAAATTCTCCAGACATTTAAAAATGATACATGCCATTATGAAAAGCCACAAGCCGATTTAATTCTCGGACAATCCCATGTATTTTCTTGCTATACAAATACAATGGAGTCAGCATAAAGTACTCCTTTATATTGTAAGACTCTATGGAAAGGGCACACGGAAAACATTGGCGCTAAGCATATCAAGTATAGAAATTCACGTTTCAGTGCTTTATGAACAATATCTCACCCAAGATAAATCTGGGGTCATAGGTCCAGTTGGCTGGGAGGCCGGCATGTTTGCATAGATAGCTGCTTTGGAGGTATCCATTGTAACAGCAGAACATCACCGCAAGACAAAATGAAGCTAGCGGTGTAGGCTTTCCCCCACGAATCAGAAACGGGAAGATAAGTGTGCTGTGAAAACACAAAGAAGATCACAATTATTAGGACTTTCCACAACTGAAATAGATTAGAATTCCAGCATACCAAACGGCCAGCAATGCTATTAATATGGCAATACAACAAACCCTGGTTGCTGGAATAAAACAGCGGACCCACCTCCACTACTCTAAGGCTGGCTTTCCACGTTGCGTAAACACGGCGGAAATTCTGCAGCATTTACAGTAGCAGCAAAGTGAATGAGATTTAGAAAATCTCATGGCCACGCAGCAAAAACCTTCATAAATTGACATGTGGTGTGGTCTTTAAATCCGCAGCATGTCAATTTATGCTTCGGAACCGCTGTTTTTCAGTTGCAGGTTTTCCCCATTGAATTTAATGGGGATGTAAAACCCATAACAAATAGCCAAGTGTTGCGACTTTTGCAGCGGAAATGGTGCGATTCCGCCGCAAAAATCGCAACGGAGAAAAATAAAAAAAAGCAGTGGTTGGGCATGCACGCTTCGGCTCCATTCAACTCTGGTACTGATGAAGATCGCTGGGACCCAGGACCCTTGTTCGCATGATTGGTGGGGCCCCCAGTGATCAGAAACTGTTGTACTATACGGATGCAATATACTGACCAGACTAACGCCATGCGAAAAAGGCCTAAAGCAGGTAGTTCTGCAGGTAAAATCCGCACATATTTTTTTAATGTAGAAACAGGTGCAGATTATGTTGTTTTTTTTTAAATAAACTTGCCGTATACAAACCTGAGATTGACATACTGTGGATTTTTAGCAATATTTTATTGTATTATACATAAAATCTTCCAGCAGCCACGTATGTTCCACGTAAAGCAATAGGAAACTGTGCGGATCTGTCAGACCGCAGCTTAAAGAAGTGACAGACACACGGATTTCAGCAGTCTGTCACTTCTTAGTTAATGTTATGTCGTTTGGGAGTATTTAGTAGTTATACTTGGAGTCGTCCAAGTATATTCATGCTACCCTGCCTATAATTGACACACCTCTCCCGATTACTGAGCATGGAGAGAAAAGTGTCAATCAGCGGGGGCAGAATTAATATATTTGGAATCAAGCTTACAAAGGCGGAAGTGCGCCACAAGTATAACTAGTAAATTCTCCTAAACAGGACCCGCTGACACTGAACCCGTCAGTCCCGTGGACCTGGCAAATTCAGGTCTTGGTGCACGATACAGAGCAGCTGTATCTAAATAAGTAAAAATAATTTTTAATAAAAACGAATTATAAAATTGCACAAAACGTAAGTTTTTTTTTTTTTTTATAAAATCGCTTTTGAAGGTGTACATAGCTTTTAAAGAGTTGCTACCATCTCCGACATTTATGGTATATCCACAGTGTTTGGCTATGCTGTTTCTGGAACTCCCATAGAAGTAAGCAGAAGTTACGCAAACAGTAGAGATTAGAGGGATATATAATAACCTAAGGCGGGATTCACACGACCGGGTCCCGCCTAGCCCGATTATCGGCCGGTAAAATCGGCCATTTTGCCCGGCCGGTTTGCATAAAGTTTTGCATCCGTTCCGGGCAGATCTGGACAGTGACATCAGCGGCAACTCCTGAAGGGGAATTCCCATGTGTTCGGGGATTCCTCTTCAGGAGTTTCCCCTGATGTCACTGCCCAGATATGGACAGAGACATCAAGCGCTCTGTCCAGGAGCGGAATCCCCGAAAACATGGGGATTCCGCTCCCTCAAGGAGCTAAAGTGGGGCTAGCACATAGAGCGGGGAGACACCTCCCTGCTCTGCTATAGTGGCGTCGCTACAGTAGTAGCAGCCGCAGCAGCAGCCGCTAGCGGCGCCATGGAAGGTGTCGCCGGGCCAGGGCGCTTTTAAAACAAGCAGGGGAAGGGAGCCAGCGCAGCGCTCCCTCCACCTGCTGTACACCCCAGCCCTGCCACACAGTGTACATTACACAGCCATTCGTCCGAATGGCATCAACTCTTCCTCCTCACATGCACTCTGCGCTGTGAGGAGATAGAGCGCAAGCCACGGAAAACCCGGCCATCACTCGGGACACATTCCGGTGATGGCCGTGTATTACCCGGCCCCATAGACTTCTATGGGAGTCGGGCGGCCGGGTACCCGGCCGAAAATAGAGCATGTCCTATTTTTTGACGGCCGGTTTTCCCGGCCGTATATGAGTACTCCCTAACCCCACCTTCAACATTATGCTGATCTGGTCACGCGGTACCAGTTGCGTACTGACGTTATTACGCCGATGTCTTCTCTCTGGTGTGGAGCCATTTGCAGGGAGCAACAGCATGACTGCACTCCCACCCACCCCTCCCTCCCTCTTTGTGGCAGTACAGGTGGCTGGGATAGCGGTCATGTTAGTTGAGGACCAATGTTAGGATGCCATCATTATAGCCACGCCTCATTAATCCACTGTGTAGGGATAGGACATATGGAGCTGTATGTAGGATTGGAGCGGTCGCCATCCCACCCTTAAGTTGTACATAGGACATAAAAGTAATTTGTGATATCATTTGTTTGTATATTGTTATCAGCTGTATGATGTGTTTTCTAACTGGTGGATAGGGCTTTATATGCTGACTTACTTCCACCATTGGTATAGCCCCGGAAGAAGCTATGAGCGAAACATGCATTGGGGTTTGGATCCCCCCCATAGTCCTGGTCTGTATGCCCCACTTCATTTGACTTGGTTATTGACTAAAATTTTTACTTCTTTGTGCGATTGTGTCCATGTTTAGATAGAGCTTACCAGTCTCTTCTTGCAATATTTGCACTTTATTATATGAGGTTATAGGACCCGATCCATGAGGGGACCCATCTTTGTGGGTAATGTGTACTTTTATATGTATGTATTTCTATAAAGAATTGTTATATTTAATAGTGAAAAGTTACTGTGTGATTTTTGTATAGGTGGTTATTACTGTCAAAGCAGCGCGTCAGTCCCTCCAATAGTGACATGCGCGCTATTTTCTTTTATTAAACATAGGGCATATGCCATGATGAAGAATATGGAGTGAGAATTAAAAAAAAAAAGCTCAGGTTGGAACAAGAAAAACTGCGGAAAGAGCTACAGTACTTAGGCTGTGTTTACATTTATGTTGTGGTTTCTGTTTATAACAGATCCACAACATATGGATCCATCATACATGACACAGGGACTTCACACTTAAGTGACGGCAGCAACATCATTTTTGGTTGTGGTCCCAGCAGTCAAACCCACAATGACCAGAAAGCGTAAACGCTGTTAATGGAGAGGAGACCCTAAAGTGCGGTTACTTCTCTGAGAATTACGAAGACCAGACCCAGCTCTGCTAGCACTCGAATGACTACTTCACTGATAATCCCTTCAAATAGTTAACAATAGCAGTAATAAAAGAACAAAGTACAAAAACATTGGATCTGATCATAGTAAAATCAATTCAATCATTAGAAGAAAAAAAAATCTAAATTGATGGTTAATTGTATTCACCTAGAGCTCAGCCCTCACGTTGCGGATGCATCACGGCCAGGTGTGCCACATCTGCGCCAACATATAGATGGTCACGGTTTTCAAATTGACTGCAGATAAGGCTTTATTCACACGATAGTTAAAAACGCTGTGTGAACTCTTTACGGCCATCACGCGGTCGTTCAGAACAATTAAGTTCTATTGGTGTAGTCGCACGGCCGCTTTCTTATTAGCACGTGAATACTGGCCATCAACAAAAAGAACATGTTCTATTTTTGGCCGTTTTCCCTGCCCGACAGCCCCCATAGAACTCAATGGATCAGTTTTTAAGAAATCAATCCTTGTGATCGCCATTAAAAACTGATCGGTCATTAGGGTACTCAACTGTATCCACATCCTTAGCACGTCAATTTTATGCGCAGCGCTGGCAAGGGCCCCATTTGCTCCCTTCTCCACCATTCGGTGCATTTCTGTGATGCAGGCGGTGCAATAACATCAGGCCTGCATCGCTAGAGAAGGGGATGGTGCGGGAACAGGTGAGTTGCATAATCTATATGGGGACAGGTGAGTGGCACTATACATGGGCAAGTTTTCAGGGGGTTAGGACAAAAAAAACCCTGAGGAATGAAATTTATCCGTGTTTTTTTTTTTTTTTAATGGCCGTTAAAAATGGTCAGACAGCCGGGAAATGGATAAAAATTTGGAGACACACTGATGCAAAACGGACAGTTGAAAAGTTTTCTTTTTTGTGAATATGGCCTAAAAGTGTTTTAATAGTTAATGGCCTTGCGTTAAACAGCCGCTTAGCTACATAACTGCTTAGCCATAAACAATGAAAGTGCTTTAACCTACAGTCAATTTGAAAACTACGCCACCCTACATGTCAGGAAGGTTTTGGCCATATCGTACCCTGGCCGCGGTGTATTTGCAACGTGGGAACCCAGTCTAATTGTGATATGTATTTGAAAGTATCTGTAAGGTAAATTGGACTGGTATGGACTGGTATGGAAGTCAGGTATGGGAAGTATGGAACGGGCTCATGGAGTGAACCCGCTCCATACGATGCCGGTGTGCAATACTGTTTGCATCATTATTAGTGATTGTTACGTTTAGAAGATAAAAGTGATCATTCAGCATTTTTTAGGAAAAGAATCTGGAGAACTACACAATTCTGCAGATGCTTTACCTTCCATCTGTTATAATTAGGCACCTTTTTGCATCCATTTATGTTAAATTTAACAGATTTGTTAAAGGGGTTTTCCAGCTCCTGACAACTGATGACCTATCCACCAGATAGGTCATCAGTACATGATCTTCGGGGGAGCAACACCCGGGCCCCGCACAGATCAGCTGGTGCGGCGCCTCCATGCACCGGACGTACAAGCCCGAAGCAGTTAGCACCGGCTACGCAATAGCAGTTGAGCTGGAGTACTGCAGCTCTGCCCCTATTGAAGTGAATAGGAGCAGACCTGCAACACAGCCCCGATGCTTCCAGGCTCCGTACATAGCATTATGTGCCACAACATCCGGTGCCCGCAGGCCACCGAAGTGGCTTATCGGTGCGGGGTCCAGGTGTCGGACCCACACCGATGACATACTGATGACCTATCCGGTGGATAGGTCAGAAGTTGGACAACCCCTTTAACCCTTTCACGCCGCAGCCCTTTTTCAGATTTTCATTTTCGTTTTTCCCTCCTCACCTTCCAAAGGCCATAACGCCTTTATTTTTCCGTCTATATAGTACTGAGGGCTTGATTTTTGCGGGACAAGTTGTAGTTTTTCGTAGCACCATTTATTTTGCCATATAATGTACTAGGAAACGGGCAAAAAATTATTTGTGGGGTAGAAAATGAAAAAAACAGCGATTCCACCATGGTTTTTTGCGCGCCATTTTTACGGAATTCACTGTACAATTAAAACAACATGGTAATTTTATTCTATGGGTCAATACGATTACGGCGATACCAAATATGTGTAGTTTTTTCTATATTTTACTACTTTTACAAGTAAAAACCTAAGTGTAAAAATAGAAAATTTATTTTGTTTCGCCAAATTCCGAGAGCCGTAACGTCTTTATTTTTCCGTCGATTAAGTGGAATGAAGGCTTTTTTTTTTTGCGGGATAAGCTGTCGTTTTTAATAATACCATTTTGGTGTAAATGTGACGGTTTGATCACTTTTTATTTAATTTTTCGTGGGAGATTAGGTGACAAAAAATAGATTCTGGCGTTTACAATTTTTTATTTTTTTTTACGGCGTTCACCGTGCGGGTTAAATAAGGATATATTGTGATAGTTCAGACTTTTACGGACGCGGCGATACCAATTATGTTTATTTATTTAATTTTTTTACTATGCTCTAGGGGGAAAATGGGAAAAGGTTTTTTTTTTTTAACTTAGAATTTTTATATTTTTTTTACACAAAAAAAAAACAACTTTATTTAACTCATTTTTACATTTTTTATTAGTCCCCCTAGGGGACTTCAACCAGCGATCGTTAGATCGTTTGCACGATATACTGCAATACTAATGTATTGCAGTATATCGTGATTCTGACAGTCTCCTATGAAGCCCTGCCGGAGGCAGATCTTCTTAGGAGTACCAAGATGGCGGACCTGGGGGACTTAGTCAGACCCCCAGGCAGCCGTGTGAACCAACGGCTCCTCCCGATCTCGCCGCGGGGGGGCCGTTGAGACGTTACAGGGGGTCACCCCCGTTTTTAGTAATTTAAATGCCGCGATCTCTATTGAACGCGGCATTTAACGGGTTAAACAAGCGGGCTCGCGCTAAAGCACGATCCCGCTCGTAACCCGGAAGTGTCGGCTGTAACACACAGCCGACACACTCGCTCTATGGAGCGGATTCAGCCCGTGAGCCCGCTCCATATACCCCCACCCGGCGTGCGCCGTATATATACGGCGGATGTCGGGAAGGGGTTAAAGACGGAAGGGCCGGCATTACATTGGCATCAGTCACCATAGACTATAAGGGTATTTATTAAAAGCCATGTACAACTTAGAAATAGTTGTTGTTTTTAAATAAGAATATCAGTGTGTTTGGTGCAACTTTTAAGATAATGTTTTATAAAAAGTATTTTGACTTTGAGATACAGCTGCATTGTATCCTGTATACAGCACAGCTGTGTCTAGCGCTGAATCCTGTACCCATCAGGTCAGCGGGACTAACTGGCTCAGTGAAAGTGGGTCATGCCTGTGATCCACTTATTGATCACATCTAAAGTTACGAACTCAGGGTATGTTCACATGCTTAGGGTATGTTCACACGAGGGCGTCCGTTACGGCTGAAATTACGGGGATGTTTCAGCCTGAAAACAACCCCGTAATTTCAGCCGTACCGGCATGTGCAGCTTGAACGCCGCGTCCATTACGGCCGTAATTAGCGCTGCTATTCATTGGAGTCAATGAATAACGGCTCCAATTAAGGCCAAAGAAGTGACAGGTCACTTCTTTGACGCGGGCGTCTATTTACGCGCCGTTATTTGACAGCGGCGCGTAAATTACGCCTCGTGTGAACAGACAAACGTCTGCCCATTGCTTTCAATGGGCAGATGTTTGTCAGCGCTATTTTCAGACGTAATTCGGGGCAAAAACGCCCGAATTACGTCCGTAAATAGGCCGTGTGAACATACCCTTACTAAAAAACATCTGAAAATACGGTGCTGTTTTCAAGAGAAACCAGCTCCTGATTTTCAGCCAGTTTTTTTTACCAACTCGCGTTTTTCACGGCCATTTTTGGAGCGGTTTTTCTATAGTCAATGAAAAACTGCTCCAAAAACGTCTCAAGAAGTGACATGCACTTTTTTCGCGGCCGTTTATCCCAATGGCCGTGTAAAAAAAAGTCTTATTGGAACAGAACGCCGTTCCATCCATTGAAATCAATGGCCAGATGTTTGGAGGCGTTCAGCTTCCGATTTTTCAGCTGTTTACGGCCCGAAAATAAGCCGTGTGCACATACCCTTAGATATGATAGATCGCAGCTCGATCCTGCATGTCAGAGAAGCAGGACTCACTGACACTGCGCCCATGAGTCCTGCGGACCTGACAGATGCAGGTTCCAGCACAAGCTACAGCTGTATACAGGATACAAAGAGGCTGTATCTCAAAAAGTAAAGACTGTTTAACCCCTTCCCGACATTTGACGTATCCATACGCCAAAGTCGGGTAGGGGGAAGTATGGAACAGGCTCACGGAGTTAACCCGCTCCATACGATGCCGGTGTCGGCTGTTTGCTACAGCCGAAACTTCAGAGTAACGAGCGGCATCCCGCTCGAGCGCGATCCTGCTCGTTTAATGCTGCGGTCAATAGCGATCGCAGCATTTAAATAGTTAGAGAGGGGCGACCCCCTCTAACAGCTCATCGTGCCCCCCGCAATGCAATCGTGGGGGGGCGATGGTTGCTATGGCTCCCTGGGTGCTTAATGAACGCCCCCAGGTCCGCCATCTTTGTACACCTATTAAGCCTTGCCTCCGGCAGGGCTTAATAGTTGCCTGTCAGAATCACTATATACTGCAATACATTAGTATTGCAGTATATCGTGCAAGTGATCTAACGATCGCTGGTTGAAGTCCCCTAGGGGGACTAACATAAAAAAAAAAAAAAAAAAAAGTAAAAAAGTTAGGTTTTTTTTGTGTGTAAAAACTAAAAAAAAAACCTCCCCTTTTCCCCCTAGAGCATAGTAAAAAAAAAAAAAAAAAAAAACATCATTGGTATCGCCTCGTCCGTAAAAGTCTGAACTATTACAATATATAATTATTTAACCAGCACGGTGAACGCCGTAAGAAAAATAAAAAAATTTAAAAGCTCCAGAATCTCTTTTTTGTGGGAGATGAGTTGACCCCAAAAAAATATTTAAGTGATCCAATTGTCACATGTACCCTGAAATGGTATTATTAAAAACTACAGCTTATCCCGCAAAAAATAAGCCCTTATACCACTTAAAGCGACATAAAAGAAAAAAAGTTATGGCTCTCGGAATTTGGTGACACAAAATACATTTTTTAAAAACTTAGGTTTTTACTTATGATAGTAAAATATAGAAAAAAAACTATATATATTGGGGTATGACGTTACGGCTTTTGGAATATGGGGAGGAAAAAACTAAAATGAAAATGGGCTGCGGCGGGAAGGGGTTAAAGAGGCTCTGTCACCAGATTTTGCAACCCCTATCTGCTATTGCAGCAGATAGGCGCTGCAATGTAGATTACAGTAACGTTTTTATTTTTTAAAAAACGAGCATTTTTGGCCAAGTTATGACCATTTTTGTAGTTATGCAAATGAGGCTTGCAAAAGTCCAAGTGGGCGTGTTTAAAGTAAAAGTCCAAGTGGGCGTGTATTATGTGCGTACATCGGGGCGTTTTTAATACTTTTACTAGCTGGGCGCTCTGACGAGAAGTATCATCCACTTCTCTTAAGAACGCCCAGCTTCTGGCAGTGCAGACACAGCGTGTTCTCGAGAGATCACGCTGTGTCGTCACTCACAGGTCCTGCATGGTGTCAGACGAGCGGGGACACATCGGCACCAGAGGCTACAGATGATTCTGCAGCAGTTGGACTTTTACTTTTAAACACGCCCACTTGGACTTTTGCAAGCCTCATTTGCATAACTACAAAAATGGTCATAACGTGGCCAAAAATGCTCGTTTTTAAAAATAAAACCGTTAGGCGGGATTCACACGACCGGGTCGTTCCCGAGCCCGAGTGTCGGCCGGTAAAATCGGCCATTTTGCCCGGCCGGTTTGCATAAAGTTATGCATCCGTGCCGGGCCGGGCAGATCCGGACAGTGACATCAGCGGCAGCTCCTGAAGGGGAATCCCCATGTGTTCGGGGATTCCGCTTCAGGAGTTTCCCCTGATGTCACTGCCCAGATATGGACAGAGACATCAAGCGCTCTGTCCAGGAGCGGAATCCCCGAAAACACGGGGATTCCGCTCCTTCAAGGAGCTAAAGTGCGGCTAGCACATAGCAGAGCGGGGAGATACCTCCCCGCTCTGCTATAGTGGCGTCGCTACAGTAGTAGCAGCCGCAGCAGCTGCTGCTACTACTACTAGCGGCGCCATCGAAGGTGTCGCCGAGCCAGGGTGCTTTTAACAAGCAGGGGAAGGGAGCCAGCGCAGCGCTCCCTCCACCTGCTGTACACCCCGGCCCTGCAACACAGTGTACAGCGATGCCATTCGTCAGAATGGCATCAACTCCTCCTCCTCACATGCACTCTGCGCTGTGAGGAGGAGGAGATAGAGCGCAAGCGCCGGGAAACCCGGCCATCACTCGGAACACATTCCGGTGATGGCCGTGTAATACCCGGCCCCATAGACTTGTATGGGAGCCGGGCGGCCGGGTGTCCGGGCAAAGATAGAGCATGTCCTATTTTTTGACGGCCGGATTTTCCGGCCGTCAAAAAATCGGTCGTGTGAATAGCCCCATTAGGGGTCTATCATTCCTAATGCAGCCGGGTGCCGGCCGATTTATGAACGGCCGGCACCCGGCCGGGAAACCCTGCCGTGTGAATGAGGCCTTACTGTAATCTACATTGCAGCGCCGATCTGCTGCAATAGGAGATAGGGGTTGCAAAATCTGGTGACAGAGCCTCTTTAAGCTACACATTTTTATAAGAATTTAAAAAAAAAAAAAAAAAAAAAAAGTATGTACATAGCTTTAAATAGACACGTCGTGGGAGATCATGACATGTCCGTTAGTCGGATACTATTACGGTACTTTTTTTTTTTTTTTTTTTGCAACATTCCTCGGGATGGAATAGCGAAGTCTACTGCATTATTTCATCCTTAAAAAATTGTATACCAGCCGGACAGAAGTCTAAATGACACTTTTTTTCCTCCATTGGGATAATGGAACAGGACAAACTTCGCATGTACGTTGAAAATTTCCTGACGTACACACTGAGTATTTTGACGAGTTTTTTGGCACGGAAACCGCTCCGCAAAACACGTCAAAAACCGTCCGAAAATGGCTATTGATTTCAATGGGAGGCGAAGGCGGTTTTCTCCCGCGCGCGGTAAATCCACCTCACGGGAGAAAGAAGGGACATGCCTTATCTTCGCACGGTTACGCCTCTGACATCAATGGGAGGCAGAGAAAGCGTATTTTGCAGAGTTTTTTGCCCGTAGCACTCAATGGACGCGAGCAAAAAACGCCACGAAAATCGCGGCAAACTGTGTGCAGGAAGGTCAAAATCTGCCTCAAAATCCCAAACTGAATTTTGAGGCAGAATATTCCTCCTGCAAAAAAACTCCGTGTGAACACAGCCTTAGGCTAAAACACAGTGTGAACGGAAATAGTGACGTGTACCTGCCTGGCAGATGCCAAGAGGTTAGGAAAGTACAACTTCTAAGATATCCTTACAGTCTGCCAAATGGGTAGAGTAGTTACAACAGCTAGATAGCCGCAGCCGTTTAGACCGGAATACAAAGGTGCAGAAGCAGGGCAGTAGTCCTCACCGGTGTATGTAGTGGCAGATGAAAGCCCCCATTAAAACCTTGGTAGGCGCGCCCACCTCTCTATGGACGAACAGGTAATAAACTGGCACAGCTAAGGACGGCAGCTCTTGCAAGAACCAGGCCAGACGCACCGGCACCGGCGGCCCAAACAGGCGGCTGGAATACCGTCCGTACGGCACACGAATAAACCGCAGAAGTATGTATGAGAGGACTGCCATAAGAACCATGAACGAGGACATTAGCTCCAGCAGAAGCTGTTCATCGTGGAAGACATCAAACAGCGCCATGCCGCCTCAGAAGCTGCCACTACTATGTAAGCCTGACCAGTCACCACATCAACCGCCCTGCGCGCGCAGCTAGGTGGCAGCCAACCAACGGTAAGTGGGCGGTACCTGCTCCCAACATGCAACCGATCACACCATACACGTGAGCCTGACGTCAGCACGTCCTCACAAAGTATCCTCTTTTCTAACGACAACGTAAGGGCTACTGAACTGCACGTCCAGAGGTGGCGCTGTGCTCCCTCCTGCCAGCCGTTCTGTAATACGGTATGTGCTATGTCAGAATTGACCCCCAGCCTGAAAGTGGAGTAGAAATAAAAGCGCTTGCATCGTGCGTGCGGTGTCCTCAATTGTAGCTGTACTGCACACCCTCCAGTGTAGCGTCAAGTTCCATTTATGCAGCCAAAAATCAATGGTACTACTTTTTTGGATTTTCAGTTCAACTGAGGATCTGCTGAACTGATAAAAATTTTTTTTTTTTTTAAATCCATACCTCTGGCCATGCTGTGCTGCCACCGGGTCTTATTCTGATACCTCTGTGACACTTCTTTTATTTGGGCAGATTTGAAAAAAATTGTTCTTGTTGCCCATGGCAACCAATCAGAGCCGAGATTTCATTCCTTAAAGGGTTTTTTCTACGTTCCGACAACTGATGACCTATCCACAACCCATTGATTTTAATGTATTCCGTCAGGATGTCCGTCATTTTACCGGAGACAATAGCGCAGACAACAACTATTGTCTCTGCCGGATCTGCGACGGAGGCCCCTAACGGAACCTCCTACGCAGATGTGAACGAAGACTAACAAGGGAATACAATTAATATCCAATCAGCTAACACTTGGAGAATTCTCCATAAGAGTGTATTTACACTGTGCGGATTTGCCGTGCTGCTGAAAACCGCATAGAAAAACATGCATTTTTTGGAGCGTTGTTTTCAGTCACACGGCCAAAAAAGGTGGCAAAACCGCACCGGTGAATACATCCTATGGGTAAGGCCACACAGACCGGTAATGACCCGTCCACGATGTAGCCAACAACCGCACCAGCACCATGTTCGGCGCATCTGTCAAATTGCCTGTTAATGGCCGCGCGTTGTGGTGGGTAAAAAACCCCTTTACCTGCCAAATTGTGCGGCCATTAATGAATACACCACTTATGGATGCACGATTTTGCAGGTAAAGGGCTGTTTTACCCTCACAAAGGGCAGCCATTAGCAGACAATTTGACAGCCGTGCCGAACATGGTACCGATACGGCTGTTGGTCACATCGCGGCCCGGTCAGTGCCGCTTCATGTGGCATTACCTTTATAGTGCTTTGCACCTAACTATTTACATTAAAAAAAACGACACAAGTGTTGTATAAGTAAAGAGCTCTGGAAGTATTTATAAAAATATATTAATTATCTTTATTAATTCATATATATTTTTTTAAAGTAAATTAATTTTCTCACTACGAAGTATGTGGTGTATAAATCATCTAGCACGAGCCAACAACCTTTCACACCACTGGCCGTGGCGTTAGCTACTAGTTGCAGCTAATCATCGATTTTGCTTTTCCCTCTCAGGCCTTCGATCCACCTTTGCGGAAAAAATCCCGTCACAAACACAAGCAAGACAAAACTTGTGAAAAGAGAAACGTAGGGCTTTTTCCTTGGGTGTTGTTATATTCCAAAGTGTTTACAGTATTCATCATAGAGAATTCTCATCTCATCTTTACTTTTAACATGTAGGTGTCATCATAAAGTGCGGCGGAAAGCGACAGTGTTTCCGATTTGCCAATTGAAAAAGTAAAATAAATTTCTCTTTCTACTTTTTTTTTTTCTTTTGCTTTCATTAAAGTGTACCTATACTTTCAAAAAACTTTTGACATGTCATAGTGAAATTTCAGAAGTTTTGATTGGTGGGGGTCCGAGCACCGATCGCTAAAACGAGAGAGCGCTGTGCCACTTCGTATCTACGCTACTTTCTGAGGAAAGCCGAATGAGCTGTGTACGGACTCCGACTTTCTATTGAGCCCGTATACCATTCGCTTCGGCTTTCTGAGGAAAGGCGAACAGGAACTAAGCAGCACTGCCACTTAGTTTTAGCTATCTGTGGGGTTCAAATGCTTGAACCCCCACCGATTAAAACTTCTGACATGTCACTATGACATGTCAAAAGTTTTTTTGAAAGTATAGGTAAACTTTAAAATAATTTTTCTTTTATTTAGCCGGTTGCTCAACAGCAGACAAGTTCCTCTGCAACGACTGAGAGCCGCACTCCAGCTGATCAGTTCCAGCATCATATTGATATAAATAAATCCTTTGAATGTTAATATGGATTCTACCCGCTTACTTGACTCATCTCATTGTATTCTAGCACAATGGAGCACATGGTAGTCGTCGACAGGTAAAGTAACATTATGACCTTAAAGAGGCTCTGTCACCACATTATAAGTGGCCTATATTGTACATGATGTGATCGGCGCTGTAATGTAGATTACAGCAGTGTTTTTTATTTATAAAAACGATCATTTTTGACAGAGTTATGACCTAGATTAGCTTTATGCTAATGAGTTCTCAATGGACAACTGGGCGTGTTTTACTATATGACCAAGTGGGCGTTGTGGAGAGAAGTGTAAGACGCTGACCAATCTGACCAATCAGCGTCATACACTTCTCCCCATTCATTTACACAGCACATAGCGATATAGCTATATCGCTAGGTGCAGCCACATACACAAACACTAACGTTACTGCAGTGTCCTGACAATTAATATACATTACCTCCAGCCAGGAGGTGATGTGTATTCAGAATCCTGACCACTTCTGTAGCGTCTGTGTGATTTACAGCACAGCAGGCGTAGTCTCGCGAGATTACGCTGTAAACTGTCATTCACAGCGAGATCGTGCTGTGCTGTAAGTCACAGAGACGCTACAGAAGTGTCAGGATTCTGAATAGACATCATGTCCTGGCTGGAGGTAATGTGTATTCATTATCAGGACACTGCAGTAATGTTAGTGTGTGTGTGTATGAGGCTGCAGATCGCGATATAGCTATATTGCTATGTGCTGTATAAATGAATGGAGAGAAGTGTATGACGCTGATTGGTCACTGATTGGTCAGCGTCATACACTTCTCTCCACAACGTCCACTTGGTCATATAGTAAAACACGCCCAGCTGTCCATTGAGAAAGTCATTAGCATAAAGCTAATATAGGTCATAACTCTAAATAAAAAAACACTGCTGTAATCTACATTACAGCGCCGATCACATCATGTACAATATAGGCCACTTATAATGTGGTGACAGAGCCTCGTCAAATCTCAGGCAGATCGTTCACTAAAGTTTTTTTTTAAAGATTATAAAAAATGTTTTCAAGTTTTGATCCTCCCCCTAGATAACCAAGAGTTTGGACCATAGCCCTTTATTAATTCATGATACTATCATAAAGCATTTCTTGCACATAGACCATCATATAAACGCCAATGAAGCCCTTTCTATGCTCTAGATCTCCAGGCATTGTGAGATTCCATACCGGCCGCAATACTATGATTTCTATTTCATATGTGTATTGGCCACGGTAACGGACCGCAGCCTTCCCTTACCTGCAGACCTCCTCTCTGTGGCCGACGTCTTCTTCCCCAGAGACGTCAGTGCATCCGGCCACTATATCCTGGGGGCGCGCACGCGTTGCCTGCCATTCTGGATACCACCATCCGCCACGTCTGGCGCAACCCAACACCTCCAGCCCCATCTGTGCCAGAGCCCTTGCCACCATCCGGACTATCCCAGGTACCCTTGTGCTACACTCCTACCATAGACTTTGTGCATAGACTGTGAGTTGGCCTGCTGTCTCTCCGCTACGACAGAGTGTCTTCGTGGGTCCACATACCCTTAGATCGTGACAATATGGGTCTTCATGTATAGATAAAATTTTGCAAATCTTAGTCCTCTAGGAATAGCCTTATTTGCCTGTGCCCTGCCCTAGACCACCTTTAACCCTTAATGTTCCCTTTAACCCTATTGGTTGTGTTCAACATTATAAATACAACTTTTAAATGAACATACCTAATCTAATGTAAGGAATATAATATGTGTATGACATCTTTAGTTTTACATTATTTTTCTCTTTTTTTTAGGGTCCCACATGCTCCACCAACTGTGTGGATTTCAAAGAGAAGGGGACGGCCACCACTACCACTTATGTTTAAATTGGACTGCTAGGCGACATGTATATAAGTTACGTTTCCATATCAACCAAAAAAACATGCATTCATACCTCTCAAATAATGAAAAAATCTTTATTAAATCACGATTTAAAAAACAGCGATTGATTAAAACGGCACAAACATGTGCCCAAACTAACCCACAATAAGGTTAGGGAGCATATCACACATGGAGAAATGGTAAATATCCCACCATAGAGTACTTCACATAAAGAACATGTCTATATGATATTAGACAAATAACAATAATGAATAATCCAAGATACTGCAGATGCATAAACAAGATGAATATGCTAACACTAGCTAGATGACACAGCGTACAAGTGAAATGACAAAATACCATCACATGATATTACCTTATGAATAAAGTATCCAATGGCCCAAAATTTTGAACAGCAGTATCCAGAGAATCCCAAGTATGGCAGAAAAAGGATTGAAAAAAAATTCCTACACCTACATGTTCAAGACCCTATGACTCCATGTTGATGGAGGAGCCTCACGCATATCGCAATACTGCCGGCTTTGTCAGGGGTGGCTTTCCTCCCATCAGGTGTCTGTTTAAATAATTGCATATTCACATGTAGCACAAAAACATGGAATGACATGATACATTGCATAAAAATTATTTGCTGCATCAAAAAAGCTTTGTGTAGTCTCCCCTGTACACATAGAAAGTTTGTACAATTAACGTAATATTACAATCGTTCGATTGAAGATTTCTGATAGGCATTCCGAATATCCAAGAGTATGACACACACACACAAAAGAGTTTCACATTCATATTTAGTTGTCTTTTGCAGACACACATATATGCTTATGTATATACATACATTTTTATTTCGCATGTCTTGTTGGTTAACCCTCAGAAAAAAATATTTTATTGAAATAAAAAACACACAACCCTCATTAACCATCTTATTGAGAATAAAAAAAAAACTGTCATCGAAGTAGTCCGCGAATCCGAAGTAGTCCAACAACTGAACCTGTAAAAAAACAGAAACAAAACCCCATTAGTAACACATAAGGCAAAACAATTATTATACTTACCTTTCCTGGGTCCGTGACAGTAAACTAAGCAGTGACTAAGCTGCCATTGGTTAGTTTACATTCAAGTGGTCCCTGGTTACTTTTAAAAGTAGGCCAATGAACTGAGGTAACAGGGCACTATGTGATATAAACTAACCAATGCCAGCTTAGAGCTGTCACTGCTAAGTTTGGCGCAGGATGATCGAGATGTGCCAGATTCTGAGAGCATCTCGGTTGCATACGGCACTAAAAAAAAACTAGTGTGGGGACTCCTTCAGATACAAAGGAGTCCCTGTGCTAGGAGTTATTAGTGGTCATTCACCTACTTTCAAAAGTAAGTGAATGATCGCTAATAACAAGGCCCTGTTCACATCAGCGTTTGGCATTCTGTTGTTCTGCTCCAACAACAGAGACAACCGACGCCCCATGGAACCCATTGACTTTCCGTCGGGTGTCAGTAGTTTTACCGGAAACACTAGCGTAGCATGCTGAACAATTTTTTTCCGGTATTTTCGTCAAAATCTGCAACAGAGGACCCTAATAAAGCCTCCAACTCAGATGTGTATTAGGCCTGGGAGCCCATGGGTGACGGATGCCACTGTATGGCATCCGTCACAGGTAAATATTAAACGTATACCTCCGAGAGCTCCCAACATCACTGTCCATATATGGACAGTGTTGTCAGGAGCAGTACTGGAGTCCACGGACAGTGCGCTAGTGCCTAGTGGCAAATTAGGGCCTGGATAAAGGGCCCAAAAGAAAGTATCACGTGGTAAGCTTAGATAAAGGGCCCAGCAGACAGTATCACACCATGTGTGATACTGTCTGCTGTGCCCTGCATCTAAGCATACGACATGGTAGGCTTAGATACAGGGCCATGCGTGATACTGTCAGCTCGGCCCTGTGTCTAAGCCTACCATAAGATATTTGTAGAGCAGTTTCTCCTTAGGAAATGAATACCCCATATGTGGTCATAAACGGCTGTTTGGACACACGGCATGGCTCAGAAGGGAAAGAACACCATTTGACTTTTAGAGCTCAAATTTTGCTGGAGTAGTTTGCAGAGCAGAGGCCATGTCGCATTTGCAAAGTCCAAGAGGTGGACAAAACAGTGGAAACCCCCCAAAAGTGAACCCATTCAGGAAACTATACCCCTCAAGGAACTTATCTAAGGGTATAGTTAGTATTTTAATCCCACAGGTTTTTTGAAGAAATTATTGGAAGTAGGCAGTGAAAATGAAAATCTCCTTTTTTTTCAATAAAATGTAGGTTTAGTTAATTTTTTTCATTTCCACAAGAACTAAAGGAGAAAAAGCATTGCAACTTTTGTAGAGCAGTTTATCATGAGTAAAACGATACCCCATATGTGGTCATAAACGGCTGTTTGGACACACGGCAGGGCTCAGAAGGGAAAGAGCGCCATTTGACTTTTGGAGCTCAAATTTAGCTGGAACGGTTTGCGTAGGCCATGTAGCATTTGCAAAGCCCCTGAGGGACAAAACAGTGGAAACCCCTCAAAAGTGACCCCATTTAGTAAACGACACCGCTCAAGGAACTTATCTAAGGGTATAGACTAAAGGAGAAAAAGCACCACAGCATTTGTAGAACAGTTTCTCATGAAACAAACAATACCCCATATGTGGTCAAAAAGGCTGTTTGTACACACAGCAGGACTCAGAAGGGAAGAAATGCTATTTGGTATTCAGATTTTGCTGGATTTGTTTGTGGAGGCCATGTCGCGTTTGCAAAGCCCCTGAGGGACCAAAACAGTGGGAACTCCCCAAAAGTGATCCCATTTAGGAAACTACACCCCTCAAGGAACTTATCTAAGGGTATAGTTAGCATTTTGACCCCACATTTTGTTTGCAGAAATTATTGGAAGTAGGCAGTGAAAATGAAAATCTCCTTTTTTTTCAATAAAATGTAGGTTTAGTTAATTTTTTTCATTTCCACAAGAACTAAAGGAGAAAAAGCACCGCAACTTTTGTAGAGCAGTTTATCATGAGTAAAACAATACCCCATATGTGGTCATAAACGGCTGTTTGGACACACCGCAGGGCTCAGAAGGGAAAGAGCGCCATTTGACTTTTGGAGCTCAAATTTAGCTGGAACGGTTTGCGTAGGCCATGTAGCATTTGCAAAGCCCCTGAGGGACAAAACAGTGGAACCCCTCAAATGTGACCCCATTTAGTAAACGACACCGCTCAAGGAACTTATCTAAGGGTATAGTTAGCATTTTGACCCCACAGTTTTTTTTGCAGAAATTATTGGAAGTAGGGCGTAAAAATTAAAATCTAAATTTTTTTTCAATAAAATGTAGGTTTAGCTCATTTTTTTTTAAATTTCCACAAGAACTAAAGGATAAAAATCACCCCAACAGTTATAGATCAGTTTCTCCTGAGTAAAACAATACCCCATATGTGGTCATAAACGGCTGTTTGGACACACGGCAGGGCTCAGAAGGGAAAGAACGACATTAGACTTTTGGAGCTCAAATTTAGCTGGAACAGTTTGCAGAGGCAATGTCGCATTTGCAAAGCCCCTGACGGGACAAAACAGTGGAAACCCCCCAAAAGTGACCCCAGTTAGGAAAGTACACCCCTCAAGGAACATATCTAAGGGTATAGTTAGCATTTTAACCCCACAAGTTTTTTAAAGAAATTATTGGAAGTAGGCCGTGAAAATCAAAATATAATTTTTTTCAATAAAATGTAGGATTAGCTAATTTTTTTTTCATTTCCACGAGAACTAAAGGAGAAAAAGCACTTTAACATTTGTAGAGCAGTTTCTCCCGAGTAAAACAATACCCGATATGTGGTCATAAACGGCTGTTTGGACACACGGCAGGGCTCAGAAGGGAAAGAACGCCATTTGACTTTTGGAGCTCAGATTTAGCTGGAATATTTTGCGGAGACCATGTCGCATTTGCAAAGTCCATGAGGGGACAAAACAGTGGAAACCCCCCAAAAGTGACCCCATTTAGGAAACTACGCCCCTGAAGGAACTTATCTAAGGGTATAGTTAGCATTTTGACCCCACAGTTTTTTTGCAGAAATTATTGTAAATAGGCCGTGAAAATGAAAATCTACATTAGTTTCAATAAAATGTAGGTTTAGCTAATTTTTTTTTCACTTCTACAAGGACTAAAGGAGAAAAAGCACCACAGCATTTGTAGAACAGTTTCTCATTGAACAAACAATACCCCATATGTGGTCAAAAAGGCTGTTTGTACACACAGCAGGACTCAGAAGGGAAGAAATGCTATTTGGTATTCAGATTTTGCTGGATTTGTTTGTGGAGGCCATGTCGCGTTTGCAAAGCCCCTGAGGGACCAAAACAGTGGGAACTCCCCAAAAGTGATCCCATTTAGGAAACTACACCCCTCAAGGAACTTATCTAAGGGTATAGTTAGCATTTTGACCCCACATTTTTTTGCAGAAATTATTGGAATTAGGCTGTGAAAATGGAAATCTAAATATTTTCCAATAAAATGTAAGTTTAGCTAAAAAAATTGTAATTTCCACAAAGACTAAAGGAGAAAAGGCACCCCAACATTTATAAAGAAAATTTTCCTGAGCACGGCAATACCCCATATGTGGTAATAAACTGCTATTTGGACACACGGCATGGCTCAGAATGGAAGGAGTGCTATTTGGCATTCAGATTTTGTCGGATTGGTTTGCTGAGGCCATGTCGCATTTGCAAAGCACCTGAGGGACCCAAACTGTAGAAAAACACCAAAAGTGACCCCATTTAGAAAACTACACCGCCCAATGAACTTATCTAAGTGTATAATTAGCATTTTGACTCCACAAGTTTTTTTGTCTGAATTTATTTGAATGGCCGTATTTACTGGTATTTCAATATATAATTTGGGGGCATGTGTAAGTTGTGAAAAGCAAATCAGAGTATAATAAAAGGGTACATAAATAATAAAATTCATAATTCATAGATGTGTGGTATACCTTGAAGCAATCCTTTATGCACAGGCCAGGTTTTTCGGGGCAGGTATCGCACTGATAAGTGGCGTCCCTTCTTATGCCCCTTTTGCTACACACTGCACCTTTTTTGGGATCTTCCCTTCTTTGCAGTTTGGAGAACGATGCCAGCAAAGTGTTGCCCTGGTACAATATGGGCGCCCTTGCTTTCAGCAGATGTGCTTGGGCCCTCCCCTGCCTGGTTTTCAAACACAAGCACCTTGATAATCTCCTCTTGAAAATTAAGGAATGACCCTGTCTGGCCTGCACATTTGGATAGCTCGTAAGCGTTATACAATGCCATCTGTACCATGTGCACGGCCACCTTTTTGTACCACATCCTTGTTTTTCTCATGGCACTATGGCACTTGATCAGAGAGATCAATCCCTCCCATGTACTTGTTATAGCCCATGATGCAATCTGGCTTGTGGGTCACTGTGGTGGTACCTCGTACAAGGACAGGGGTACTGCCGTTCCCATGTATTGTGGTCAAAGAAAGGACATCCCTCTTGTCCTTATACTTGATGAGCAACACGTTCTCGCTGCATAATGCCCTGCTCTCACCCCTTCTGACACGTTGGCCAAGCAGTGCTTTAGAAAGGCCTCTCTGATTTTTGCGCACCGTGCCGCATGCTGCAGTATTTCTGGTGGAGAGGCATTTAAATAGTGGGATGCTGATGTAGAAGTTATCCACGTAAAGGTGATAACGCTGGTCCAGCAGTGGGTGCACAAAATCCCACACTATTTTCCCACTAACTCCCGGGGGGGGGGGGCATTCTGGGGGTTCAATCCTGGAGTCGTTCCCTTCATAAACCTGTAGGTGTACCCTGAGCTACTCTCGCACAGTTTGTAAATTTTTATCCCATACCTTGACCTGGGTAGGTTTTGGCGGAATTTTAGCCTACCCTTATAATGTACAAGGGACTCGTCTATTACAATGTTTTTTTGGGAGGTATACGCTTCTTGAAAATTGTTGCAGAAATTATTAATGACTGGCCTGATTGGCGGTCATATGTGGGGTCATCACGGGGCGGGCACTGTGCAGTATCATTATAATGAAAAAATTTAAGAATAGCTTCAAAGCGTGTCCGGGGCATTGCCATGCGGTAAATTGGGGTGTTGTACAAAACATCTGTACTCCAGTATTGCCTGATCTGTGGCTTCTTTACTAGCCCCATATGCAGCACAAGGCCCCAAAATGTGAGCATCTCTGCTGCATCTACAGGAGTCCACCTGAGGGGTCTAGCATATTATGACGTGGGCTTCTGGGCAATAAATTGCTGGACATATAAATTAGTCTGGGCCACCATTAAATTTACTAAATCCTCACTGAAAAAAACCTTAAAAAAAATCTATTTCTGTGAGGACTTCAGTCTCAAAATGAGTTCCTGAGCTGCCTGAATTCAGGGATCTGAGGCTCATAATTCTCGTGGGGTGGGTTCCACACAGGATCACTTATATGGGGGGTTGCCTCAGCTGATGTCCTGGGTCGCCTTTGCGGGGGTCCCTCATCACCGGATGAGGAGGAGGAGGACAAGATGTATGGGGCGAATTCCTCTTCTCCCTCGCGGGCAGAATCAGTGTCAGAGGCCAGGATGGCGTATGCCTCCTCTGCAGTAATAGATACTTTAGGATGATTGGGACATTTTTATTAGGGGTATGTGTAGTGTTTGAATACGTGTAAGGCTGGATTCACACGAGCGTGGCGTTTTTGCGGGCGCAAAAATGCTGCGTTTTGCGCGCGCAAAAACCACTTGACAGCTCCGTGTGTCATCAGTGTATGATGCGCGGCTGCGTGATTTTCGCGCAGCCGCCATCATAGAGATGAGGCTAGTCGACGTCAGTAAATAGTCATTGTCCAGGGTGCTGAAAAAGTTAACTGATCGGCAGTAACTCTTTCAGCACCCTCGACAGTGAATTCCAATCACAATATCGAGCAACCTGTTCGTACTTACCGAGAACTTCCCTCCCGGCCGTTGCCTTGGTGACGCGTCCCTCTCTTGACATCCGGCCCCACCTCCCTGGATGATGCGGCAGTCCATGTGACCGCTGCAGCCTGTGCTTGGCCTGTGATTGGCTGGAGCCGTCACTTGGACTAAATTGTCATCCCGGGAGGTCAGACTGGAGGAAGAAGCAGGGAGTTATCGGTAAGTCAGAACTTCTTTTTTTTTTACACGTTCATGTATATTGTGATCGGAAGTCACTGTCCAGGGTGCTGAACCAGTTTAAAGAGGCTCTGTCACCAGATTTTGCAACCCCTATCTGCTATTGCAGCAGATAGGCGCTGCAATGTAGATTACAGTAACGTTTTTATTTTTTAAAAACAAGCATTTTTGGCCAAGTTATGACCATTTTTGTATTTATGCAAATGAGGCTTGCTAAAGTCCAACTGGGCGTGTTTAAAGTAAAAGTCCAAGTGGGCGTGTATTATGTGCGTACATCGGGGCGTGTTTACTACTTTTACTAGCTGGGCGTTCTGACGAGAAGTATCATCCACTTCTCTTCAGAACGCCCAGCTTCTGGCAGTGCAGACACAGCGTGTTCTCGAGAGATCACGCTGTGTCGTCACTCACTTCCTGCCCCAGGTCCTGCATCGTGTCGGACGAGCGAGGACACATCGGCACCAGAGGCTACATTTGATTCTGCAGCAGCATCGGCATTTGCAGGTAAGTCGATGTAGCTACTTACCTGCAAACGCTGATGCAGCTGCAGAATCAACTGTAGCCTCTGGTGCCGACACGATGCAGGACCTGGGGCAGGAAGTGAGTGACGTCACAGCGTGATCTCTCGAGAACACGCTGTGTGTCTGCACTGCCAGAAGCTGGGTGGTAACGAAGAGAAGTGGATGATGCTGATTCGTCAGCATCATACACTCCCATTCCTAACGCCCAGCTAGTAAAAGAAGTAAAAACGCTCCGATGTACGCACATAATACACGCCCAGTTGTACTTTTACTGTAAACACACCCAGTTGTACTTTTGCAAGCCTCATTTGCATAAATACAAAAATGGTCATAACTTGGCCAAAAATGCTTGTTTTTAAAAAATAAAAACGTTACTGTAATCTACATTGCAGCGCCTATCTGCTGCAATAGCAGATAGGGGTTGGAAAATCTGGTGACAGAGCCTCTTTAACTCTTTCAGCACCCTGGACAGTGACTATCTCCTGACGTCGCGTACCGGAAATTTTTTGCAGGTTCGGTCAAAACCCGGTGAAGTTCGGTTGTCCGGGTTCGCTCATCTCTAAGACACTCCGTTTGGATGTTTGTAAACAGAAAAGCACGTGGTGCTTTTCTTTTTACATTCAGAGTTTGACAGCTCTTGCGCGAATGACGCAGTTCGCACAGAAGTGCTTCCGTGCGGCATGCGTGGTTTTCACGCACCCATTGACTTCAATGGGTGCGTGATGCATGAAAAACGCAGAAAGAACGGACATGTCGTGACTTTTTTTCAGCGCACTCACGCTGAGTAAAAATCACGCACATGTCCGCACGGCCCCATAGACAAATATAGGTCCGTGCAACGCGCGTGCAAATCACGCGCGTTGACAGACGTGATTCCCGTTCGTCTGAATAAAGCCTAACACAGACTTTATTTTTCACAGGCGGTTGTGTGTGTTGTGCTTTTACACGTGTATTTCATAATTGCTGAATAAAATAACGAAGAGAAGAGAAGAAAGAAAGAAATGAAAGTTTAGAAAAAAAATGTAAAAAGTATAAAAAATTCACTGAACAAACTTCAGTAACAAAAAATTATGCCAATATAAACCTGTAAAGAATTTCCTGACTCCCTTAAAAAAAACAATAAAGCTACGCTATGTAAAATTTAGTGCACGAACTTCAGTAAAAAAAAACTGAATGTCCATCACTAACTGACGCTAAATTTGTAGCGCTATATATTAGTGCTAAAAAAAACTAGTATAAAAATTATACTGCACTAAATTTAGACTAAAACTGTAAAACTACGCTATGTAAAATTTTGTGAAGAACTTCAGTAAAAAAAACTGAATGTCCGTCACTGACGCTAAATCTGTAACGCTATATGTTAGTGCTAAAAAAAACTAGTATAAAAATTATACTGCAGTAAATTTAGACTAAAACTATAAAGCTACCGTAACCCCTGACACTAAATGTAACACTATATTTTAGAAAAAAACGTAGTATAAGAAATTGACACTAACTTTAGAAAAATTGTATAGCTAAAACTACCTAAAATGCTTTGTAATTTTTTTGATTATAAAATGGACGCTAATCTATACGTCCACTACTGTAACTCCCTACCTATTCAGGTACTAGCTACCCCTAAACTACCGCTACCCTAACGTCCTACAGGTACTAGCCACACCTGACTATATTTTATTTAACTTTTTTTTTAACTTTTTTACCGTTTTTATATATAAAAAAAAAAAGACCCAAAAAACCCAGCATCAACAAATTACCACTGAGGCTGATTATAGACCTGCGCCAAAAAATGCGCACAGATGCCGATCAGTGATGGTGGTCACTGATCAGCGCTCAAGGGCAACAGGGCGCACACACGGAGACTGCTGGCAGAAAAATGGAAAAACAAAACCTGCGTAAAAAAAAAATATGACCACAGATGCTGATCAGTGATCTCGGTCTCAGCACTCAGTGGCCGCAGGGGGCACACACGGAGATGGTGCAAAACTGACCAAAAAAAGTCCTGTGCCAAAAATTGCTGGTCAGTGATGGCGGACACTGATCAGCGGCCGCAGGACGTACATGGAGGAGGGGTGATTGGGCGGGACTGGGAAAGGGAAATTTAGGAATCACTAGTGCTGCTGCTGCTGCTGCAAAAAATCAGCAGCAGCACAGTTGATGATGATGATCACAGTGAGTGATCACACAGCAGAATGCAGAAGAGGACGATCGCAGCACAGAAGACTTCAGCAAGTGTAAGTATTCGGTTCACAGACTACCACACCAGGTCTGCTCACCGTTCCTAACTGGAATGAGGTGGGCAGAACTGATCCAGGGTGTTTGAAACGCTCGCCATGGCTACGATTGGTCGGTCTATGCAGACCGACCAATGGTAGCGATCAAAGGGTGGCACCATCACCACTGCCTCACAAGTACATGGCAGTCACCGTACTCAGACCGTCTTTAGACACGGTGACCACTTAACGCTCCAACGTACCCATACGTTGAATTGCGTTAAGTACCTAACGACAACAATGTACCCATACGTTGGATGTCGTTTAGGCCTCATGCCCACTTCAGTGTTTTTCTTCAGGGCCTAGCCTTTTTTCTGACGGCTAGCACCCTGACCTATTCATTTCAATGGGGCCATGCACACTTCAGTTTTTTTTGACGGTCCCGTTGCTCCATTCCGATCCAAAGTAGAGCTTCTCCTACTTTGGTCCGAGATTCCGTGACCGTGAGGCCCATGCAAGTCAAAAAAACTGAAGGCACACGGAAGGCATCCGTGTGACGGAGCCGTTACCTAGCAACGGCCGGGCGGGGAGAAATACATTACAAAAATATTACACTAATTGGCAGCCACTTGTCTTTATCAATCACTGATAGAGAAAAGAGGCTGCTGATTAAAAATAAAATAAAAAGCAGTTTATACGTACCCGGTCGTTGTCTTGGTGACGAGTCCCTCTTCTTCCTCCAGTCCGACCTTCCTTTCTGATGCAGCAGCCTGTGATTGGCTGCAGAGGCCGCTGCAGCCTGTGATTGGCTGCAGAGGCGGTCACGTGGGATGAAGCGTCATCCCTGGAGGCCGGCCTTCTCAGGTCATCCTGACGTGCGTGACCGCCACTACAGCCTGTGATTGGCTGCAGCGGTGACATGGATGAAACGTCATCGCTGGAGGCCGGACAGGAGGAAAGTAAGTTGAACTAATTTTTTTTTTTTCATTCAAATTTTATTTTCCGAGCGCCGAGCATGGTACTGTCCAGGGTGCTGAAAGAGTTACCGCCGATTAGTGCAGCCCATTAACTCTTTCAGCACCCTGGACAGTACTAGGCGCTCGGAAACGGAAACACCGAGTGCACACGGGAGTGCACACGGCCGCTAAACCGGGCACACGGATCCGTCAAAAACAGCCGTGTAAACGGTGTCGGAAGTGTGCACGAGGCCTAAGGGGTTAACTAATAAAATAATGCTATCACCAATCTCAGTATTTCCCCCAGGTTTGGGTCCCATCAGTTAATTGACAAGTCCTGTACATCATCATCATCTTCTGTCTTCTGCACTTTACTGACTGTCACCCTTAGGGAAACCCACACAGTTGTTTTATTATTACCCACCTCCTGGTCACTTACTTATCTTCCGCTGTAAACACTTGGATGTTGCTGACAGGTTCACTCAAGTCTTTGGCCTTTGCTTTACTTTGACGATTGCTGATGTCATCAGGACTTGGTTTGGGCCTTCTCATCTGTCATACACTGTAGCTTGTTAGTGTATGCCACCGGGCTGTACACAGCACCTCATGCTGTGAGCCTGGGGTGAGTTCCCTCGTAGGCGGATTAGTGGAGTTTTATTATGACTATCCGCATCTAAATCGTCTTCCTCCGGCATGTTGCTTATCTGCAGGGCTGCTTAGAATTGTGAAACTGCCTTCAGTTCATGACAAGCACATTATATTGGCTCAGGCTGAGCCTGCCGCATCTCAGTGGTGGAGTTCATCATTTTGATAAGTCTTTGATTTAAGTTTCTTGGCACTTGCTGGGGACCCTACCTTTATCAATTGTTAAAATAAATGCTCATCTGGTCATAACATCAACATCTACATGCGCTGTAAAAAAACAAACGTCTTTATAAAAAAAAACAAAAAAAAACTTCTGTGTCCCACTGGACAGGGCATCGTAGAAAATGTGCAGCTACTGGGTAGATTTTATTTTGCACTTGGTGTAACACTTTTCATTAGGATTTGTACCTTGATCTGAGCTGATTACTGAAATGACCGTGGTCGCAGACCGCCACCTCTCCTTACCTGCTGACGACCGCGACTGCAGACCTCCCTCCTGTGGCCAACATCTCCTTCCCCTTCAGTGCATCCGGCCGCTCTGTCCTGTAATGTTCGCTGGGGGCGTGCGCTCGTTCACGGTCTGAAAGGGCCAGCGCACATATGTAATTAATTATTTAATTAATTAATTATTTTCCAGATCACCCTGGACTATAAAAAGGGCACTGCCCTTTCACTCCTTGCCTGAGCGTTGTTTTTATTCCTATGTTAGTCTTGCAGATGGTCCCTTAGTCGTATCCTGTTCCAAGTGTTCTCGTACCCTGCTACCTGTATCCCATGCTGTGTTTGCCCCTGAGCCTTTCAAGTGTTGGAGTCGTGTTGTGTCATTGCCATGCCTGCTGTTCTACACCATGTCTGGTGTGACCTGCCACGCCTGTTGTTACACCACGTCTGGTGCTATCTGCCAAAGCCTCTGCTATCTCTGGACTATATCAGGTACCCTTGTGCTACAAATTTTGTATAGACTTTGCATAGATTGTGACTTGGTCAGCTGCCACTCCGCTATGGCGGAGCGACCTAGTGGGTCCACATACCCCTGGATAGTGACAGTATGCTCAGACCATGGAACCCACTGGCCAATCTAAGACCGCAGTTCAGGTGATACAAACGGATATGCGTGACCCTACGTGCACATCAGGATCAACACCTCGTGGCTGTAAACTCCATCATCGCCCAACTGGATTAACCTCCTGCTCCCCTTCCGGATGTTGCTGCCGTTCCAGTGACCGTTAATCCCCCTGTCCCGGATCCATATTTTTGCTGCATCTTCCTCCTCGCTATGACGGTGACCCTAAAGCCTGTAGAGGGTTCATCAATCAATGTACCATCCATTTTAGACTGCGTGCTCACCTCTTCCCCTTTGATGAGGCCAAGGTAGAGTTCATTATTTCCGTTCTCGCTGGCAAGGCCCTGGCATGGGCGAACTCCTTCTTGGAATGAGAGGGTCCTGAATTCTCGGACCTAGCTTTATTCTTGCAGACTTTTCGTACTGTGTTTGAGGAGCCGGGTCGAATATCCTCTGCAGCGGCCACTCTGCTAACCCTCAAGCAAGGTGGGTCCACAGTAGGAGAGTATGCTACCTCCTTCCGTACCCTGGCAGCGGAGTTGGCATGGAATAAGAGGTGTTAGTGGTGACCTTTTGACATAGACTATTCTTGCACATCAAAGACGAGCTAGCAGCCCGCGATCTTGCTTCTAGAGGAGGAGGAGGCTGATCAAAATGGGTAATGATAGAATTCACTGCCACGAAGAGATAATCTTGGCATGCACGCAGGTCACGCATATCCACCTGCATCACGTGAAACGCTGTCTTAGGTTGGCCAACGGGTTCCAGGGCCTGAGTGTACTGTCACGATCTAGGGGTATGTTGACCCACTAGGCCGCTCCGCCATAGCGGAGTGGCAGCTGGCCAAACCACAGTCTATACAATCTATGCAAAAGTCCTTTAGCACGAGAGTACCTGTATGAGTCCAGACAGTAGCAGAGGCTTAGGCACGGGTAGAACTTGACGTGGCAGTTGGCAGCAGACGTGGCCGATGACAGCAGACGTGGCTGATGACAGCAGACATAGCCGATGACAGCAGACCTGGCTGATGGCAGCAGACATAGCCAATGATAGCAGACGTGGCCGATGACAGCAGACGTGGCCGATGACAGCAGACGTGGCCGATGACAGCAGACGTGGCAGATAATACACACGACTCCAACTGATGGCTTATGTACAGGAGACAATACAGAAACACAGGGTATGGGAACACGATACAACCAAGGGACCATTTGCAATATGGGTAGACAACAACAACACTCAGTCAAGGAATGAAAGGGCAGAGCCCTTTTTATAGTCCAGGGTGACCTGGGGATTGGATAGGGAATTTTTAGTAAGTGCGCGCGCGCGCTGGCCCTTTAAGCAAGGGGACGAGCATGCACCCCAACAGACCGTCCAGGACCGGACAGCCACACTCGGAGACGCTGCCAAGCGGCCAGGAGCCTGCGGTTGCGGGCCTCCGGCGGAGGTGAGCAGCAGAGGTCCGCGGCTGCAGCTATAACAGGTACGGCTATTTTTTTACAATCTCTAAAATAACTAACAATTCAGTTAGTATAGTAGATACATTTATACTAGTCTGCTTGTCAGACTCCACACGTTACAATATATATTGTAATGTCCCGGCTCCCCGCCACTACATGCTTACCAGTCCCAGTGTCCTGGCCCACGCTGTCGCCAGAAAACCGGGACAGTGGCCTCTTTAGCTGCCCGCTGATTCTTGTGTTCTAAAAGGACAAGCTAGTGCCAATTTTCAAATCCATCACCTCATGCTGTATAAAAGCCCTGCCTGTTCTGGAACGCATTGCCAGAGCAATTTGGTTTTCTTGTGTTCTTGTGTGTTCCAAGATTATCCCTGGATGGAGTGGTGTAAAGCACGCTGCCAATGGACTCCGTGCCCGCCGCCTGCCCTGACCTTCTGATATGTTTACCTAACTAACCTCCGCATCCTGCCCAGACCTTTTGGCTCTGCCTGAAGTCTCAGACCTGGCTCAGGAACTATAGAGGCAATGAGTTAGCCAGGACCAGCTGTACCAGCTACTACAGAATGTCTCGTCTCGACTTAATGCCATATCTACTCCTTCATCCCCTGTGGCGCTTGTGCAAACACCTCTAGCTACTGCACGTAGTCTAGGATTGCATTTACCTACTCCTCCACAATGTGAAAGGGACTCCATGCACGATCCACTTTGAGTTGCTGGCACATACATTTTCAACAGACCAAGCTAATGTCGTCTATATCCTGGACGAAGCTCTTGTAGCAACCTTCTGGGAGGGTCTAACTGGTCGCATCAAGGATGAGTTGGCAGGTTGAAATCTTCCAACTACTTTGAAATAATTAATTTCCTTGGCTACCTGTATTGATATACGTTTCCATGAGAGACAACAAGAGACAGACCGTGCCCATCGGGTACCTTGACTGGCATCTAAATTTCAGAGACCTCTTCTTGCTTCCACTACTGTTTTACCGGATGAACACATGCAAGTGGAAAGAATAAAACTATCTGCAGAAGAACGTCTAAGAAGATGCACCAACAACCTCTGTTTATACTGCAGTAGTAAAATACACTTTCTGAACAATTGTCCAGTGAGACCGGTACACTCCAATGCCTAGGGGAAGTGGGAGAGGCTATCCTAGGCAGTAAGTCTGCCTCTCAGAAGATGAGATACCTATTTGTCTACTGCTGGATTTTGCTTTACTGTATCAGCATTTCTAGGCTCTGCGGGGAATTTTCTCTGCCAATCACCTTTTACTCTCTATAAGATTCCAGTACTTCATGGGTGGGCCTGGGTTTGAATGGTCTAGCAGCTGCATGCAAGCCTTACTGCACTAAGCACAATGCCAAGCTTTGGATGGAGTGGTGTAAAGCATGCTGCCAATGTACTCTGGAGCAGTGGAAATGTGTTCTGTGGAGTGATGACTCACCCTTCTCTATCTGGAAGTCTTATAGATAAGTCTGGGTTAGGCGAATGCCAGTAGAACGTTACTTGCCTTACTGCATTGTGCCAACTGTAAAGTTTGGTGGAGGAAGGATAATGCAAAGGGATTTTCCAGGGTATGGCCTAAATTCCTTAGTTCCAGTGAAGTAAAATCTTAAACGACCCTCCAGTCAAAAAAAAACAAATAATTAAAAACGCCTAAATTATAGTTATCCTACCTGGTGGCCTTTACTTGCTTGATTATGGCTCCGCTTCCTTGTTACAGTCCCCGTTGTCCGGGATTCAAGATGGCCTAGGCTGTCTCAGACTTGCATATCGAGAGCGTTGTCTGCTTGTCTGAGACACGCCCCCACCTCCTCCACTGTCCTTGGATGGATCAGCGATGATGACGTCAGCGCTGTTTCCATCTTTTCAGACTCTTCCCCTGTTGGGTTCTTGACAGGGTTTCCGTCTGCAGTAACATCCTCACTGACAGCGCCAGGGACGTCAGGAATCAGCATTGGATGTAAGTATTCATTGTATACTTCTAAACTGTCTACTATGTTTTATTGTCTTTGCTTTTTTTATAGGTTTCTGTTTTTGAACTGCGTCATATCGTCGTGGGATTTACTTTTTACCAATAAAATGGTCAAAGATAGCTAAATTGGGAGAATGTTTATTTCAATAAAGTATTTATTTTTTCCCCACTGTATAACAGCGCTAGTAATGGAGGTGTCTGACTGATACCCCTCCATTACTGTCGCTAGGGCTTTGTGTTAGCCAGAGGTGTGCTATTTCCTTCTTTGGCTGACACTAAAGCCTCCATACTGTTACCCAGGACACCGAGAAGAGCCAGGAATCATCTGCAGCGGCCCATCTGACTTGATTGGCTGTCCCTGAGGTGACCGCAAGCAACTATTTTTACGATGGGAAAGGACCAATAGCCATGAACCTTCCCATCCTGCTAATATCAGACCGCGGTTGTTGGTTAACCCTTGGCTCGTTATTAAAATAGGGGGGAACCCCACATAGTTTTTCTTCATTATTTATGGCATAGTGGATTGCCTATTTTTAGAAATGTCATAAATAAATAATTTTGAAAAACTATGTGGGGTCCTCCCCTATTTCCACAGCCAGCCAAGGAAAACCAAAAGCCGCAGTTTGATATTATCAGTATGGGAAGATCCATGACCATTGGTCCCTTCCCATTCTAAAAATATCAGCCTTTGTCTGTCCCAGGATGTGCTTCTCCCGGTACCCCTGATGCATTTGGTACCGGGGGATAATAGTATGGAGGGTTTAGTGTCAGCCAAAGCTGTATATAGCAGACTTCTGGCTGACACCAATCCCCGGCGATAGTAATGGAGAGGTATCAGTCAGACCCCACCATTATTAGCGCTGTTATACAGTGGAAAAAAATACATTATTGAAATAAACACTCCCCCACTACAGCCCTCTTTGACCATTTTATTAATAAAAAGTACATCCCACGACGATCCGAAGTAGTCCAAGAAACGGAAACCTGTGAAAAAACGCAGACAATAAAACATACAAGACAATTTACAAGCATATAATTATATAGTACAGAAAGGAAGGATTTGATCCAGCGCTGCAGTGATGTTCTTTAAAAAGGAACGTATTCCCACTTTTATTGGTATCAAAAAAGACTTGTTAAAATGTCAAATAACAGGCTTGGCGTCAATACACTCAGAAATATATCAAAAGCCGATATCAGGTAACACTATTTTACATGCTAGCTCAAACCATCCAAAGCATACTGTTACGTCAATACCTATCGGAGAATTCATAAGGGCAAAAAGGAATTGTAGTACAAACCAAAGTTTTGAAAGGGAACAACATAACATGAGTAAAAAATTGGCTGGGAGGGGTTATAAAAATTGGATGCTCAAAAGGGCCAAAGAGATAGTGAGAACCAAAGATAGACAAAATCTATTAATAGATAAATCTGATGTCACTCCTATCAATAAAACAGATAAGGAGATTCCCACATTGAGCTTACAATATAGCAATCAGTTTCCCATTATTAAAAATATGATTAATCGATATATTCCAATACTGTACGACGATGCAAGGTTGGAATGTATATTAAAACAAGGGTGCAGGATAGTGGCACGTAGAGGATCGACAATAGGGAACATTTTATCACCCTCACTACTAAAAACTAATATAAGTAATCCAACATGGCTCGAACAAGAGGGTTTCTACAAATGTGGATCCCACCCATGTAAGGTGTGTAATTATACTAAAGTCATCAGAAAGTTCGAAGACTCCAGCGGCCAAAACAGTTATCCCATAAAGTCATACATCAATTGCAATAGTGATCACGTAATATACATAATAGAATGCACGAGTTGCAATTTGAAGTATGTGGGGAGCACTACCAGAAGGTTTAAAATAAGAATTTTGGAGCATCTCAGTTATATTAGGAATCCGGCAATTATTAACATATCCAATGCCGCACGACATTTTATCACCTGTCATAATCGTAATATAACCTATTTGAAAACTTATGCTATAGAAAAAATAAGGAACAATATTCGCGGGGGTGATTTGAAAAAAACACTTCTGACACGTGAAGCGTTCTGGATATTCAATCTAAAAACAAGATTCCCGCATGGTCTGAATTTGAGGAAGGAATTGATGTTTCTATATTGAATCGGCCAGGATAACTAAATCCCTTCATTGTTTCTATTTGATCCGCTTTGGACTTCATAACAGTTATATGTAGTTGGTTTTATTGAAAAAATTGATATTCTATGTGCATATTAATTCTGACATATAGAATATAGTATATAAATAATCATCTCTATATCAACTACAATTAATCTTTTATGATAAAATGGAAGTTTATAAATTACATTTCATCTTCTCAAATAGAAGTTAACATAAACCATTTTTTACCTGCACGACCTTATTTAGGTCACGCAATGGTCACACCCTTAACTATATTTTCTATAGCAGTCAAGGTGACATCTTTATTAATATCAACATGAATGTCATCTAAATAATAATTCTCATACAGGGGACAAATAACGGTTTTTGTATTTGCTCACATTAATTGAATCGTTAACATGAAGGTAATATATCACAACTATTAGTTTAGACATTCCAATCGGAATCACCAATTTTTTCGATATTATTACATTTATGTCCAAACTCATAAAAATAACAAAAGCATTAGCCAATGTTCTGTGCGTCAATAGAGTGACAGCCGACATAAAGCTTATATAGTAATTTTCAAAGTCATAAGTATATATGAATATCTGGGTAGTTATAATAAAATATTAAACCCCTAAATACAATATTATGACATGACTACATCTCAAATTAACTTATACAACTATAAGTTTCCACTATATATATTTTATTCACTTGTTTATGGAAGAATTTCCCAAAAAAATCCAGTGTAAAACTCAGTTGATTATATCTCTAGGTTTACAGGAGTGTTAGGAGAAATTCATTTCTATTACATATGTATAAACCTAATCAACTGTGTTTTTTGTTTATGATGTATTTCAATTTTAAAATTTTCTTTCTTTCTTCTGAATGTCCGTTTTTATGTTTTTCTTATGTTGAAACTGGTTGCAACTTTGGTATGTAATTGGGAATCATTCACACACAAGGACATGAGGTTAACAAAAGTTTGTACATACTCACATTCGTGTTGAGTTGCCAGGGTCCCGTTCAGGATGCGGTTGTTTACGATCCGTTTTCCGACTGCGATTTTTCATGTTCTATATTACAACAAGCCGTAAGTTAATAAATTACTCAAATTAGGGATTCAGATGTATAAACATCATACAAAATCCCAAAAAAGAATTAAAAACGGCAAAATAGACAATAAAAACATAAGTATTGCAGTGACCCTGAGGTTCCTTGCACAGTGTTCATTTATATACCTGGAAGGGTTAATTGTTATATCTAACCACCAAAACACATACATAGGGTGTCTCTGATTAACCACCTGGTAAACTCCACCCATCTAAAATCAACTATATAAACCCATACTATTGTGTCCCAGTGAGTGAATGAATGCCATGACTAAGAGCACCAGCCGTGCTTGAAACGCGTAGGCCCATTACACCTACTGAATACTGCCTTGACGCCAAGCCTGTTATTTGACATTTTAACAAGTCTTTTTTGATACCAATAAAAGTGGGAATACGTTCCTTTTTAAAGAACATCACTGCAGCGCTGGATCAAATCCTTCCTTTCTGTACTATTACCTACCGTGGACCGTTGCGGAGATCCGGGCGAAGCAGGACTGTCAGGAGGCGAGCTGGTGAGCTGGAGGTTTCCTCCCCCTGTATTACCATATAATTATATACTTACATGCAGAAGCTGATTCCTGATGTCACCGACGCTCAGTGAGGCTGTTGCTGCAGCTGACACCCCTGCCAAGAACCCAGCAGGGGATTGGTCAAAAGAGATGGACACAGCGCTGATGTCATCAGTGCTGCTCCATCTGAGGGCAGTGGAGGAGGTGGGGGCATGTCTCAGAGAAGGCTACCAGGTAGTAGTATAGAAGGAAAAGGGAAATGGGAGGAAACCTCCAGCTCACCGATCTGACACTCCTGTGTTGGTAATCGCCCGGGTCAGCCGCGACGGCACACGGCAGCAATAGCAGAAAAAAACAGAAATGATCCAGCGATAGTGATATCAAAAATGGGAAAAAACTAGGTTTCCACTTTATTGAAATGCAAGCTGTCAGAGCTTGGAATAGAACATCAGGAGGAAAAACAAAGTGGTGATGCGGCAATAGATTAGCCTACGCGTTTCAAGCACTTAGGCTGTGCTCTTAGTCATGGCTGTATCGAGTGAGCTCCTGCAAGCCGAGAGTGAATAAATACCTAAGAAATTGGAGGTTGGACCTTGAACGTAACGACTCTCTCAGGTGTGATAATTGCATATCAGGAAGTAAATCCTCCGTAGCGAAATAAATTAGAAAATGTATAGTAACTTGGTTTTATATAACAATGTCATCAATATATAATGATAGAATAACCACCAGATGAAGATAAGGAAAAGATGAAATATATATAGCATTGTACAAGTCATATAAAATCGCTGGGATTCATTATAGGATCACATCACTGAAGCTTGCTGAGCGGCACCCGACACATATCCAATCATGGAAAACATGTGAAAAGAGAAGAGAAAACCGTGGAAAAATGTAACGAATATATACATTTGGCATGAGGAAAAACAAACAACTGTATACAAACAAATAACATGTATAAACACATGAGAAAAAAACATACATATGTTAAATAAAATTACGATAATGGAAAAAGTACCTCCGGAAAATGCCTGATACTTAGAATAACATACATATTTACGGCATATTAATTCTTGTTATGGGGGATATATGATGATAATGATGGAAATACATAAATGCAAATGAATAAATGTTAATGTAGCCCCATAAACTAAAGAAATCGGAGAAAATATTTCTATGTTGAATCGAATAAAACGAAAAAGAAAAAAAATGTATGTATAAATAATGATCAATGCATAATGATTATAAATGAATGTATGTAAACTCCTATAATATATATAAACAAATTTTATTTAGGATAAAAACAGGGAGCTAAATCTCAATGTGGAAAACCTTGTATACGAAATAAGAAACATAAAAACGAAAAATCTTGGTGTGAAAATATCAAATTGAAGCCGACATTGGTAAGCAAATAAATGAGAGTATATATATATATATATATATATATATATATATATATAAATATATGTTTAAGATTGGAAAAGCTGAAGTATATTGTCTAAGTTGATGCCTGTACATGAAGATATCAATATATCAATTAAATCTGGGATCTAATGAAAGAGTACATGGAAACTAACCACGGTGTTACAATGCTGTGGAACCTGGCTATAATGTAGTAGATAAATGCATAAATGCATAATAGTGTTGTATTATAGAAATATTGGACCCTTGAGGTAAACAGGACATGTGATATGTGAGTCGAGTGTATATCAGAGATAAATGCCAGCTAATAGATGAAATATACTACAGAAGAAGGAAATTCACTATTATCGAAAATATGATATATTAATATATTAGTTAAATGTTATAAGACAGATAAATAATGGAGACTAATCTTTCACATAGGGAACTAGTGTGTAAATATTAATAATGGAACATTAGTTCCTTACGGAGATTAAGACCATTTGGGAATCTGGTGTTCAAATGGTAAATCCAAAAGGCTTCCCTTGTCAATAGTCTATGTTTCAGATCGCCTCCTCTGATAGTTTTGATCATTTTTTCTATACCGTAAATTTTGAGAGAATCAATATTTCTGTTGTGGCAAGTGATGAAATGTTTGCTAACATTTGAAATGTTAACGATAGCTGGATTTCTGATATAACTCAGATGTTCAAGGATTCTGATCTTTAGTTTCCTTGTGGTACATCCCACATATTTTAATTTACATTGTGAGCATTCCACTATGTAGACCACATGATCGCTATTACAATTCATATGAGTTTTAATTGAAAAGTTGGTCGTGTCATGGGAGTCAGAAAAAGTTTTTGTAGTTTTACTGACCGTGCAAACCTTGCAAGGGTGGGACCCACATTTATAGTAACCTGTATAATGCAACCATGTTGGAGACTTAGCTTTTGATGGTAAACAGGAGGGGGAAAGAATGTTCCCCAAAGTGGGTGCCCGACGAGAGACTACTCTAAAACCATTTGCTAAGATGGATTCTAGTTTGGGATCTTCAAATAAAATAGGAATATATCGATGAACCATTGCGCGAATTTCAGAAAACTGATTGCTATATTGCAATACAAGCGTAGGTTTAGATGTATTTTTTAATGTCGAAATATCCCTACTTGTTTTGTCCTTATCAAGGGAGAGTAAGTCATTCCTATCCTTTTGATTCACTATTGCTCGAGCCCGGTCTAGTGTCCATTTTTTATAACCTCTGTTTGTTAATTTGTTATATATTTTTTGTTGTTCCAATAAAAAACCCTGTTTGTTGGTGCAATTCCTCTTTGCCCTAGTCAGTTCTCCTACAGGAATAGACGAGATAGTGTGCCTAGGGTGACTGCTGGTAGCATGAAGGATTGTATTGCCTGAAATTGGTTTGTGGAAAATCTCCGTTTGTATGCCCTTATCTGCAGACCCCATAAGTGTTAAATCCAGAAAGTGAATAGTGGAGGGATGGTGAGTGTATGTAAATTTGAGATTAAATCCATTCAAATTGAGAAATTCCAAAAAAACAGGTATGGCAGATACATCTCCCTCCCAGATGATCAGGAGGTCATCAATGTATCTGCCATACCAATGTATAGAATGAAAAAAAGGATTGCTGGCAGAAAAAATGGTGGTTTCCTCCCACCAAGCCATAACCAAATTGGCAATGGAGGGGGAGAACTTAGCACCCATTGAGACTCCACTGTTTTGCAAGAAAAACATGCCCTCATAAATGAAGAAGTTGTGTGTTAGCAAAAACAGTAAAACATCTGACATAAAGACCTGTAGTGTCTCTTCATATGCACTATATTTGGATGTATGATGTTGTAGTGCTTGAATTGCTATATGATGTGGTATAGAGGTATATATAGCCACAACGTCACAACTTAACCAGGAGAACTTGGGCTCCCAGGGTTTTTTGTCAAAGATGTGTAACACATCCTTGGTATCTCTGAGATGTCCAGGGGTCCTTTGGACAAGGGGCTGTAACAAGTAATCGAGCCACTCAGAGAGTTTTTCTGTGAGTGACCCGATACCCGAAACAATAGGGCGCATGGGTGGCGGAATAATGCCCTTGTGGGTCTTGGGTAAGGCATACAAAATCGGAGTAATAGGGCTCTTAATAAAGAGATAGTCATATTGTTTTTTTGTTATGGTGCCATTCCCTAGACCTTTGTCAAGCAATTTGATAAGACGTTGTTGAAAGATAGTGGTAGGGTTGGAATCTAATTTGATATAAGTATCCGTATCATTTAGCATTTCTGCTATCTGTTTAGTATATGTACAACGATCCATGATGGTGATAGTTCCCCCTTTATCTGATTTGCGAATAACAATATCAGTATTATTTTTTAAGCATTTTATTGCATCTTTTTGATCTTGTGTAAGATTGTGCTGTGGTTTTGTTTTATGACTGTTATCAGCAATTTTATGTAATTCTCGCTCCATAATAGACTGGAATCTCTCCATGGAGTCAGTTCTAGACTGAGTAGGATAATACAAAAAGTTAGATAATGGAAATTTGCTAGCTGAAATATCAGAAGGCAATACATTTTGTTCTGCAAGATCAACTAAGTCAGATAGAGTAGCTTGTTCATAAAACATAAGTGAACGGAAAATGTTAGTGTCACATGGATGAATATCTGGAGTGACAGGAAAATTTTCCGTAAGTGTATTAGTGTCTATAGAGAAGTGCCTCTTAATGGTCAAATTGCGTATAAATTTGTTAATATCTAACAAAGTATGAAAAACATCAAAATCTTTATTAGGAGCAAAATTAAGACCAAGGGAAAGCACTTCAATCTGAGTGGGAGAAAGAGGCGTTTGGGACAGATTGATAACATCCATGGACTCATTCAAAGTCTCTGATTGCGTAGTCGACGTGGCAGTATGGTATCTGTTGTTTCTATGTTTCCTGCCCCCCCTGCGCCCGCGTTTTTTGGGGGGCCACGTCTGACTGGAAAAGAGTGTCTATACGAGCCAGCTTCTCGCGGTAAATCGAAGTCAGATGTCCCCTCGCCTCCATCCGTTGTTTCTGGCTCAGTTGAGCTAAAACTGACTCTACGTTGGCTTGTTTGTCGTTGTCTATGTCTTCTACGATCTTTAAGGATGGATTTGGATTTGTTTGAGAAAACATCTCTTCTGGTCCAGTTGAACACTTCACCTTTAGCGTAATCCTCTGTATCTCTGAGGAACTTGCTTTTTTTTGTATCCATGATAGATTGTTCTAACTGATCAATATATTTGTGTGTTCTGGATTCCAGAATAGAGAAATCAGGTGAGCTGGATAGTTTATTGGTTTCCTCCTTCAACCTTTGGATGTCCAGATTTAGTTCCGCCAATTTGGTCTCTTCTTGTTGGGTAATGAGACCCATTAATTTGAGAGAGCATTCTGATAGGGTGATATTCCATGCTTCTGTGAATTCCGTTGAATATTGGAACCAGGTAGCTTAAAGGAAAGGTGTCATAAAAATGTATAATTTCTACGTTTTACACAGCGAGATGTGCTGCAGAGTAGCCACCCTTTTATTGTTCACATAAACATCAGATTAGCGGATGAACAAGTATTTGATCGTTCATTGACTGATCATTGCCCTGTTTAAAAAAGGGCAATGATCGGAAACAAGCGTTCATATGACAGTGAGAGAAAGTAAGTGCACACCTGAGGCAGAGTGTGGGAGAGTATTATTTGGGGAGGTCTAGTTATGGCCATTGGGTGTCACTCTCCATCAAGCACCATACTCTGTTGACCTGACTGTAAAGTATATAAAGTATACCCTCTCATCCTGTGAAAAAAATTGTGAAGAGAGCTGTTTACTCATACCTCCCAACCGTCCTGGATTCAGTGGGACAGTCCGGGATTCCAGGTGGTGTCCCGCTGTCCCGGGCAGTCGGAGGTTTGTCCCGCTGTCAACTGTATCTGCGTCCCCAGACACAGATACATTTGAACCCAATTCTGAAGCCGGGAACCATCAGGTCCCTGCTTCAGAATTAGTTCAGAGGGGAAGAGCAGAGGGATCGCTGACGACTCCCCGGGCACAGCGCTACTTTATGGACAGTGACGTCAGTAGCTACTCCTTGAGCGGAATCCCCGTTGCCGATGATCTAGAAGAAACCCCTAAGGTCACTGTCCATATATAGACATTGACGTCAGGGGCTCCTCCTGGAGCGGAATACCCAGCTAGAGTCGGCATATATGGACAGTGACATCAGGGCTTCCCCTAGGAGCAGAATCCCGGCTTATGCTCTGGCTGGAGAATTTGCTCCTAGTGGGAGTCCCAATGGCGCTACAGGGGGGTGGCACTATCTTCAAAGGGGGGTGTGGCATTATCTACATGGTCAGTGGCACTATATAGGGGCACTATCTACAGGGGACACTGTGGTGCTATCTACATGGGCACTATCTACAGGCGCACTGTATCACTATCTACAAGGGCACTGGCACTGGGGCAGCTAAGGGGGCATTATACTGTGAAAGGGCAGCTAGGGGGCATTATGATTTATAGGGTCAGCTTTGGGGGCATTAGACTGTATGGAGCAGCTATGGGGGCATTATACTGTATGGGGCATCTGTGTGGGCATTATACTGTATGGGGCATTATACTATATGGTCCAACTATGGGGGCATTATGCTGCATGGGGTCAGGTATGGGGCATTATGCTGAATGGGGAAATTTGTTTGGGCATTATAATGCATGGGGGCATCTGGATGGGCATTATACATGGGAGAATCTGTGTGGGTATTATACTGTATGGGGCATCTGTGTGGGCATTATATTGTATGGAGCATTATACTGTATGGGGCAGCTATGGGGCATTATGCTGCATGGGGCAGCTATGGGGCATTATGCTGTACTGGGGAATTTGTTTGGGCATTATAATGCATGGGGGCATCTGGATGGGCATTATACATGGGAGAATCTGTGTGGGCATTATACTGTAAAGGGCATCTGTGTGGGCATTATACTGTATGGGGGCATCTGTGTTGGCTTTATACTGTGTGGGTGCATCTATGGGGCAGTATACTGTATGGTGGCAGCTATGGGGGCATTATACTGTATGGTGGCAGCTATGGGGACATTATACCGTGTGGGGGCAGCTATTTGGTATTAAACTGTGTGGGAGGCACTATGGGAGCATGATACTGTGTGGGCTGAACCGAGTGTGTATGGGCAGGGATTGGGTGGGATTAGAGGCGTGGCTTAAAAGAAAAAAAAATTGCCGCAGTTGTCCCTCTTTGTGATACTTGAAAGTTGGGAAGTATGGTTTACTCAAGGACTGTGTTCAAAAATAAATATGTGCGCCCATTAATAGTGCCAGACAAAAAATAAAACAGACAACATGCGAACTCTACCTCACCCCAGCACATTTTCAGGAGGTAACACATGATTAGACAACAAGTGGCTTTCTCTCCTAAAGTGTTTTGTTCAGCAGGGTGGTCATTTTTGCAGAAATCTCCTCTGCCCTTATGGAATATCTTCCACTTGTTAGGAGACTCCTTGGAAATTTTGGCGAGTTAACAAGTGCCTGCCCACTCAACACCTTTATGTTGAGGGGGGAACAAAAGGTTTAGAAAGATAAGTTAGGTGAGAGTCAGACCTCTGGAACCCTTCCACTGTAAACAGGATCCAACACTGTTCCAATCCCTATGCAGAGAGTTGACACCTGCTTATCCTGCACTCTGGTTGAGAACAGAGATTTGAGACCCTTTTGTTCTGAGAAACGGTGGGGGTCCCAGCCCACACACCTAAATTAAGGTGGCCAAACACATTAGATAAATGTTGGCCGAACTAGCTCATTTTGGCAGGATCGGATCACTATCCAAAGTGTATGGGGGTCTCCCAAATCTCCACCGTCGGCAGAAAGGATCAGGTAAGGATTGGCGGAAAGGATCAGACAAGTTGGATTTTAACGTGCCCAATTCTTTTGTACCCTCAGAAGAAAAGCTTCTGCCAGAGAGGTCTGAGGGTATGTTCACACGCTTAGCAAAAAACGTCTGAAAATACGGAGCTGTTTTCAAGAAAACAGCTCCTGATTTTCAGAAGTTTTTTAAGCAAACTATCGTTTTTCGCTGCGTTTTTACGGCCATTTTTGGAGCTGTTTTTCTATTAAGTCAATGAAAAACGGCTCCAAAAATGGCTTAATAAGTGACAAGGACCGCTTTTTCGCGGGCGTTTTTTAAAGCGGCTGTTTTGAAAAAACGCCCTGTCGGAATAGAACGCAGTTTTTTCCATTGAAATCAATGGGCAGATGTTTGGAGGCGTTCTGCTTCCGATTTTTCGGGCGTTTACAGCCCGAAAAATGGCCAAAGATAAGCCACATGAACAGCCATTTTTTTTTTAGCAACTTGCAGCGTTTTTTACGGATGTTTTTAGTGCTGTTTTTCTATAGAGTCAATGAAAAACGGCTCCAAAAACGTCTCGAGAAGTGACATTCACTTCTTTTTCGCGGGTGTCTTTTTACGCGGCAGTTTTTCAAAACAATCACGTAAAAAAACGGCTTGTCGGAACAGAACAACGTTTTTCCCATTGAAAAACGTCTGGAAGACGGCCGAAAATAAGGGTATGTTCACACGGGCTATTATCGGACGTTTTGCAGAACGCCTCCAAACATCTGCCCATTGATTTCAATGGGAAATACGGCGTTCTGTGAAGAAGTGCATGTCAAAAGTGCAAACGGCCACGAAAAAGATGTGAATGTCACTTCTTGAGACGTTTTTGGAGCCATTTTTCATTGACTCCCTAGAAAAATAGCTCCAAAAACGGCTGTAAAAAACACTGCGAAAAACGCAAGTTGCTTAAAAATGGCTGAAAAGCAGGAGCTGTTTTCCCTTGAAAACAGCTCCGTATTTTCAGACGTTTTTGATTTTGTGTGTGCACATACCCTAAGGGTATGTTCACATGGGCTATTTACGGCTGAAAAATCGGAAGCAGAACGCTTACAAACATCTGTTCATTGAATTCAATGGGAAATACGGCGTTCTGTTCCGACGGGGCCTTTTTTTAAAGCCTCGTTTTCCAAAAACGGCATGTAAAAAGACGCCCGCGAAAAAGAAGTGCATGTCACTTCTTGGGACGTTTTTGGAGCCGTTTTTCATTAACGCTATAGAAAAACAACTCCAAAAACGACCTAAAAAAATGTGAGTTTGCTTAAAAAATGGCTGAAAATCACACGGCTTATTTTCGGCACGTAAACGCACGAAAAATCGGAAGCATAACGTCTTCAAACATCTGCCCATTGATTTCAATGGGAAAACGGCGTTTTGTTCCGACAGGCCGTTTTTTTACTCGGCCGTTTTGAAAAGCGACCACGTAAAAAAACGCCTGCAAAAAAGAAGTGCATGTCACTTCTTGAGCCGTTTTTCATTGACTCTATAGAAAAATAGCTCCAAAAACGGCAGCTGTTTTCCCTTGAATACAGCTCCGTAGTTTGAGACGTTTTTTGCTAAGCGTGTGAACATAGCCTTATTGTTCTCGTTGACCTCATTATAGTGTAGTTTTAACTCTTTCCTTCCCAGAATGCCTAGCTTTGCGGGAACACTGACGGCAGCTATACATATGCCACCTTCACTTTTATGACCTGTCTTGTTATGGCCTCTTTAATTACTCGTTTTGCTTTTTTTTTTACATACATGATCTACACACTTCAAAAGCAGGGCCTGTACCTTCTGTCGAACATGGGATGTTTCGTTTTTCAGTCCCTAAATATAAAATGAGTGTCAAAACATGAAATTACAAGAGTACCTGACAGCTAAAACAAAGAAAACCGCTCCACTATAGCCCATAAATGTATATTAGCTGAAAAGTGGTACATTTGCCCTTATCAAACATGTCCGGCGAAGACTTTAAGGCCATTATTTACGACGTCACTAAACGTTGTTCCTTATTGGCAGCCGCTTCTGTCCCTTCTGCTTCCTCGGCACCCGTAGTGACGTCACAAGTACGGTCAGGTATGGGAATGCTCTATCTACACGTGTTATCCAGTAGTAGCGTGTTAGCGCCCGGTGGGCAATCCTTCAGAGCAGTCGATCACATAGGCGCAGTCTGACATGTCATCTGTGTATTGTGTTATATAAGTCTCTGTTCCGTTATTCCCTAGGAACTCCAGCTCAGCATCGAGGACCTCCGAGCCTGTAAAGATATTTACACGCTGCTGCCAAGTACTGTGCAGGGTGATGGGGCGCAGAAACCGGCGCAACCGTAAGAGGGAGCAGCGCCCTGCAGTGCAAAGGACACCAGCTGAGGAGGAAGAGAGGCGCAAGGCGAGAGAACAGGCGGTGAGGGAGAATTGGACCGTGCAGTCTTGGGGGATGGGGTGCTGAAAGTCTGCAACCTCCTATACTCGGGGCTATGGACCTCGTAATGCAAGATCGGTTTTTATTTAAAGGATGAGGAGATTAACAATTTACTCCACCCCCAAATCTTCCTTACCAGAGGGCCTCACGTGTCCAAGATCAAGTGGAAGCTTGGTCTGGTCCCTGTTAGAATGCAGCTGTCCCTGCAATAGTGAGGAGGACTGGCAAAGCCGTGTGCCCACCAGATCTCCTCCAGGTGTGCAGACTTATGACATCGGTGACCGTATTAGCGAAGATTTGGGGGTCCGCAGAACAAATCTCCAGCTAAACTTTTAAGAGCACTGTTTCTTCTTGCTTTTTTTCATCTAAGGGTATGTTCACACCTTCAAGATCGATGTGGATTATTTATTACTATAATATTACTATTATATTATTATATTATATTACTAGGGCCACAACCGTATAAACACAGGAATTTCCGTCTGGATTTTCTGTGTAGAAATTCCAAAGCGTATTTGCGAGAGAAATGTTGCAGATTGAGAATACGCATCGAAAGTCAATTTCTGCATGGGTTTTCTGTATTTTTTCCCGCAGCGTATAGATGAGATTTGTTCAAATCTCATCCACTTTGCTGCTACTGGAATTTCCGCATGGAAAATACATGTGAAAGTTTAGCATTGTTTACTGTGTGTAGACGTAACCTAAAAGAACCCGCAGCAGAAATCAAAGGACGACAGTCAGATTTCTGCCACGGTTGTGTCAGCGCATGTGAATAGAGTTACAGAAACCCCATTCGCTTGCATTGGAGGCAGATTTGATGCAAATCCAACCCTGACCGTGTAAACAACCCTAAGGCTGGGTTCACACGAGCACATTACGTCCGTAATGGACGGACGTATTTCGGCCGGAAGACCCGGACCGAACACACTGCAGGGAGCCGGGCTCCTAGCATCATAGTTATGTACTACGCTAGGAGTCCCTGCCTCTCCGTGGAACTACTGTCCCGTACTGAAAACATGATTACAGTACGGGACAGTTGTCCGGCAGCAAGGCAGGGACTCCTAGCGTCGTACATAACTATGATGCTAGGAGCCCGGCTCCCTGCAGTGTGTTCGGTCCGGGTCTTCCGGCCGAAATACGTCCGTCCGTTACGGACGTAATGTGATCGTGTGAATCCAGCCTAACAGTATCTGGTGGTAGATATTGATCTCGAAGCAAGCTAGAATGTATACTGGATATATGTTGTCTTAAGATGAGCGCTAAAAATAGCACTCTTTTACATTGGCACCTGTTATTCTATCCAAGATTTTTTTTTTACAAAAATACTTGACTTAAGAGGACCTGTAACTCCCCTGTGTGGTGTAGTATGGACGTCCGGTAGGCTCTCCTTTGTGGTGTAGTATAGTGGATCGGTCGGCTCTCCTGTGTGGTGTAGTATAGTGGATCGGTCGCCTCTCCTGTGTAGTGTAGTATAACGGACCGGTCGGCTCTCCTGCATGGTGTGGTATATCAGGCCGGTCAGCTCTCCTACGTTGTTTGTTTGGTATGGAGGACCGGTCGGCTCTCGTGCGTGGTGCGCTATGGAGGACCGGTCGGCTCTCGTGCGTGGTGCGCTATGGAGGACCGGTCGGCTCTCGTGCGTGGTGCGCTATGGAGGACCGGTCGGCTCTCGTGCGTGGTGCTCTATGGAGGACCGGTCGGCTCTCGTGCGTGGTGCGGCACGAAGGACCGGTCGGCTCTCCTGCGAGGTTTCTCAGTTGATCATGTACGCTTGTGTTTTTTATTTTTTTTAAGTCGATTTTAAAGAGGCTCTGTCACCAGATTATAAGTGCCCTATCTCCTACATAATCTGATTGGCGCTCTAATGTAGATAACAACAGTGGTTTTTATTTTGAAAAACGATAATTTTTGAGCAAGTTATGAGTAATTTTAGATTTATGGTAATTCGTTTCTTAATAGATAACTGGGCGTGTTTTTACTTTTTACCAACTGGGCGTTGTACAGAGGAGTGTATGACGCTGACAATCAGTGACCAATCAGCGACCAATCAGCGTCATACACTTCACTTCTCATTGTTCCAGCCCATTGTTAGTGTGATTGTGCAGTGAGGAAGCTGGGCTGGAACAATGAGAAGTGTATGACGCTGATTGGTCACTGATTGGTCAGCGTCATACACTCCTCTGTACATACACGTCGTTAGTCCAACAAATTAAAAAGTTATACCCATTTAACGAACACGTGCTAAAAAGGGCTAAACGGTGTCTGGTCCTTAAGGCTCAAAATAGCCCAGTCCTGAACTGGTTAAGAAAGTCATTAGCATAAAGCTAAAATAGGTCATAACTCCATCAAAAATGATTGTTTTCTAAAAAAACAAAACACTGCTGTAAACTACATTAGAGCGCCGATTACATCATTTACAACATAGGGAACTTATAATGTGGTGACAGAGCCTCTTTAAGTCCATGTTAAAAATATTTTTTTATTTGTTGCGGATCCACAACAGCGTTCAGTACAATACAAGTAAATAGCGTTTTATGGGTTTAGTCCATAACATAGATTTTGTGTTTGTATCTAAGGCTTGGGAAAGTGGCTATACTGAAATAATCAAAGAAAACAAACTCTTTGAGCATTATTACCAGGAGCTGAAGATTGTACCAGAGGGGGAATGGGAGCAGTTCATGTCTGCAATGCGGGAGCCTCTTCCAGCCACAATAAGAATCACTGGATACAAAAGGTACTTCTGACTTTACAGTGCATCACATAACATAGACTATTAGGGCTAAGACCCTATTCACACTGCGTTGTGATCTCCTTTTTAACGCATATGTTGGGAAAGTCTCCCGACGTAAACGTTAAATGGAGCCAGTGACGGATGCCATACAGTGGCATCTGTCACTTATTGACTAATGACATATGTTTAAAACGTATACATCATGAACGCTTATGACTGTTCACGACGTATATGTTAAACCGAGCTATTATGGCTTATGGATGACTGCGCCACTGTTGGGCATCCGTCACAGCCTTTATTTAGTGGATACGTCAAGAAGCTCCAGTGACGTAAATGTCTATATATGGACCGTTCTCCCCCAGAGTAGAACCCCACACTCACATGGCAGCCCGAGTATCCCCCCTTTAAGATAGTCTTTGCTGGAGTCCCCAACTGCTTATCTCTGCCTGGGGAAGCTACATCCTTGGAGGTTCCCTTTTGGTCGCTGACCATTAAGGTAACAGTCCAGACAGTTACGTCGCCAAAGCTCCAGTGACATAACTTCCCTGGGCGGCGATAAGTAGTTGGGGACTCCGGCTGCTTTGAAGGGGGTGAGTGAATTCCAGCACCCTCCCTCTATCTTGTCCTCTGTGCTGCTGCTCAGAACACTGGCTTGACTATCCCCTCCTACAACTTCTCTTTGCCGGGGGAAGCAAAGTCGTAGGTGCTTACCTGGGGTAGCCCCAGTGACGTATCCATATATGGACAGTTACGTCACTGGGACTACCCCAGGTAAGCTCTAGTGACATAGCTTCCATAGGTGAAGATAAGCAGTTGGGGTCCCTGGATTCCTGGCTGTTTATCTTTGCCTGGGAAGTTATGTTTTCAGCTTTCCTGTGGTAGCCCTAGTGACTTAACTGTCCATATATATCATAGGATGATTGTAATGACCCCCAAATTAGCAGGTCCCAATTGCTTTAGCCAGATGGTTATCTCCCCCTTCCTGATAAATAGAATGAAGAAAAGGTGACAACCCTTACATCTCATTTGCTGTGTATATAGACTACTGAAGTTTACTGAATCTTTTCTGTGTAGAATTTAATAATCGTTAGGGAAGCGGATGTCAATATGCGCTGCTGTTAATGGGTCTTTTATGGGAGAAATAATCATTTAATCTAATAACTAGAACTGTGCCTAATAATGATCGTACGATCATTATTAGGCACAGTTCTAGTTATTAGATTAAATGACTCACTGTTTTTATTTACTTGTTGTTTTAAATCCGTTAACCGATCAGTATGTTTTTTTTGGAGTGTCGGAGTAAAGTCACACATTTTTAAGATCTTTGCCAATAAATGGAAATATGCTTGTTTAGGTTCACAGGCTGACCTGATCAAACAAATGCTCAACTTAATACAAGGCAGAGCTAGGACTCCTATCCCCGCCGCACCTGCCCGTTGTTTTATGGTCTGTCGTTTAGCAAGAGTTTGTAGTCTGTAACCATGGAGATGCATGGGTTCACATAGGAGCTGAAGACAAAAGATAATATTTCTAATGAAGACTATTTGCAATGTTGATTTTTTTTCTTTTTTCTTTTTATATTGATGAATGGGTAAATCTAAATAAGTTTGCAAATGTGTACACAGCAGATCCCCTTAAAGGTATTACCCAGCGCTTACATTTATAACACAAAGTATATTGATGCCATGAATCTATCATCTGTTGGGTTCCAACAACCCCTGCAGTAATCACTAAAACAAAGGCACAGTCTCGCTGTTCCAAACTCTGCACCCATTTGCTTTGCTTGGGAGACACCAGATTGGGAACCTATAAGTCTATAGGCGACCTATTGTCTCACGAGTAAAGATGGGCACAGATGTACTCTTTGAAATTAGAATTATTGGTTTTGGGCCTTGGTATGTCAGTGGTCAGAATCCATTTAACACTGCAAGAAAATGCCAATGCAGACTTTACGTCATCCTCTTTAAAATCTCAACAAATGAACATAAGGTTGAAGACCCCGTGGTTAACTTCTGTCTTACGCTGTTTTATAGTCACGCCAAAGAAATTCTACATTGTCTGAAGGAGAAATACTTCAAAGAGCTACAGGATATAGAGGTTGATGGGCAGAATATTGAAGCTCCTCAACCGCTTAATTGGTAAGACAACCGCCATCTCCTGCAATACTTTACAATAGTGTTCTGAACGATTCTTCAGTATTTTAAAATTAAATGAAGGAAAAAAAAGTGTTTTTATTTCTAGGAATTACAGCTGTAAAAATAATGCAATTAGAAGTTTGGGTTTTTGAAGTTATATATTTAATTATATAAAAATTAAAATATCAGGTATAAGTGTGTTTCAACTTTTAACATATGCCTCGGATATGCCAAGTCAATCACAATTGGGACCCCTGCCTATTAAGAGAGCGGCTATTCGCTGAAAAAATCTTATCCATAGGCTTTGTCTAGTATTGCAGCCCAGTCCCATTAACTTTGAGTTTTGCTGTGTTTGGGGGAAAAAAAACAAGGGCTTGTGGCGCTCTCCTGAGGGTGCTTGCTTTAAGTCACTGTTGGGATGCGATCACTTAGATTTACCCTTTTATACACAGCCCAGTTCCTAAGTAACGACCCTAGGGCTGTCCTATAGCAATGCCCATTAGAGAATCCTATGCACAGACATAATTAAGTGTCACACAGAAATAGGCTGAAAAAAAAGCTTCATTAGGGCTCTCTGAACCCTCATATCGGCTGGTCTTAAAGCTTCAATAGCCTTTTGGGTGACTTTTCAGAATAAGGTGTCTTGTGTGTACATGAGGAATAATACAATTTCTGTGACCTTTTTTTTGCAGTTTTACCCTCTGCAGTCTATCTTTAAAGTGTAGCTAAACGTTTGACAAACTTCTGACGTATTAGAGACATGTCAGAAGTTTGGATTGGTGGGGGTCCAAGCACTGAGACCCCCACCAATCTCTAGAACGAAGCAGCTGAAGTGCTCGTGTGAGCGCTCAGCTGCTTTGTGTCGGTTCGGCTTTTTCCGGAAAGCCGATGTATCGGAGTACGGGCTCATAGACTTTCTTTTGAGTCCGTACACAATACATTTATTTCCGGAAACAGCTGAACAGACACGAAGCAGCTGAGCGCTCACACGAGCTGCTTCGTTCTAGCTATCGATGGGGGTCTCAGTGCTTGGACCCCCACCAATCCAAACTTCTGACGCTACACTATTATTTGCAGTTTTCTCTGAGCTATTGGTTGGAGCCTAACTGCTGTCATCCTTGCAGAGAACATCCTGCTCCTATTTCTATCTAATATAAATAAAAATAAAATATATATATATATATATATATATATTCGTCGTGCTCTATGAATTCGAATATCATCAAAATGTTTATTTCAGTAATTCAATTTAAAAAGTGAAACTCATATATTCTATAGATTCATTACACACAGAGTGATCTATTTCCAGCATTCTTTTCTTTTTAATCTTGAAGATTATGGCTAACCCTTAATGAAAACCTAACATTTAGTCTAAGAAAATTAGAATATTGGGTAAAAGTTGAAGATTGTAGACTCATGGTGTGACACTCTAATCCGCTAATCAACACAACATCTGCAAAGGTTTCCTAAGCCTTAAATGGTCCTCTGGTTCAGTAGGCTACACAATCATGGGGGAGATGCTGATTTGACCATTGTCCAGAAGACAGTCATTGATACCCTCCACAAGGAGGATAAGCCAGAAAAGGATATTGCTAAAGAAGCTGGCTGTTCACAGAGTGCTGTATCCAAGCATATTAATGGAAAGTTGAGAGGAAAGGAAAAAGTGTGACAGAAAAAGGTGCACAAGCAACAGGGTTGAAAGGATTGTCAAGAAAATGCCATTCAAGAATCTGGGGGAAATCAGTGTTTCAAGGGCCACCACACAGAGATGTATCCAGGACATGGGCTACAACTGTCGTATTCCTTGAGACAATGTCCGAAGCGTCTTACCTGGGCTAAGGAGAAAAAGGACTGGTCTGTTGCTCAGTGGTCGAAAGTCCTGTTTTCAGATGAAAATAAATTTTGAATTCCGGAGTCTGGAGGAAGAGTGGAGAGGCATCAATCCAAGTTGCTTGCGGTCGAGTGTGAAGTTTCCAGTCAGTGATGGTTTGGGGAGCCATGTCATCTGCTGGTGTTGGTCCACTGTGTTATATCAAGTCCAGAGTCAACGCAGCCATCTAGCAGGACATTTTCGAGCACTTCATGCTTCCCTCTGCTGACAAGCTTCATGGAGATGCTGATTTCATTTTCCAGCAGGACTTGGCACCTGCCCACACTGCCAAAAGTACCAATACCTGGTTTAGTAACCACAATATCACTGTTCTTGATTGGCCAGCAAACTCACCTGACCTAAACCCCATGGAGAATCTATGGGGTATTGTCAATAGGAAGATGAGAGACACCAGACCCAATAATGCAGACGAGCTGAAGGCCGCTATCAAAGCAACCTGGGCTTCCATAACACCTCAGCCGTGCCACAGGCTGATCGCGTCCATGCCATGCCACATTGATGCAGTAATTCATGCAGACGGAGCTCCGACCAAGTATTGAGCGCATATACTGTACATACTATTCAGTAGGCCTACATTTCGGTATTAAAAATAATTTTTGGAATTGGGTTTATATAATCTATTTTTCTCAGATTACGTTTTGGGTTTTCATTGACTGTTGGCCATATTCATCAACATTAAAAGAAAAAAATCTGGAAATGGATCACTCTGTGTAATGAATCTATATAATGAGTTTTACTTTTTTAATTGAATTGCTGAAATTACTAGTATATTCAAACATACATACATTCATGTGGAGCATGGAGAAGATTATATAGCAGTAATGAACAGTGTAGCTATGAATACAGCACTGGGGTGAGATTGAACACTTACTAGGAGCTACTTAAAGAGGCTCTGTCACCAGATTTTGCAACCCCTATCTCCTATTGCAGCAGATCGGCGCTGCAATGTAGATAAGAGTAACGTGTTTTTTGTTTTTTTTAAAACGAGCATTTTTGGCCAAGTTATGACCATTTTTATATTTATGCAAATGAGGCATTCTAAAGTACAACTGGGTGTGTATTGTGTGTGTACACATCTGGGCGTTTTTACTTCTTTTACTAGCTGGGCGTTGTGAATAGAAGTGTATGATGCTGACGAATCAGCATCATCCACTTCTCTTCGTTAACGCCCAGCTTCTGGCAGTGCACAGACACACAGCGTGTTCTCGAGAGATCACGCTGTGACGTCACTTCCTGCCCCAGGTCCTGCATCGTGTCGGACGAGCGAGGACACATCGGCACCAGAGGCTACATTTGATTCTGCAGCAGCATCGGCGTTTGCAGGTAAGTCGATGTAGCTACTTACCTGCAAACGCCGATGCTGCTGCAGAATCAAATGTAGCCTCAGGTGCCGATGTGTCCTCGCTCGTCCGACACGATGCAGGACCTGGGGCAGGAAGTGACGTCACAGCGTGATCTCTCGAGAACACGCTGTGTCTGTGCACTGCCAGAAGCTGGGTGTTAACGAAGAGAAGTGGATGATACTTCTCGTCAGAACGCCCAGCTAGTAAAAGAAGTAAAAACGCCCAGATGTACACACACAATACACGCCCAGTTTTACTTTAAACACGCCCAGTTGTACTTTAGAAAGCCTCATTTGCATAAATATAAAAATGGTCATAACTTGGCCAAAAATGCTCGTTTTTAAAAAAAACAAAACGTTACTCTTATCTACATTGCAGCGCCGATCTGCTGCAATAGGAGATAGGGGTTGCAAAATCTGGTGACAGAGCCTCTTTAAGCATCTCTGTATGTCTCTGGCTCCCTCCCCTCTAAATAGACTTCTATGGGCAGCATGTAACCTGATCCTTCAGTGAGCTTAGAATCCATCTTGTGTCTCGACAGATTTTATCAGTGAATTGAGAGTGAATAATCCGTGTTTTTGGGGGGGGGGGGGCATTTTTCTCTAAGAAATATCAGTGTTTCTTATATTCGATTTCTACTATTGATTTATGCAAAGTTTGTACAAAGTTTAGTGACCATTTAAGCCATTCACATTACACATGTGCCAGATGCTGGAGGGTGAATGTTAGACTGTTTCCCTTGTCCTTAAATGGATGACTACTAACACATTTTGGGGCATATTTATAAATCAGATTGTGTAAAATTTTCTGGAGCAGTTGCATTGAAAAGAATGACAATCAAACAGAAGGCCATATTTATTGAGCCCACCCTGACTCTTGCAAAGTGTCAAAAAAGGGAGCTTGTAATTCAAGTACGACGTATGGCTGCAGCGGTCATGTGGTACAATCGCTGGTTTCAGCGCTCCTGTTCCGTATACCCACTGAGTCCAGTGATTGGCTGCAGCGATCACGTGAGTTTACGGGCACTTCATGGCTGCAGCTATGTCAAAACACAGTGGCGGGAAGGAACGGAGCAGCGGCGCTGGGACGACGGGAAACCGTGGGTTGAGCAATGGCTGTTTGTGGCCAATTTTTTCAATAACTCAAACCCCTTTTAAGCTCAATTCTGTTCAAATAAAATTATTCATCAAAATGTGCTGAAATGGAGCTCATCTGACTAAATGAGTTGTGAACGGCATCTAGCAGCTTGTGTTACAATCAAGCTGCAGAAGAGAAACGCCACAAATTTTTTAATTAAAATCAATTGTTTTCATTTAATAAAATTCACACAATACAAAAAAATATTGGATAAGCATTATCCCTTTCTTACCCTTCCCACAGGTACCCTGATGAGCTTGCCTGGCACACAAACTTGAGCAGAAAGATAATTCGGAAGTCCCCTGAACTGGAGAAATTTCATCAGTTTTTAATCAGTGAGACTGAATCGGTAAGATATTTGCAAAATATAAAAGCTGCTAAGATGTGCTTTTCTTTATAAAATGTATTTAGAAAATGTGACCTTTCTATTTTTTTTTAATGTCTTTTCGGACATGTTGACGGATGTATTCACAAATATACAATGTGTATAAGAAACTATTGCTCTTATTCTATGCTTAAATTAAAAGTGGAGATTAGTACAATTTTCTTAAAAGGTAATTTCCGACCTTGTGTTTTAGGGCAACATAAGTCGTCAAGAGGCAGTCAGTATGATTCCGCCTGTTCTTCTGGATGTCCATCCACATCACAAGGTGAGGTGCAATCCAGTTTATAATCTAGTAGAGAATATTACAACTCCATTTTTCATTTTCCTCCTACAGAAAAGGAAATATCGTTACAAACAACTACTCTTACATAATGTAGTAGTAATGCTTTTTTCTATTCTTTTGGTACTAATGGTGGTTATTCATCCCTAGATCTTGGATATGTGCGCAGCCCCAGGATCTAAAACAAAGCAGCTTATTGAAATGTTGCATGCCGACATGGACATTCCGTTCCCTGGTATGCCCATCTTGTTCGCTCTTACCTTTTACCTTTTACCTAACCTTTACTGTACCTTGTTGTATTGAGTTCTATGGTATTTGGTCATTAATGAGCTGGAGAATTTGTACCCATCAGCAAAAACCCAAAAATTATATCTCCATATACCTTGCTGCCCAGGCTTATACTATTTAACATCCTGATAGGGCAGCATTTTTAACGTGACAGATTGTACACTGTATAATTGGTATATATATTAAAGTGTAGTTCTCTGTCTGCTCTTTTAGAGGGATTTGTCATTGCCAATGATGTGGACAACAAGCGGTGTTACCTGTTAGTTCATCAAGCCAAGCGACTCAATAGCCCTTGTGTCATGGTTGTGAATCACGATGCCTCCAGCATTCCCCGTCTGCTGGTTGAAAACAATGGTGTTCGAGAGGTTTTGTTTTATGACCGAATACTGTGCGATGTGCCATGCAGGTATTTCTAGTTTTTCTCTTTCTTTCTGTAACGTTATGTTTTTGAGAGGGATCATACACGATAGAAATTCCAACAGACACCATAAAGTCCCCTACTAGTCTCCGTCTGGCTTCCTCCCATGCCACAGTATTCGGCCCCATGCACACGACTGTAGTGTTTTTTAGTCATCCGCATAACTGGCACGCTGTCTGCAAATACGGTCCGTAGTGCATCCGTATTTACGGGTTCGCAAAAAATAAGGGAGGCTACAAAGGAAGTCACCAACATGATCCAACCCCTTGAAAAGGTCACACTATCGCTCAGGTGCCATTTTCTTGGGGAATCCCCTGCCGTCGCATAGCAACGTTACCACTATTACGCAGACTTCTGTGGGTAAGTCTGTGTAGCAATTGCGGACAGGAAAACGACGTGGTTTGCGGATTATTTCTATGGCCCGACCTCACATCCATAAATATACAGAAAGGTGTCCGTGGCCTATAGAAATTAATTGGGCTGCAGATTATCCGTAATTACAGATAAACTTTGCTCGTGTGCATGGGGCGTTATAGAAAGAATAAACTTTCCACGTATTCAGTCAATCTGTGCTGGTTTCAGCTACCATCTTGCTCTCCTTGAAGTGCGCTAGTGGTGTGTATGAGCGCATGTTACCGGCACTTAAGACGATGAAGCTCCACATACCATCCCTTCCGGCTGTACAGGGGGACGGTAATAGGCTATGTTCGATCTTCCAGCTCATTTGTAGCTCCCCTCCATCCCACCCCTTTTTCTAACAGTGACAATTAGTTTAACCTCCTGTTTCTATCTTGGCATCTCTGATCCTGGCATAATTTGAAAGCTAAGATTCTAGTATTTAATTTGATACCAAGATCTAAGCTGTACCCATTATATTCTAGTTGTGGCAATTGTTTAAAGTCATGGTGTGTTACCTATGTCCTTGGTTGTGAAAATGTTAAGGAAACTGATGAGCGTACTTGCGCAACTGTTTCTACTACACTCGTCTCCAGCTCTCCCTGGCTTCTGCTCCTTTTTAGCTCCAGCCACTGGCTGAATTATGCAAAATGGGAGTCAGGGAACCCCTGTTTTTCTTTTGGGACCCTGACCTATCAGACATGTATGACGTATAATTACAGAACTTTTAACACGGATTTGAAAAGTGGGGTGAAATGTTTCTGATTTCAGATCCGTTTCCTTTTTAGAGATTTGCCAGTCCATAAAATAAAATGGGCAAGTCAATTTGCCTATTCTCTTAAATTCAGCAAAGCGCTTCTCGATGTGTATTGATTCACGCAATGCATCCCAGTTGCCGGAGAATCGTGAGCCAGTGCTCAAAACCAGGTTAAACAGGTGTTGGCAAGTCTATAGTGAAGAGGTATGCAGCAGAAGTTCAGTCTAGGCGTCGCTATGTCCAATTAGTGTAGTTTACATGACGCTGTAATCGGAGCACATCGTAAAAGCACGCAGCACATTGTGGAGCAATTTTTCGGCCGTGATATCCGCTGCGGAAATCCCTACAATGGGAAAAAAAAAAAAGATATGCTTACCATTGCAACATGTCCCTCTGGCATCCTGCAGCCCTGGGATGACGTTTTATCCCATGTGAGCGCTGCAGCCTATCATTGGCTGCAGTGGTGACATGGGATGAGCCGTTATCCCAGTAGGCTGGCCTGGACAAAGACACAGAATTCTGGGTAAGTACGATTTTTTCCGGAGTTGCGTTTTTTTTGCGGTGGAATTGCAGCTTTTCCGAAGCAAAAATGGCAACATCTTCTATTTGTTGCCGGTTTCACCTCCCCATTAAATGCAATGGGGAAAACCCACAACAAAAAAGCAGCAATTAGCGCAAATACAATTGACATGCTGCGGATTAAGAAACTGCACCACAGGTCAATTTCTGAGCAGTTTTTCCATTTATTTACGTAGCGTGTGGATGAGATTTGTTCAAATTTCATTCACTTTGCTGCTACTGTATTATGCTGCGGATTTTCCGTAATAAAATCTGCAGTATTACACTGCATGTGAACTTGCCCTTATTTCTATAAAAGAAAGTGCCTCTCACGTTCTGTTTATTTTAGTCATGACCTTGTTTTATTAGGTGATTTAAGGTGGAAATATGTTTCATGTTCTTCTTAACCCCTTAATGACCAGGCCTGAAAAGACCTTAATGACCAGCTAAATTTTTCTGTGTTTGCCTCTGCCTTTCAGCAGCCATAACATGCCCTTTCTAGGTCCCCAGGGCTGACTGCAGAGGGATTCCCCAGTGTTAGATCGCATCACCGGAATCCCGGTGATGCATTCAAAGAGGGGAATTCCCTTTGATCATGCCGCGGTCACGGACCACGGCAATCAAAGGGTTAAGCAACTGGGGTCCAAATGTTTTCCTGGAGCTGCGGCTCTGTTCAGGAGGCTTCTCTAGGATCAGGTGCTGTTGGTTACAGCTTCTGCTTGGAGTATGAGCGCTCACACGAGCGCTCATCAGCCTGATCTACAGCGACGCCAAAAGACGTCGTAGACTGGGAACCTGCACCGCCTGACGTCAAAAGATGGTGGGCGGTCGGGAAGGAGTTAAGTACTTGTAGCAGTTGATGGTCTTTCTTCCGTTCTGATAATGACCTATAGGGCTCTGACGTTTTCTGCATGAAGACAGTGTCCTTGTAATGCATTGGTTTTTCTGACATTAAGATCACTATTGGCCCATTTTAGTGTAGTTGCAATTGACTTGTTGCTCATTTTCAAGCTTTGTAAACCCTGTAATGTACATTTTTACCCTTGTGCATTAACGAGCAAGAGAGAGAGATACTAGTCCTTCTCAATGAATTAGTATATCATCAAAATGTTGGGCCTTATTCACACAAACGTGTTAAACATCTGTGTAATAGACAACCTAATGCGAACAAAAAAGGGACATGGCCCTTTAAGAAATAATGTACTATATAGTATACAAATTCTTTATTAGATATGATACAACAGATGGCATAACACGGAATATAAAAACGAATGAACCATATATGGAGATAAAGACAGTACGGTCAGATGTAGAAGACCATTAACATGCAGAGTCAGCCAACCAAGGAAACGCTCATGGAACCCACAGGGAAAGGGAAGGTAAAACGTGCATATGAAATGACCATACCCAAATGTATAAAAAAGTGCTGCCTGTCCACGTGTAGAATATATACGAATAAGCTAGGAAAATCCTAACAGAGCACATGGGCAAAAGAAGCCAGGCAAGGTAAGACTGCAGTAATAGATCAAAAAACAATGAATAGATCATTACGTGAAAAACAATGCCAGCACGTACCCTGAGACATAATGGAGAGCGGAACCAGCAACCCAGAACGGAAGGATGAATGAACACCTCGACGGCTTCATCGGAGCCGGTCTGTAGGGCGAAACACACGTCGAGGTGTTCATTCATCCTTCCGTTCTGGGTTGCTGGTTCCGCTCTCCATTATGTCTCAGGGTACGTGCTGGCATTGTTTTTCACGTAATGATCTATTCATTGTTTTTTGATCTATTACTGCAGTCTTACCTTGCCTGGCTTCTTTTGCCCATGTGCTCTGTTAGGATTTTCCTAGCTTATTCGTATATATTATACACATGGACAGGCAGCACTTTTTTATACATTTGGGTATGGTCATTTCATATGCACGTTTTACCTTCCCTTTCCCTGTGGGTTCCATGAGCGTTTCCTTGGTTGGCTGACTCTGCATGTTAATGGTCTTCTACATCTGACCGTACTGTCTTTATCTCCATATATGGTTCATTCGTTTTTATATTCCGTGTTATGCCATCTGTTGTATCATATCTAATAAAGAATTTTTATTTTTGTATACTATATAGTACATTATTTCTTAAAGGGAATGTGTTGCCAGCAAAACATGATTTTTTTTTTTTTTTTTTAGTTAAACAATTAGTGTATAGGTGATTAAGCATTGTTCTAATTTTTTTTTATTTTTTTTCACGAGTCAGGAAATATTATAAATTGGATTCAATTTATAATATTTCCCAGCACTGGTCACTAGATGGAGCAATTCCCAAAATTGCAGCATTGCATGTGGTAAAGCAACCACATTGCTTTATGCTGCAAAATTGGGAAAAAATCCCTCGCTCTAGTGAGCTCTCAGAATCCCCCCCTCCTTTATCCTGGCTAGTGCCGGGAGAAATGAGGGGTTTGAACGGTCTAACCTCCTACACTGTGTGTCGCCATTTTTTGAGCTAACACAGTGTAGAAGGTTTACATACACTAGTAAAACACACAAACACGAACATACATAGAAATCACTTACCTGCTCCAGTCGCCGCCGCTCCCTCCGGTCCGTCTGCTGCCGCTGCTCCATGTGCACAAGTCCGGAAGCCGCGACCGGAAGTAGTAATCTTACTGCCCGGCCGCGACTTCCGGTCCACAGGAAAATGGCGCCGGACGGCGCGGATTTAAAATCGGACTGTGGGGGAGCGGCGCATGCGCCGTTCCCACACACACGGCGTACATCATAGTGGATGGAACGGGCCCCGTTCGCAGTCCCTATGGGACTGGAGCTGCCGTATTCCATGTCTGTATGTGTCGTTAATCGACACATACAGAAATGGAAAAAAAATGGCAGCCCCCATAGGGAAGAAAAAGTGTAAAAATAGAAAAAAGTAACACACAAACACACAAATAAATCTAAACGTTTTTAATAAAACCCTAACCTAAAACTGATATAAAAAAAAAATGTTGGTGACACTGTTCCTTTAAAGGGCTATGTCCCTTTTTTGTTCGCTTTAGGTTGTCTAATTTTATCAAGGGACCCCTGTCTATGCCATTGTTTTGGTTAGAGGTTTTGTAGGTTGTTCAAACATCTGTGTGATGGCTGTTGAAACAATGCCCGTCACAGACCTATATAATTCAATGTGGCCGTTCACACAGCCGTTGTTTCTACGGACCGTGTGAAAGGTCCTTGAGAAAATAGGACATGTCCTATTTTTTTTCACGCATCCCTCCATAGACTAGTCTATGGGAGAATGCGTGATGAAAAACGGACGTTTTTCACGTCCGAGATGCGCAACGCCAGTGGGAATCTAGCCTTAATTTATTTCAGTAATTCAATTCCAAAAGTGAAACTCATATATTATATATATATATATATATATATATATATATATTCATTACACACAGAGTGATCTATTTCCAGTATTTTTTTCTGTTGATGTTGATGATTATTGCTAACAGTTAATGAAAACCCAAAACTTAGTCTCTCAGAAAATTTGATTATTATATAAGCCCAATTACAAAAGATTTTTAATACGGAAATGTTGGCCTACTGAAAAGTATGTACAGTATATGCTCTCAATACTTGGTCAGGGCTACTTTTGCATGAATTACTGCATCAATGTGGCGTGGCATGGAGGCGATCAGCCTGTGGCACTGCTGAGGTGTTATCAATGTGGCGTGGCATGGAGGCGATCAGCCTGTGACACTGCTGAGGTGTTATTGAAGCCCAGGTTGCTTTGATGTCTGCCTTCTGCTCGTCTGCATTGTTGGGTCTGGTGTGTCTCATCTTCCTCTTGACAATACCCCATAGATTCTCTGAGGTTTAGGTGAGGCGAGTTTGCTGGCCTATAAAGTGCAGTGATACTGTGGTTATTAAACCAGGTATTGGTACTTTTGGCAGTGTGGGCAGGTGCCAAGTCCTGCTGGAAAATGAAATCGGCATCTCCATAAAGCTAGTCAGCAGAGGGAAGTATGAAGTGGTAGACAGCTGCGTTGACTCTGGACTTGATATAACGCAGTGGACCAACACCAGCAGATGACATGGCTCCCCAAACCATCACTTACTGTGGAAACTTCACACTGGACCGCAAGCAGCTTGGATTGATGCCTCTCCACTCTTCCTCCAGACTTTGGGACCGAGATTTCCAAATGAAATGAAAAATTTACTTTCATCTGAAACCAGGACTTTGGACTACTGAGCAACAGACCAGTCCTTTTTTAAAGGCTTAGGAAACCTTTGCAGGTGTTTTGTGTTGATTAGCTGATTAGAGTGTGACCCCATGAGTCTACTACCTTCAATTTTTACCCAATATTCTAATTTTCTGAGAGACTAAATTTTGGGTTTTCATTAACTATTAGCCATAATCATCACATTAAAAGAAAAAAAATGCTGGAAATAGATCACTCTGTGTGTAATGAATCTATAGAATAGTAGAGTTTTACTTTTTGAATTGAATTACTGAAATTAACTCTTTGATGATATTCTAATTCATTGAGAAGGACTAGTGTATATTTCTCTCTCTATCCATCCCAGTTTTTGTCACGTTACAAAGTCAGTCCAGGATAAATCATTTTGGGAAAATCCTAATAGAACAGCTGAACTTTATATGGGGTTACTCAGAATCACTTTAAATAATGGCAACTGTGTACTGGCTACTATTTAATGTGAGTGGCTAATTCTGAACACCACTTCATCCCCAACTATAACAGGGTGTTTACACTTATGCAACCACATTATTTTTGTTTTTCCCTTATAAATGATTTGTTTGTTTTGAATTGTACAGATTATGGGTCAGATTAACCCCTTAATGACCGGGCCATTTTGCACGTTAATGACCAAGGATTATTTTTTGTTTTTTCACGGTCGCATTCCAAGAGTCGTAACTCTTTTTTTATTCCGTCGACATAGCCGTATAAGGGCTTGTTTTTTGCGGGACGAGTTGTATTTTGTAATTGCACCATTTTTAGATGCTTATAATATATTGATTAACTTTTATTAACTTTATTTTAGGAGAGAATTGAAAATAAGCAGCTATTCCAGCATTAATTTTCACGTTATAAATTTACGCCGTTTACTATGCAGCGTGAATAACATGTTAACTTTATTCTATGGGTCGGCACGATTACAGGGATACCAAATGTGTAAAGGTTTTATATGTTTTTTCTACGTTTGCACAATAAAAACCCTTTTAGAAAAAAATTACTTGTTTTTGCATCGCCGCGTTCCAAGAGGCGTAATTTTTTTATTTTTCCGTCGATGTGGCCGTACGTGGGATTGATTTTTGCGGGACAATGTGTAGTTTTCATTAGTACTATTTTGGGGTACATAGGACTTATAGATGAACTTTTATTTTATTTTTTATGGGGGGAATGGGAGAAAAGAGAGAATTTTGCCGTTGTTTTTTGCGTTTTCTTTGGACGCCGTTCATCCGGCGGTTTAATTAATGTGTTCATTTTATTGGTCAAGTTGTTACGATCGCGGGGATACCATATATGTGTATGTGTGATTTGTTTTGACCGTTTTATTAAATAAAACCACTTTTTGGGGCAAAAAAGTAGTTTTATTTGACTTTGACTGTAATTTTTTTTTATTTTTTTTTTCACAAACTTTATTTAACGGTTTTACTTTTTTTTTTTTTAGTCCCACCAGGGGACTTCACTATGCGATGTGCCGATCGCATATATAATGCTTTGGTATACTTAGTATACCAAAGCATTATTGCCTGTCAGTGTAAAACTGACAGGCAACCTGTTAGGTCATGCCTCTGGCATCGCCTAACAGGCAGATGCTGAAGACAGACCTGGGGGTCTTTGTTAGACCCCCGGCTGTCATGGAAACCCGACGGCGACCCGCGATTTGTTTGCGGGGGCGCCGATCGGGAGACAGAGGGAGTTCCCCCCTCTGTCAAACACATTAAATGCCGCTGTCACTGTTGACAGCGGCATTTAATGGGTTAAACTGCCGGAATCGGCGCGTGCTTCGATTCCGGCAGTTGCAGCAGGAGCCAGGCTGTGTATAACAGCCGTGCTCCTGCCGCTGATCGCGTGGGTACAGTCTCAGTACCCGCGCGATCACAGGACGGATATATCCGTCCTCCTGCGCGAACTAGCAGCTGCTGAGGACGGATATATCCGTCCTTCGGCGTTAAGGGGTTAAAGGTGGAGAAAGTTCTGAAATGGTAGACTTCTTATATTCTCTCTCTCTCTCTCTCAACATTTGCTGTGTTTAGTACAATTGAAAAAAAAACTATGAATATTTTCTTTTTTTTTTAAAGGGAATGTGTCGCTAGAAAGTTTTATTTTTTTTAAACAGTTAGTAAATACATGATTAGACATTGTTCTAATTTTTTTAAATGTTTTTCCACAGGTCAGAAAATATTATAAATTAGATTCTAATTTATAACATTTCCCTGTGCTGGTCACTAGAGGGAGCAATTCCCAAAATTGCAGCATTGACATGTGGTAAAGCAACCACATTGCTTTATGCTGAAAAATTTGAGAAGACACACTCGCTCTAGCGGCCTCAAATAATCCCCCCTCCTTTATCCTGGCTAGTGCCAGGAGAAAGGAGGGGATTGCATGTTCAAACCTCCTACACTGTGTGCGCCGTTCCCACACAGACTGCGTACACCATAGTGAATGGAACGGCTCCCGTTCGTATTCTCTATGGGGATGTATGTGCCATATTCCATCTCCGTATGTGTCGTTAATCGACATATACAGAGATGAAAAAAAAAAAATGGCAGCCCCCATAGTGAAGAAAAAGTTAGAAAAAAAAAAAAAAGTAAAACACAAATAAATAAAATTTATTTTAATAAAACACTAAAAGCAAATTGATATAAAAATATTTTTTTTCGCGACACCCGTCCTTTAATTGTTCTGTACAACCAAAGAGTAGTTCTCCTCCAGTGCCCATCATTTTCTGATCTTGATGCTGTCATTTTCTTACAGCGGCGATGGAACTATGAGGAAAAACATTGATGTTTGGAAGAAATGGACAACGTTAAACAGTTTACAGCTGCATGGGTAAGCGTTTCCTTTAAAAGCTGTGATTTCACTCTGGTGTGTGTAGCAATGTAGAGGCCCTTGCCGGGCAGTGTACCTTGCAAACCCCCCCCCTCCCCCTTGTCAGACTACCCCTCCTTAAGACAATTAAAAATAAAAATAAACGTGTACTCGCCTCACTGCGCCTCTTCTTCTCCCCTCCGGATCCCCTCCGCATTCTGAGCTCATACTGTGTACCGATGTCGGGCAGCATCAGGATGTTGTATGTGATGCATCACTAATAAATTTGAGTGCTGTGTCTCATAGATCTTGATGCTGCTTGGTATCTGAAATTTGTGTGAGCTGCAGCATAATAAGGGGACTCTGAGAAGAGGTGAGCATTTTTTTTTTTTGTCCGATCGGGAAGGGAGGTGCATGGTGCACGGCCAGCGAGAAGATGTAACCGATTTATTAAGAGGCTTACGCCATGTAGCTAAGACTGGCTTATGAAATGCCAGTTTAAGTAAATCTGTCCCATAATGATGATTGGCTATTATCCACACGGTGCAATATTATTTTGTGGTGTTTGGAATAATAGCTAGTTGAACCTGATAAATCACAGGAAAGACACTAAAACTATTCAGTTATTTTAGAATTTTTATCAATTAAATCTAATAAATGCTTCAGCAGCTTTCCACCTAAATGGCATTATATGGTACAGTGAGCGATAGTACTCTGAAGTTCATCCTATATATAAAATCTCTTACAATAACAAGCTATTCCCTGTTATTAAAGGGGTCATTTTACCAGGACATCGTGGTGGGGGGTCCTTTCTGTAAGTCAGAGCGGACAGCTGCTAACAAAGTATACTTTCATGAGTTATTTACAAGTTATGGGTGACATTATGGTTGTCAGGTCCGAACATTCCGAGATGAACAGTTTCCTGGAAAGTGGATTGGTCGTCGTGGGCCAGTTGAATGGCCCCCTAGGTCTCTCGATCTGACCCCCTTAGACTTTTATCTTTGGGGTCATCTGAAGGCAATTGGATATGCTGTGAAGATACGAGATGTGCAGCAACTGAAACTACGGATTCTGGAAGCCTGTGCTAGCATTTCTTCTGCGGTGTTGCTATCCGTGTGTGAAGAGTGGGAGAAGAGGGTTGCATTGACAATCCAACACAATGGTCAGCACTTTGAACACATTTTATAAGTTGTCAGAAACTTGTAAATAACTCATGAAAGAATAAAGTAACGTTAAAACCAAGCACACCATTGTTTTTCTTGTGAAATTCTCGATAAGTTTGTGTCACATGACCCTCTTCCCATTGAAAAAACTAAAGTTGGATACAAAATGGCCAACTTCAAAATGGCCGCCATGGTCAACACCCAGCTTGAAAAGTTTCCCCCCTCCCATATACTAATGTGCCACAAACAGGAAGGTAATATCACCAACCATTCCCATTTTATTTAGGTGTATCCATATAAATCGCCCACCCTGTACATCTGTGCAGTGTTATGACTGAAGCATTATTCCGCCAACTATGGTTGTCTATTTTGAAAGGGTTTTGCCCATGGTTTTAAATCACTAAAGGATGGTTAATCAATAGGAGGACTAAAGGGGGTTCTGCTTATTGTCAAGGGAGCTTTCTAACAAGTAGGGATTGTCCAAAGAAGAGATCACAAAGTGTCCCCCTGCTGGAACCCCCACTTATCAGCTGTAATCTGTGGGAAAATCTTGCAGTAAGGGTTCAGTTTCCCTGCCAGTGCCACCACAGGAAATATTAAAGGGTAACTATAAACTTTTAAAAACTATTGACGTGTCATAGCGACATGTCAGAAGTTTTTATCGGTGGGGGTCCGAACACTGACTCCCAAGGATCGTTTAAACAAAGCGGCTTTCTTCAGAAAGCCAAGCAACTAGTGTTCGGGCTCATACACTTTCTATTGAAGCCTGTACACTGTTCCGAGAAAAGCTGATCAGAAACGAAGTGGCACAGCACTATCAAAATTGTTTTTAAAAACTTAGTTGCTCTTTAAGCATTACACAGACAAATCGATTAAATTGAACGATCCGTGTGTAATACAGGACGTGACCCCCAGAGCAAAAGAGGCTCTTTGTAACCGCTCTCCACTCATGTCATTCACAGTAAGGCCTGATGCACACGACCGTGTTCGGTCCGTGATATACGGTCCGCATGTCGGCCGCTTGTCCCGGACCGTACAAAGTACAGGGAGCCGGGCTCCTAGCATCATACTTATCTATGACGCTAGGTGTCACTGCCTATCCACGTAACTACTGTCACACACTAAAACATGATTACAGTACGGGACAGTAGTTCCGCGGACAGGCAGTGACCCCTATCGTCATAGATAAGTGTGATGCTAGGAGCCCGACTCCCTGCACTGTGTTCGGTCCGGGACATGCGGCCGACATGCGGACCGTATATCACGGACCGAACACGGTCGTGTGCATGAGGCCTAATAGGGGGAAATGTGTCAATCAGCGGCTGGACTGCGTGTAAATTCTCCCTAACTATGGCACATTACCGTGTACGTGACAGACTTCCGAAATAGGACAGGGCAGCATAAATATCCGACCGATCTGCTTTAACTATAACCCGCTGTGCAGACATTGTCCACCATTTCTCTTTGCTGGAAATACAATGTCTAAGCACGTCACTGCTATGGGGACAGTGGTGAGAGGGATTCTGGGCACTAAACTCCTGCTTCCTACATGGGGCCACAGCATTTTCAGCAACCACTACTAGGGGGAGGTCACTGCATAGAGATTTAAACCGCTTCCATGGAGTTCAATAGTAACTATAAATTCATATGCACTGAGCTATTGGTTACATGCAGAGTTTTATCATGTACTGTGTGAATGGAAGCCAAGGATTTAAAGCTGTATGGGGTAGATTTATCAATGTTTTTATGCACATTGTATGTAAATACATTGAAAAATATGGTGCTCGGACTTAGCGCCATATTTATGAATCACCTGTTTCACTTTTTCTGAAGAAAGTAGGTGAGTCTTGTGGAGCACGTGTGGTTAGTCCAGTTTCAGCAATCTAATGCTATTTTTGTTTTTTTTGTATAATTAAGTAAAAAACTTAGATGTGATCGATAACCGGCGGATAGTGCGTGTCAGAGACCGCTGTCACCGAAGCTGTCCATACCACTGATCTGACTGATTCGGTTTCACTGCATGATACAGCTCCTATGTATCCAGGATACAAAGTAAAAACTTTTTTTTAAATAAAAAAACAATTCAAAAGTAGCATTAAACACTATAAATAGATTTGTTAAAAAAATAAAAAAAAAAAGTGTTCAAAGGTTTACATAGCTTTTAAAATTTGTCAGGGATAAAACGACTTTTATATTTTTATCGGTGTACCTGGAGTGGTTTTAAGTTGACCTTTAGTCTGCAGTCCTTTTTCAGCATTTAATACACTGTACAATGAATATAGATCAGATTTTGATTACTTTACTTGCGGATAATGACACACATGGGGCATTCCTATAGCGAATACTTGGAACTCAATATTCTACTAGCATTTAAACAGTCGTATAGTAAGTAATGAAGACCATAGTGCTGTCTATGGCAATATTTATTAATATGATCCATAAGAACAATTTCAACCTACGTTTTTCTACGAATGTAGAATTTTTAGCTGCGTTTTTTTTCCTGTTTTTAAAGTTTGGGTTTTGTCTTGTTGATGGGAAGTGTTTATTAATTCATTCAGTAGATGTCCGTAAATAAGACTCTCAGCCTGCAGTGCTGTTTTACAAAAATCTTTTAAAAGCTGCTTTTAAGTTGTTGTTAACCTTCATTTTGCTTTTTCTAGGTTACAGATTAGGATTGCTACCCGTGGTGTTGAACAGCTGGCAGACGGGGGAAGGATGGTGTATTCCACGTGCTCTCTGAATCCCATTGAAGATGAAGCTGTTATAGCCTCCCTGCTAGAGAAAAGTGAAGGCAAGGCCAAGCTTTCTTGTGAAACAATAACCGTAAATGACAGGACATAGAATATCAAAACGTACAAAAAAAACAAAATTTAAAGAGCTTGCAAAAATTTTTTGCTGACCTGAAATTTTTGTTTTCCATAAGGCCAAGTCAACATCCATAGATCTTGGTTCCAACCCGATCTAGGGCAGAACATACTAAAGAGCAGCAAGTAGACAAGGAATTAACCGTACAAAGCACACCCTTCTACCATAAAACCACCCCAAACATGCTGATAACTGCAAGGGGGTCAGCAAATTTCCGTCTTCCTTATCATCCTCGGCATCATCCATGGGACTTAAAAAGCTAAGATGATGGAGGGATATCTTGCAAATGCCCTACTGAATACCCTAAGCCGAAGGCTGAATGCACTCAGAAGGAAGACTGTCCAGCTAGCAGTGTCTTTGTAGGTTTACACCTTTCTAAATTGAAAATTGTTCTCATCTGTGTCTGAATTGCTAAGCGAGGTGTCGGAGGAAGAAACCACAATAGTGGGACACCTAGACTTATCCTTCCCAGATAAAGATGGTTCTCTACGCCTAGCTAAAGACATTGATGAATGTCAAATAGAGGTGGACAACTCAACTGGCCCTTGACTTTCATCTTCCTGACTTCTTCGCAGGAGTGCTGGACATCCTTCCAGTCTGAGCAAACTGCAGCCATGCATCACGAGCCACCACATACGGACAACACGCCATTTTCTTTGGAAATCTGCGTTCCGCCACTAATGCCTCATGCATACGACCGTTGTGCCACTCAGGCCGTTTTTGACGGCATCCAAGTGACACCCGATATTCTTCACGGACCCATTCACTTTAGCAGGTGAATCGGGTCTGAAAAATGGTCCGAGTCTCCGATCCGAGGAAAGATAGAACATGTCCTATCTATCCTCTGATCATTGATGGGACTCGGACGGCACACTCGGTCATGTGCATGAGGCGTAAGGACGCAGAATGCGGACAGGGGTGCAGGAGATTACCTGCGACTGCCACTACAGCTCAGTACCACACCATCCAACCCTGGCAAACAGGTGCACAATATCGAAAAATGCTGTGTTCAGAATAACTGGCCTGAAATCTCCTTCCAGGATGGCCACTCCAAGCCGGGAGCTCCCCTATAATTTTTTTTTATAAATACCTAAACAAAGATCTTGCTGCTTACCAGGCCCTATAAAGTATCACCTTACCTGACCTACATGTCCTGAAGGGACAGAACAAAGATTTCACAGCTGTTTAGCGGTTGGGTCTGGTTTTATGGTAGATGTTTGTGCCTTGTACAGTTAACCACTTGTTTAAGTATGTTCTGTCCTATATTGGGTTGGAACTAAAAGCCCATGGATGCTGCCGAGGACGGTAAGGAATAAATGTATTGTTTTGATTTCCTGTATTTAGGATCCACTCCTGGTTTTGGTTTTAAAAAAAACAAATGCAAAATACTGATTAAATAAGCAAGTGGTTATTAGGTGTTGGGGTTGGAAAGTGCTCCTGACACATTAGAGATTCACTTTAGGTCACACATCATAATTAGAAAGTAAATGGAATTTACTGTTAAGGGTATATTTGGTTAGATCTACAGTTTAATATGATTTTTAAAATATTAATATCATTAGTACTACAATATTGCTGCAAAATGAATGTGTTCTTTCTTTTTTTTTTCTCTCTAGGATCTCTAGAGCTTGCTGATGTAGCATCAGAGCTTCCTGGCTTAAAGTGGATGCCTGGGATAACCCACTGGAGGGCAAGTATTTTAATTTTGTGTATGTGTATCTCCTGTATTCCTATGAAACCTAACTGGTGTTCTGTAAAATATCAATATGGAGCACTAGTCTGCAGAAGAGAACCATGTGCTTGACTTCAACTCCTCTTAATAGGTAATGACAAAGGAAGGTCAGTGGTTTGACAAGTGGGAAGATGTGCCTAAAAGTAGACATACTCAAATTCGACCAACTATGTTTCCTCTGGACGAAATGAAAATGAAAGAAATGAACTTGAACCGTTGGTAATTTTATCTTTTATTGCACTATGTATGAAAGTAAACTATTAACCAGATTAATATTGTTTGTCTATTAGGCTTCTTTCACATCTGTATCTCTGATCCGTTCATGGGTTCCGCCGAGCTTTCCGTCAGGGGAACCCATGAACGGGAACCATGACTGAAACTAATGGAAACCATAAGTTCATTTGTCTCAGTTGTGTAAGGGTTCCTTTGTTTTGAAGGAATGAATACCGTAGTAGACTACGCTATTGCTTCCGTCAAAACGACGGAACCCTTGCACAACTGTGACAAACGGAAACCATTTGCACCGGATTCGTCACCATTTAAATCAATGGTGATGCAAATGGAAACCTATGGTTTCTGATTGTTTCAGTCAGGGTTCCGTTCATAGGTTCCCCTGACAGAAAGCTCAGAGGGATCCCATGAACGGAGTCCAGACGCAGATGTGAAAGAAGCCTTCAATGTATGTTTTTAATACTCATGAGGTGTTTGTTCACTTGAGTGGATTAATGTTAAATGCTAACAAGTTGTGAGTGCTGTCAACAAGTAATAACGGAAGTTCGAAGCAAGTTTCCTAATGATGCTCTAAGTTTAGTTCAGTAGAACCATGGAGGGTCCGGATGTTGCCTATGGAATACGGACAGTTAAACACCGGCAATATGCCATTGTAAATAAAGTCTTGCTCATTTAGTTTTGCTATCTATGGTTTGGAAATCCAAATATAAGGCGTGTAACCAAAATCGTCCCAAAATTTATTTTAATCTGACATATTCCAAAAGTCTGGAAGTTTGGCAGAAATAAAGCGGGAAATAATAGATAATGTTTTTAAATTACTTTTAGGAAAAATGTTTGACTACTCATCTTATCAAACTACCTTTTCTGTTACAGCCTAAGAATATTGCCGCATCATCAGAACACTGGTGGGTTTTTTGTAGCAGTATTAATAAAGAAGGCTCCTATGCCTTGGAATAGAAGACAACCCAAGGTGAATTGTGATCAATATAATATTGTGGCATTTTATTTTCAGAATTCTGTTGATCATTTTAATGAAAAGTTTATTTTTTGGTTTTTCTTTTCAATGTGCCGAGATACTGCCTTTTTCTAACCCAAATTGATAACTCGAACCGCTGCCAAATTGGTTGCCACTTTTTTTTTTTTTTTTTTTATCAAATACTTTTTATTGCACATTTTCAACAATTACAACAGTCCAGAAATAGGACCCCCCCACGAACTTTCGACCATACACCATACAGGAAAATGAGCGTATACATTTGTTATACAGAAAAGTCGCCACACAGGGCAGAAACCGTTTCTTTTTGTTTAACATCTGCTAGCAGACATAATCTACATGCCATACAAACAGTTGTAGCAGAGGATATCATGACCCACTCCCCACCCAGGTAAGCATTACCCCAGAAACAGACTCAAATCAAATATGCAAGAAGTTATTTAACTCCGAATCCCAACATCCCCACCGCCTAGCATTCCGGCACTCTCCAACCCAGCTGTATTTAACCATGGCAACCATAGTTTGTCAAACCTGGCCGACGCACCTCTTAAGAGATATCGCCTTTTCATTAATGAGCAACTGGTTCACTCTAGCCACAAACTCTTGAATCTTTGGGGGAGAAGGCTGAATCCAATGCTGCGCTATGAGCTTCTGGGCCACATATAGCACTCTCCCCACTGCCAGTTTCCCATTAGAGTCCACAGGCAGACCATCTACAATACCCAATAGACATAACTTTTGGATTCCGAGGCACAGATATAGAGAACACTTTCCCCACAGTCGCAAGGAGGCCAGACCAGTCCCTGACCTCCGCTCCCTCTCGGCGCCATCTTGGAAATCGGCATGACGCCCAGCTTTCAAAGAAGTTTTACCGCTTTTCCGCGGCATAGCAAGCAGCACAAGGTATCTTCAAAATTAGGGACGAGCAGGACATGTCGTTACCTTTCAGAAGCGCCAAATGTGTTCACTGGTAGTCAGTGCAAACAGGATAAATGACCGGAGTGTAGGCAGAAGATGTGAAGCGTGCGTCTCACTCTTGGTTGCCTCTTTTGAATTGTTTTCTCGACAACTGATTGTAAACAGTCACCTTGTTATTGGTTGAATGTACTGAAAATGTGGCAGTTGGTCATCAGTGGCTGAGAAGCTAATTTGACATTTAGAACAAATGTTTGCACTTCCTTTTTGTCAATTTTTCAAAAATGTCTGCCACAGTGGAAAACGGCTAAAATTTTTAGGTAAAATAAATATAATTACCAAACTGTGACTATTGCTTTAACTTCCTTTTGACTAATATATGGCCATGTTTAACTTTCAGGTGGAAATCTTATTTAAAGTGGGAGGGGTTTTAATAAAGTTCAGTTTTTAGGGAAAAATAAATTACATAACTACATAAAGCAATGCATTTGCAAAGCTAGGTTTAAGAATCGTCCTCAGTTACAGCCTCTTTTTATAGCTCATTCTCTTCCAGGTCTGCGTATACAATCCTTTTGAACTTTCAAGTTCCATGGCCCTTTGGCTCCTTACCGCTGTGCTCTGCCTAAATTGGGAGGTACCAGGTCGGCCCATTTTTGTTTTAACATTAATTGATCCCTGTAGTCAAAAAATGGTACGAGGTGGGCGTTATTTCACATGTTGGACAATATGTCATAAATGTGTCGTGGAAGTCAATGGCTCAAAATATATTTGACTGAAATTTAGACGAGTGTTCCAACAGACACTCACGCCAGGATCTTTATCCAGCATCCTAATCAGGAGATTTCATACTCCTCTGGGGGTTTATTGCCCCACACAATTGCAATAATATCATTCAAAAGGGGCGTAGGCTTGAGGTTAACCAATCAGGCAATGTGACTAACTCTTATTCAGCCAATAGCATACAATGAGAATATTTCAAATGCATTATTATAATTCTTCATTAAAATGCTGACATCAGGTAACACCTGGATACAGGCATACAGTAGAGTGGTGTTAGCTGTTCTTTCCCATGAGGGAGTTTGTTGCGATAACGAGAAAAACCTTGCAATTCTGATAGCTTTATGTCTGGGCGTTCAGCCAACCTGCTAGCCATGGATACATGAAGGCCACACACAAAACGCATTGAGATAACACGTTTCTTGGAGACTTGAGCAGAACTATGTAGAGGAAATTTAATGGAGAATACATATCTTTGTAATTCGGCATCCTGCTTGATAATTTATAATGTAATTTAATACAGAGAATATAAGCAAATTGACCATCCATCACAAATGTAAATCATGGGAAAACGTCTTTAATTGTTCTAGTTTATCCTTCCGTTAACAGGTACATGCTAGGAAATGTTTCTACAATCACACTTATGTTGCTATACTGGCCCCATCCTCTTGCTTTTACATTGTAGAGATGTTGGTATTTTCATGTTTAAAGCCTTGTGCAGAACAATCAGAGTAGCCAATCGGATGCTTGCTTAAAACTGATTTCAACCCGAAATGTAAAATTAGCCAAATAGCAGATTAGTAAATTTAGCAAATGTTTGGTAATATATGTTGATGTGTAGCCATATTGGTTGTATCTTTTGGATAAGCTTGTCAATATGCAATTCCTGTTGTCAGTTTAGAAAAAAATAGCAGCTGATGACACTGATGAGAAAAATACTAATGTCTTAGAGCAGTAGCCAAAGTTTGATAACTAGGTTAGCTTTACTAACTCCTGACTTACTAATATCTGGCAATTCAAGTTTTGGCTGGAAATCTGTTAAACTTTTATTTTTTTATTTATTTTTTTTAACCCGTTAGTCACCGCCAATACGCCTTTTAACGGCGGCCACTAACAGGCTTTATTCTGATGCATATGCCTTTTTACCTGCACTGCATCAGGATAAAGTAAACAGAGCAGGAAGCGTCAAATCTCCCTGCTCTCGGCTGCTAGAGGCAGCTGAAGGCTGGGGGCGTCCCTGCTCTGCCATGTGAGATCGATATAAGTATCGCTCACCCATTTAACCCTTCAGATGCGGTGCACAATAGCGTGCACCGCATCTGAGTGGTTTTGGAGAGAGGGAGGGAGCTCCCACTCTCTCCCACCGACACCCGGCGATAAGATCGCCAAGTGTCTGTGTCTCTAATGGCAGCCGGGGGCCTAATAAAGGTCCCCAGGTCTGCCTGGAGCGAATGCCTGCGAGATCATGCCGGAGGCATGACCTAGCAGATGCCTGTCCGTTTTAAACGGACAGGCAGTAATACACTGCAATACAAAAGTATTGCAGTGTATTCTAATAATAGCGATCGGAAAATCGCATATTAAAGTCCCCTAGTGGGACTAGTAAAAAAGTTGAATAAAGTTAATTAGAAAAAAAATGAAAAACCCAGCTTTTCCCCTTACAAAATGCTTTACTATTAAAAAAAAGTTACACATATTTGGTATCGCCGCGTCCGTAACGACCCCGACTATAAATCTATTACATTATTTAACCCGCACAGTGAACGCCGTAAAAAATGTAATAAACTATGGAAAAATTGCTGTTTTCTGTGAATCCTGACTTAAAAAAAAATGTGATAAGTGATCAAAAAGTTGCATCTACTCCAAAATGGTACCAATAAGGGTATGTGCACACACACTAATTACGTCCGTAATTGACGGACGTATTTCGGCCGCAAGTAGTGGACCGAACCCAGTGCAGGGAGCCGGGCTCCTAGCATCATACATATGTACGATGCTAGGAGTCCCTGCCTCTCCGTGGAACTACTGTCCCGTACTGAAAACATGATTACAGTACGCAACAGTTGTCCTGCAGAGAGGCAGGGACTCCTAGCATCGTACATAACTATGATGCTAGGAGCCCGGCTCCCTGCACTGTGTTCGGTCCGGTACTTGCGGCCGAAATACGTCCGTAAATTACGGATGTAATTAGTGTGTGTGCACATACCCTTAAAACTACAAGTCTTCCTGCAAAAAAAAAGCCATCACACAACCGCTTCGGTGAAAAAATAAAAACGTTATGGCTCTTCAAATATGGAGACACAAAAACAAATAATTTTGAAAAAAAAGTGTTTTCGCTGTGTAAAAGTAGTAAAACATGCAAAAACGATACAAATTTGGTATCGTTGCAATCGTAACAACCCGCTGAATAAAGTTATTGTGTTATTTATATCACACGGTAAACGGTGTAGATTTAAGACGCGAAAAAGAGTGGCGAAGTTTCAGTTTTTTTTCTATTTCCCCCCCCCCCAAAAAAAAAAGTTCATAAAAGTTAATCAATAAATATATCCCCCAAAATGGTGCTATTAAAAAATACAACTTGTCCCACAAAAAACAAGACCTTTTACAGCTATGTCGACGCAAAAATAAAAAGGTTATAGCTCTTGGAATGCGACGAAGGAAAAATGTAAAAAATGGCTTGGTCATTAAGGTTTAAAATAGGCTGGTCATTAAGGGGTTAAACAATGTTTTTAAATTGTATTGAATGTTTGACATAATATTTGTTATAACAATATGTTGATTCTTTTATACAAACATAGAATCGCATGTCCTGAGAATTTAGTGCACATTTTTTTACATATAACTATACAAACAATTCGGAGCTAACATTATAAAGACAGTATCAATAATGAGTATTCTTATATGTCATGGTTTATCTGTTGATTTAGAGCATAGATACATATTCAAAGAACATGCAGAATCTGTCATCTCTTGAGTGTAAATTAAACAAATCTACAGTAAACAAATGTAACGGAGGTTGTTTTTTATTTGTGCAATGGAAGACGTTCTTAACCCCTTCCCGCTTTGGCCACTTTTGACCTTCCTGACAGAGCCTCAGTTTTCAAATCTGACATGTTTCACTTTGTGGTAATAACTCAGGAATGCTTTCACCTATCCAAGCGATTCTGAGATTTTCTCGTGACACATTGGACGTTGTTACGTGCAAAATTTGCTCTATACGTTCAGTATTTAATTGTGAAAAACGTTGCATTTTTCTAAATGTAAATGTATCTGCTTATACCACACAAAATTGTTGCTACTTAACATCTCCATATGTCTACTTTAGTTTGGCAGCATTTTTTTAATATAGTTTTATTTTTCTATGACGTTACAAGGCTTAGGACTTTAGCGGCAATTTCTCACACTTTCAAGAAAATTTCAAAAGGCTATTTTTACAGTGGGCAGTTCAGTTGTGAAGTGGCTTTGAGGGCCTTACATATTTAGAAACCCCGAATAAGTCACCCCATTATAAAAACTTCACCCCTCAAAGTATTCAAAACAGCATTTAGAAAGTTTCTTAACCCGTTAGATGTTTCACAGAAATTAAAGCAAAGTAAAGGTGAAATTTACAAATTTCCTTTTTTTATTTTTTCAGAAATTCATTTTTAACCTTTTTTTTGTAACACAGGTTTTACTAGACAAATGCAACTCAATATTTATTGCCCACAGTCTGCAGTTTTTAGAAATATCCCACGTGTGACCCTAGTGTGCTAATGGTATGAAGCACCGGCCTCCGAAGCAAAGGAGCACCTAGAGGATTTTGTGGCCTCCTTTTTATTAGAAAATATTTTGGGCACCATGTCAGGTTTGAAGGGCTCTTGCGGTGCCAAAACAGTGGAAATCCCCCAAAAGTGACCCCATTTTGGGAAACTAGACCCCTCAAGGAAATTATTTACGGGTATAGTGAGCATTTTGACCCCACAGGTTTATTGCAGAAATTATTGGAAGTAGGCCGTGAAAATTTTATATCTACATTCTTTTAAAGAAAATGTAGGTTTAGCTAATTTTTTTTTTCTCATTTCCGCAAGGACTAAAGGAGAAAAAGCACTGCCACATTTGTAAAGCAATTTCTCCCGATTAAAACACTACCCCACATGTGGTCCTAAATGGCTGTTTGGACACACGGTAGTGCTTATAAGGGAAAGAGCACCATTTGGCTTTTGGAGCTCAAATTTAGCAAGAATGGTTTGCGGAGGCCATGTCACATTTGCAAAGCCCCCGAAGGGACAAAACAGTGGAAACTTCCTACAAGTGACCTTATTTTGGAAACTACACCCCTTGAGGATTTCATCTACAGGTGTAGTGAGCATTTTGACCCCACAGGGGTTTTATAGATTTTATTAGAATTGGGCAGTGAAAAAAAAAAAAAAAAATCCTTTTTTTTTTCTTCTAGAAGGCGTAGTTTTAGCTCCAAATTTTAAATTTTCCCAACAAATAAAGGAAAAAATGAACCCCAACATTTGTAAAGCAACTTCTCTGGACTACGGCAATACCCCATATGTGGTCATAAACTGCTGTTTGGGCACACAGCAAGGATCAGAAGAGAAGGAGCGCAGTTTGGCTTTTGGAGTACAGGTTTTGCTGGATTGATTTCTTGGAACCATGTCGCTTTTGCAAAGCCCCTAAGGTACCAGTACAGTGGAAACTGCCCAAAAGTGACTCCATTCATGAAACTAAACCCCTTGAAGAGTTCACCTAGGGGTGTAGTGAGCGTTTTGACACCACAGATGTTTCATAGATTGTATTAGGATTGGGCAGTGAAAATAAAAAAATCCTTTTTCTTCAATAAGACATAGCTTTAGCTCAAATTTTTCATTTTTTCAATAAAGGAAAAAAAGAACCACAGCGTTTGTAAAGCTATTAATCCTGATTATGGCAATACCCGATTATGTGCTCATAAACTGCTGTTTAGGCACGCAGTAGGGCTCAGAAGGGAAGGAGTGCCATTTGGCTTTTGGAGTACAGATTTTGCTGTATTGGTTTCTGGTTGCTATGTCACATTTGCAAAGCTCCTGTGGTACCAAAACCGTGGAAACCCCCACAAGTGACCCCATTTTGGTAACTACATCTCTCAAGGTATTCACCTAGGGGTGTAGAGAGCATTTTAACCCCGCAGATGTTTTGAAGAGATTAGGGTGCACTCGATGTTGCAGAGTGATGTGTGCCCAGCTTGTGCCACCATAACAAGACCGCTCTCTAATTCTGTGTTTCACAGTTTTAGAAACACCCTACATGTGGCCCTAATCTTTTGCCTGGACTATCGACAGGGCTCAGGAGTGTGAGTTCCATGCGAAATTGAGGCCTAATTTGGCAACTTACACAGTATTGGTTCACAATTGCAGAGGCTCTGATGTAAAATAATAAAATAAACTGCTGAGAAGTGAGCCCATTTTGGAAACTACACCCCTCAAGGCATTTATTAAGTGGTGCAGTGAGATTTTTCACCCACAGGTCTTTTCCATAAATGATTGCGCTGCGGATGGTGCAAAGTAAAAATTACAATTTTTCCCTAGATGTGACAACTCAGTGGGAAATATGTCGTGCCCAGCTTATACCACTGGAGACACACACCCCAAAAATTGTTAAAAGGGTACTCCCAGGTATGGCGATGCCATATATGTGGAAGTAAACGGCTGTTTAAGCACGCTGTAGGGCTCAGAAGGGAAGGAGCGCCGTTTAGCTTTTGCTTCGTGGATTTTGCTTGGTAGTAGTTTTGTTTTGGAGTTTTACTGGTATTTCAGTTTATAATGTGGGGCATATCATAGCTGGGCAGAGTACATCAGGGGCATAGTCAGGTGGTATAATAATGGGGTAAACAATAAAATAATCCATAAATATTTGTTACGCTGTGAAGCTATCCTTTATGCATAGGCCGGTGTCGCACTGATAAATGTCCTTTTATTATCCCCCTTTTGGTCCACACTCCGCACCTTTGCAGTTTGGGGAATTTTGCTGGGAAGTGTTGTACTGGTATAATACGGGCACCCTCGCTTCCAGCAGATATGTTTTGGCCCTACCCTTCCTGGTTTCCTAATTTTAGGGCCTTGATAAATCGCCACTTGAAACAGAAGAAATGTTCCCCTCGGGCCGGCACTTCTGCATATTTTTATTTCCTGACTTATTGGAGCCTTAACTAATTTTATTTTTCGTAGACGTAGTAGTATGAGGACTGTTTGTTTTTTTTTGCGAGATGAGCTGTAGTTATTATTTGTACCATTTTTTTTGGTACATTTTGATCACTTGTTATACTTTTTTTTTTTTTTAGGAGGCAAGGTGATCAAAAAACAGCAATTCCGCCATAGTTTTTTTTAGTGTGTTTTTTTTTTTTATACCGCATTCACCACGCGTTATAAATTACATGTTAACTTTATTCTGCGGGTCAGTACGATTCCGGCGATACCTAATTTACAGAACTTTTTTATGTCTTACAACTTTTTGCACAATAAAATAACTTTTGTAAAGAGAATGGATTTTTTCTGTCGCCAAGTTGTGAGAGCCATAGCTTTTTAATTATTTCATAGATGGAGCTGTATGGGGGCTTTGGTTTTGCGAGAGGAGCTATAGTTTTTATAGGTACCATTTTTTATTTAAATTTTTGGAAGACACTGACCAAAAAAACAATTCTGGCATTATTTTTTAGGGTTTTGTGTTTTTTTACGGCGTTCACTGCGCGGGACAAATAACATAATAATTTTATACTTCAGGTCAGAACCGACGCGGCGATACCAAATATGTATGGTTTTATGTTTTATTTTTCAATAATGACTTGATAAGGGAAAAAGGGCGATAGTGTTTTATGTTATTACTTGAAACTTACTTTCTTTTTTACATTTTTCTTTAGTCCCACTAGGGGACTTGAAGCTCCAACTGTTTGATGTTCTAATACATTGCACTACCTTTGCAATGTATTAGAACTGTCAGTTGTTCACTGACAGCAAGCCGATCCGGTTCCGTCGAGGCCTAATCGGCTTCCGTAATGGCAGACAGGAGGCCATTGTTGGGCCTCCTGTTGCCATAGTAGCAGTTGGCAGCCTTGCCATCGCATGGCATGCTGCCGATTTGCTACAAACCACTTTGATGCAGCGATCGCATTGGATCGCTGCATCGAAGGGGTTAATGGCAGGAATCTGAGCAGCTGGAAGCTGAGCCAGCACCATCTTGCTGTTGGTACCGGAAGCCTTTTAGGCCCCGCCGGTGAGCGCGGATGTCGGGAAGGGGTTAAGGTAATCTGAGTATTTCCTTTTAGAACCAAAAAATCTCCTAACGGATTGCATTCTTTACACCAATTAAAATTCCCATTTACCATACTTGAACACTTGGTTCCTAATTTGTCTCAAGACATGGATACAAGCAGGAATAGGTACACGATCTGATCTAGAGGAAAACGGGGCTATGAAAAGCTTCTTAACTCTTCAATCCGTATATGGTTTACACAAACCAGAGTTCTTCAGGTTCTTACAAATCAGAACTTATTTACAGATTAACCCACCTACCCGAGTTTATATAGCTACCAAAACGAATATTTTTCTAAATAAAAGGAACACAACTCAAAAAGGAATAAGATTGTTCTATAATATTCTCTTAGACTCCAACAATCTACTAATTAGACCACATATAGCTAAATGGTCTAAAGATTTAAACATGACATATACAAATGACCAGTGGAGTAAGGCGCATTCTATATCTTTAGGAAGTACCTCATGTGTGAATCACAGTGAAACCTATCTAATAATGCTTTATCGGTGGTACTACACGCCGTATAAATTATCAAAAATGTTCCCAACAGAAAGCCCTAGATGATGGGAGAGGTTGTGGACAGCTAGGGACATTGTTACATGTATTCTGGGGATGCCCACTCTTGTGTATATACTGGAACTCATGGTCTACATTCAGACAATGGAATCCCTACCCATAACCCATAGAACAGTTCTGTCACGTACTAAAATCAGCCAAAGCCTTGCTAGCTAAGAAATGGAAATCCGTTGATGTACCAACGATATTGGAAATAGATAATTAACACAAATTATAAATGAGTACATGATCGTGAGAAACAAACCGGTAGTACACAAATTCATTAACTTTTGATGATCAAAGTTAGCACTTAAGTTCTGTTCACATCCGCGTTGGATTTCCATTTGGCTTTCCGTTCATCTGCTCCGTCCGAGGAACAGATTAACGGAAAGACAAATGGAAAGTATCGTTTCTGTTTGTGTTACCATTGATTTCACTGGTATTTTTTTTGTTTGCCTCCGTTCTGCTAGGTTTCCGTTTTTTTCTTTTCTCTGCGCTACTGTTTCCATTAAATAAACTGAGGCAAACTGAAACAAAAAAATAGTGAAATCAATGGTAATGCAAACAGAAACAATACTTTCCTTTTATTTCCTCTGACAGAACAGGTTCCAAAGGCAAGCCCAACGCTGATGTGAACAGGTTTCAATGTGGAACTTCTTTTATTATTTTTTTTATCTTTAATATAATTGATAGCAAATTAAATAGCTTTTTTTGAAGTCCTTTCTATTATAGACATTTGGTAAGTTGTTTTTGTTTGTTTTTTTAAAAAATCTTTTAAAAAAAACATTTTGAATAATAGTTTTATTTTTTATTATGTATTCGTGAAATGATGTACCAAGTAATGAGATGTTTACTGCTCAATCTCAGATAAGATATGATACAGACTCTATATATTTTTTTTATATCCTCCTTTTATTGTTATAAGGGTCATTTGAATAACGTTCAGATTAGGAAAAAAAAAATACATTAAAATTAGCTTAGCAAATGCATTGTCTGAAAAATTACCTGAAACTTGACCTGCTTTCTTGCAGGCGCTGCGGAGGGCTCCTGCTGTTGTGCCAGATGTACCAGTAGTTGCTGAAAATATCACAGAAACAACATCTGAGCCAGTGATGGTTACAGATGATGTGGAGAATGAGGGCACCAAACCTGGCAGCAATGTTGAGAATAACACTGTAAAACAAGACAGTGTGTGTGGGTAAGTTGTTAAAAGGCACTCTCTGTAGGGGTGATTAAGGTGATAGGGGAGAGATGGTGCAGAATATTCTTCAGGTGCCTTTTACAGTCTGCTCTTGCATATTATACGAAATGTTCCTGCTGATAAAGTAAGGGAATCTGGGCAATCTAATTCTGTCAATTTGTGTATAGTCATTGACAATGTTCATTATTTGAAGCTTTCGATGTTGAAATGTCCAGTAAAGCTGACACTATTTTCAATATACTAAGACATTGTTTATTCCCAGTAATAGATCAATGGGCTGGTTCCCGTTCTAGCTCCCAACTTAAAGCAAATCTATTAAGGAAGGAATAGCTTATAAAATGTAACTTTTAATTTTTCCCATATAAAATGGAATAATCATGTCGGTGTGTATAATATTGATATAATTATATTGCATATACAGCCTAGATATTCAGCTTGATGAGTACTGAATAGACGTTCCTAAAACATATATATATAGCAGGGTTGCTCAGGATCGTAGGCGTTTACAATGGTATTCTGAATGTCCCTATAGCTAAATCTTAACCCACGCTGTTGACAACTATATCGGGCACTCGTTCTAAAAAGAACGACCCCGTTGTCTCTGGAACCTGTCCCTATAATTCAAACCGCAATTCTTGCTTAAGCTCCTACTCCAACGCGTTTCACCAGATACACTGGCTCGTCAGGGAGAATGTGAGCCAGATCGTATGGCAATGGCAGCGAGCGCTTAGACACATGCTCTTTTGTATATGTGTTTGCTCCGCATCCTCCTGGGGCTCGATCATTGGACATCCAATAGGATAGGAGTGCTGCTACGTCCTCACACGCCCATCGATATCGCGTCCTCGCTGCCTCCTAGGTGGGCTCGATTAATGGTAACGTATAGGGGATTAGTTCAGCCATACCCCTAAGTGACTACTTTGCTTTCCTAGATCATCATTGCGTTAGCACATTAATTAGTCTTATATGGCATGTTGGATAGTATTTAGTATAGTGCCTAAGAATTCGTAAGATGGCACAATAAGTAAATTCTAAACCAGTTTTGACGGTCATATATTTACTGAGCTTGATGTCCAATTCAGCCCATATAGGTATTGGGGCGTTATTCTGATGTAGGGACAACCAATTTAGATAATAAAGTTAAGTGTCTCTCATATATTCTGTTATTACTGACATCTTATTATTGAATATCTAGGCTGTATATGCAATATAATTATATCAATATTATACACACTGACGTTGTTCCATTTTATATGGGAATAATTAAGTTATATTTTATAAGCTATTCCTTCCTTCCTTAATATATTTGTATACGAAGACATTGGTTTCACTTAGATTTGCACAGCAATTTCCCTTTGTGAAAATTTCCAACACACATTCCGCTATGAACTTATGTCCGCTCCATAGCTGAGTGATCTCTGTGAAATGTGCTAGTGCTCTGCAGGACCAACATCAACTGACAAGCCAAATGGGAATATTGTTCCTTCTGTGCTTTGATACAATGACTCATTGTTATTTAAAATGACACATATTGGAGAACTGCAAAAAAAAAAATAATTACAATACATAGCTTAAACATTTGTGTTTTGTCCCTGTGGACAGGCCCCCGCCAACCAAAAAAATGAAGTTGTTTGGATTTAAGGAAGATCCCTTTGTTTTTCTCTCCGTGGATGATCCAATCTTTCCACCTATAAAGTAAGTCATTATTTTTGTGCTTTTACAGTAAAACCGTGCTTCATATTGAAGGTTAGGATAAATGTGGGCCTGTTGTGCCTCAGCTCCTGCATACTTGTAGACATTGCAGCAGCGGTCAGTCCATAAAGTGTACAGAATGCCCTATACAGAGCATTCTGTACCACATCCTCATATGTCACGTGCACACTGTACAGAATGCTGTTTACCTGCCTAGGATGGCAGGCTGAAATTAAAAAAAAAGTCCCATACAAGCTTGCTCGCTTGAGATTTTTTTGTTAATACGCTTAGTCGTTGGTTTGGTCTCCGTTCTGACCATTGTGGTGACCTATGGTTGCTGCTGGGCAGGCTAGTCCATATGCAGCTCCTATAGAGATAAGTAGGAGTATCTGCACATTAGGGTGGCCATACGAGGGAATATTTATTTAATCTTTATTTCTTAACCCCTTAGTGACCACGAATACGCCTTTTCACGTCGGTCACTAAGGGGCCTTAGGCTAGGCTGATGCCTTTTAACGTTCGCCTAGTCGAAGTCCTGCACGGGTCTCCCGTGCAGGCTGGAGCCGGGGCTCTGCTGTCTGATGACAGCTGAGCTCCTGCTCCAACGCCCGCGATCAAAGTTTACTTCGATCGCGGCCGTTTAAACCGTTAAATGCCGCCGTCAATAGCGACCGAGGCATTTAACTTTGTTTACAAAGGGAGTGAGCTCCCTCTGTCACCCATCGGCGGCCCGCGAATGCAATCGCGGGTCTCCGATGGGGTGTCATGGCAGCCGGGGGCTTGATAAAAGCCCCCAGGTCTGCCCTGGACCTATGCCTGTTAGGACGCGCCGGAGGCACGTCCTAACAGATTGCCTGTCAGATTTACACTGAAGTATACCAGAGTATACGAAGTATACCAGAGCATTATATCAGCGATCTGAAGAGTAAAGTCCCCTAGTGGGACTAATAAAATAAGTCATCAAAGTGAAATAAAGATTATTAATAAAAATTACAGTAAAAAAATAAATCCATTTTTTCCCATAAAAAGTGGTTTTATTTAGTAAAAGTGTAAAAAAAAAAAAAAAAAGTACACATATATGGTATCGCCGCGACCGTAATGACTCCATTAATAAAGTTAATATGTCATTTAAACCGCAAGGTGAACACCGTAAAAAAACAATGGCGAAATTGCTGTTTTTTTCCATTGCCCCCGAAAAAAGTCAGAATAAAAATGAATCCCATGCACCCCAAAACAGTACCAATCAAAACTACGTCTCGTCCCGCAGAAAACAAGCCCAAAAAATCACTACATTGATGGAAAAATAAAAAAATGACGGCTCTTGGAAAGCGACGATGCAAAAACAAATAATTTTAGTTCAAAAGTGTTTTTATTGTGCAAAAGTCGTAAAACATAAAAAACCTACATATGTGGTATCGCCGTAATCGTACCGACCCATAGAATAAGGGTAACATGTTATTTACGTCGCATAGTGAACGGCGTCAATTTAAAAACGCATAGAACAATGGCAGAATTTCAGTTTTTTTTTATAATCCCCCCCCCCCCCCCCCAAAAAAAAGTTTATAAAAGTTAATAAAAAAAATTATATGTACCCAAAAATGTTGCTATTAAAAAGTACAACTAATCCCGCAAAAAACAAGTCCTCATACAGCTATGTAGACGAAAAAATAAAAACGTTATAGCTCTTTGAATGCGACTATAGAAAAACGAATAAAATAGCTTGGTCATTAGGGCCTAAAATGGGCTGGTCACTAAGGGGTTAAAGTAAATCACAATAACAGATCTATTTCATCTGACCAGTTATGTTAAAGGTGTTGTCCAAACAGACTCTCCTGAACATTCTGTCTTAGACAGTTGCACCAGCATCTCTCCCCCCCCCCCCCTCCCCCCGGACACCTAGCAAGTATTGTGCCCAGTACTTGCTGAGCTTCTGACGATTGCCACTCAGCAACTGTTGTGCGGCAGCGTGTCTCCACACCTGATGTCAGATCGGGCTGGAGATTATCGCTTTACAACATTTTTTAAGTTCTGTCATCACATTGCTTAATTACGTTTTACTGCTGTATGGAAGTCAAATAAAAACATGCCGTTGTTATATACATGTTTATTCATTTCTTTCTTGTTTGTTGGAAGCCTAAGGGTATGTTCACACAAAACCGCTCCGTAATTGCAAACGTAGTTGCTCGTCCTCGCATTTTGGGAGGCGTCATTGACGGCCGTAATTTAGAGCTGTTCTTCATTGAATTCAATGAAAAACAGCTCAAATTACGTCCAAAGAAGTGTCCTGCACTTCTTTGACGAGGCAGTCGAACGACGATGCGTAAATTACAGGTCGTCGGCACAGTACGTCGGCAAACCCATTCAAATGAATGGGCAGATGTTTGCCGACGTATTGTAGCCGTATTTTCAGGCGTAAATCGAGGCATAATGCGCCTCGTTTACGCCTCAAAATAGGTTGTGTGAACCCAGCCTTATTTCCTTTTCATTGGCAGGAAGTTCTATGCCCTGGATCCATCTTTTCCACAGCAAAATCTCTTAACTCGTACCCAAGAAGGGAAGAAGAAACAACTGTACATGGTCTCCAAGGAACTGAGAAATGTGCTGCTTCACAATAGTGAAAAGATGAAGGTATGCACTACATAGCCAAGCCAAGTCCTCCAGAATGGGAGAAGGTCTTACTTTGCGGCACCCTGCTCTGCCTCATAGTTTGACTTCGTCAATGATGGGTCACGATTCTCTTGTCACAATTCCGTTTTGATCTTGTCTCTCAAACTGAGAAACTGAATAGTGAGGGAACAATAGGTGTCTTTGTATTTATTTTTTATTGTGCCTGTAGCAAAAAAAACAAACAAAAAAAGATACAGGTTTACCCCGTTGAACTCAATTGTTTGTGGAAACGTTTCATATACTTTTCTAAAAAACCAAACAAGACATAATTGATCAAAATGATATTTGAACAAAGCTTAAAAAGGCTAATAGATGGGATAAAGAGATGTTTATATCCAATAATTCCTAAACTGTGCTGGAGTGTTTATATTTTTAGACTGAAATGTACGAGCATGTTAAGTAATTATTTTCTCAAGTAGGGATGCACGATGAATCGAAACTTCGATACCATGCACCCTCAAACGGTTCAATACCGTTAATTCATGTATTTCGATACTAAGCTGTGTGGCCGCACAGCTTAGCATGGTAACGCATGAATGTAGTTAGAGCCGGGTTGCGACTGTGTGATACAGCCATTGCCCTGCTCCTGAGTCCTGACAAGTGCACGTGCGCTCAGCACTATTGTGAATACGACAAGCGCTGCACTAATAATTGCAGGCACTGAAGGCAGAACATGGTGGGAGCACTACAAAACACCCCCATGCTCTGTCTTCAGTGCCTGCATCGCCGCTCATTACTGCAGTGCCGGCCGCATCACCTCATACTGACTGTGCGAGCGGGGGAATGGCTGTATTACACAGCCGCAGTCCCTCTAACAGCGGAGATCAAAGAAACCTCATCGCCGCAGCTATTCTCCTGAATGCTGCGATCAAAGCTGACCGCAGCTTTCATGGGGTTAATGAGAGAGAGAATGCCCTTTGGATCGCGTACCAGGGAATCCCTGTGACTGATCGAGGGTCATACCATATATGGGCAGAAAGCCCAGGGTCCATTGAAGGACCCCAGGGTTGTCTAACCATATTTTCTGTTAGGGCATACTGAGGTATGTCCCAACAACTGCCTGTGTACTATCAAGTGCACAGGCTAATGTACTGGCATATAGATATATGCCAGTACATTAAAGTTTAAAAGAAAAATAATGTTAAATGAAAAAAAAACAACACTTTTTTTACAATAAACATTAACCCCTTCCCGACATTTGCCGTAAATGTACGTCATGGAAAGCATTGACTTCCCGCGAAGCCTAATCGGCTTGCTGTCAGTGAATGACATAGGTAGTGCAATGTATTAGGAAAAAAAAAATCTGACCGTTGGAACTTCAAGTCCCCTAGTGGGACTTGAAGAAAAGTGTAAAAAAAGTATAAAAAAAAGTGCAAAAAATAAAAGTTTGAAAACAATAAAAGTTTCAAGTAATCAAATAAAACAAAACACAATCCCCCTTTTACTCTTATCAAGTCCTTTATTATTGAAAAATAATAATAAACCATATGTATTTGGTATCGCCACGACCGTAACGACCTGAGGTATCAAAAAATATTATTTATTGTACGCGGTGAACAGCATAAAAAAAAACGTAAAAAACTTTACCAGAGTTTCTGTTTTTTGGTCACTTTGCCATACAAATATTAGAATAAAAAGTGATCAAAAAGTCGCACGTATCCAAAAATGGTACCTATAAAAACTATAGCTCGTCCCGCAAAAAACAAGCCCTCATACGCCTCCGTCGACAAAAAAATTAAAAAGTTATGGTTCTCACAACTTGGCGACAGAAAAAATACATTCTTTTTACAAAAGTAATTTTATTGTGCAAAAAGTTGTAAAACATAAAAAAGTGCTATAAATTAGGTATCGCCGGAATCGTACTGACCCGCAGAATAAAGTTAACATGTAGTTTATAACGCATGGTGAACGCTGTATAAAAAAAACCAAAAAAAGCTGTGCCAGAATTGCGTTTTTTTGTTTACCTGGCATCCCAAAAAATAGGATAAAAGGTGATCAAAAAGTCACGTACCCCAAAATGGTACCAATAATAACTACAGCTCGTCCCGCAACAAACCAACCCTCATACCGCTACGTCTATGAAAAATAAAATTGGTTATGGCTCCAATAAGTCAGGAAATAACAAAAATATGCAGTTGTGCAGCCCGAGGGGAACATTTCTTCTGTTTCAAGAGGCGATTTATCAAGGACCTAAAATTAGGAAACCAGGAAGGGGAGAGCCCAAACATATCTGCTGGAAGCGGCGGTGCCCGTATTATACCAGGACAACACTTTCCCAGCAAAATCCCACAAACTACAAAGGTGCGGAGTGCGGACCAAAAGGGGGATAAGAAATGACACCATTTATCAGTGCGACACCGGCCTGTGCAGAAAGGATTGCTTCACAGCGTAACACACATCTATGGATTATTATTATTTTTTTATACCACCTGACTATGCCCCTTATATACTCCGCCCCGCTTACATGTACCCCCACATTATAAAACACCAGCAATAGTCAAACAAATTTAGTACCAAGCAAAATCCGCTCTCCAAAAGCCAAATGGTGCTCCCTCGGCTCTGAACCCTACAGCGTGCCCAAACAGCAGTTTCCTTCAACATATATGGCATCGTCATACCCGGGAGAACCCTTTTAACAATTTTTGGGGTGTTTGTCTCCAGCGTCATAAGCTTGGCATGACATATTTGCCACTGAATGGCATATCTAGGGAAAAATATAAATTTTTAATTTGCACCATCCGCAGCGCATTCATTTATGGAAAAGACCTGTGGGGTGAAAATGCTCACTACACCCCTTAATAAATGCCTTGAGGGGTGCAGTTTCCATAGTGGGGGTCACTTATCAGGGGTTTCTCTTTATTATTTCACATCTGAGCCTCTGCAGTTGTGAACCAATACTTTGTAAATCGCCAAATTAGGCCTCCACTCCGCATGGTACTCTTCACTTCTGAGCCCTGTCATATGTCCAGGCAAAAGATTAGGGCCACATGTAGGGTGTTTCTAAAACCGGGAAACACCGCATAATAATTAGAGAGCTGTCTTGTTATGGTGACACAAGCTGGGCACCACATATTGGCATATCTATGGAAAAAAATCCCATTTTCACTCTGCAACATTGAGTGAACACTAATTTCTACAAAACACCTGCAGAGTTAAAATGCTTACTACACCCCTTGGTAAATGCATTGAGGGGTGTAGTTTCCAAAATGGGGTCACTTCTGGGGGGTTTCCACTGTTTTGGGCCCACAGGCGCCCAGAAACCAATCCAGCAACATCTGCACTCCAAATGGCGGTCCTTCCCTTCTGAGCCCTGCCGTTTGCCCAAACAGCAGTTTATGACCACATATGGGGTATTGCCGTACTCGGGAGAAATTTCTTTACAAATGTTGGGTTCTTTTTTTCCTTTATTTGTTGAGAAAATGAAAAAATTTGCGCTAAAGCTACGTCTTATTGAAGAAAAAGGACTGTTTTTATTTTCACTGCCCAATTCTAATAAATTCTATGAAACATCTGTGGGGTCAAAATGCTCACTACACCCCTAGATGAATTCCTCAAGAGGTGTAGTTTCCTAAGTGGAGTCCCTTTTTGGGCGTTTTCATTGTTTTGTCCCCTCAGGGGCTTTGCAAATGTGACATGGCCTCCGCAAATCATTCCTGCTTAATGTGATTTCAAAAAGCCAAATAGTTCTCTTTCCCTTCTAAGCCCTGCCGTGTGTCCAAACAGCCGTTTATTACCACATGTCGGGTACTGTTTTACTCGGGAGAAATTGCTTTACAAATTTTACGGTGCTTTTTCTCCTTCAGTCCTTCTGGAAATGAGAAAAAATTAGCTAAACCTACATTTTCTTTGAAAAAATTTAGATTGTCATTTTCACATCCTACTTCCAATAATTTATGCAAAAAACCTGTTGCGTCAAAACGCTCACTATACCCCTAGATCATTTCCTCAATGGGTGTAGTTTCCAAAATCGGGTCACTTGTGGGGGGTTTCCACTGTTTTGTCCCCTCAGGGGCTTTGTAAATGTGACATGGCCTCCGCAAACCATTCCTGCTAAATTTGAGTTCCAAAAGCCAAATGGCGATCTTTCCCTTCTCAGCCTCGCCGTGTGTCCAAACAGCCGTTTATTACCACATGTGGGGTATTGTTTTACTCGGGAGAAATTTCTTTACAAATTTTATGGTGCTTTTTTCTCCTTTAGTCCTTGTGGAAATGAAAAAAAATTAGCTAAACCTACATTTTATTTGAAAAAATTTAGATTTTCATTTTCACAGCCTACTTGCAAAAATTTCTGCAAAAAACCTGTGGGGTCAAAATGCTCACTATACCCCTAGATAATTTCCTCAAGGGGTATAGTTTCCAAAATGGGGTCACTTGGGGGTTTCCACTGTTTTGTCCCCTCAGGGGCTTTGTAAATGTGACATGGCCTCCGCAAACCATTCCTGCTAAATGTGAACTCCAAAAGCCAAATAGCGCTCTTTCCCTTCTCAGCCACGCCGTGTCTCCAAACAACCGTTTATTACCACATGTGCGGTATTGTTTTACTCGGGAGAAATTGCTTTACAAATTTTGCGGTGCTTTTTCTCCTTTAGTCCTTGTGGAAATGAGAAAAAAAATTGCTAAACCTACATTTTCTTTGACGAAATGTTGATTTTAATTTTCACGGCCTACTTACAATAATTTCTGTAAAAAAACCTGTGCGGTCAAAATGCTCACTTCACCCCTAGATAATTTCCTTGAGGTGTCTAGTTTCCCAGATGGGGTCACTTTTGGGGGATTTTTACTGTTTTGTCACTGCAAGAGCCCTTCAAACCTGACATGGTGCCTAAAATATATTCTAACAAAAATAAGGCCCCAAAATCCACTAGGTGTTCCTTTGCTTCTGAGGCCGGTGCTTCAGTCCAGTAGCACGCTACGGCCACATGTGGGATATTTCCTAAAACTGCAGAAACTGGGCAACAAATATTGAGTTGCATTTCTCTGGTAAAACCTTCTGTGTTATAAAAAAAATTGTATTAAAAATTTATTTCTGCAGAAAAATATGAAATTTGTAAATTTCACCTCTACTTTGCTTTAATTCCTGTGACATGTGTAAAGGGTTAAGACATTTTCTAAATGCTGTTTTGAATACTTTGAGGGGTGAAGTTTTTAAAATTGGGTGACTTTTTGGGGGTTTCTAATATATAAGGCCCTCAAAACCACTTCACAACTGAACTGGCCCCTGTAAAAATAGCCTTTTAAAATTTTCTTGAAAATGTGAGAAATTGCTGCTAAAGTTCTAAGCCTTGTGAGGTCATAGAAAAATAAAAGGATGTTCAAAAAACTATGCCAATCTAAAGTAGACATATGGGTGATGTTAATTAGCAACAATTTTGTGTGGTATAACTGCCTGTCTTACAAGCAGATACATTTAAATTTAGAAAAATGCTAATTTTTGCAATTTTTCGCTAATTTTAGGTGTTTTTCACAATTAAATACTGAACATATTGAGCAAATTTTGCCAGTAACAAAGTCCAATGTGTCACGAGAAAACAATCTCAGAATCGCTTGGATAGGTGAAAGCATTCCGGAGTTATTACCACATAAAGTGACACATGTCAGATTTGAAAAATGAGGCTCTGTCAGGAAGGTCAAAAGTGGCTAAAGAGGGAAGGGGTTAAAATAAGTCTCAATACATAAAATATAGACATACGGTATCGTCGCGACCCTAATAAATTTATAGTGTCATTGATGTTTACACTGTTATGAAATAAAAACTGCTTTTTTCACGTATTAATGTGAGGCATTAGGTACTATGAATTTTGAACCTCCATGTGCCTCACATTAATAGCAATTACCCCATCATGTACCTCATCAATTGACCCAATGTAGTCCATTATGACTGAGGAACATGATGGGGTTAATTGCTATTAATGTGAGGAACATGGAGGTTCAAAATTAATAATACTACGTGCCTCACATCAGAAAATGGAAGAACTTCTTTTTATTTTTTATTATTGTTGGCAAAAGTATAATTTTGGTATAGAGTATCGCAATACTACACGAAGTATCGGTAGTGAAGTTCAAATTCTGGTATCGGTATTTGCCACACACCCGATTTTCTTATGTTTTTGAAAATTTGTCCCATTTTAAATGTTTCACATCATCCAACAAATTTTAACCCCTTCAGGACCCAGCCTGTTTTGGCCTTCTGGACAAATCTGACATGTTACTTTATGTGGTAATAACGTTGGAATGCTTTTTACCTATCCAAGCGATTCAGAGATTTTCTCGTGACATATTGTACTTTGTTAGTGAAAAAATTTGGTCGATAATTTCGGTATTTATTTCTGAAAAACACAAATTTTGAAAAAATGTGCAAAAATTAGCATTTTTCTAAATTTAAATGTATCTGCTTGTAAAACAGATAGTAATACCACACAAAATAGTTACTAGTTAACATCCCCCATATGTCTACTTTATACTTGCATCATTTTTTGAACTTCCTTTTATTTTTCTAGGACGTTACAAGGCTTAGAACTTTAGCAGCAATTTCTCATATTTTAACCCCTTCCGGCCGGAGCCCCTTTTCAGATTTTCATTTTTGTTTTTTCCTCCCCACCTTCCAAAAGCCATAACGTCTTTATCTTTCCGTCGATATAGTACTATGAGGGTGTAATGGCAGGGGGGTAGGGAAACAGACAGTGAGCCCTAATCTAACCACCACTCAGTCCCTGCCTACTTGCAACGACCCGCCCTAGGCGACGGGGTACAACTGGGCGACGGTCCCTACGCTCAGTAGGTGCACAACAGACAAGGGGACACAAGCAAAGGGAAATGGGGCAGTTGCCCACGGCAACACCGTGAGCAACAAGAGAGGTGAACGAGCCGAGTAAAACCAGGAATGTTTGAGGTACCAAACGCAGAGCAGGAGAGTAGTCAGTAAGCCGGGGTCAGTATGAAGCAAGGTCAAATAGCTAGGAGCTGCAGCAAGGCCAGGAAACCACACTAGAAGAATCACAAGCAAAGGAGGAACAGGAAAGGCAGGTACAAATAGACAGAGGGCGGGAGCTAGCTGAGTCTGGCCAGGCTGTGATAGGCTCTCCCACTCCTGAGTGGTGGAAGATGGAGTCAGTCTTAGAGACATAGAACCAGGTGCAGACTGATTACCCATGAGCGTATACACAGTTGTGCCTGGCAGATCCTTTACAAAGGGCTTGATTTTTGCGGGAAGAGTTGTAGTTTTTCGTAGCAGCATTTATTTTGCCATATAATGTACTAGGGAACGGGAAAAAAATTATTTGTGGGGTAGAAAATTAAAAAAACAGCGACTCCAGGGTTTTTTGAGCGCCGTTTTTACGGAATTCACTGTGCAATTAAAACAACATGTTAACTTTATTCTGTGGGTCAATACGATTACGGCGATACCAATATATATATATATATATATATATATATATATATATATAGTATTTTCTATATTTTACTACTTTTACAAGTAAAAACCTAAGTGTAAAATAGAAAATGTATTTTGTGTCGCCAAATTCCGATAGCCACAACTTATTTTTTTTTTTTTTCGTCGATTTAAGTGGTATGAGGGCTTATTTTTGCGGGATAAGCTGTAGTTTTTATTAATACCATTTTGGTATAAATGCTAATTTTTGATCACTTTTTATTTCATTTTTTTTTGTGGGAGATTGTGACCAAAAAATAGAGATTCTGGCGTTTTACAATTTTTCTTTTTTACAGCGTGCGGGTTAAATAATGATATATTGTAATAGTTCAGACTTTTATGGACACGGCGATACCAATTATGTTTATTTATTTTTTTACTATGCTCTAGGGGGAAAAGGTTGTTTTTTTGAACTTTGAATATTTTTTTATTTTTTTTTTACAAAAAAAATAAAACTTTAACTCATTTTTACTTTTTTTTTTTATTAGTCCCCCTAGTGGACTTCAACCAGCGATCGTTAGATCGCTTGCACGATATACTGCAATACTAATGTATTGCAGTATATCGTGATTCTAACAGGCAACTATTAAGCCCTTAATAGGTGTACAAAGATGGCAGACCTGGGGGCCTTCATTAGGCCCCCAGGCAGCCGTAGCAACCATCGCCCCCCGACACCGGCATACGATACGATGCCCCGACACCGGCATCGTATGGAGCTCCATACTTCCCCTACCTGACTTTGGCGTATGGATACGTCAAATGTCGGGAAGGGGTTAAAGAAAATTTCAAAGGCCATTTTTTCAGGTACCAGTTCAGTTCTGAAGTGGCTTTGAGGGCCTTATATATTAGAAAATCCCCAGAAGTCATCCCATTTTGAAAACTGCACCCCCTCAAGGTATTCAAATCAGCATTCAGTGTTTTAACCCTTTAGGCGTTTCACAGGAATTAAAGCAAAGTAGAGGTGAAATGTACAAATTATTATTTTTTTTTGCCGATATTCTTTTCTAATACTTTTTTTTTTTTTTTGTAACACAGAAGGTTTTACCTGAGAAATGCAACTCAATATTTTATTGCCCAGATTCTGCAGTTTTTAGAAATTTCCCACATGTGGTCCTAATGGACTGAAACACAGGCCTCAGAAGCAAAGCAGCACCTAGAGGATTTTGGGCCTCCTTTTTTTTTAGAATATATTTTAGGCACCTTGTCAGGTTTGAAGAGGTCTTGTGGTGCCAAAACAGTGGAAACACCCCAAAAGTGACCCCATATTGGAAACTACAGCCCTCAAGGAATTTATGTTTTACACGTTTTATTTATGTTGTACACATGTGTTTCGCTAAATTTATTGGAATTAGTCTGTAAAAATGAAAATCTACTTTTTTTTCTGAAAAAAACAGACATTTTTAATATTTACAAGGAATTATAAAGAAAATGCACCCCAACATTTGTAAAGCAATGTCTCCCGATTACGGCAATATCCCATAAGTGGTAATAAACTGCTGATTGGACCCACAGCAGGGCTCAGAAGGGAAGGAGCGCCATTTGGTTTTTGGAGCACGGATATTGCTGGATTGGTTTTCGTGCCATGTCGCGTTTGCAACGCCCTGGAGGGACCAAAACCGTGGATACCCCCCAAGGTTACCCCATTTTAGAAACACCCCTCAAGGAATTTTTCTAGGGGTATAGTGAGCATTTAGACCCCACAGGTCTTTTGCAGAATTTATTAGAATTAGGCCACGAAAATGAATATCACAATTTTTTTCCACTAAAATGTTGCATTTTCTCATTTTCACAAGGGATAAAGGAGAGAAAAAAAACAATTTCTCCTGAGTATGGCAATACCCCACATGTGGTCACGTTTTTTCCCATTTGTTTTTTTTTTTTTTTGATTTTTGATTTTTTTTGCTTTCTTTTCGTTTTTAACACCCCGCCTTCCAAGAGCCATAAGTTCTTTCTTTTTCCGTCAGAGTGGTGTGAGGGCTTATTCCTCGCGGAAGGAGCTGTAGTGTCTATTGACACCATTTAAAGTACCATAAAATGTACTGGGAAACTGGGGAAAAAATTTGCGGGCTGATATAGGAAAACAATCTGATTCCATTTTTTTGGGGGTTTTCGTTTTTACAGCTTTCGCTGTGCTGTAAAAACGGTAAATTATTTACGTTTTTTTACGGTGCTCACCGTGCGAGTTAGATAATGGTATATTGTAATAGTTTGGCCTTTTACGGACATAGCGATACCAATTTTGTTTATTCTTTTACATTACTTAAGAAGAAAAACTTTATACTTTTTTTTTCTTTTTTTTTTTTTCTTTCTCACTACTAATAACTTTAATTCTTCTACACATTTTATTAGTCCCCTTAGGGGACTTTAACCAGCGATCATTGGATCACTGGTACAATACACTGCAATACTAATAGTTATTTTTACAGGCTTCTGTAACCGCACAATCGCTGTTACTATCATTTAGTCCTGGGTGTCAGCTGTAATACACATCCGACACCTGCAGCGTATGGAGCCGGCTCAGCATGTGAGCCCGCTCCATACATCAACCCCCGCACCATGACGTGCTATTAAGTCATGGTGCGCAAAGGGGTTAATGCACAGCGGATGGTGTGAATATTGCAATTTTCCACTGATATGCCATTTTAGTGCAAAATTTGTGCTACTGAAGACAAATACCTCACAAAGCAGGTTCTCTCGGGTATGGCGATGCCATATATGTGGGTGCAAACTGCTGTTTGGGCACGCTGCAGGGCTCAGAAGAGAGGGAGCGCCATTTTGCTTTTGTAGCGCAAATTTTGCTTGGTAGTAGTTCTCTTTGGGGTTTTGCTGGTATTTCATTTTATAATGGGGGGCATATGTAATCTGTGCGGAGAACATCAGGGCATACTAAGAGGGTATGATAATGTGGTAAACAAACAATAATACATAGATATGTGGCCGGTGCTGCACTGATAAATGGCGCCTGATCTCATCCGATTTTGGAACACTCTGCACATTTTGCATCGCCATATTCGGAGAGCCTGAACTTTTTTATTTTTTCACCACCGGAGCTGTGTGATTGCTTATCTGTTGTGGGAAAATCTGTACTTTTCATTGGTACCATTTTGGGGTACATGCGTTTCAATGTAATCTTTTTATTACATTTTTTTGCAAGCCGGTTGACCAAAAACAAGCAATTCTGACAATGTTTTTTAGTTTATTTTAAGTGGCGTTCATCGTGCGCTATAAATGACAATTTTACTTTATTCTGCGGGTCGGTACGATTACGTCGATACCATATGTATATAGGTTTTTTTTATGTTTTGCAGCATTTGCGCAATAAAATCACTTTTTTATAAAATTTATTTTCTGTGTCGCCATATTCTGAGAGCCATAACTTTTTTTTTTATTTTTTAGTCGAAACAGCTGTGTAAGGGTTTGTTTTTTGCGGGACGGGTTGTAGTTTTATTGGTACTATTTTCGGGTACATGCGACCTTTTGATCACTTTTTATTCTCTATTTTGGGTGGGGTGGTAACCAAAAAATAGCGATTCTGGTGTAGTAGATTATTTATTTATTTATTTTTTTTTATTTTTTTTTGGGGTGTTCATCGTGCGGGAAAAAATAACATAGTTTTGGTAGTTACGAACATGGTGATACCAAATATGTGTACTTTTTTTTATAGTGTTCATTTTTTTCCTATAATGAGTTCTAGAGGAAAAAAGCATTTTTTGTTTATATAACTTTTATTTTTACAGTTTTTTTTTTTTTTTTTTTAAAACCTTTTCATTACTTTTTTTTTTTTTTTTTTTTTTTTTTACTTGTCCCACTAAGCGACATTTAGACTTGCAGCTTTGATTGCTGCTGGAATTCATTACACTACCTACGTAGTGTAATGTATTCTAACTGTCATTGTGACATGGCAGTCACACTGACAGGAAGCCACAGAGGACCGGCCGGGAGCTTCTCCTCTGAGGCTTCTGTACATGGCAACCCGCAGGACATTGTCTGGTCTCCGATTGCCACTAAAGCATCGGCAGCCCCTACAATCACTGTGGGGCTGCCGATGTGCTTCAAACCCCCTTAATATGGCGATCACAATCGTCGCCGCATTTTTGGGGTTAATTGCCAAAATCAGCGGTGATGGTCTGCTGACAGGCAAGACTAAAGTCTCAGCTGTCGGGGACAGCTGACCTCCCGGTTACCGGACACTGTCCGTTAAGTTCTGTCCGTTAGGACAGTGTGCGTCAGGAACTACTCCGCAACTGTACGTCCTGATGCGGGAAGCAAGCCTTATGCAGGACGTACAGTTGTGTCGCAGGGCGTGAAGAGTTTAATATAAGATAAAGACAACACGAGTACACCTAAAATTCAGGGCCAAAGTGGGGTGGTGGTAAAGGAAATATACACAATAGAGCCAGAGGAGACCACATGTTGTTCAGCATCATATATGTAAGGGGATATACACTTAGGTGGAATTTTATAAGTTTTGTTTAGCTAACCTCCAGGTAGACCATGGGACAACATTTCCAGGAATGTCATGTGTTGTAGACTCCCAGCTAGAGATTTTTTTTCTAGATGGTGTATATTTGTTTAATCTTGTTAATCCACATCAGTTTATCTGGGGGGATAGGACTATGCCATCCGAGCGGGATTAATAGTTTTGAAGCGGAAATCAAGAGGGGTAGGTAGGTTGTTTCCATAATTGACATTCAGCTGTCGGAAGGTAAAGGACAAGTTGTGGCGTAAGGATGTCGAGCACATTGAATTATTGGTCGATTCTACTAAAGACCAAATATGGACCAGGGTGACCTAGCTCGGCCACATCTAAAGAAAACTTTTGAGGACGTTGGGTACACTTTAGCAACTAGGTGAGGTGATCTCTATGATTTAGTGAGCAACTTAAGAGTTCTCTTGTGTTTTAACGCACCTGGAGAATCCATGCAATCTGAGGAGAATATGCTTTACATCAGAGGGGGTAAAGGACATATGGAGGTCTTTTTCCTCTGCTTCTATAAAACAGGGTTGATTGGGGCACTAGCTATAAGGAGTTTGTTGTATAGTCTAGAAAGCAAATGTTTGGGGGGTGAGGATGAGCATAGAAACGCATCATACCACGAAAGTGCACCCTGGAGATTCCACCTTTTTAGGAAGTTCACACAAATTGACTTAACCTCTTCAGGGCGAAGCTCATTTTGGCCTTCGGAACTAGCCCATTTTTTTCAAATCTGACGTGTCATTTTATGTGGTAATAACTTTTGGAATGCTTTTACCTATCCAAGCGATTCTGAGATTGTTTTCTCGTGACATACTGGGCTTTGTTAGTGGAAAAATGTGGTCGATAAATTCATTTGTGAAAAACACCACAATTTAGAGAAAATGTGCAAAAAATGTTTACGTTTTTAATGTATCTACTTGTAAAACAGATAGTAATACCACCCAAAATAGTTACTATTTAACATTTCCCATATGTCTACTTTGCATAATTTTTTGAACTTCCTTTTTATTTTTCCAGGACGTTACAAGGCTTAAAACTTTAGCAGTGATTTCTCACATTTTCTAGCAAACTTCAAAAGACTATTTTTACAGGGAATAGTTAAGTTCTGAAGTGGCTTTGAGAGCCTTATATATTAGAAACCCTTATAAAACACCCCATTTTAAAAACTGCACCCTCAAAGTATTTAAAACGGCATTGGCCAATCTTTTCTGCTTTTGGAACGCTCTGCACATTTTGCATCGCCATATTCTGAGAGCCAGAACTTTTGTTTTCTCCACCGGAATTGTGTGAGAGCTGATTTGTTGCGGAACAATCTGTAGTTTTCATTTTGTACCATTTCTGAGTACATGCAATTTTTTTTCTATCACTGTTCCATTTTTTGGCAAGCAAGGCGACCAAGATCCAACAATTCTGACTGTTTTTTTTAGTCCCACTAGGTGACTTGAGGGCGTGAAGCCCTGATCGCTATTTTAATACACCTCACTACCTACATAGTGTAGTGTATTAGAGCTGTCCGTTATTTACTGACAGCAAGCCTATTAGGCTTCTTCTGCGGGCATGGCCGAATAGGATTTCGTACTAGGTAGACCAGGAGGCCATTGTTAGGTCTCCGTTTGCCATAGCAACCATCGAGTGCGGTCCAACCACCTATATGCCTAGATTTTAATCGCTGCATCGAAGGACTTAATCAGCTGGATTGGAGGCTAGCTCCGGTCCTGGATGTTACAGCGGGATGTCAGCTGTAATATACAGCTGATGCCTACGGATGACGGTGCAGGCTCCGCTTCTGAGCCCGCGCCATTTTCTTGGCCATGATAGTAAGCCTTTTAGGCTCCGCCTCTGTGCTAAAAGGCTTCCGTGCTTAGCAGACTAGGAGGCCATTGTTAGGCCTCCAATTGCCATAGCAACCACTGTCGAGCGCGACGCAGGGATGCCGACAGGCTAGAAACCACCTAGATGCAGTGATCGCTTGATCGCTGCATCTAAGGGGTTAATCGGCTGGATCGGAGGCTAGCTCCAGTCCTGGCCATTACAGCGGGATGTCAGCTGACACCCGCTGGTGATGGCGCTGGCTCAGCCTCTGAGCTTGCTCCATCATGTACAGTTACATCAGAGGGCGCTAACCCATTAGCGCTGATGACGTAACTGTACGTGATTGGGCGGGAAGGGGTTAAAGTGGTCATTGAGTTACAAACCAATTGCCAATCCCAAACTCTCTTCCAAGGATGGGAAACTGTGATCATTAAGCAAACGCCCAATCTGGACGTCCTTTAACTTCTAAATACTCAAAGGGTCAACAAAACTAGCATTTAAGATATAAGGAATTAGGTTGTCAGGGGTGAGAGGGCATGAGTATTGAGAGCCAGCTTCGTGATTAGTTCTTCCATGCCTAACAACAAGCCACAAAACAGCGGAAGTGCAGAAAGTTACTCTCGTCGGGAACCTCAAGTCCAAAGCCAGGCGAGATCAAGAGGCAGCAAGTTTACAAGGGCAATTTGTTTTCCAGATTTATTAACAGGGCTTGTGGAGTTTGAGACGTGTTCAAAATCAAGAGGTAGCTGGGATGCCTGATAATATTTTAGTAAGTCGGGTAAATTTAAACCGCCCAGGGCTTTCGGCAAGGTCATCTGACCATACGCCAAACAGGATTTAGCATACTTCCATAGGAAGCCAGCAAACAAGCGGCACACTGATGAAAAAAATTACATGGGGACAAACGCAGGGGCTGTTTGAAGAAAGTACAAAAATCTAGGTACTATGTAACTTTTTAATAAGTTCTTTTGGGCCATCCAGGACGTCATGGGAATATCGAAGGATTTAAATAGTTTTTATACATCTTTCGGCAGAGGAGGGACATTAAGAGCGTAAACCCCTGAGTTGCCACAGTGTCACCCCCAGATATGTAATGCTTGACTGTGCCCAAGTGAAAGGTTATTTAGATGCAAGTTCAACAACCTCACGGGAAGGAAAGGTGATTTTGAGGGATTCACATTTGGTTAAATTAATCTTAAAGGGGTTTTCCGGAAGCAAACAATCACATTTAGTTAAACTAAACAATGCAAAACAAGTAACTTTGCAATATACTTGCGTTGGATCTGATGAATGTAGCATCATATCCCATCTTCAGTCACGTGACCGCTTGCTAATCAAAAATTGGCACTTCCTCTGCAGACCCGTCCATTAGCTTCGATAGCTAACTTCCTTTTTCCGGTTATCCGAATGTACGGTTACGTCACAAATGACGTAACTGTACCACGTGTTTCCTCATCTGTTTAGCCACGTCCGGGCGGTCCGCAATTTACTCTGCAGGGCCGTTCCAGAACGTCCTGCAGAGTTAGCAGGTTTGCCGCTCCCTGGCGGCATTTAACTCTGTGATACAGTTGTCTCTAGACAGCTGTATCATGGAACTTTAACCGGAAACCACTAAGCGTGATCTCCGGTCATGTGATCGTTGTGACAACCTGTCACAACTATCACATTGCTCCTAACCGCAGCGCTTATGTGCAGACTGTGAGGAGCGCTGTGATACAGCTGTCTAGAGACAGCTGATATCAGAGTTTTCACCCGTAGACCACTCAGTGTTTACATTGCTCCTCACAGCAGTGCTTGTGCGCCAACGGTAAGGCGCTCAGCTATGTGAACGCTGTCACAGCCTTTCACAGCGATCACATGCGTGCCGACAGTAAGGAGCTCCATGATACAGCTGTCTAGAGACTGCTGTATCACCGGGCTTCAGATTTTCAAATCTTTGATATGTCGTTAAATTAATACCTTGGGGTCTACTTTCCATAAAGTAATCATATTTGGAATGTCAAAGGGGTTTTCCAGTCCACAAAAATATAATATCTGATGGGTGGTGGCCCGTCTCCCTGCAGATCGGCTGTTTTGAAGGGGCCGCGATGTTCGTACGAGTGCTGCTTCCCCTCCATTTCCTTTACTGCTCGCACTGTGAATCGCGGACACACTTGTAGCGGCGGTTCACAGTATTACAGTATAAACTAGAATGGGAGAAAGCTGTAATACTGTGGACCGCTGCTACACGTGTGTCCGTGATTCCCAATGTGAGCAGTAAAGGAAATGGAGTGGAAGCAGCGCTCGTACGAGCACTGCGCCCCTTTTGAGCCGATCGAAGGGTGTGCCTGGTGTCAGACCATGACAGATCAGATATTGATGACCTATACTGAGGAAAACGTGTCGGAAAACGCCCAAAAAAACGGCCGAAAACGCCTCCTATTGGTTTCAATGGGAGGCGGAGGCGTTTTTACTGGTTTTACCGCTCGCGGTAAAAAGGGGCATGCCATATTTTCGGGCATTTACGTCTCTGACCCCCCATTGATATAAATGGGAGGCAGAGGAAATGTTTTTCGCTGCGTTTTTGCACGTGGAGCTCAATGGCTGCGGGCAAAATGCTGCGAAAAACGCGGCAAACGGCGTGCAGGCAGATCAAAATCTGCCTCCGGTATTCCAGACAGAATTTTGAGGCAGAATTTTCTGCCTGCAAAAAAAAAAAACTCAGTGTGGACGAGGCCTTATACAGGATCTCTTGGAACAGATCCAGCAGCAGCTGAGGAAAATGTGCTGACTGGATTGTGTGTACCAAGATGTCTGAGATAGGTGGAGGGGGGAGACTTACATTTATCAGGCTGTGAAAGGGGCGGGGGAGGGAGATGGGTGTCTGTACTTAGATCAGGGATAGATGGAGGCACAAAGGATAATGATGATTATTAATGTGTAAGACAGTGTGCAGGGAGGGAGCTGCCTGGAATTAGAGCAGGGAATGACCTGTGAACATAGAGGGGTGTGGCAGTATGCAAATAGCGGAGATGCTTTGGAGGAAGGGGGGGGGGAGTGCAACTATTTCCTCAGATGCAGCAGGGGATCATGGGTATGGTGGGTTACAAGACCGTTAAAGCCAGGACCAGAAGCAAGGGATGTAAACAAACAGAGCAGCAGTGACGATGGAGATCAAACAGAAACTGGTTTGGAGGTTAATAGGGGGTATTAGGGAAGGCAAACCAAGGCTGGGGGACACTTTTTTTAGAAATTTTTTTTTTTTTTCTCTACAATCCCTTTAAAGTTTGAAATCCCACTGAAATATTTAAATAAAGCCAAAAGTGCAGGGAAAGCTACAGATGGACTGGCAATTGTAAGCAGAAGGTCATCAGCAAAAGCCACTATTTGGTGAACTACACTACCCACCTTCAAACCAGCAATGTCTGGATGCTGTCGGATCGCCTGGACAAGAGTCTCAATAGAGCGAAAGAAAAGCGCTCGTGATAGGGGGCAACCACGAGTGCCATTCTGTGTGAGAAAAGATGGAGCGAATGAGCCATTCACTCTGATCTTAGCAGAGGGGTCAGCATGTAGAATGAAGATAGCGTTTATGAAGGTCGAGGGAGTACCAAATTTAGTGTTTGACGGAATGGACTGGAAGTTCATGCGCCAAACGCCTTCTCTGCATCAGTACCGGAAAGCATAAGGGAGAGTCTGACTGCTTAGCGAATTGTTTGGCTTGGAGAACTCCATAGGACTTGTCCCGACCCCTAACAAACCCTGTCTATGCCGATGCAATTAATTTAGGCAAAAGTTTCTTGTCTGCATTGAGCAAGGATATCGGTCGGCAGCTACTACATAGCTCTGGATTTTTACCCTCCTGAGGGGTTATAGTAAAATGGGCTAACTCTTTTGCGATATCTACAGTGTTGGTAAGTAAGGGACCTTGGGGGGGGAATCGATTTTGTTTTACATAAGAGCGCTCCTTGACTTTTTTTAATTAGAGCTGTCATAACCTTGCCACCTTTTTCGCCATGGGCATAATGTTTATGGCAGGCCCTCAAATATGCTTGGGCTGATTTTAAACATTCTTAACGTCTTTGAGTGAGCTGCGAAGATAAGGTGAAGTTCTTGTTGCTTTGACACAAAGAACTTTTTGTGGAGCTTCTCTATGCTGGCTATTTGGGAAAGAAGGGAGAAAATTTGTCTCATACATTTTTTTTCTTTTTTGTTAGTGTACACCCCCAAGGATATGAACTCCTCTGACGTAAGCCTCATGGGCTTCCAAATGGAAGACTGGCTTGTGGTTGAATCATAGTTAATTTCAAGAAGGGATTGGATGTGATCTGGGAAGCTACGTAATGAATGAGCGATATCTAATAGCGTATCGTTCAGTTTCCAACTGTAGTCCCTAGGGGGGGGGGGGTCGTGAAGCACTAATGAGAGAGGGAGACTTGCGTGATAGTTACCAAAGAGAACTCTACTACCTGGTGGAGATAATCAAGCCTAAGATCTATGCGCATTTGAAAAATGTCTAATCCCTATCATCGGCGTGGCGTGTATGCCAAATTTCCGTCAGAGTAAGGTCTTCTAAGGTATGCTGTAAAGCACGATAGGGCATAGCCGATTTCTGCGAGGATGAATCCAAAAGTGGAATCTGAGTCAAATTTAGATCACCTCCCACTAATTGTAATCTTTAGGCCTTATTCACACGGACATGTCCGTTTTGAGCGCGCAAAAAGTCCGTGTGGCATCAGCATATGTGATTTTCGCGCAGTCGGCATCATGATGATACTCTGGTTTTATGTTTACAAACAGAAAAGCACGTGGTGCTTTTCTGTTTTCATTCATAGTTTTTACTACTGTAGCGCACATCACGCGCGGAACCCGGAAGTGCTTCCGTGTGCCGAGCGCGATTTTCACGCACCCATTGACTTCAATGGGTGCGTGCAGAGCGAAACACGGGAAAATATAGGACATGTCATGAGTTTAACGCAGCGCGCATATGCTGCGTGATATTCACTGACCGTCTGAACTGCCCCATTCATTAACATAGGTCCATGCGTGAAAATCACGTTCGTAGCACGGACATATTATACGTTCGTGTGAATAAGGCCTTACCCACCCAATACTGGTACTTCTACATGGCTGAAGGCAGTACTGCAAAAGATCTGTTTTATGAGGGATTACTAAGGGTATGTTCACAGGCAAACTCAAAAAAGTCTGAAAATACGGAGCGGTTTTCAAGGAAAAAACGCTCCTGATTTTCAGAAGTTTTTTAAGCCACTCGCGTTTTTTACGGCCATTTTTTTTAGCTGTTTTTCTATAGTCCATGAAAAACAGCTCCAAAAACGGCTGAAGAAGTAACATGCACTTCTTCGCGGCCATTTTTTTGCGCGGCCGTTTTTTAAACCGGCTGCGGAGAAAAAACAGCCCGTTTGGAACAGAACGCAGTTTTTCCCATTGAAATCAATGGGCAGACGTTTTGAGTCGTTCTGCTTCCGATTTTTCGGCTGAAAAATGCCCGAAAATAAGCAGTGTGAACACACCCTTAATGTGATTGTGTTGCCAATATGTCCTTTCAGTAGTAGATATCTCCCCTCCGTGTCTACTATAGAATCGTTGCAACAAAAGGGAGTGTCAGAATATTTTTCTAGAGTGCCAGTCAACGTGTACAAAACAACATGGTGACTGGACGCAGAAAAGTCTGTTCAAAACCCTGTTAAAAAAAAAAAAAAGCAGAGAACCGCATAGCACTTATCTAGCCTCTGGTACCGAATGGGGTAAACCCAGCCATGACCTGCGATCTTGTCGTTGGCCTCTTTGAATTGGGAGATTTGTTGCAGCAGGCCAAGCTTGAAGAGGGTTGAAGGTCTTTCAAGTAATTTTCTTCAGGCATAGGCAGCTAAGATTTAATAGGCAACAGATTTATTTGTAGGTATTTCCATTGAGGTGGAAGGTCCGCTGGGGTTTTAATCAGTCTCACGACCAGCTGTAGAAACCATGAGATCGAAGTGGTATAGTCATCGATAAGGTATCTTTTGGGAGTGCAGTTTATCTGTAAGCGGTCTCAGAAGATGTAGTTTATGCAAGGTAGATGGCGCTAAGCCCTGATAGAACTTCAGGGCAGACCCCCCCCTCAAATATGAAGTCTGTCTTTTTCACGGGCAGTAGCCAAAATGGCTGCGGTTTTCAAAAAGCTCCTTAGGCCACACACAATGTCCCTAAGAGGATAGTTTTGAGCTGGTTTGGGTCTCTGGATTTAGCCCGAGCGGATACTTTCCCCATAGCAAAGGTAGACTGCAGAATTCAGTAGCAGGAGCGCACCTCTCACGTCTACGATCTAGCTCAGTCATGCTCTGCCCTCCTTCAGGATTTTTTGATAGAACGCAGAATTAATGGTTCCATCAGTTAGCACAAGTCGTCCTGGTCCTGCAGAAGCAAAGCTGCCCCAGGCAGTAATGCTACCAACACGGTTTGACTGAAGGTATCATGTTCTAATGGTGGAATGTGGTGTTAACTTTACACCAGATTTAGCAAGACCCATGTCTTACAAAAAGTTCCACTTTTAACTCATTCGTCCACAGAATTTCATCCCAAAAGGCTTGGGGGTCATCTAGATGTTTTTTTGTCAAATGCTGGACGAGCTTGTGTGTTCTCTTTGGGAAAAAATGGCATCCATGTGCTGACCAGTGTATTTTCATATAGTGGAATCGTGTGCATTGATCTTAAGTGAGGCCTGCCGTTCTTTAGATGTTTGTCTGGGTTCTTTTGTTACCTGTATGACTCGTTGATGCGATCTTGATAAAATTTTGGTAGGCCAGCCACTCCTGGGAAGATTCACCCCTGTTCCAAGTTTTTTCCATTTGTGGGCAACGGCTCTAATTGTGGTTTGCTGGAGTCCCGGAGTCTTAGCCATGGCTTTGAAACCCTTTCCAGACTTGTGGATTTTCAAGGATTTTGTTTTGTATCTATATTTGAATCTCTTTAGAACATGGCATAATGTGCTGCTTTTTGAGATCTTCAGGCCTGCTTCACATTGCCAGACCGGTTTGTTTAAATGATGTTTAACCCCTTAGTGACCAGCCCATTTTAGGCCTTAATGACCAAGCTATTTTATTCGTTTTTCTATAGTCGCATTCAAAGAGCTATAACGTTTTTATTTTTTCGTCTACATAGCTGTATGAGGACTTGTTTTTTGCGGGATTAGTTGTGCTTTTTAATGGCACCATTTTTGGGTACATATAATTTTTATATTAACTTTTATTAACCTTTTTGGGGGGGATTATAAAAAAAAACTGAAATTCCGCCATTGTTCTCTGCGTTTTTAAATTGACGCCGTTCACTGTGCGACGTAATTAACATGTGACCTTTATTCTATGGGTCGGTACGATTACGGCGATACCACATATGTGGAGGTTTTTTTATGTTTTACGACTTTTGCACAATAAAAACACTTTTGAACTAAAATTATTTGTTTTTGCATCGTCGCTTTCCAAGAGCTGTAATTTTTTTATTTTTCCATCAATGTAGTGATTTTTTGGGCTTGTTTTCTGCGGGACAAGACGTAGTTTTGAATGGTACTGTTTTGGGGTACATGGGACTTATTGATTCATTTTTATTATGACCTTTTTTGGGGGGCAATGGAAAAAAATAGCAATTTCGCCATAGTTTTTGGCGTTTTTTTTTTACGGTGTTCACTTTGCGGTTTAAATTACATATTAACTTTATTAATGGAGTCATTACGGTCGTGGCGATACCACATATGTGTACTTTTTTTTTTTACACTTTTACTAAATAAAACCACTTTTTATGGAAAAAAATGGTTTTATTTATTTTTTTACTGTACTTTTTATTAATAATCTTTATTTCACTTTGATTACTTATTTCATTAGCCCACTAGGGGACTTTACTGTGCGATGTTCCGATCGCTGCTATAATGCTCTGGTATACTTCGTATACCAGAGCATTATTGCCTGTCAGTGTAAATCTGACAGGCAATCTGTTAGGACGTGCCTCCGGCGCGTCCTAACAGGCATATGTCCAGGGCAGACCTGGGGGCTTTTATCAGTCCCCCGGCTGCCATGACACCCCATCGGAGACCCGCGATTGCATTCGCGGGCCGCCGATGGGTGAGAGAGGGAGCGCACTCCCTCTGTAAACAAAGATAAATGCCGCGGTCGCTATTGACGGCGGCATTTAACGGGTTAAACGGCCGCGATCGAAGTAAACTTCGATCGCGGGCGTTGGAGCAGGAGCTCAGCTGTCATCAGACAGCAGAGCCCCGGCTCCTGCCTGCACGGGAGACCCGTGCAGGACTTAGACTAGGCTGACGTGAAAAGGCGTCAGCCTAGCCTAAAGCCCAGTAGTGAATCACGTTAAAAGGCGTATTAGTGGTCACTAAGGGGTTAAGTTCAACAGGTCTGGCAGTAGTCATGCCTGGGTGTGGCTAGTAAATTGAACCCAATCGTCAATTCAATTTGGTTTTCTGGTTGATTTAGTAGCAAAGGAGGTAATTACTTTTTTTTTATATAGGGCCAGGTAGGCCTAAATATAATTTTTACTTTCAATAAAGGAAATCCTCATTTAAAAACCGCATTTTGTATTCACTTCGATCTAATATTTTAAAAAAAGTTTGATCGGAAACATTTAAATTTGACAAATATGCAAAAATAGAAGGAATTGGGAAGGGAGAAATACTTATTAACTGCTATACATCCTTTAGTAAAATTTGTCCTTTAGTGTTCCTTTAACTAGGAATCCAAACATGTTGCAGCTGTTTAAATTTTAAAGTGGTTGTCTCAGGACAGACCTATGTGGCATATCACGAAGATGCCATCAATGTCTGATCAGGGGGGGGTCCAACCATTGTGACCCCGCCAATCACTAACGAATTAGCAGCCTTGGGAAAGCACTGTTCCAGCTGGTCTGTCTGCTTTCTCTGAAGGCACATGCTTGGCCATTTTTCTACTCGATGGTCAACCATGCCGCTTTGGGAGAAGGGAGAGACCACGGCACAGAGTTTGCTAGCCCAGGAGCACATCACATTGTGATTAGAAGGCCAACAATAAACTAATATTGCACATTTACAGCTTCTTGAAGTTTTTCATTTGAAGAATAGTTCTGCAATTTTATACAGACTATTTATGTATCCTATTTGCTATACAATGTTGTACAAAACGATTAAAAGCCCAATTAAGGTACAATTACATTAACAAACTAGATGATTGCTAATGCAGATAAAATGGAGTTAGAACTATGCTTTTGTATTCATTTACAGGTAATAAATACTGGTATAAAAGTGCTGTGTCGGAATAATGATGGGGAGCAGTACGGCTGTGCTTACAGGCTTGCACAAGAGGTAATTTAAAAGAAAATAAGTTCCTAATTCTTCTAGCGCATAATTCCAAAAGATATATATTTAAATATGATTTATGCGCTATAAGTAAAAATATAAATACATGCAGAATAAACGGTCTTACATTTTTTTTTTGTTGTGCAGTATATGCTCTGAAATGTGTACACTGGTAATTGTTGAGGAGGCCTAGTTATTTATACTTCTGACCTCTTCCATTTGCAGGGAATTTATACAATTTATCCATTCATTAAGTCAAGAGTTGTAACGGTTTCTGTAGATGATATCAAGATTCTTCTCACTCAGGAAAATCCATTCCTAAGTAAATTCAGTAGCGAAACTCAAAAGCAGACTAAAGATTTAGGTAAGTAATTAATCGTAGTCTAGTTCCAATACTAGTGTATGAAGCTAAACCTACTTAAATTGGATCAAGCGGAACATTGTCTTTTCTGCCTTCAATCCTGCCGCTGCTAATAGTTCTTTGCGTTCGGAGAGATTGGCTAATGGGGGACCGCCTGTAGCTCACTTTCTGTATATACATTAGCGCTAATGACCACTTGACTGATTGATTGAGGGTCCGTCTAATGGGATGCACTTGATGCTTTCCTAGTTCTGTTAGAGGCAACTAAAAGATGTTGTCAATGTTTAGCAGTCTCTGTTATTATGTTGTCTTTAACCATGTACAGCACGCCAAGCTCTGTTATAAGAAAAAGTGCACATTAAACTGTAAAAAAAAAAATATATCTATCAATTTATGTATAAAAATGTTAAGAGATTAGCACATCCGTTCGTTTTCTTCAGCTAAAAACTAGGGAATTGGGCTGAAAGAATTAGTTGGCCCTCATTCAGATGGCTGTAATGTGGCCACATTTAGTGTCCGTATTACATCACTAAAATTATCACAGGTCTAATGACCAAAGCTAAACCGCGTCAAATAGATCCCTATCGTCCGGTTTGTAGCTCTAATACGGACGCTAAAATATGGCTGTCTGAACGTATGTTCTCCCCGTGGGTTTCCTTCCATATGGTAAAAACATACCGATAGGTTGATTGCCCCCTATTTAAATTGCTTTTGTTTTGTGTTTCTTCTATGGACTCTCAGTCCTGTCTGTCTTTGCTGTTGTGTAACACAATTGCATTCAAGAGCTTAAAAATACTGCAACAGAAGGCTGGGGGATTAAAAAGAACAAATCTATGTTTCATTTTTATACTGCATTTCTTTTTAAGTGTTGTCAGCGTGCCAATCTCTATTTTATAACCACAATGCTCTCTAATTGTAGTTTGACTTATCTTTTCATGTTCTATAGACTTCAAACCGTACTTGTTCAGAACGTTTTAATCCTCATGCATTAAATAGATTGCGTTGGCTAGAACAGAACTGGACTATAAATGTGGTGATTATTTTTATTATTTTCAGCTATGGGAAGTATCATCCTAAAGTATGAGCCAGATCCACAGTAAGTAAACCTAAATTGTAATGAGTTTTGAGGTGTCCCTGTTATGTACGCTTTTTATCCTGCCGTAATAATAATTTTTTGCAGATTTTGTACAGGTCATGTGATCAATTTTATTGCGGTTTATGCATTACACTTTGGTTATGTTTTTGTTTTGTGTTTTTTTTTGTTTTTTGTTTGTTTTTTTAGCAAATACTGTTTTGCTCGTTAAAATTCAACTGAGATTTATTTTTAGGGAACCTGACACTCTTCAGTGCCCCATCGTTCTGTGCGGTTGGCGAGGTAAAACGTCAATTCGTTCCTTTGTACCCAAAAATGAGAGAATGCATTACCTGAGAATGATGGGAGTGGAGGTTTTCAAGAACAAGGAAACTACAGAAAAGACATCTGCAGAACCTGAAGCCGTGCCCGATCAACAGGACAACGACGATATGGATATTGGTTGCGTGAAAGAGCAGGAAGAAGAACAATTGGCAGAAGATGGGAATCTAGAACCGGAAAGTATTGATGGCAGTGACGTGAGGCAAGATAATGCCTCCACGTGTGCAGATGAGTGTACTGGCAATGGCTCAAATAGTGAGAATAATTAAGAACATGAACAATCAGTGCAGAGGACCAAGTCACCGTTTATGGTTGTGCCTGTTAGTTTTATGTAAGAAGTCTATTTTTTTCTGTAAGTATTGTTTAGATTTTCAGTGCTGAGGTCAAAACCTGCTTATTTCCATTTTAAGTTTGTTCTTAAGGAATCAACATGACTAAGATTTGTTTAAAAATAAATTTTTTAAGGTTTATTGCATTGGTTATTATGGAGTTACATAATTGTTTGATCAAGGTGCGCACTGAATAATAAAAAATAAAAAGCAAAGAATTTTACGACAAAAACACCATGTACCTGTCACAAGATTGGAACCTGGCTTAACTGCGTTTACATGTTGTTGGAAGGTTTTTCTTTCTGTAATCCAGCGTGAATTGTGTAAAGTTTAGAATTTTACATAATCTGGCACAAAATAGCAATATATTCAGATTTCTGATTTATCACGATATCTGAAAAATGATAAACCAGCACTGTGACCATTGTCATTCAATTTGATGGAAAAAAGAGATGTACATATTTCAGAAACTTGGACAAAAGCTTAAAGGGAATGTATTGCCTATATTATTTTTTTCCTATTTAGAACCAGATCGTGAAACATATATTTTATTTTAATGTTTTTTAAATTGTAGATTTTTTTATTTTTTTCTCTACGTCATTATGGGGGCAGCCATTTACTCTGAGCTTCTGTTAAAAGCATTTAGAGATTTACATGGACATAGGAACCTGTGAACAGGAGAAGAGCCATTGACTTCTATAGGAGAGTTTTCTAGGCATGCTCTGTAACTTGGATACAGCTCCCCTCCTATCCCTGACTGTACATCACCTATTGTCAATGGTGGATCCTGCATTTCTATAGGTGTTACCTTTCATTGTAATAATGCCTGTGATAAGATGACTGCTGAGAAGTGATCTCCACAGAACAGGAAGTGTCTGTCTATTGTGAGGTTCAGTGGCCAGAGTAAAAACTGCAAGATTTTAGGATTTAAAAAAAAAAAAAAAACACATACTCTTATGATCACCAGCTAATATCCAGAGTAACCGCTGTGTGCAGCACAAACAGCAGCTACATGGGCTGAGAGTGACTCAGTAAGGTGCTGGTAGGTTGTCTCCGATAGCTGGAGCCATGCTGACTGCAGTGCATTCCACCAGCTTGTGTTCTTCTAGCATTGGTTGCACGGTGTCTGTTTTTTGATGTTTCTCGCCTGGCACGCCAGAGGCCATCCGTTTGATGAAGTAGAAAACGTGATTCATTGGAGAAGGCAATCCTTTGCTAATCATCGGTGGTCCAGTGCCAATACAGCTTTGCAGATTGAAGCCTGTTTTTCCGATGCACCTTTAGTAGCATAGGAGCAGTGACCATCTGTCTGCTTTGTAGCCCCTTATGCAGTAGGGTTCACTGAAATGTTGGTTTAGACACACGTCTGGTTTCCCCCTAGTTGATTTTCACTGTGAGCTGCTCCACTGTTAGGGCAAAGCCACACGTGGCGGAATTGCTCTTGAATTCCGCTGCGGACACCCCGCAGCGTTAATCCGCAGCGGAGCCGTTTCTCCATTGCCTTCCACTTCTTTTTAGTAGGCTTCATTTAGACTAGGCTGAAAATTCCGGTGCGGAATTTGGTGTCCGCAGCATACAATGGATGTTGCGGACCAGTGGCTGACTGGTTGCGGACTCATTGCGGAAGTTCTCCATTGACTTCAATGGAGATTCTAAATTCCGCAATGAAGTCCGCAGCTGTCATGCACATGTTGTGTGCGCTGCGGATGTGTCTTGCTTTTTTGACATGACATGTCTTCATTCTGGCTGGACCTATGTATTTCTAGGTCTACAGCCAGACTGAGGAAGTCAATGGGGCTCCCGTAATTACGGGAGCGTTGCTAGGAGACATTAAATAGTCACTGTCCAGGGTGCTGAAAGAGTTAAGCGATCGGCAGTAACTGTTTCTGCACCCTGGACAGTGACTACCGATCCCAATATACAGCAACCTGTCAAAAAAATAGAAGTTCATACTTACCGAGAACTCCCTGCTTCTGTCTCCAGTCCGGCTTCCCAGGATGACGTTTCAGTCTAAGTGACGGCTGCAGCGGTCACATGGACTGCCGCGTCATCCAGGGAGGTCGGGCTGGATGCCGAAAGAGGAACGCGTCACCAAGACAACGGCCGGTAAGTATGAATTTCGTTTACTTTCACTAGGGAAAGTGCTGTCCCTTCTCTCTATCCTGCACTGATAGAGAGAAGGGAAGCACTTTTACCGCAGTACGCAGCAGCTAATCCGCATCAATTTACTGCACATTTTGGGCAGATCCGCCACAGAATCTGCAACGCAGATTCTGTGCAGCATTGATGCGGACAGTTGCGGAGGAAAACCGCCACGTGTGGGCATGCCCTTAGTGTGTTGTTTGGCCCTCGTGCACCTTCTTAGCCAACGTTCACCTCGCACATCAATGGCACGTGGTACCCTTTCGCCACAGCAGCATGCGAAGCGTTCACAAACTGCGCTGTTTGAGAAACTGTGTCACCCTTGTCTCGAAACCAATAATCCCTTTTTGCAACTCTGATAAATCGCCGCGTGTACCCATGGCAACAACGAGTGATGTGTTCAGACAGCCTATCGCACACCTTATGTACCCACCAAGCCAGCCCATGACACATCGCTTGCTGCAAATGCAGGGTCTCTCCCTACAGGTCCAGGCCCTGACTCAGAGGGTCAACCAGCCTGATGCTACCATGGTAGTGCCCCTCACCTCACCTCTTGAACCCCACCTCAAGTTGCCTGACCGGTTCTCAGGGGACCGGAAGACTTTTCTCTCCTTTTGGGAGAGTTGTAGGCTCTATTTTCGCTTAAAGCCCCACTCCTCAGGTTCTGAGAGCCAGCTGGTGGGTATAATTATGTCACGGCTCCTGGAAGGGCCCCAGGAATGGGCCTTCTCCTTGGCTCCTGACGCCCCTGAACTTTCCTCCATTGATCTTTTCTTTTCTGCTCTCGGACTCATCTATGACGAGACTGACAAGACTGCTTTTGCCGAGAGTCAGCTGGTGACCTTACGTCAGGGTAAGAGACCTGTTGAGGAGTATTGTTCTGACTTTAGGAAGTGGTGCGTAGCTTCTCGGTGGAATGACCCTGCCTTAAGGTGCCAGTTTAGGTTGGGTCTGTCGAACTCCCTGAAAGACCTGCTAGTTAGCTATCCCTCTTCTGACTCCCTAGACCAGGTTATGGCTTTAGCGGTACGACTTGACCGACGTCTCAGGGAACGACAACTTGAACGTTCTTGTGTTTTCTCCTCTGACTCCCCCATGATGCCTCCCGAGGTTCCATTGCTTCGTTCTTCCATGGAAGACTCGGAGGTACCTATGCAACTCGGGGCCTCCGTGTCCCCCCAACAACGTAGAGAGTTCCGCAGGAAGAATGGTCTCTGCTTCTATTGTGGGGATGACAAGCATCAAGTGAACAACTGTCCTAGGCGTAGGAATGAACAGCCGGAAAACTTCCGCGCCTAAGTGATCATCGGGGAGGTCACTTGGGCGCAGAGGTATTTCCCGTAAATATGAAACGTAATAAAATCTTGCTTCCCTTTCAGGTCTTTTTGGTGGTAGGTCTGCTACCGGCAGTGCCTTCATGGATTCAGGGTCTTCTGCTAATATCATGTCTGTGGAATTTGCTATGTCTCTAGCTATGCCTTTGATTGATTTTGCCTAAACCTGTCCCAGTAGTGGGTATCGACTCCACTCCTCTTGCTAATGGTTATTTTACACATCATACCCCTGTTTTTGAACTCCTTGTTGGCGCCATGCATTTGGAGCAGTGCTCTGTACTGTTGATGCAGGGATTATCGTCCGATTTGGTTTTAGGCCTTCCCTGGTTGCAGTTGCATAATCCCACGTTTGACTGGAATACTGGGGATCTTACCAAATGGGGTAATGAATGCTTGACGTCATGTTTTTCTGTTAATTCTATTTCTCCCCCTGAGGAGGTGAACACGCTACCTGAGTTTGTTCAGGACTTCGCCGATGTTTTCTCTAAGGAGGCCTCCGAAGTGTTACCTCCTCATAGAGAATACGATTGCGCTATCGATTTGGTACCAGGAGCTAAACTCCCTAAGGGTAGGATATTTAATCGCTCTTGTCCCGAGCGTGAAGCCATGAGAGAGCATATCCAGGAATGCCTGGCCAAGGGTTACATTCGCCCCTCTACTTCTCCAGGTAGGTGCTGCTTCTTCTTCGTAGGGAAGAAGAATGGTGGTCTTAGGCCATGCATTGACTACCGTAACTTGAATAAGGTCACTGCAAGGAACCAGTATCCCCTTCCTTTGATTCCTGATCTCTTTAATCAGGTTCAGGGGGCCCAATGGTTCTCTAAGTTTGATCTACGGGGGGCGTATAACCTTATCCGCATCAAAGAGGGGGACGAGTGGAAGACTGCGTTTAACACGCCCGAAGGTCATTTTGAATACCTCGTCATGCCCTTTGGGTTGTGTAATGCTCCCGCGGTCTTCCAGAATTTCATAAATGAGATTTTAAGAGATTACCTGGGGGTATTTCTTGTAGTGTACCTTGATGACATGCTTGTGTTTTCTAAGGACTGGTCCTCCCACATTGAGCATGTCAGGAAGGTGCTCCAGGTCCTTCGGGAAAACAAACTGTTTGCGAAGACCGAAAAATGTGTGTTTGGGCTGCAGGAGATACCATTTTTGGGTCAAATCCTCACTCCTCATGAATTCCGCATGGGCCCCGCCAAGGTCCAGGCTGTGGCGGAATGGGTCCAACCTGCCTCCCTGAAGGCGTTACAGTGCTTCCTGGGGTTCACTAATTATTACAGGAGATTTATCGCTAACTTCTCGGTCATCACTAAGCCTCTTACGGATTGCAATCCTTAGTCAGAATGGCCAGAGTCTATCCATCTGTTCATAGATTGAACAGAACAGAACTGCTCAAGTGAGCAGCTCTGGCATATCCGAGAACAGTGGGGTGTCTCAGACTTGTAGTCTAAGAAATGTTGCAGCCATTTTGGGATAGCACAGAGGGGATCCTAAAACGTTAGATCCATGGCAGAGGGGCACAGCTGGAGGTCACCAGGAATAATTTTTCCATCTACACCATCATATTTAAAAGGTTATCCAGGGACCGGAAAGTCGATTTAAAGCTTTCATCTTTGAGAGCGAGAGGAGATTAAAGGGAATCTGTCACCAGCATTTCACCTATTTAAACGAGCAGTACTTGGTGGAAGTGGGTGAAAAATCATTTTTATGTAACCTAGAATTCTCTTTTGTAGGCTCTGTATATTTAGTATTCCCGTGTCATATGCTAATGAGCATAAGTCATATCTTCGTTCCGCAAGCCTTTCCGAGTTAATCCTTCCTCCTTACGTTTGACAGCTCCTTGCCTCCCCTCAGCACACACAAAATTCCGTGCTTGCGCATTGATGTTCTGGTGTGTGCGCACAATGGGACCCCATAGTGGCGCATGTGCAGTAACTGGATTTGAGGCACATGTGAAGCGGGGAAGGGTGTCAGACCATACATGACAGGCGCATGCGCTCTATTTCAGAAGAGATTTCTGCATTCAGGGCGGGCATAAGAGGCTCGAATAAAATAGCTGGATTATTACCATAAAAGGCCCAAAATGTTTGACTTCTTTACGTGCAGAGGAGGAGTTCAGGAGAGGTGTGAAGTTCCCTTTAATCTCCATTCTTGTTTCATGTCTGAAATCGTCCAGAGTTGCTTCTGTCCATCCTACCACTCCGAGAAGTCATCCCTGATGATTCATTCTGATAGGATGTGAATTTTAAGCCATTACTTACCTACCTCCATAGAGCTATGGATTCTAATAAGCCCCAAACAGCCATATGAAAGTTGGAATATATGGCTCTGTACTTACAGATATTGTGATAAACCACTGGTGATTCAGCGTCACCTCTTTGAGTGCTTCCAACCTTCTTCATTTTCTTTATACTGGGAGGTTGGGACCATACCCCTGGTTTGGCACGCACCATAAGGGTATGTGCACACACACTAATTACGTCCGTAATTGACGGACGTATTTCGGCCGCAAGTACCGGACCGAACACAGTGCAGGGAGCCGGGCTCCTAGCATCATACTTATGTACGATGCTAGGAGTCCCTGCCTCGCTGCAGGACAACTGTCCCGTACTGAAAACATGATTACAGTACGGGACAGTAGTTCCACGGAGAGGCAGGGGCTCCTAGCATCGTACATAACTATGACGCTAGGAGCCCGGCTCCCTGCACTGTGTTCGGTCCGGTACTTGCGGCCGAAATACGTCCGTCAATTACGGACGTAATTAGTGTGTGTGCACATACCCTAACACTACACGGGAATACAAGGAGTGCTGTTCCCATCTTCGTCTACTTACAGATATAGACTAATGCTGTACACCAGCAGGTCTGTATGCACAGTTGTTCACTAGGAGAAGAAAGGAACAATATGCCTGGCTCCAATAATTTGACCTTCGGTTGGACAGATTTGTATTATGCTATCATTGTGATTTCCACTGTTCAAGTTTTTTTTTGTCTTTTTAAAAAAAAAAAAATCTTTTTAATGGGGTAATTTTTTACTTATCATTAAAGATTTTGAAGACTAGAATGTGGGATTGATTTATTACATTGAAAGAATAAGATTTGGAGGTGGTATATATTTATAGTTGTCAACATGTAGAAAAATAGGCAGCACGGCACTCACCCTTCTATGTTGAGGCAGGCAACACGGGATCAGAAGACAATAGAGCCTACGACCATTTCACATCCTCCAGGCGCTTTATCAAGGCATGCCAACCATTACAGGTAGTGCCGACCATTACTACCTCTACATGTTGCACAATATATTTATAGTTAACTTCTACTACCAAATACTACACAGCTTTGGACATCTATGTAGGTTTAAAAATATACAGGTCTATGCCAGTATAAGGTTCAAATTTACTTACCGAAGTTCTCCTTTACGTAAGTCTGGAGACAGCACACAAAAGGGTTAAAAATTCTACACCTTCTAGGACATAAAATAAAAATGCACCTTAAAAAAAGCACTCCTGCACACTTTTTTTTTTCCACCCAACCCCTTCCCCCTACCATATTTGAAAATGTGATTAAATGCATTGTAGTGATGTGCATTGGCTTACCGGGTACATTATTTTACCAGTAGCTCCTCTGTTCCTGGGTGCCGTTGGCAATCTCTATTCTAACTATCCAAATCCTGCAGCGTCTGCTGTAGGGCCTGGAAGTTTGTGTCTCAATGCAAGTCCATGATACTAACATCAAGACTCTCAAAAATTTGCATTCAGACATTCACTTCCGGTCCCTGCAGCGGACCCTGTAGGATTTGGATAGTCAGAATGGATATCACAGGATCCAACAGCTGGCATGAGTGGCTACCGGTCAAAATAAGGCACCCAATACACATCACTACATTGTATTTGATCACAGTGCGAAAAATTAATTTATTGCAGAAGTGCTCTTTTGAAAAGGACAATTAATTAGTAGTCAATTTCCCAGGAATACTCCATAAAACCCTTAGGAGTCAATGAACAAATGTGCAAGTATGCAGCAATACATTTATTGAGGTCAAATATTGTGCTGCCTCGGGACTCCGAAAGACATATTTTGTAAGTAAATTTGAACTTTCCATATCGTCGCTCAGCAGCACACAAGCATTATATATAGTAATGTAGAAAAAAGATGCTATTTCAAGATAGTAGAACCTGAATCTCACCCTTTTACCTGAGGTGATAGCTACAAGAAATAAAGTTAAGCCTTCTAGAACTGATGGAAGATCACACAAAAGGTATAGGTTCCCTTATAGGAGGATGCAAATACTTGATGGCTTTGAAGAATCTTCTCACTAATTGATTTATAGGGAATTTCCTGTTATAGAAAGCGTTAATAGCCAAAAATGGCCCCAAAGGCCTGATTCACACGAACGCTGCGCATCTCGGACGTGAAAAACTGCAGTTTTTCACCTCCGAGGTGCATCCGCGCTGCGGGATGCGATGTCATGCATCCCCCATAGTTGAGAGCCTATGGAGGGATGCGTGATCCGTGAAAAGATAGGACATGTCCTATATTCCCACGGACCCTTCACATGGTTCGTTGAAACAAAGGCTGTGTGAACGGCCACATTGAATAACATAGGTCCGTGGGACGGCCGCTGTTTCAACAGCCGTCCCACGGACGTTTAACACGTTCGTGTGAATCAGGCCTAAGGGGTTTGCTGGAATAAGTGTGCACCTTTTAATAAATCTGTTGCGTTTTTCTGCAAGTTCCTGATGCTAAGGAGCTGCGACGCATTCAACATACTGACACTGGCCGGCGTCAGTATGTTGTATAAGCCGTGGCATGCTGAAGAGAGTCGGAGGGGAGAAACAATAAGGTGAGTATCCTTTTGTTTTTTGTCCGATGGGAGGTAGTCTGATAGGGGGGACCCGATACGGGCCTCTACCATGTTACGCCCTACAGAGCAAAATAGATTTCCGCCAGCTTTTTGCCATGGTGTTCACGTCCCCATTTGATAAGCCACCGCACTTTTCTTAAGACTTGTGCCATTCTGCAACTTTTCTACAACAGAAAATGGGAAAACTAGAAAGGTTGATAAATTGAAAGTCCTTGTTGAAGCCTTCTTAGAAGAATTTAAGAATGTCCGGTAAAGCAGGACTGGAAATTGACCGCTCAGTGCATCAGGATGTAAATCTCTTGGTAAATACGGTCATACACCTTGATTGTAGAAGGTCTTCTAGATGAGACCAGGAATTTTACTATATCATGTGCGAATCCTTTTTGGTTTAAATTTAGCCAATCTGCTTCCAGGCCATCCCAAAAACTTCAACGCAAGCAGAAATCAAGCCCTGAGGGGCCAGAATGGATGGTTTGCAATTGCTGATGCCTGGTACTCCAAGATTTTGTTGAGAACCTTCAACTATCAGACGAAATGGAGGAACACATACATTTTGGTGTTTCTTCAAGGGATAGATTTGCTGCCACGATGGTTCGGGCGATCCCCTAACAAAACTTTGTTTTCCCTGCAATTACATATTTTTTTATCCATGTTGCATTCATTTATTTACAAATTAGAAACAAATTCATTGCATTTGAATTGGATCACTTGTCATGGTAACCCACCAAAGTTCTAGTAGCTGAGTTTTGTACATTTACAACTTTTTAGATATACTAGTCCTTCTCAATGAATTAGAAAGTTAATTTATTTCAGTAATTAAATTCAAAAAGTGAAACTCATATATTGTATTGTTTTATTACACACAGAGTGATCTATTTCCAGAATTTTTTTCTTTTAATGTTAATGATTATGGTTAACAGTTAATGAAAACCCAAAATTTTGTGTCTCAGGAAATTAGAATATTATATAAGCCCTGACAAGAATTAACCCTCGCCCTTATATGTGCCTTCGTAGATGTCCAACTTTTCCATGACCAGTACCTTGATACTAAACTCTGATTTGGTAGCCTCCTCAAGCGAACTCCCCCATAACATTCAGAAAAAAGTCATAGATAAATCAGATCCTATAAAAATTAACGCAACGTATCAGAAGAACTGGCAGTTTTTTCATGGGCCACATATCTTTTTAGCTCTCTCCTCCAGTCATGAACCTTGGGAGGTTCTTCTCTTTTCCAATAGTACAGAATTTGCTTTCTCGCCACATATAAAGATCTTAATACAGCCAGTCACTCCTGCTTACATTTTATACCCTTCAGATCTCCCCCCCCCCCCCCCCAGAATACACTCCAGAGGGTCCGGAGCTATATTAACCCATAGATCAATATTCAAAGCAAACAGGAGGGGAGATAAAGGACATCCCTGCCTGGTTCCTCTCTTAAGTTACATTTTCTGCTTTTTCCCACAGTTCTCTATAACCCTAGCATCTTTCACCCCAATCCATAGCCCTTCAAGATTGCATGAAGAAAATCCCACTCCACGCAATCAAAGGCACACGATGCATCTAGTGTAACAATAGGTCTATCTCCCTTCTGTATCTCTGAGGCTTGCAGGTTTAGAAATAACCTACGAATATTATGGCTTTAAGACTTTCCTGGCATAAATCCTGCCTGGTCTGCCCCCAACAAATCAGTAACTACTCCATTTAGTCTATGCGCCATAATCTTTGCCAATATCTCTATGTCAGTGTTCAACAAAGATATGGGTCTAAGAGATCCCGTATCCTCTGGATCTTTCTCTATTCCCAGGATCTTTAGAACCAAAACAATGTCCGTCTCATACATAGATACAGGCATGGCCGGCCTTAGCTATGTGCGACACGTGCGGTCGCACAAGGCGCCGGCCGCCATGCTGTAAGGGGGGCGCCAGTGGGTACGAGCCGAAGAAAGGAGAAATGTTCCTTCCTCTCCACGGCTGTGTGAAGTGAGCGCTGATTGGAGGAGCAGCAGCAGGTGCTTCTGTCTGCTCCACCAATCGGCACAGCCTGTACTCACACAGACTCAGAGCCTCCCGCAGCTCCTTCCTGCTGTGCTGCTGCCCCAGTGAAGACTCCTCCACGGAGCTCCAGAGTCAGGTAAGCGCAGCAGCTTTAGCTTAATCTATGTTTATTTATGTGCTGTGTGAGGGAGGGGGAGAGAGGGGGCTTTATGTGATGTGTAACAGGATGTTTTTTTTTTTTTTTTTGTTTTGTTTTTTGCAAAGATCGATTTTGTGGGGGAGGGGAGGCTAGGTTATAGGTACTTTGTGTGTGTTTGTATTTTTTACAGATCGATTTTGAAGGTGAGGGGACATTGCCCTAAATGCTATAGGAGTGGGGGGATTCTTTATACATGTATTTTGTGGGGAGGGGGACTTCTGTATAGTTTATTTAGTGGTGTAGGAGCTTATTATGAATCATGGGGGAGGGGAACTTAGCGTTATGTATGGGGAGAAAGGATTCTTTAGGGTACGGCCACACGGAGCGGCCCTCACACTGTCGCAATGTGGCCAACAACCGCGCTGGCACTATGTAGGAGCGGCTGTCCAATACCTCGTTAAGGGGTATTCCGGTTACATTCGCATGCGCACTGCCGCTCCATTCATTCTCTATGGGAGCGCCGGAGATAGCCGAGTGCAGTGTTCTGCTTTTTCCGGCGCTCCCATAGAGCATGGATAGTGGGTAAGCTGTTGTAATGTGCAAAATCGTGCGGCCATAAAGGGTGTATTAATTCATGGCCGCACGTTAACGCGGGTAAACCGTCCCTTTATCTGCAAAATCGTGCGGCCATGAATTAATATACCCTTTATGGCTGCACGATTTTGCAAATGACAACAGCTTACCCCCTATCCATTCTTATGGGAGCGCCGGAAAAAGCCGAACACTGCACTCGGCTATCTCCGGCGCTCCCATAGAGAATGAATGGAGCGGCAGTGCGCGTGCGAATGTAACTGGAATACGTGCGGCCACTAACAGGCTGTTTGACAGCCGCACTGAACATGGTCCCTGCGTGGTTGTTAGCTGCGTTGTGACCGTGTCAGGGCCGCTCTGTGTGGCCTTACCCTTAGGCTGGATTCACATGAGCGTGTGCCTTTTGCGCACGCAAAAAACGCGGCGTTTTGCCTGCGCAAAATGCACTTGACAGCTCCGTGCGGCAGCATCATATGATGCGCGGCTGCGTGATTTTCGCGCAGCCGCCATCATTATGACACTCCATTTGGAAGTTTGTAAACAGAAAAGCACGTGGTGCTTTTCTGTTTTCATTTATCCTTTTCACTGCTGTTGCGCGAATCACGCTGTTCGCACGTTAGTGCTTCCGTGCGGCATGCGTGGTTTTCACGCACCCATTGACTTCAATGTGTGCGTGATGCGCGAAAAACGCTCAAAGAACGGACATGTCGTGACTTTTACACAGCGGACCAACGCTGCATAAAAATCACGCACATGTCTGCACGGCCCCATAGACTAATATAGGTCCGTGCGACGCGCGTGAAAATCACGCGTGTTGCACGGACATATATCCCATTCGTCTGAATAAGCCCTTAGAGATAATATTTGTGGGGAGAGCAACTTGATTATAAGGGTAGGAACACACAGGGTGGATACGTAAAACTACACAGTGTATACGTCCTGAGAACCGCAGGGAATTTCACCTGAAAAACAGCATCAAATTTTGACGCTGACGCTGTAGTCCATGTGACCACTGCAGCCTTTGATTGGCTGCAGCTGTCACATGGGATGCATCGTCATCCCTGGAGGCCGGGCTACGCTCAGAACAGAATACGCATCGCTATGACTACGGCCGGGTGTATTACCTTTTTTTTTCTCATTTGAGATTAACGATAAGCAAAGTTTTTATCATTGATCTTCCCCTTTGTTAACACTGACTAAATATCATTATAATTGGTCAGAAACTAGCGAATCATGATGATAATTGGCTAAACTAAATAGGCTTTTAATGGGGGTATATTCAGGCTTAGTGCCTAGGGCAGCGTGAGTTGTAAATACGGCCCTGCCAAAGACGCAGATACTATTGAACACTATAGCGGAGCAGGGAGGTATCTCCCTACTCTGAGATCTACTAGGCTGGTGGTTCCCAACATGAGGTTCCCATGAGAACCCTCCAGGGGGGCCGCGACACTCCTCTGGACAACTGCCAGGACGTGCTTTCTCTCCTCCTCCTCATAGCGCAAAGTGGATGTGAGGAGGAGGAGATTTTTTTGCAGAACCCCTGTAGATAGCACCCCCCGACTAAATTGGAAGAGACGTCAGGGGCTTCTCCTTGAGTGGAATCCACGGTCACAGCGTCTGCAACGCTGAGGACAGGGATTCCGCTTCAGGAGTTAGTTATCCTGAATGCTGCGATCAAAGCTGACTACAACATTCAGGGGAAAGTGAGATGGGGGGATGCCCCTGGATCGCATCACAGGGAATTCCTGTGACGCGATCGAGGGCCATACCATATATGGGCAGACAGCCCAGGGTCTATTGAAGGACCCCAGGGCTGTCCTACCATATTTCCTGTTGTTAGGGCATACTTAGGTATGTCCTAACAACTGCCTGTGTACTATACATACTCCGGCTAATGTACTGGCATATATCTGATATATGCCAGTATATTAAAGTTTAAAAATAAAGTAATGTTAAATTTAAAAAAATACACATACGCCTTTTTTTTACAATAAACATTAAAATAAGTCTCAATATATAAAATATACACACATTCGGTATTGGCGCGGCCGTAATAACCTGCACAACAATTTTTTTGCGTCATTTATGATGTGTACGCTGTAAAAAAAAACGAAAAAAAACTTCTTTCACTTATTAATGTGAGGCCCGAGGTGTGAAGAATTTAACCTCCATGTGCCTCAAATTAATAGTAATTAACCCCATCATGTACCTTACACATTAACCCATTATGACTGAGAAACATCATGGGGTTAATTACTATTAATGTGAGGCAAATGGAGGTTAAATTCAGCATCACACCTCGCTCCTCGCATCAGAAAATGGAAGAACTTTTTTTTATTACTGTTGGCAAAGTATCGTTTTGGTATCGAAATCGCAATACTACACGAAGTATCGGTATCGAAGTCCAAATTCAGGTATCGTGACATCCCTACTACCTACAAAGGGGCTGTGTTGCACGACCTACAGGGGGCTGTGTGGCACGACCTACAGGGGGCTGTGTGGCACGAACTACAAAAGGGCTGTGTGGCACTACCTACAAGAGGGCTGTGTGGCACTACCTACAAGGGGGCTGTGCAGCAAGGGGGCATTTGTGGCACTACCTACAAGGGGGCTGTGTGGCACTACCTACAGGGGGCTGTGTGGCACGATCTACAAGGGGGCTGTGTGGCACGACCTACAAGGGGCTGTGTGGCACGACCTACAAGGGGGCTGTGTGGCACGACCTACAAGGGGGCTGTGTGGCATGACCTACAAGGGGGCTGTGTGACACTATCTACAGGGGGCTATGTGGTACTATCTAACGGGGCTATGTGGTACTATCTACAGGGGGCATCTGTGAGTGGCGGGCTGATGGTCATTTTACTGTGAGTGGTGGGCTGATGGTCATTTTACTGTGAGTGGGGGGCTGATGGTCGTTTTACTGTGAGTGGGGGGCTAATGGTCATTTTACTGTGAGTGGACGGGCTGATGGTCATTTTAGGGTATGTTCACACGGCAGCCTCCGTTACGGATGAAATTACAGAGCTGTTTTCAGAAGAAAACAGCTCCGGAATTTCAGCCTTAATGGCATGTGCAGGCGCTTTTCGCTGTGTCCATGACGGACGTAATTGGAGCTGTTTTTCCATGGAGTCAAGCGAAAACGGCTCCAATTACGTCTCAAGAAGTGACAGGCACTTCTTTGAAGCAAGCGTCTTTTTTACGCGCCGTCTTTTGACACTAGGCGTTTAAAAAAAAATGACCGTCGGCACAGAACATCGTAAGACCCATTTAAATGAATGGGCAGATGTTTGCCGACGCTTTTGACCCGAATTTTCTGACGTAATTCGGGGCTAAAACGCCCGAATTACGTCCGTAAATAGTGTGTGTGAACCCAGCCTTACTGTGAGTGGAGGGGCTGATGGTCATTTTACTGTGAGTGGGGGGCTGATGGTCATTTTACTGTGAGTGGAGGGGCTGATGGTCATTTTACTATAAGTGGGGGGGCTGATAGTTATTTCACTGTGAGTGGGGGGGGGGGGGCTGATGGTCTTCAAGTGGTTTCCACCTCTGATCTCCAATTGAAATTAATAGTAGGAAGAAAATAGCTGTGGCGCTCGTTTGGAGCTTTTTTTGCTGCGTCTTTTGCATTCGTTTCAACGGCTTAAAAAAAACGCAAAAAAAACCCCATCAATTAACGCTGTCAATTCCAAAGCAGATTTTTTTCTGCCTTACAAAAAACGCTGTGTGACCATACCCTAAGAATGTAGTGCTTATTTTTAGCTATTTTCTGTCCTTCTCTAAACTATTTTTGGTAGGGGGGCCCTGAGGAATTTTTTTTTCCAGGGGTGGCTCAAGTCCGAAAAGGTTGGGAAACTCTGTAGCAGGCTACAGAGGCGCCTGCAGCCCTATGAGGCGCAGTGACAGGATCCCTGCGCAGATGGCGTGATGACATCTCTGGATCAAGCCGGCCTACGCAAGGATCCTGTCAGGTGGAGGTGGGGGGCAGTATGGCACTGTCTACAAGGGGGATGTGGGGGGCTGTATGGCACTGTCTACAAGGGGGATGTGGGGGGCTGTATGGCACTGTCTACAAGGGTGATGTGAGGGCTGTATGTCACTCTCTACAAGGGGGATGTGGGGGCTGTATGTCACTCTCTACAAGGGGGATGTGGGGGCTGTATGTCACTTTCTACAATGGGGAGGTGGGTGCTGCATGACACTGTCTACAAGGGGGCGGTGGGGGGCACTGTGTACAAGAAGGAGGTGGGGCTGTATGACACTACAAGGGGCAGATGGGGGCTGTATGGCACTGTCTACAGGGAGGAGGTGGAGGATTATGGCACTGTCTACAGGGAGGCTGTACAGCCCAATCTACAGGGGGCACTTTCTACTAGGGGGGCTGTGGGGGCATTCTACTCTGTGGAGGCCACTAAGCGGACATCATACTGTGTAGGGGCACTACAGGATGCAATATAATGTGTGTGGCACTTAGGGGGCATAACACTGTGTGGGCACAATTAGAGGACAAAATACTGTGTCCTTGAAGGCGTTATAATATATTACATTATTAAATATTATTATTATACTGTGTGTGGGGCACTAAATGGGCATTACACTGTGTGGGGGCACTATATAGGGCATTATACTGTGGGGAGGAATTATTCTTTTTTATGGGGCATTTTTTATAATGGCGTGGGGCGCCGAAAGATAATTTCGCACGGGGCGCCATCTACCCTAAGGCCGGCCCTGGATACAGGTAACCTGCCCTCCTCAATTGCATGGTTTATGACTTGAAACAAAACAAATCAAAATAATGACCCATATCTCTGATACACTTCAACTGGTAGCCTGAAGCTGTATCCTTAGTCAGACCATATACTATCTGCTTAATCTCTTCTAAAGTGAGTGGTGCATCTAGATCTTTCTGCCCTTTTTGTGAGACTTTTGGTAAATCAAGTTCATAAATATATTTGTCTAATTCCTCTCCAGAATTGCCAAGTCCTTTACTATATACTTTTTCAAAATACTCTTGAAATACCCTCTTTATTATATCCACCATTTGTACCTTTCTACCCTTAGAATCCTTAATAGAGCTATAGAGTATTTGTTATTGACTTTATCAGCAAGCCACTTCCCCATCTTACCCTCTTCAACCAAGAAATTATTGGTTTTCCTAAATTGTATTCCCTTTGCTTTCTCTAATAGGTATTCTTAGTATTTTTCATTTATCCTGTAAAACTTGTACTTCTTTATCTCTTTTTCCTCCGTTGGAGATCTCACATATTCTTGTTCTGCTCTGCATACTTCTATGTCTTTGAGTGGTTATGGTGTTTATCCAATAGGGGCTGCACTTCCAAAATTTATCTTCCCCTTTATTGTTGCCCCAACTTCCAAAATTACAATTGTGTGATCTGACAAACCCCTCATACCATATTTCATATGTGAAACATATTGTATTGCCATTTTATTACACAAAACTATATCTATTCTTGAAAATGTGAAATGTGTTTTATTATAACAGGAGTATATTTTGGTGGAGCCCTCCTTTTCCCTCCATACATCCATCCAATTAAACTCCTTCACTAATTTACCAAAAATTGTATACCCTTTCCCATCCAACCTCTTACAGTGCTGTCTATCTAACTCATTATTAATTACCATATCAAACTCCCCCTTTAAAGAGGTTCTGGCACCAGATTATAAGTGCCCTATCTCCTACATAATCTGATTGGCGCTGTAATGTAGATAACAGCAGTGGTTTTTATTTTGAAAACCGATTATTTTTGAGCAAGTTATGAGCTAGTTTAGATTTATGCTAATGAGTTTCTCAATGGACAACTGGGCGTGTTTTGACTTTTTACCAACTGGGCGTTGTACAGAGGAGTGTATGACGCTGACCAATCAGTGACTAATCAGTGTCCTGCACTTCTCATTGTTCCAGCCCAGCATGATCCACAGCACAGTGTGATTGTGCAGTGAAACAAGTAAACACGCCCAGTTGCTAAAAACACAATACACGCCCAATTGGAAATAAGAGAAAACACGACCAGTTGTCCATTAGAAAGGCTAATTTGCATAAATATAAAATTGCTCATAACTTAGCCAAAAATGATCGTTTTAAAAAAACAAAAAAACTTTACTGTTATCTACATTGCAGCGCCGATCACATGCAATAGGAGATAGGGATTTGATAATCTGGTGACAGAGCATCTTTAAGAAGAAGGTTATCCCTCCCTACCTGCAAGGAAATCCTGAAATTCAAATAAAACCTCATGTTTTGCCGGTGGAGGAATATAAATTGCTGACAAAATACATTTAAAATTATTAATACTACACATCAAAAATATAAAGCAACCCTCATTATCAATAAGGCTGTCATGAAGTGTAAATTCTGTGTCATTACTAATAAAAATAGAAACCCCAGAGGAAGAGGAAGACTTTGTGGAGTAATATTGTTTTCCAATCCATTGACATTGTAAGATGTCCTTAGTAACTTCATTAAAATGCGTCTTTTAGAATAAATCTTGCTAAATGAGGGACATTTATGACATATCTACAGGACCTGCACCTTAGAACGGGGCCCCCTAAACTCCGTTCTAGCTTTTTGTGCTCACGCTGCCTCCCGGCCACTTTCTGATTGCATGGTCGAGAGTTACGGAAACAGTATAACTCGCTGAGCTACGCTATTTCCAAAACTCCCATACAACTGAATAGTAGTTACGGAAAGAGCGTAGCTCAAATGCTACGCTGCTTCCGTAACTGCCATTCACTACTTCTGTAACTGCCAGTCACTACATAGATACGGGTCACAGAGGTGGGACCCACATTTATCTGACATCTATGACATATCCTGTGCATATGTCATAAATGCCCCACATGGGAAAACACCATGCCACGGTCAATAGCGACCGCAACATTTAAACTGTTAGGAGGGGGACGGCTCCCTCCGACAGCCCAATGCCCCCCCCGCAACACAATCGGGGGGCGCCGATAGTTGTCATGGCAGCCCGGGGGCCTAATGAAGGCCCTCAGGTCTGCCTTCTGTTATGCCATGCCTCCGGCAGGCCTTAGCAGAGGCCTGTACATATGAAAATATACTCCAATACATATCAAGTCCAATAGGGGAACTAATAAGATGTGCAAAAAAAAGTTAGGTACATTTTCAGGAGTGTAAAAAAAAGTATTAAAAGTTAAAAAAAAAACATTTGTCCCCAACCACAATGTAAAAAAATTGGTATTGCTGCGCAAAATTTTTTTAACACCAGAATCGTTGTTTGTAGCTTATGTTTTTTTTATCCAACGCAGTGAACGCCGTACAAAAAAAACATTGCCAGAATTGCTGTTATTTGGTCACTTTGTCTTCCAAAAAAATGAATTAAAAAGTGATCAAAAAATAGTATGGACCAAAAAATGGTGCCAATAGAAACTACAGCTCGTCCCGCAAAAAATAAGCTCTCACACTGCTCAATCGATGAAAAAATATAAAAGTTATGGCTCTCAGAATGTGGTGAAACAGAACAATATTTTTTTTTAACAAAAAGTTATTTCTTTGTAAAAGTAGTAAAATATGAAATAATTTTCTATTTTCTGTTGTCTAAAACCTGGATGCGTCTTATAGTCCAAAAAATACGGTATTTCCTCAGTAGTATCGAAGAAGATTTCTCTTTCCATACGATTCTCATCTTTGCTGGATAAAGCATAGAATATTGAATAGCATTTAATTGCAGTTTCCTTTTTATCGGGAAGAACAAAGATCTTTTCCTCAGAGTTACTCTAGAAAAGTCATGGTATATTGAGATCTTGTTGTCGTTATATCTTAAAGTCCCCAATGCTCTGGCCTTTTTCCTGATGATTTCTTTGTCCCGATATGATAGACAATTTACTATTATAGGTCTGGGGTTATCTCCAATGCTTCTAACTAAACTTGAAAATCTATGGGCCCTTTCAATTTGTAGTGCTTGTGAGAATCCTTCTCGACCGAAAGTCTGGAAGATCCAGTCAGTAATAAACTCTACAACAGAGTGTCCTTCCTCTTTTTCAGGAAACCCTAAGAATCTGAGTTTATTTCTTTTTGCTCTATCCTCGTTTTCTTCTACCTTTTGATGCAGGAATTTTAATTCTTGTTTCAATCCTTGTTTATCATTTCCAAGGCTGCTATCTTTTTTGTGTTATCTTCCTCCAAGTTTGCTCATGTCCACCCTCAAAATTGCCACCTCTTCTTTTAATCCTCCCAGTTGCATGGACATGTCCTGTAATGTGGCATTAGATATTTTAACAGTCCTAAGAATTTCTTGTATTGGATCTTCCTGTGTGTTTTTCTCTGAACCTTTCTCAGTTTCCTTGACCTCCCTACTGGCTGTAGCTTTCTGGTCAGCTGGGGAAGCTTCATAACTGCTCTGGCTTATATGAGATGTATTGTCCACTGTTTTTTTAGACTATTTTATACCTCCCTTTCCTCCTGCTCTCTGAGATTTTACCGCTTCAGATGTAAGAGATTTTCTAGAAGATCTATCAACTTCTTCAGTCGTGAGGGACTTTCTAGCAAATCTGTGTAATGTGTCGGCAGCTTTTCCTGCTATTTCCTCCATTTTTTTTTTTATCTCCTCCCTTCTCTCGTGGTAAATGTTAACTTTAGTTTTCCCCACCATTATATATATATCACAAATAAAGCAAGTGTAAGTGGGATATTTCAATCTTCCTGTGGCCAGCATCGACCCCTCCAAACGAATACTTCCTCGGCCAATTCAAAAACCTCATAAATTACTACCACAAGAAAAAAAAATACACTACTGTTCAAAAGTTTAGGGTCACTTAGAAATTTCCTTATTTTTGAAAGAAAAGCAGTTTTTTTCAATGAAGATAACATTAAATTAATCAGAAATACACTCTATACATTGTTAATGTGCTAAATGACTATTCTAGCTGCAAACGTCTGGTTTTTAATGCAATATCTACATACAGTGAAGGAAATAAGTATTTGATCCCTTGCTGATTTTGTAAGTTTGCCCACTGTCAAAGACATGAACAGTCTAGAATTTTTAGGCTAGGTTAATTTTACCAGTGAGAGATAGATTATATAAAAATAAAAAACAGAAAATCACATTGTCAAAATTATATATATTTATTTGCATTGTGCACAGAGAAATAAGTATTTGATCCCTTTGGCAAACAAGACTTAATACTTGGTGGCAAAACCCTTGTTGGCAAGCACAGCAGTCAGACGTTTTTTGTAGTTGCACACATGTTAGATGGAATTTTGGCCCACTCCTCTTTGCAGATCATCTGTAAATCATTAAGATTTCGAGGCTGTCGCTTGGCAACTCGGATCTTCAGCTCCCTCCATAAGTTTTCGATGGGATTAAGGTCTGGAGACTGGCTAGGCCACTCCATGACCTTAATGTGCTTCTTTTTGAGCCACTCCTTTGTTGCCTTGGCTGTATGTTTCGGGTCATTGTCGTGCTGGAAGACCCAGCCACGAACCATTTTTAATGTCCTGGTGGAGGGAAGGAGGTTGTCACTCAGGATTTGACGGTACATGGCTCCATCCATTCTCCCATTGATGCGGTGAAGTAGTCCTGTGCCCTTAGCAGAGAAACACCCCCAAAACATAATGTTTCCACCTCCATGCTTGACAGTGGGGACGGTGTTCTTTGGGTCATAGGCAGCATTTCTCTTCCTCCAAACACGTTGAGTTAATGCCAAAGAGCTCAATTTTAGTCTCATCTGACCACAGCACCTTCTCCCAATCACTCTCAGAATCATCCAGATGTTCATTTGCAAACTTCAGACGGGCCTGTACATGTGCCTTCTTGAGCAGGGGGACCTTGCGGGCACTGTAGGATTTTAATCCATTACGGCATAATGTGTTACCAATGGTTTTCTTGGTGACTGTGGTCCCAGCTGCCTTGAGATCATTAACAAGTTCCCCCCGTGTAGTTTTCGGCTGTGCTCTCACCTTCCTCAGGATAAAGGATACCCCACGAGGTGAGATTTTGCATGGAGCCCCAGATCGATGTCGATTGACAGTCGTTTTGTATGTCTTCCATTTACTTACTATTGCACCAACAGTTGTCTCCTTCTCACCCAGCGTCTTACTTATGGTTTTGTAGCCCATTCCAGCCTTGTGCAAGTCTATGATCTTGTCCCTGACATCCTTAGAAAGCTCTTTGGTCTTGCCCATGTTGTAGAGGTTAGAGTCAGACTGATTAATTGAGTCTGTGGACAGGAGTCTTTTATACAGGTGACCATTTAAGACAGCTGTCTTTAATGCAGGCACCAAGTTGATTTGGAGCGTGTAACTGGTCTGGAGGAGGCTGAACTCTTAATGGTTGGTAGGGGATCAAATACTTATTTCTCTGTGCACAATGCAAATAAATATATATAATTTTGACTATGTGATTTTCTGTTTTCTGTTTTTTTTTTAAATATAATCTATCTCTCACTGGTAAAATTAACCTAGCCTAAAAATTCTAGACTGTTCATGTCTTTGACAGTGGGCAAACTTACAAAATCAGCAAGGGATCAAATACTTATTTTTTTCACTGTAGGTGTATAGAGGCCCATTTCCAGCACCCATCACTCCAGTGTTCTAATGGTACATTGTGTTTGCTAACTGTGTTAGAAGGTTAATGGATGATTAGAAAACACTTGAAAACCCTTGTGCAATTATGTTAGCACCGCTGTAAACAGTTTTGCTGTTTAGAGGAGCTATAAAACTGACCTTCCTTTGAGCTAGTTGAGAATCTGGAGCATTACATTTGTTGGTTCGATTAAACTCTCAAAATGGCTAGAAAAAGAGAGCTTTCATGTGAAACTCGACAGTCTATTCTTGTTCTTAGAAATGAAGGCTATTCCATGCGAGAAATTGGCAAGAAACTGAACATTTCCTACAACGGTGTGTACTACTCCCTTCAGAGGATAGCACACACAGGCTCTAAGCAGAGTAGAAAGAGAAGTGGGAGGCCCCGCTGCACAACTGAGCAACAAGACAAGTACATTAGAGTCTCTAGTTTGAGAAATAGACGCCTCACAGGTCCTCAACTGGCAGCTTCATTAAATAGTACCCGCAAAACGCCAGTGTCAACGTCTACAGTGAAGAGGCGACTCCGGGATGCTGGCCTTCAGGGCAGAGTGGCAAAGAAAAAGCCATATCTGAGACTGGCTAATAAGAAAAGATTAATATGGGCAATAGCACACAGACATTGGACAGAGGAAGATTGGAAAAAAGTGTTATGGACAGACAAATCGAAGTTTGAGGTGTTTGGATCACACATTAGAACATTTGTGAGACGCAGAACAACTGAAAAAATGCTGGAAGAGTGCCTGACGCCATCTGTCAAGCATGGTGGAGGTAATGTGATGGTCTGGGGTTGCTTTGGTGCTGGTAAAGTGGAAGATTTGTACAAGGTAAAAGGGATTTTGAATAAGGAAGGCTATCACTCCATTTTGCAACGCCATGCCATACCCTGTGGACAGCGCTTGATTGGAGCCAATTTCATCCTACAACAGGACAATGACCCAAAGCACACCTCCAAATTATGTAAGAACTATTTAGGGAACAAGCAGGCAGCTGGTATTCTATCTGTAATGGAGTGGCCAGCGCAGTCACCAGATCTCAACCCCATAGAGCTGTTGTGGGAGCACCTTAACCGTATGGTACGCAAGAAGTGCCCATCAAGCCAATCCAACTTGTGGGAGGGGCTTCTGGAAGCATGGGGTGAAATTTCTCCCAATTACCTCAGCAAATTAACAGCTAGAATGCCAAAGGTCTGCAAATGCTGTAATTGCTGCAAATGGAGCATTCTTTGACGAAAGCAAAGTTTGAAGGAGAAAATTATTATTTCAAATAAAAATCATTATTTCTAACCTTGTCAATGTCTTGACTATATTTTCTAGTCATTTTGCAACTCATTTGATAAATATAAGTGTGAGTTTTCATGGAAAACACAAAATTGTCTGGGTGACCCCAAACTTTTGAACGGTAGTGTACATACTGTATATATGTTATATGCTGTATAAATCTAAAGGCATAAATCTAGGCAATATTATAAAAAAAGACTGGTTTCAACCATATCTAATAAAAATCCCAAAATATGCAGTAAATGTCCTACACGGTGCCGTTCCCGGAAGATAAATGTTACAAAAAAGAAAGAAAACATTTAGAAACAAGACGGGCACTCTTTGTGATAATAAGATTAATATAGATTTTATTTAAATTTCATTATAAATTTAGAAATTCACTGCCTGTCTAAACGTTTAAAATAATTTTATTTACAAAATTCTAAAAAGTAGGGCACTAAATGCCAAGGATCTGGGTACAGGCGTTGGCAACATAGATCATAGATGCACAGTGGAGTGTGAGAGATATGTAAGGTCAGAGTACACTAAATTGAAAGTGTCTGGGACAGCTGGTCACAATTCACACATCGCTACATAGCTCCATGCAGGTGCTAACAAATGTTAGTTGGTCTGATTGCACAGATAGACAAGATTCTCAACGCGTTTCTGTACCCCTAAAACATAGGGGAGCGTCCTCAGGGGTATAAATTGCCAGACTACAACTAAATGCCGGTCAGCACATATTATGCTGTTTGTTTGGTTTTCCGACGTGCACTGGACACTGATAACTGGAGCCCCTAGAGCCTTATACGGCAAATGCCCCACCTCCCATGGTCGCGTCACTGGGATCTAAACCAATCGGTGAGTAAGACGTCACAAATGACGCCCACTGAATAAGACGGCCCCTTAGTAACGACGCGACAAATAGGATAGATACATAGAGCATCAATGATCTCTAGGGGAGCTTCAGGCGGCCCTGCATACATCGCTGAACAACACTGCAGCGAATATGGTGAGTAAGGAAATCAAGTTTATTGTTAGTGAGTACCATAATGATAACGAAGTAAATAGGTCTCGATGATACTAGGGAGAAATATCGCAAATAGTTAGACACGCGGAATGGAAAATAATTTCACCCCGTTATTGCTGGAATAAGACCGTAACAAGTTGAAGTGGACCAAATTAGTACACGGTCTAAGAGACTGAATAGCGGTAACGCAAAAGAAGGGGGGGGGGGACACAAGGAGGTGTGACAAAAATACACCTCAGGCCTTTATATGGCAAAAATGGAGGAGAGATTTAAGAAGGAATATTATGAATTGAAGAACAAAATTTAAAAATAAAAGGGTGAGTATGCCTTCAAATCTTTAAATTTTTAAATTTGTATTTATTTATTAAAGGAAGGTAAGGTAGGATATTTGTTCATTAAGGCCCAGTGGTCTGATGGTTTGCATCCTGAAAATCCACTGGGCCTCCTTTTGCAAAATCCGCCTGTCCCAATCCCCCGCTCTCACTAGTGGTTTAACATGTTCCATCCCCTGAAATTTAAGGACCAATGGGTCCCCGGAGTGGCACTCTCATACATGCCTGGAGACAGTTGTATCTGTCACGATGCGGGATGTGGACCCACTGGGCCGTACCGAGTATCGGGATGGCAGCTGGCCAAACAGGTAAAGTACAGAGTCTATAGTCCAGAAAGGGTACCTGTGGCAACTCGGACAATAGCAAGGCAGGCTCAGCTGGGACCAGGCAGCAGGTAGAAGTCAGGAGTGGAGTAGTGGAACACGACAACAGCTTCAGCATGGCACTAGACCAGGACAGCACGGGATACAGGATACACTTGGGAACTGGAAGACACTAGGGGACCATTAGCAAGACAAACTTTGGGTAACGAACAACTCTCAGGCAAAGAACAAGAGGGCAGAGCCCTTTTTATAGTCCAGTGGCATTCTGGGCTTGATTGCAGACTTCCTGCAATTATGCGTGCACTGGCCCTTTAAGACCGTGCACGTGCGGACGTGCGCGCCCTCTGGAGACAGTCACGATACCAGGAAGTGAGTGCCGGCGCCTCACAGGAGGACGACGCTGCAGGGAACTCATATGTCCATGGTCGCGGTCGTTGAGGGGTAAGTCAGAACAACGGGCCGCGGCCATAGACGTTACAGTATCATGTTTCCTAATAATATCACAAACATGATCCCTAATTCTACGTCTGAACTCCCTCTTCGTTTTTCCATCATATTGTGTCTCACAGACACAAGTAATGAGATACACTACCCCTTTGGTAATGCAGTTAATAAAAGATCTCATATGAAAACTTCTCCGGTTGTATTGCCCTTGAAAGTTTTACTGTACCACATTGATATGTTCCCTTAAAGAGGCTCTGTCACCACATTATAAGTGCCCTATCTCCTATATAAGGAGATGGGCGCTATAATGTAGGTGACAGCAGTGCTTTTTATTTAAAAAAACGATCTGTTTTCACCACTTTAGTAGCGATTTAAGATTTATGCTAATGAGTTGCTTAATGCCCAAGTGGGCGTATTTTGACTTTAGACCAAGTGGGCGTGGTACAGGGGAGTGTATGACGCTGACCAATCAGCATCATGCACTCCTCTCCATTCATTTACTCAGCGCATCGGGATCCTGCTAGATTCTTATGTGCTGTCTTATACTAACACATTAACAATACTGAAGTGTTTAGACAGTGAATAGACATTCCACGGGATGTCTATTCACAATCTCTGCACTCCGTTACTCTGTCTGTGGTAGTTACAGCAGAGGAAGCGTGATCTCGCGAGATCTCGCTGTAAATGACAGGTTACAACGAGATCACGCTTCCTCTGCTGTAACTACCATAGAAACAGTAACGATAATGTGGTGACAGAGCCTCTTTAAGGTTGGATGGCAACCAAGTTGTAGTACTCCCAGCCTCGAAGTGACTGTGTACCAGTCTGTCTTTTATATTTCGGCCTCTTTTAAAAGTAATCTGAGGCCTATCCCCAACCAAATTGCCTACATCTGCTTTGAGGATGTCCCAATAGGAGGTGAGTATTTTCCTAATTTCATGGCGTGCAGCATCATAAATTCCTATCACTGATGGTTTCCTCCTTCTCTGAGTGTATTTCGGGATTAAGGAGAGATTCTCTATCCGCCACCAGGACATGTTGGTATTCCAGCAATAACGGGGTGAAATTATTTGCCATTCCGTGTCTCTAACTATTTGGGATATTTCTCCCTACTATCATCAAGACCTATTTACTTTGTTGTCATTATGGCACTCACTAACATTAAACTTGATTTCCTTACTCACCATATTCGCTGCAGTGTTGTTCAGCGATGTATGCAGGGCTGCCTGAAGCTCCCCTAGAGATCATTGATGCTCTATGCATCTATCCTATTGGTCGCGTCGTTACTAAGGGGCTGTCTTATTCGGTGGGCGTCATTTGTGACGTCTTACTCACCGATTGGTTTAGATCCCGGTGACGCGACCATGGGGGGTGGGACTTTTGCCGTATAAGGCTCTAGGGTTTTTCCGGCGTGCACTAGACCAGTTATCAGTGTCTAGTGCACGCCGGAAAACCAAACAAACAGCATAATATGTGCTGACCAGCATTTAGTTGTAGTCAAGCAATTTATACCCCTGAGGACGCTCCCCTATGTTTTAGGGGTGCAGAAACGCATTGGGAATCTTTCCTATCTGTGGCAATCAGACCAACTAACATTTGTTAGCACCTGTATGGAGCTTTGTAGCGATGTGTGAATTGTGACCAGCTATACCAGACGCTTTCAATTTAGTGTACTCTGACCGTACATATGTCTGATACTCCACTGTGCATCTATCATCTGTGTTGCCAATGCCTGTACCCAGATCCTTGGCATTTAGTGCCCTACTTTTTAGAATTTAGACCATAAAATAATTTTAAACGTTTAGACAGGCAGTGAATTTCTGTAATTAAACCTAAACGTATACACTGATATTTTTGGAATATTCATTATAAATTTATAGAAAAAGATTTGAATATGAATACTTTTTCCAGACAAAATGTACACATATAATTAAATAAAAACCTCCTGGCCAGGATACAAATACATCCTATTCCCTTAGCAATACTTCCAATCCTATTCACCCATATGTAAGGTAATATACTTCTGTCACCAAGATTATACAATAGCAAGAAGGAGCCCCACATATGGGTTGTAATAAAATGTCATAGGATATAAGTTAATCCTCAGAAACCTATCTCTTGGTTCCAAAAACCGCTTGTCATTGTTCACACCTGCGTTTTAAAAAAAATAAAAAAATTTAATCCGGTATCTTAACCATAAATTGGCACAAACATCTCTTCCAAAGTAGTGGAAATTTTATGGAAACGGAAATTTTATTTTAGTAACCATTTCATACTCATCTGCTCGTGGTCAGGAGATTCAAAGATCAAACATCCATACAGTGATGTAACGCTTGTATTCTTCGATTAAGTTACATCCTATTCCCAGGAGACAAGGTAGGTGGTAGTGTGTTTTTGACCGTGTCCGGTCAGATTCATCACCTCCTAAAGCTCAGTGGATATCCAGGACCGTCACATGGATGCGATTGTGCCTCAGATGGTTGCAGAGTGTTTGGATGGTTTGCGGATGGTTTTTGTATATCCACACCCCCTCTTCAGAAAGTGGCAGCTACCTGGTTCAGATATATGGATGACATCCTCTTATGCTGGCTTTATTCCGATGCAATAGCCTTTTTACGGCGCTGCATCGGAATACATAAACAGAGCAGAGAGCCAGTAAATGTCCCTACTCTCAGCTGCCAGAGGTAGCTGAGGGCTGGGTACATCCCTGCTCAAATGGGTGAGATCGATATTAGTATCTCACCCGTTTAACCCCTCAGATGGGGCGCTCAATAGCGAGCGCTGCATCTGAGTTGTTTTGGAGAGAAGAGGGGAGCTCCCTTTCATCCCACGACACCCGGCGATAAGATCGCCGAGTGTCTGTGTCTCCGATGGTAGCTGGGGGCGTAATAAAGGCCCTCAGGTCTGCCTGTAGTAAATGTCTGCTAGGTCATGCCTCTGGCAGAAGTATTGCAGTGTATTATAAATGCGATCGGATAATCGCATAGTGAAGTCCCCTAGTGGGACTAGTAAAAAAGTAAAAAAAAAGTTTAATAAAAAGTGAAAAAGATAAAAAGTGAATAAAAAAAATGAAAAACCCACTTTTTCCCCTTACAAACTTCTTTATTATTAAAAAACAAAATAAAGTAAAAAAGTTACACATATTTGGTATCGCCGCATCCGTAACGACCCCAACTATAAACTTATTACATCATTTAACCCGCACGGTGAACGTCGTAAAAAATAAAATAAAAAAACATGCAAAAATTGCTGTTTTCTTTGAATCCAGCCTTAAAAGAAAAATGTGATAAAAAGGGATCAAAAAGTCGCATCTACTTCAAAATGGTACCAATAAAAACTACAAGTCGTCCCGCAAAAAAAAAAAAAAAGCCCTCATACAACTGCATTAGCGAAAAAATAAAAAAGTTATGGCTCTTCAAATATGGAGACGCAAAAACAAATAATTTTGAAAAAAAGTGTTTTCACTGTGTAAAAGTAGTAAAACATACAAAAACGATATACATTTGATATCGCTGCAATCGCAACAACCCGCTGAATAAAGTTATTGTGTTATTTATATCACATGGTAAACGGCGTAAATTTAGGATGCAAAAAAGTGTGGCAAAATTGCTGTTTTTTTTTATTCCCCCCCAGAAAAAAGTTAATAAACATTAATCAATAAATTCTATGTACCCCAAAATGGTGCTATTAAAAATTACAACTTGTCCCACAAAAAACAGGACATTATACAGCTATGTCGATGCAAAAATAAAAAAGTTATAGCTCGTTGAATGAGACGATGGAAAAACGTAAAAAATTGCTTGGTCATTAAGGTCTAAAATAGGCTGGTCACTAAGGGGTTAAAGATCTCAATACTAACAATTTAAAAAAAAATTCTGACATACACTTACAGTGAAACTACCATCAGCTTGCTTGATCTTAATATCCATAGGGAAGCAAATATACTTATGACTACTACCTTCCGTAAACCTACGGCAGGCAATGCCCTCTTGGCGGCAAGTAGTTATCACCTCGCTTCCTAAATCAGGGGAATCCCGATAAGTGAATTCCTTCGAATCCGACAGAATTGTTCCAAATTTAATGATTTTAAATGTGAGGCTCGGGATTTAACATCCTGCTTTGAGAATAGAGGATACTCTAAAAGTGTGATAAAAAAAGGGATATAATACAGCCATAAGACATAATAGGAAGGATATTCTTGACAGAGTTAAAAAGGATAACAGTGATAATAGAGTAAGATTTATTTCAAGGTACGGATATCACTGGAAACTGTTACCTAACTTTTTTTTTTGTTTTAATTCTGTTTTTATTTATCACAAGTGCAGGACAGAGACATAAAACATTCCACGACTCAGTGATATACATTTGTTACATATGAGCACCAATGAAAATCATACGGATATAAAGAATTAGAAGAGAGAGAGAGTGAACCAGAAAGGGGAAGGGAAGAGGGAAGAGGAAGAAGGGTATAGGGGGGCTTATCCTCAGCATCCACCCCATAAGCAAACGTCTCATAGGAAGAATAAGTATATTTAGTTACACACTATTAGGACAGCAGAGCGATGTACTCCGAAGAATTCTTAAAGCTTACCCAGGTTGACCACACGCGCATAAACTTATCATGAGTGTCCCGCAAGGAAGCCGTAAGCTCCTCCATACGTTTCACTTCTTGGATCTTCTGAAACCAAAGGCGCACCGTGGGGGGCTCGACCTGTTTCCACATAGCCGGAATGCAAGCACGTGCCGTGTTCAGATGTTGTACTATTGACTTCTTGTATGTGGAGATTCAAATGTCACACAGATGAAACAGAAAGAAGCCAGGGGATCTGGGCACTGTATAGTCAGTAAACCTAGAAGCTACACCCCAAACCTTATCCCAAAAAGTTGTTAATCGCCGACAATCCCAAAAGGTATGTAAAAGGTCACCTACCCCCACCCCGCATCTCCAACACATAGGGGACACTTCAGGGTAAAATACCTGCTACCTAACTTAATTACATTTTTTTTGACTCATTTAACATTGGATAAAAGGATTGGCTCAATAGTTGGCAATACCCCAAGTATGGTCCCAAAGAAGGCCCCAACCTCGAAAGATCTCTTGGCTAGTTTTGAGTTTAAAAGAAAGACCCCGGAAAACCAATTATGGTTAAAAAAAAACGCCCGAAGGGGATGTAATTGCTTGCAATTGATGTAAATACGTTCTGAAATCTGATACCTTTTTTGATAGCAAGCATAAAAAAGAATATAAGGTTTATAACTTTATCAATTGTCGTTCCACTATGGTCGTGTACTCAATCATCTGCCCATGTGGAAAACAATACATTGGGAAATTTATGGGGATTTACCAACTATCAGGAGATAGAAGGGGTGGTGACCGTAATCGTAACCTCTTACAGAAGGAACCCATGTGGATCTATACATTGGGCACCCTAAATCCTGGGGGACTTAAAGAGTCTCTGTCACCACATTATAAGTGGCCTATCTTGTACATGATGTGATTGGCGCTGTAATGTAGATTACAGGAGTGTTTTTTTATTTAGAAAAACGATCATTTTTGACGGAGTTATGACCTATTTTAGCTTTATGCTAATGAGTTTCTTAATGGACAACTGGGCGTGTTTTACTTTTTGACCAAGTGGGCGTTGTGGAGAGAATTGTATGACACTGACCAATCAGCGTCATACACTTCTCCCCATTCACTTACACTGCACATAGCGATATAGCTATGGCATCATAAATTGTAGTATTCTGAGCCCCCATTGAAGGGCTTTTTGTAAGCAGTGGAGGGGGGCTCTCCACTGGGCTTCAAACTGTTGTTGTGTATTGTACTGTCTGACATTCCCTCTATTTCCTGAAGACCTTCTGTATTGCCTCTGAAATGGCCTGAACCTTGGTCTTTTTGATGCCTGAGTTATGGCAAATCCCTTTCCGTCGCTTAGGGATTTTAAAACTTAATTTGACTGAGTTATTTAGCTGAATTTTATTTAACAGAGAACCTGCATGAAAAGCCAGAGAGCAGAAATGTTTTTTGAACAATGTCTCACTTGACCCATCTTTTAGCCATAAGGCTCTTCTAGCAGTAATAGACAAAGTTAGAACTTTGGAGCCCAGTCCCTGTCAATCCAAAGAAAGTCTGACAAAAATTCTGCTGCTAATTTCATATCAAGAAGACTTTTAACAATTTCTTCCCAGGGAACCCCTCCTGAAGGTCTCTTTTGAGCCGTATTCTCAGGGCCCTGGCCACAGGAACTGAGACCAAAGCGGATTTGCAGATCGAGGAGGCTTGCGAGAGGTATCTGCACTTCTATCCATCTGGTTTTTAACAAGTGAAGAATCCTCAGACGGGAACACAGATTTTTTTTTTTAGAGAGATGTGCTACCGCTTGTTCCACCTTATGCGGCGACTCCCACTCTTGGGACCTAATTTATACACTACCTTAGAGCCTAAATCCGACTTCTTATGAGCCTTGGACCAGTCTATTTGCATAAATTCATCCACAAGAGGATGATCTGTTAGAACACAGTGTTTTAGGAAAAAGATAGAGAGTCTCTTTTTAGGTAAGTTCTCCTTTGGATGCTTTACTTCCACAGACTTTTTGATCGCCTTGATCAAGGAAGCTACCATGCCTTTATGCATCTGATAGAAGTCATCAGCAATCCGAGCTGTCTGATTCTGATCAAATTTCTCCATCGGATATTATTTTAAGATCAAAGTCAGATGAAGAGGACACAGGAGAAATGCAAGCAGCAACTTTGTATGTTTATAGGAAAACTTCCTGGAGAGCCTCTGCCACCTGTGAGCTTAAACCAGCTGAAAAACAGTTGAGATTTAGAATGGGAGCCAGAATTCTCAGGAGGAGGAGAGCAGGCCTGGCAAATTTCAGCAGCAGCATCATTATCAGTCAGGCAGGGGCTGTGAACATTATTTTTCCAGCTTGCTTCTGGTGGCTGGACATCTGCAAAATACAGTAAGAATCAGTGTACAGTATGTAAGAAACAGCAGAGGCACAGAAGCAAAAAAAATAACTCATAAGTGAGAAGATACAGGGCAACACTTCCCCTGCAAACAATACATTTCTTGGCTAACTTAAAGTGGTTTTCCCATGAGGGACATTTATGGCATATCCACAGGAAATGTCATAAATGTCAGATAGATGTGGGTCCCATCTCTGGCACTCCCACAGATCTCTAAAACAGGGCCCCCTAAACCACGTTCTAGCTTTTTGTGCTCACGCTGCCTCCTGGCGACTTATTGATTACATGGTTGGGAGTTATGGAAACAGCATAACTCGCTGAGCTACGCTGTTTCCGTAACTCCCATAGAACTGAATAGTAGTTACAAAAACAGCGTAGCTTGCATGCTACGCGTCTTTCGTAACTGCCATTCACTACTATAGGAGTTATGGAAACAGCTCATCTAGCTACACTGTTTCCGTAACTCCCGACCAGAGCCGGCCTTAGGTTGGATGGCGCCCTGTGCGGGACTCTCTATTGCCGCCCCCTACACAAACCAAAAATTAACCACATGTATAGACACGCACATACTGGAACATATATACTGTACATACATAAAGACAGACATTTAGACATACAGGCAAATGTACATACACACATTCTGGAATATATACATACAGGTAAATATATAGACGTACAGACACACACACACACACACACACACACACACACACACACACACACACACACACACACACACACACACACACACACACACACACACACACACACACACACGAAGATAAATACACACACAGGAACATATACAAATACATAAAAAGCACATATATACAAGCACAAAGACAAATTCACAAACAGATCCATATATACCCACACAGGCACATATATACAGGCACAAAGACACATTCACAAACAGATCCATATATACCTAGTACAGATAATGTAGTAGATTTCACATGCAGTCCTATGTAACACCACAGATAACACACAGTGATAACTCTCTGAGTACAGATAATGTCATAGATTTAATGTGCAGCCCTTTGTAAAACCACAGATAACACACAGTAATAAAGGAGTACAGATAATGTAGTAGACGTTACCTGCAGTCCTATGTAACACCACAGATAACACAGTGATAACTCTCTGAGAACAGATAATGTAGTAGCGTACCTGCAGTTCTATGAACACAACAGATAACACAGTGATAGCTCTCCGAGTACAGATACTGTAGTAGATGTTACCTGCAGTCCTATGTAACATCACAGATAACACAGTGATAACTCTCTGACAACAGATAATGTAGTAGCGTTACCTGCAGTCCTATGTAACACCACAGATAACACAGTGATAACTCTCTGAGTACAGATAATGAAGTGCATGTTATCTGCAGTCCTATGTAACACCGCTGATAACACAGTGATAACTCTCTGAGTACAGATAATGTCGTAGATGATAACGATACCCACAGACACATAAACACACACACACACAGATATATATATATAAGGGCAGCAGGGTTTATAAGGGGCAGCAGGGTTTATAAGGGGCAGCAGAGTATATAAGGGGCAGCAGGGTATATAAGGGGCAGCAGGGTATATAGGGGCAGAAAGGTATATACGGGGCAGTAGGGTATATAGCGGCAGCAGTATATATAAGGGCAGCAGGATATATAGGGGGCTGCAGAGTATATAGGGGCAGCAGGATATATAAGGGGCAGAAGGGTATATAGGGGCAGCGGGGTATATAGGAGGCAGTGGGTTATATAAGTGGCAGCAGGATATAGAGGGGCAGCAGGGTATATAGGGGCAACAAGTTATATAGGGGGCAGCAGGGTATATAGGGGCAGCAGGTTATATAGGGGCAGCACAGATATCTTCGTTTTACCCATTCTACTAATGTTGAACACACACTTTTACAAAGAGATACAAACACATGCAGAGACACACACACACACACACACACACACACACACACACACACACACACACTTTAACATATACACATACAAACAGAGACACGAACTGTATACACACACAGACACATACTGTATACACACAGAGACACATACTGTATACACACAGAGACACGTGCTGTATACACACAGAAACACATACTGTATACACACACATATACACACAGAGACACACAGACACACACACATAGATACTCACCATCTCTCCTTGCTGACAGGATCACAGGCTTCAAGCAGGACGGGCTGTGGGCGGAGCTTCCTCCTCTGATCTTGCTCCTCGGCTCTTATTTACTCCGTGTGTGTAACTAAGAGAAGAGCACAGAGTAGAGGCAGAGCCCAGTGGCGCCCCCTACATGCTGGGAGGTGGCAGCGCCTTGTGCGCTCGCATAGCTCGCACACCCCTAAGGCCGGCCCTGCTCCAGACCATGACATCAGGAAGTGGCCGGGAGCCAGTGTGAGCACAAACAGCTGGTAAGGGGTTTAGAGGGCAGGGGGGGCAGCTGAGCCGAGACCACTCTTAGTATGCCAGCAAACCAAGTACAGCTTCTACCTGGAGGGACAGAAGAAAAAAAACACGTTTGTTCGTTAACTCCTGTTTCTTTTTATTGCGTATTTATGGGTAATTGATTATGAATTAATTATTTAATTACCCTATTTAACGTGCATCTTTTTCTAATGTGCTAGTAGGGAAAAAAAACGATTGTTAATCCTTTGGTCTGCTGCCAACGGACGATATATAAGGATTAATTTTCATGATGTGTTGATATAGTATGTGCTAGAAGTGAGCATTTAAATACCTTCTGTTTTAGGAAGGCCTTACTGTGTGATAAAAGGAAATAGACAAAAAAGACCATGTGCGCTAGACTAGAGCGCTAAAATTGAAAACGTACAGTAGGATTTATGAAGAGAATGGTATATATTTGATATCTTTAGCAGTAAGTATGTCGCCTAAGTAGCAGTATGTCGCCTAATAGCAGTATGTCGCCTAAATAGCAGTATGTCGCCTAATAGCAGTATGTCGCCTAAATAGCAAAGTCTTCAAACTCATGTATTCCAGTCCATAATGCATATGCATGTGTGTGTTCTGCTGTGCTGTTTTTTTGTTTGTTTTATTTTACTATGAACAGGTAATACAATACATAAGTGTTACAAAGTTTGAATATAAAATAGTTGGAGGTTTTGCAAGTTATCACTTGGATCACTTTTGCAAATGTAATTAATATTAAGATGATTTAGTGGAGTCTGCGCATTAAGACCTGTGTGTTTTAGAAAATAACTGGTGCTATCTGTAGATGCAAAATAGAACATACTCTACTGAAGCTGCATGTATTAGACACAACCTTTAGGGGGCAGTGTTACTTCACTGCCCATTTTAGTTATCATTAAGCATTCTAAAAGGGTTTCAAATGGTGCATGTAAGGATTTTACTCCACATCAGTGTAATTATATGTTTTCTATTAAATGTGATTTTTGATTTGATGTTTTTTTCCCCAGCAACGAAAAACAAAATGGTGTTATTAATGTAATGGCCTTAATACATTGTTAAGACAATTTAATGTTCATGCTTACCATGCATGTGAAGAACATATTTGCTTTTAAGATGATCACATTTATTCTTGCATTACAAGATCTGTTGTGAGACAAAGAAAATTAGAAGAAATATTTCATTGAGTAATGGTTCACATTAATGTAGATTTAAAATGATCTGCCAAGTGCTCCCAGATCTGTCAAAGCTATTTCCCCCCACTGATAACGAGTTGAGCATTGTTTATACAACCTTGATATATAATGAAGTACACTAGATTTTTGTCTTCATTTTTTTTTGAGGGATAACATTTTGAAGAGTGTCAGGCCTTGTTCACACAGTTCAGATTTACTGCAGATTTTGCATAAATTTTTTAAGCCAAAACCAGAATTGGATTCAGGAGAGCAGAGCTACACTATATGGACAAAAGTATTTGAAAACACCTATACATTACACCTACAGGAGCTTTTATGACATTCCACTCTCAATTTATAGGCATTAATATGTAGTTGGTCCTCCCTTTGCAGCTAAAATACAATCCACTCTTCTGGGAAGGCTTTCTACAAGATTTTGGAGTGTGTCTGTGGAAATTTATGCCCATTCATCCAAAAGAGCATTTGCGAAGTCAGACACTGATGCTGGACAAGAGGGCCTGGCTCGAAATCTCCGTTCTAGTTCATTCCAAAGGTGTTCGATGGGATTGAGGTCAGGTCTCTGTATGGGCCAGTCAAGTTCTTCCACATCCATGTGTATCCGACAGAATTTCAAAAGGATTGAGGGAGAGCTGCTTGCACGATGGTAGATAGTCCTAGGTAGAACACGGGCTCTTAAATTGAATGTGTCGCTAGAATTTTTTATTTTTTTCAGTTAAACAATCAGTATTTAAGTGATTACATATTGTTTTAATTTTTTACATTTTTTCAAAATTCAGGAAATATTATAAATTAGATTCTAATTTATAACATTTCCATGTGCTGGCCACTAGAGGGAGCAGTTCCCAAAATTGCAGCATGGTCACTGTGGTAAAGCAATCTCATTGATGTATGTTGCAAATTTGGGGTGGACACAGTCTCCTCTAGTGTCCTCACACAATCCCCCCTCCCTTCTTATGTCTAGAGCCAGGAGAAGGAAGGGTTTGAATGTCTTCAAACCTCCTACACTGTGTGCAGCCATTTTCTGAGCGACAGTGCTAGGAGGATTAGATACAGGGCTCAGCAGACAATATCACACGAACATACACGAACATAATACATACGAACATAATACACACGAACATACATGAACATAAATTACCTGCTCCTGCCGCCGCCTCCGCTGGTCTACGCTCCTCTTCCTTGCGCATTTGCTTCATTGAACATATGGCCGGAAGCCGCGGCAGGAAGTCGTCATCTTACTGTCCGTCAGCGGCTTCCGGTCCACATGAAAATGGTGCCATACACTTCTCTGTACAACAACCACTTTGCCAAAAATTAAAACACGCCCAGTTGTCCATTAAGAAACTCATTAGCATAAAGTCAATATAGGTCATAACGTCGTCAAAAATTATAGTTTTTCTAAATAAAAACCACCGCTGTAATCTACTCTACAGCGCCGATCATATCATGTACAAGATAGGGCACTTATAATGTGGTGACAGAGCCTCTTTAAGCTTTTAAGGATTTTATTAAGTTATGGACCGAAAATTCTAGATGGCTAAAAGGAAACGATGCAAAACTTTTATTTGGATGGGATTTTCCCCATCCAGGGCTTGATCCAGATTGCTCTATGAGACTTATAAGAAAGGACCTGCCATTTTTGGGGTAGACATATTGTACAGGATCTCTACACTTGAAACTTCATCGCCCACGTCTCTGCTGAGCTGACTGATCCATACTGGGAGAGCTTTCACCACCAGAACTGGCATCTAAACCAAACAGATTGCTCCTGAGGCAGAGTAGCTCCTCTTCAATAAGGTATTGGATTTCCGATCCAAATGATCCTTAGAATGGAAAAATCATCTTTTCGGATAATTTTGCTAGCAGTAGATCAAATTTTGGGTTGAATCCCACTCTTTAAACTAGAGAGGAGTGGCTTATAAGTGGAAAAAGATGAGATATATTAAAAAGTTTGTTATATTTTTATATTGATTTATGCAGAGTTTGAAATGACAGTGACCATTTAAATCCAGATAACTTGGGAGCACCCAAGCTTTTTTCCTTGGAAATTAAAAGCGACTCTATTATCCACTACCTCCATCTGCTTCTCCGTTTCCACAAAAGAGTTTTTCTGGGGGGAAGAAAAAGTAGTCCTCAAACCCATCAGTGACAGAGTAGTCTGAAAGTACCTCTCTCTCTGATCTAGTATATGCATCAGAATCACTGGAAGAGGTCTCATGCTGTCTAGTTATCTAATGGTGCTTATGAGAGCGTTTTAGCTTTCTGGAAGTTTTTGATCTCCTCTATAGACTCTGTCAAATGGGTCTTGAGCCAACAAAAAAATGATTTTGCATCTATCGCCAAACTATCCTGCGGCTCTGACGTTTAATGCAAATGGCAAATAAGCTGTTGTTCGAAAGGGGCTCAACACATCCTGTGATGAGGCTGGATCTCTGCAACAGAGTAGAACAAAGTTACTTCAGAATTGAAATAGGAACATACTAATATCAGCAGCAGAACTCTAACCCCTATACCTAGACACAATAAAGGCGGCGAGGCAAGCCAGCAAAGAAAACCACATTGGACCCATAAACCCATTTCTTAAAAAGGATCTGTTACTACTTTATTAAACCCTTATTGACCAGCCTATTTTAGACCTTAATGACCAAGCCATTTTTTACGTTTTCCATCGTCTCATTCAAAGAGCTATAACTTTTTTTTATTTTTGCGTCAACATAGCTGTATAAGGTCTTGTTTTTTGCGGGACAAGTTTTAATTTTTAATAGCACCGTTTTGGGGTACATAGAATTGATTGATTAACTTTTATTAACTTTGTTTGGGGGGGGGGAATAGAAAAAAACCTGCAATTTCGCCACACTTTTTTGCATCCTAAATTTACACCGTTTACCATATGGTATAAATAACACAATAACTTTATTCAGTAGGTTGTTGCGATTGCAACGATACCAAATTTGTATAGTTTTTGTATGTTTTACTACTTTTTTCAAAATGATTTGTTTTTGTGTCTCCACATTTGTGTCGCCATAATTCTTTTATTTTTTTGCCAATGCAGTTGTGGGAGGGCTTTTTTTTTTGCGGGACGGCTTGTAGTTTTTATCAGTACCATTTTGGAGTAGATGCGACTTTTTTAAAACTTTTTATCACATTTTTTTTAAGGCTGGATTCAAAGAAAACAGCAATTTTTGCATGGTTTTTAATTTTATTTTTTACGACGTTCACCGTGCGGGTTAAATGATGTAATAAGTTTATAGTTGGGGTCGTTACGGATGCGGCGATACCAAATATTTGTAACTTTTTTATTTTATTTTGTTTGTTAATAATAAAGCCGTTTGTAAGGGGGAAAAGTGGGTTTTTCATATGATTTTTCACATTTTTTTCACTTTTTTTTAAACTTTTTTTTAAACTTTTTTACTAGTCCCAATAGGGGACTTCACTATGCGATTATCCGATCGCATTTATAATACACTGCAATAATTCTGTATTGCAGTATATTATGCCTGTCCGTGTAAAATGGACAGGCATCTGCTAGATCATGCCAGAGGCATGACCTAGCAGGCATTTACTACAGGCAGACCTGGGGGCCTTTATTAGGCCCCCGGCTGCCATCGGAGACACAGACACTCGGCGATCTTATCGCCGGGTGCCAGTGGGATGAGAGGGAACTCCCTCCCTCTCTCCAAAACCACTCAGATGCCGCGCTCGCTATTGAGCGCCACATCTGAGGGGTTAAACGGGTGAGATCGATACTAATATCGATCTCACCCGTTTGAGCAGGGATGCCCCCAGCCCTCAGCTATCTTTGGCAGCATGAGAGCAGGGATATTTAACTGCTCCCTGCTCTGTTTATTTAGTCTGATGCAGCGCTGTAAAAAGGCTACTGCATCGGAATAAAGCCCTTAGTGGCCGCCGTAAAAACACTATGGGGCGGTCACTAATTGGTTAATGCTCAATCTCCTAACTAGGTCATGCTGATAATTCCAGTGAAAATTGTAACCAAAATTGTTTATTATTTTAAAAGTTATGAGCTTTTTTTCAAAATATGCAAATAATACTATACTAGCCAAATGGGCGGTAACGCTGCTCTTTTGCTGTGGGCGGTGTTATTTTTTGTCTGTATGACGCTGTCCAATCAGCATCCTACAGCTTCTCCTCATCTCCCCCCAAAATCTGTGCTCTAATGTCCAAATGGCGCTCTTTCCAATTTAAGCCCCGCCATGTGCCCAGAAGCGTCTTACCTGGGCTAAGGAGAAAAAGGACTGGTCTACTGCTCAGTGTCCAAAGTCCTGTTTTCAGATGAAAGTAAATTTTGCATTTCATTGGGAAATCAAAGTCCCGGAGGCTTGAGTCAGAGTGGAGAGGCACTCAATCCAAGTTGCTTGCAGTCCAGTGTGAAGTTTCCACAGTCAGTGATGGTTTGGGGAGCCATGTCATCTGCTGGTGTTGGTCCACAGTGTTATAACAAGTCCAGAGTCAATGCAGCCGTCTACTGGGAAATTTTAGAGCACTTCATGCTTCCCTCTGCTGACAAGCTTTATGGAGATGCTGATTTCATTTTCCAGCAGGACTTGGCACCTGCCCACACTACCAAAAGTACCAATATCTGGTTTAATAACCGCAGTATCACTGCACTTGATTAGCCAGCAAATTCGCCTGACCTAAACCCCATAGAGAATCTAAGGTGTATTGTCACGAGGAAAATGAGACACTAGACCCAATAATGTAGACGTGCTGAAGCAGAGGCGTAGCTAGGTTCTCCAGCACCCGGGGCAAAGATTCAGTTTGGCGCCGCCCCCCAACCTCTTTCCCGACATCTCCTTCCCTCTCGCCGTGTTTGTTTTCTCTACCAATCGATTTGTCATTTCTTTTCCACATTTCTTTTTATGTAACGCGAGCATAAAAACATTTGTACATTTTACAAGCACCATAGTTCTATACACAACACCAGAACCAAGCGCAGTACATAAATACAACACCAGCACAAATACAGCTCAATTTAGTGCAACCCCTGCCGTATAGGTGTGTACGGCGTAAAACTACAGCTCCCAGTATGGCCCGAACAATGGTAAGGATATGCTGGGAGATGCTGTTTCACAAAAAATAAATCATATCATAATCACACCACCCATCATCTCACTGCAGATCACACAGTGACTACAGCGCTGATTAGAGGCAGAATAAACATTTACATTAAGTGACTCACCGGTGACGTCTCAGATTCTAGTTCTTTTTCTCCATCCGATCCACACCTCTATGATGACTTCTCCCGGTCACAGCCCATTTCTGCAGTTTGCCGCTCACATGTCTTCAGCTTCTCACTTTTCCAACATTTCTGCACCTATAAATAAATATAAAGTTATCATTATACCACACACTACGCCCCTAAATATAATAGCGCCATACACTGCATCTCTAATTATAATAGCACCATACACCGTGTCCCACACACACACTGTGCCCCCTGTAGATAGTGCCTGCCATAGAGCCCCCTGTAGATAGTGCCTGCCATAGAGCCCCCTGTAGATAGTGCCCCCATATAGCCCACCCCTGTATATAGTGTCCCACAAATAACTCCCCCTATAGTGCTCTGCAGATAGCCAACCCCAGTATATAGCCCCCTGTAGATATAGCCCAGCCCTGTATATAGTGCTCCACGTATAGCCCAACCCTGTATATAGCCCCCTGTAGATATAGCCCACCCCCGTATATAGTGCTCTACAGATAGCCCACCCCTGTATATAGCCCCCCTGTAGATATAGCCCTCCCCTGTATATAGCCCCCCTGTAGATATAGCCTACCCCTGTATATAGTGCTCCACAGATAGCCCAACCCTATATGAAGCCCCCCTGTAGTTATAGCCCACCCCTGTATATAGTGCTCCACATATAGTCCACCCCTGTATATAGTGCTCCACATATAGTCCATCCCTGTATATAGTGTTTCACAGATAGCCCACGCCTGTATATAGCCCCCCTGTACATATAGTCCACCCCTGTATATAGTGCTCCACTAGATAGTCCACCCCTGTATATAGTGCTCCAGAGATAGCCCACCCTTGTATATACTACAGGGGTGGGCTATCTGTGGAGCACTATATACAGGGGTGGACTATATGTACAGGGGGGCTATATACAGGGGTGGGCTTTCTGTGGAGCACTATAGGGGGAGCTATTTGTGGGATACTTTATACAGGGGTGGGCTATATCTACAGGGGGACTATATACAGGGGTGGGCTATATCTACAGGGGGACTATATACAGGGGTGGGCTATATCTACAGGGGGACTATATACAGGGGTGGGCTATATCTACAGGGGGACTATATCTACAGGGGGACTATATCCACAGGGGGACTATATACAGGGGTAGGCTATATCTACAGGGGGACTATATCTACAGGGGGGCTATATCTACAGGGGGGCTATATCTACAGGGGGCTATATCTACAGGGGTGGGCTATATACAGGGGTGGGCTATATCTACAGGGGGGCTATATACAGGGGTGGGCTATATACAGGGGGACTATATCTACAGGGGGACTATATCTACAGGGGGACTATATCTACAGGGGTGGGCTATATCTACAGGGGTGGGCTATATCTACAAGGGGACTATATCTACAGGGGGACTATATCTACAGGGGGACTATATCCACAGGGGGACTATATACAGGGGTGGGCTATCTACAGGGGGACTATATCTACAGGGGGACTATATCTACAGGGGGGCTATATCTACAGGGGGGCTATAGCTACAGGGGGGCTATATCTACAGGGGGTCTATATCTACAGGGGGCTATATCTACAGGGGTGGGCTATATACAGGGGTGGGCTATATCTACAGGGGGGCTATATACAGGGGTGGGCTATATACAGGGGGACTATATCTACAGGGGGACTATATCTACAGTGATGGGCTATATCTACAGGGGTGGGCTATATCTACAGGGGGACTATATACAGGGGTGGGCTATATCTGCACGGGGGCTATATACAGGGGTGGGCTATATCTAGAGGGGACTATATACTATATAGCCCCCCCTGTATATGGTGCTCCATAGAAAGCCCACCCTAGTATATAGCCCCCCATGTAGATAGACACCCCCCGTAGATAAAGCCCCCCGCGTGTAGATAAAGCCCCCCTGTAGATAAAGTCCCCCCGTAGATAAAGCCCCCCCATGTAGATAAAGTCCCCCCGTAGATAAAGCCCCCCCCCATGTAGACAAAGTCCCCCTTGTAGATACAGCCACACACTTTTCTTACAATTTGAAAAAAAATAAAAAATATTTAAACTCACCTTAATCCCGTTCCCACGCCGTCCGGCAGCCATGTAGACCTGCTCTCTTCTGCGCAGGTCTCCTGGGGGTTGAACGCAGCGTCTATGAAAGGCGCTGATTGGCTGGGCAGGATGACTTTCCCTGTCACTCAGCGCCTTTCATCGACGGAAGCTTCACTGGTACAAAAGGTACCAGTCGCTTCACTCGTGGAAAGGCGCTGAATGGCCAGGCACGGAACGTGCCCGGTCATTCATTGCTTCTAATTGTACCTGTGTCCTATAGACACAGGTACAATTATAGTGCAGGAGGAGGTGGCGCTGGCGCCCCCCTCTAAGCTGCGCCAGGGGCACATGCCCCGCCTGCCCCCTCTTAGCTACACCCCTGCGCTGAAGGCCGCTATCAACGCAACCTGGGCTTCCATAACACCTCAGCAGTGCCACAGGCTGATCGCCTCCATGCCACGCCGCATTGACGTAGTAATTCATGTAAAAGCACCCCGACCAAGTATTGAGTGCATATGTATACTGTACATACTTTTCAGTAGGCCAACATTTTGGTATTAATTATAATTTTTTTAATTGGGCTTATAGAATTATTATATTATTATTATATTAATTTTCTGAGTGACTACATTTTAAGATTTCATTAACTGTGAGCCATAATCATCAACATTAAAAGGAAAAAATACTGGTAATAGATCACTCTGTGTGTAATGAATCTATATAATATATGAGTTTCACGTTTTGAATTCAATTACTGAAATAAATTAACCTGTATAAGACATATAAGGCCCTCAAAGCAACTTCAGAACTGAACTGGTCCCTAAAAAAAATAGGTTTTGGAAACTTTCTTGAAAATGTGAGAAATTGCTGCTAAAGTTATAAGCCTTGTAACGTCCTAGAAAAATAGAAGGATGTTCAACAAATGAGCCCAACATAAATTAGACATATGGGAAATGTTAACTAATAACTTTTTTGTGTGGTATTACTATTTGTATTAAAAACAGATACATTTAAATTTAGAAAAGTGATAATTTTTGCAAATCTTCTCTAAATTTTGGTGTTTTTATACAAATAAACACTGAATGTATCGACCAAATTTTACCACTAACATGAAGTACAATGTGTCACGAGAAAACAATCTTAGAATCGCTTTAAAAAATAATAGCATTTCAAAGTTATTACCAGATAAAATGACATGTCAGATTTGAAACAATTGGCCTTGTCCATAAGGCCAAAACAGGCTGTATCATTAAGGGGTTAGGAAAGGTACAATTCCGGCAAGGACTTCTAGCAACACCTTGCAGGAATATCATAGCACGTAACCAAGCCTCAAATACTCAGGACTCTGGAGGAGGAGTGCCAAGACAGAAGGAGAGAAACATGATGGTCCCATAATTCATCCGCTGAAGAAACTTTAATCTGCTCTGGGCTCTGCTACGAGGCTGAGCGCCACATGGTTTGCACCGCATGGCTTTTTGAAACACCCATGAATGTGAACCGGGTTTGCAGCTACCTCTTGGAGTGGCCACTCGGCCTCAAGACTTCTCCTTTGCGTGCGTCTAATGAGTAAAGCGCAGGCACCCATCCCTTTGTGCCAGAATCTGTCCATGAAGGAACAGCACATGAAACTTATTGCAATACACTCATGCTAGTTCTGTGCGGCAGCGTTGACAACCTTGCCCCAAACACTGAATGCTTCCAGGGCAGAGATCCGGGACAATCCTGATTCAGCTAAACCCAGAAAGTAAGATAACAAAAGCAAAATAATCCCTCTGCCTTAAAGGGACAGAAGAAAAAAAAAACACTGGTATTGTGCTGATTGGGGGGATGTTTTTATGAGGGGCAGTCTGGGGCTTGTTGATGTTAATTAATTGTTTTATTTATTAATTACTGTGATAATTATGTGATTCTTCTGTCCCTTCCAGGGTAACCAAATCAGCAAAAGCAGCTACTTCAAAATTAACTTTTAATCATGACCATTAAAAAGGTAATGACTAACAGGACAAACAGATAACAAAAATATGCATTGTCTATCGTTACCACAACCTGTAGAAGAACCGATCCTACAAACTAACAATATGTCGCAGAGATAATGCAAAAACAGAGGGGTGTATGTCTATTCAGTTACCACCAATTCAATGAACCTCAATGATTATATGTTAATACTATGAATAACACCCAGTTGTGAGTGCAAATTTAGCTATCCCTATAGCTATGCCATTTCTGCCACCAATCTCCAGCACATTATAGTTACCCCTGTTCACTGATAGAAATTATGGGGATCTGTAATGCGCTAAATAGTTAGCATAATTATCTTTTATTTCAGTATGTAGTATATTTAATTGATAATCCTTTGTTCCTTTTTTGTAGACAATGCAGGTTTAATTTTTATCATTTTTATACACATCCTTTTTGCTATTTTAGAATTTTTAGGCTTATAGTTGGAAAATAATTTTCAGCTATTTTTTTCTGGTAATAATATAGTTTTACCCTTAAATAGACATTTTATTTGTGATTGTCATTGTCTACCATAAATTTTGATTTATTACACGTCTATTTTAGGGTAATTGGGTCATGGCTACCATTACGAAAATGATTGGCGCGGCAAACGTTTTTTTTGGGGTTGGTATTTTATATATATTTATTATTTTGTTTATTTGCACTTTATTTTACTTTTATTTTTTATTATTAAGGTCTGAAAAGATCTTTTGGGTAACTTTTTTTTTTTTCTTTTACACCTTCTTTTTCCACTGCACAGAAGCCCCAGTTACAGGGAAAATCATCCATGTTATAGTGACTATTGTCACTAATAGGGCTGTGCTAGAACTAGTTAAACCCAGCAGCAGTCTGTCACTAACGGCATTCAGTCGATCATGTGACCAGTTGCTGCCTCTATTCTATACACAGTGTTCATTGAGTACAATCGATTAGAAAAGAAAGAAGCAGTGAAAGCAGCTTCTATCTTTTCTTCAGGGTTCCTGACATTTAGATGCCCGATCGCTCAGGGAGCCAGCTAACACCTGTGCTGTAGATCTACTATGGGGCGGGTTTTAAGGACCTTGACCGCCGGCCGTATAAATACAGCAGGCAGTCGGGAACCAGTTAATTTAAAGAGACTATTACGTTTCATTATTATACTTCACTGTCTGCATTAGGATGTTAAGGCTCATTTACACAAGACAATAATCGGAAACGAGCGTTCTTAAGAACGCTCGTTCGGCCAATTGATGGCCCGTGTAAACAGGGCAGCGATCAGCTGACAAATCAGATCATTCATGCAGTCTATAGGATCATTGTTCTCTGCATGTAAACAGGGGATGTGCTGCCGACAAGGATGCCCACTGATAGGGACAGCATTAATCATCGCATTAATCATCATTCGTCCCCATACAGTATAGCATCGGCCCGTGTTAAAGGGTCTGTTAATGAGCGCTGATTCACTTGTTATATCATTTATCTGCGCTAATTATGGACAGAAATTCGACCTTGTAAACCCCCCTGGTTTTTTGCACAATACAAAACTATAACAGATATTTGTTTACACTTTTAATATTCTCAAATCTCAATCCATCCTAATGTAAAGCCTCCCAGTCAAAGACATTTATAGCATATCTGTAGGATAAGCCAAAAATGTCTAATAGCTTTGGGGTCAAAACCTATAGGACCCCCACCTACCAGGAAGACTGGGATGGTTGCATAGAGTAAGAGAGGCTGGGGACTATAATATAGAGAGAGCTACACATGTGTGCAGCCAGCTCTCTTTGACATCCTCCTTCTCTTAGCATCCAACATCAGCTGTTCCAAATTGAAGTCAGGGGACCCCTTTAATGAGATATGCCGTAATTATCTTTGGTTAGAATAACTCTTTAGGTTGATCTTGTTTTATTTGCATAAGGTTTTATGATCTTATGAAAGATAATGTTTTGAAGGCAGATTTAAATATACTTCAAACCCTCTAGTTTCATTCTTCCTTCATGATTAAGGAGAATTCAGATAAAAAAGAAAACTTTATTTTTTTGTGAAAAATAAAATACAAAGTATTTTTTAATTTTTACCTCTATTACTGATTAAACAACTAAAGAATAATCAGTCATTCTGAGTATAAGCAACTAGAAGAACTTACATGTAACAATAGTTAGTGCTGGAAGTGATGGGAAGCAAGCTGCGCCGAAGCCCCCCCTAATTAGAAATTATGATTTTCTTTGAATCATTTGGAAATATCCTCCTGATTTCCTGTCATCAATCTTGACAAGTCAAAACATTTAATAAGAGTCTCCAGAAAAATAACTTATCCAACAAAATATGGTGATACAGTCTAATCAGCAAATTATTTTATTTTCATGAGACAAATAGAGATTTTAGGAAACAAATAATGTCTAATTATGATGAAGTTACCTGGCAAGTAGTTCTTTGATCCCACAAACTGACGATATTTAGTGAATGATCTTACAGTACAGTCTGATATTCACTATTTATAAATTTATGAAGCTTTTGCAGCAAGGTGAAAAAGTTTGTATACACAATTATTCCTGGAGACTGGTGCTTGTATAAGAACAAATAGTCAAAGTATTCTTGGTAGGGGCCATAAATATATTTATACACGCGTGTCCCTGTTCAGTCTTCTTTTTTCCAGGGTATATAAATCTTATTTGGACTGCCTTTTCTCCTAACTGCTATCTGTCTTCCATCCTCTTATTAATTTAGTTGCCCTTTTCTGCACTTCCTCCAATTCCCACTCTATTTCACACAAAATGTAGTCTTGCTAGAGCACAGAAATGTTGACAGGATATTTTCATTATGGTAAAGCTATGTATATGCACACATAAAAGAAATGCCCAGCTATACTGCGACTAACCCTAAATCCTGCAAAAACACATTGAGCAAGCCAACTTCTTTTTGTTTCATCCCTTCCCTTTTCCCACCCCTTGGTTGAACTTGATAGACGTGTGTCTTTTTTTTCAGCTGTACTTACTATGTAACTATGTAACTATCTCATAATGATCATTCATCATTTTATTCATAAAACATAGTCTAAGGCCTCATGCACACGACCATAAAAACACCCGTTATTGCGGGTCGTAATTACGACCCGCAATAACGGGCTCATAGACTTTTGTTAGCCACGGGTACCTTCTCGTTTTCTCACGAGAAGGTGCCCGTGCCTTTAAAAAAATAGAACATGTTCTATTTTTCTATTTTACGGGCCGTGCTGCTATACTTTATAATGACAGCACGGCTCGCAAAAGCGGCCGGCTGCCCGCGGCCGGCCGTGCCCGCCCGTGCTCGTAATTACGAGTCGTAATTACGAGCACGGTCGTGTGCATGAAGCCTGAGAAATATATTTTAGTCTAAAATGCAAAAATCTGGAAAAATATAGTCCATCTCATTCCCGAGAAATACAGTTACCCTAAAATTGGAGACAATCTATGTTGTCATTTGAGTTATACATATAAAGATATCCCACACACAAGTATTTATCTAATAAAAGTCAAGCAGTATTATTCCAAAGTGCAAGTGCAAATAAATACCAATTCATATATACATAATAACCATATAGATAAAAAGACAAATGGCAGTAAAGTGCAAGAAGCAAATGAAGAAGAAAAAGTATGACCTCGGGTAGAGAGAACGCTAATGCCCTGATGTGCGTTTTGTCGTCTGCCTTCTCAAGTGGTGTATAGATAATGGGTTTTACTGTTGTATATATATATATATATATATATATATATATATATATATATATATATACAATGGCGGATTATAATATGGCCGAACCGCACACAATCTTAAAAAACTATGCAGCACTGCCGCGCTGCCGCGCTGTCCCGCTGCCCACTTCCAACTGAATCTGCGTCCCTCTGCCGTGAGCGGCTCGGTGCAGGCAGGCGCGATGTAGTGACGTCATCGTGCCTGTCTGCACGGAGTCACTCACGGGACAGTGCAGAGGAGGAGAAGCATCCCCCACCGTCGTGTTTTTTTAAATTTATTACGTACGTACATATGGGGCATTATACTGTGTCACATCTATGGGGCATTATACTGTGTCACATCTATGGGGCATTATACTGTGTCACATCTATGGGGCATTATACTGTGTTGCAGCTATGGGGGCATTATACTGTGTTGCAGCTATGGGGGCATTATACTGTGTCACTGTAAAGGATCTGCCAGGCACTTCTGTGTATACGCCCATGGGTAATCAGTCTGCACCTGGTTCTATGTCTCTGAGACTGATTCCATCTTCCACCACTCAGGATGGCAGGCTTAGGAGTGGGAGAGCCTATCGCAGCCTGGCCAGACGGAGCTAGTTCCGCCCTCTGTCTATTTATACCTGCCTTTCCTGTTCCTCCTTTGCTTGTGATTCTTCTTGTGTGGTTTCCTGGCCTTGCTGCAGCTCCTAGCTATTTGACCTTGCTTCATACTGACCCCGGCTTTCTGACTACTCTCCTGCTCTGCGTTTGGTACCTCGTACATTCCTGGTTTGACTCGGCTCGTTCACCTCTCTTGTTGCTCACAGTGTTGCCGTGGGCAACTGCCCCATTTCCCTTTGCTTGTGTCCCCTTGTCCGTTTGTCTGTCGTGCACCTACTGAGCGTAGGGACCGTCGCCCAGTTGTACCCCGTCGTCTAGGGCGGGTCGTTGCAAGTAGGCAGGGACTGAGTGGTGGGTAGATTAGGGCTCACTGTCTGTTTCCCTACCCCCCTGTCATTACAGTCACAGCTATGGGGGCATTATACTGTGTCACATCTATGGGGCATTATACTGTGTTGCAGCTATGGAAGCATTATACTGTGTTGCAGCTATGGAGGCATTATACTGTGTTGCAGCTATGGAGGCATTATACTGTGTCGCAGCTATGGGGCATTATACTGTGTCACATCTATGGGGCATTATACTGTGTTGCAGCTATGGGGGCATTATACTGTGTTGCAGCTATGGGGGCATTATACTGTGTCGCAGCTATGGGGGCATTATACTGTGTCACAGCTATGGAGGCATTATACTGTGTAGCAGCTATGGGGGCATTATACTGTGTCACATCTATGGGGACATTATACTGTGTCGCAGCTATGGGGGCATTATACTGTGTAACAGCTATGGAGGCATTATACTGTGTAGCAGCTATGGAGGCATTATACTGTTTTGCAGCTATGGGGGCATTATACTGTGTCACAGCTATGGGGGCATTATACTGTGTCACAGCTATGGGGGCATTATACTGTGTCGCAGCTATGGGGGCATTATACTGTGTAGCAGCTATGGAGGCATTATACTGTGTAGCAGCTATGGAGGCATTATACTGTGTTGCAGCTATGGGGGCATTATACTGTGTCACAGCTATGGGGGCATTATACTGTGTCACAGCTATGGGGGCATTATACTGTGTCGCAGCTATGGGGTATTATACTGTGTAGCAGCTATGGGGCCATTATACTGTGTTGCAGCTATGGGGCATTATACTGTGTCGCAGCTATGGGGGCATTATACTGTGTAGCAGCTATGGGGGCATTATACTGTGTAGCAGCTATGGGGGCATTATACTGTGTTGCAGCTATGGAGGCATTATACTGTGTAGCAGCTATGGGGGCATTATACTGTGTAGCAGCTATGGGGGCATTATACTGTGTTGCAGCTATGGGGGCATTATACTGTGTAGAGGCAGCTATGAAGGGCATTATACTGTGGGGGCAGCTATGGGTGGCATTATACTGTGTAGAGGCAGCTACGAAGGGTATTATACTATGGGGCAGCTATGGGTGGCAATATACTGTGGGGGCAGCTACGGGGGACATTATACTGAGCAATTACAAGAGCTGCAGGTCCAAGGGGGGAGACGCTGTGTAGCACAATATACAAGGGGGGATTGTTGTATAGCACTATATAGAAGGGAGCGCTGTGTATCACTATATCTAAGGGGGATTGCTGTGTAGCACTATGTACAAGAGGGGGAGGGCTATGTGACGCTATTTATAGAGGGGGAGGACTGTGTAGCGCTATTTACAGGGGCTGTGTGTGGTGCCATCTACAGTGTTTGACACAATTATATTCAGGGGCGCAGTCTATGGTGCTATAATATTTAGGGGCACAGTGTTTGTACTATTTTATTCAGGGGCGCAGTGTTTGGTGCTATTATATTTAGGGGCACAGTGTGTGGCACCATGATAATATTATCTTTGTTTATAGGTGTGGAAATGTTGGAAAAGTGAGGAGCCAAAGACATCTGAGTGGCAAATTCTGCAAAAATGGGTCATGGCCGGGAAAAGTCGTCATGAAGTCTGGACTGGATGGAGAAGAGGAAAAAAACTACGTCGTCACCTGTGAGTCACTAGATTTATAGACAATCTGTCATCTCTACGGACATGTTTATTATAGGAAATCCTTGTATTTCACAAAGTCTTTGCGCAGTCCAGGACTGATAGACAAATAAGTGTTACTATTCCCCTTGTCAGGAGAATGTGTCCCTACACGGTGCGATACTGTCAGCGATGGTTGGAGACTGTCAGTATGTGGGGACACAGCCTTTTGACAAGGGGAGTAGTAACACCCATTTGTTAATGTCTGGACAAAAAGGAAGTGTTAACAATAGTTACAGGGCGGCGGTGGAGAAGGGCGGCCCAACTTAATCCGCCACTGTATATATATATATATATATATATATATATAGTGAAAGGGTACAATTGGAATGTTATTAATGTATAACACATGTATAGGAAAGAGGGCCTTAATTTGTATATAAGATAATCGCAATCTGTGCTTCTATATGACGCATTTTTGAACGCCTGTCATGCTGTGGACCGGCGGCAAGACCCGATGTCTGGAAGAAACAAAGTGGGCATGCTCTATGCATCATTCAAATCATCACAGAAGGCCAGGGCAGGCTGCATGTCCACGCAAGCGAATCAATATGCGCACCACAGTGGCCAATTTGCTTACTAGTAAAAGTGCCCTAGAAGTGCATAAGTGAGTAAAGAGTGGAGGAAAGCGTTACGATTCCTATGGAATTTAAAATAGATGTCTAAATAGATACTTGTAGGATGTGGCATGAACGTCAAAAGGTGCACAGAGAGACCTTTATTTTATCAAAGGCATATAGGGTATTTCATATTTTAATAATAAGGCTTATGACATAGCATGGTGGGGAAAAAAGCCATCTAGAAAATAAAATTGCATATAAACAAGTGCAGTGTGATAGGCAAATCAAACATCAAATATATTGCTTCAATTCATAATAAGTAACTTAATGAACATGGATAAATAAACACTAAAACCATAATATTAATTAATACTGCTAGCCATAATTATGAGGAGAGTGCTCCAATAAAATTTTTATTTTATACAATGTAATTCATAAAACATATACACTACCGTTCAAAAGTTTAGGGTCACTTAGAAATTTCCTTATTTTTGAAAGAAAAGCACAGTTTTTTTCAATGAAGATTAAATTAATCAGAAATACACTCTATACATTGCTAATGTGGTAAATGACTATTCTAGCTGCAAACGTCTGGTTTTTAATGCAATATCTACATAGGTGTATAGAGGCCCATTTCCAGCAACCATCACTCCAGTGTTCTAATGGTACATTGTGTTTGCTAACTGTGTTAGAAGGCTAATGGATGATTAGAAAACACTTGAAAACCCTTGTGCAATTATGTTAGCACCGCTGTAAACAGTTTTGCTGTTTAGAGGAGCTATAAAACTGACCTTCCTTTGAGCTAGTTGAGAATCTGGAGCATTACATTTGTGGGTTCGATTAAACTCTCAAAATGGCTAGAAAAAGAGAGATTCCATGTGAAACTCGACAGTCTATTCTTGTTCTTAGAAATGAAGGCTATTTAATGCGAGAAATTGCAAGAAATTGCAAGAAACTGAAGATTTCCTACAACGGTGTGTACTACTCCCTTCAGAGGACAGCACAAACAGGCTCTAACCAGAGTAGAAAGAGAAGTGGGAGGCCCCGCTGCACAACTGAGCAACACGACAAGTACATTAGAGTCTCTAGTTTGAGAAATAGACGCCTCACAGGTCCTCAACTGGCAGCTTCATTAAATAGTACCCGCAAAACGCCAGTGTCAACGTCTACAGTGAAGAGGCGACTCCGGGATGCTGGCCTTCAGGGCAGAGTGGCAAAGAAAAAGCCATATCTGAGACTGGCTAATAAAAGGAAAAGATTAATATGGGCAAAAGCACACAGACATTTGACAGAGGAAGATTGGAAAAAAGTGTTATGGACAGACGAATCGAAGTTTGAGGTGTTTGGATCACACAGAAGAACATTTGTGAGATGCAGAACAACTGAAAAGATGCTGGAAGAGTGCCTGACGCCATCTGTCAAGCATCGTGGAGGTAATGTGATGGTCTGGGGTTGCTTTGGTGCTGGTAAAGTGGGAGATTTGTACAAGGTAAAAGGGATTTTGAATAAGGAAGGCTATCACTCCATTTTGCAACGCCATGCCATACCCTGGACAGCGCTTGATTGGAGCCAATTTCATCCTACAACAGGACAATGACCCAAAGCACACCTCCAAATTATGCAAGAACTATTTAGGGAAGAAGCAGGCAGCTGGTATTCTATCTGTAATGGAGTGGCCAGCGCAGTCACCAGATCTCAACCCCATAGAGCTGTTGTGGGAGCAGCTTGACAGTATGGCACGCAAGAAGTGCCCATCAAGCCAATCCAACTTGTGGGAGGGCCTTCTGGAAGCATGGGGTGAAATTTCTCCCGATTACCTCAGCAAATTAACAGCTAGAATGCCAAAGGTCTGCAATGCTGTAATTGCTGCAAATGGAGCATTCTTTGACGAAAGCAAAGTTTGAAGGAGAAAATTATTATTTCAAATAAAAATCATTATTTCTAACCATGTCAATGTCTTGACTATATTTTCTAGTCATTTTGCAACTCATTTGATAAATATAAGTGTGAGTTTTCATGGAAAACACAAAATTGTCTGGGTGACCCCAAACTTTTGAACGGTAGTGTAAATGTGAAAAATATAATTTATAAATAAAGAAATATAAGTTCATGGTACAGAGAAAAATAGATAAATAAATCAGATGCACAGTGCTCGTGTAGATGGACAAAAAAGTGTCAACACGTGATAGTCATATACAATTAATATGTCTTTGATCTCATTCCCACATTCATCACCCCAAGTTCTCTTTCTTTAGTCACAATCCAGGGTGTACTCACTTGTTTCAAATGATAGGATGCACCTTCTCTCAATTTTTAGTTTTGATCTAAAAATCAATAATAATAAAATAAAATGAATATACATTACATAATGTAATAATTACATTAATACATATACATTGTCAGCATGCACCAAATAGACACATTTCATTTGCATACATGTGAATAGAAAAATTCTCCCTTAAAACACCTTGGATACGCAGACGTTTTTGGATTTTCATTTTTGTTTTTTCCTCCCCGCCTTCCAAAAGCCATAACTTTTTCCGTGGACATAGCTATATGAGGGCTTGTTTTTTGCGGGACGAGTTGTAGTTTTTCACAGCATTATTTAATATGCCATATAATGTACTAAGAAGCGGGAAAAAAGTCTTTGTGGAGTGGAATGCGGAAAAAAAACCGATTCCACCACTGTTTTTTGGTTTTCGTATTTATGACGTACATCGTGCAGTAAAAATTTCATGTTAACTTTATTTTACGTGTTAATACGTACCAAATTCATATAGTTTCTTTCATGTTTTACCACTTTTATAAAGGAAAAACATTTTGTTAAAAAACAAAATAGTTTTGAGTCTGAGAGCCATAACTTTTTTAATTTTCAGTCGATTTAGCGCTGATATGGCTTATTTTTTTGCGGGAGAAGCTGTCGTTTTTAGTAATACCATTTTGGGGTACATGCGACTTGATCACTTTTTATTCCATTTTTTTGGGGTGATAAGGTGACCAAAAAACAACAATTTGGGTGCTTTTAATAATGTTTTTTTACGGTGTTCAACGAGCTGTTATGGTTAAATAACATTATATTGTAATAGTTCGGACTTTTACGGACATGGCGATACCAGCTACAGCATGTAAACTTTTTGTTCTTAACATTAATTTAGGAAAAATATGCGAAAAGTTTTTTGTTTTTAAAATTTTAATATAATTTTTTTGTACTTTACATAAAATGTTATTGAACTCTATTTTACTAATCGCTTCCATGATATACTGCAATACTACAGTATTGCAGTATATCGCTATACTGACATTCTCCCATGATGCCCTGCCTGAGGCAGCAGTACAAAGATGGCAGACCTGGGGGCCTTCATTTGGCCCCAAGGCTGATATAACAACCATTGTCTGTCCCCACGATCGCGTCACCGGGGGGTCTGATGGCACATCAGAGGGAGCCGCCCCCTTATTTTAGCAGCTTAAATTCTGCGGTCGCTATTGACTGCGGCATTTAAAGTAGTTAAATGGGCAGAATTTAAGTGATCTTCGATTTTGCTCGTTGCACTGGAATGTCAGCTGTAACATACAGCTGACATCCACTCGGTATGGAGCGCGCTCAATCCGTGAGCGAGCGCCATACATCCCTTTGGCATCTGTCACATACATGTACGTGATGTCTACTTTAAGGGGCTTTGGCTGGGTCTTGGAGCAATTGTGTCTGGAATTAGGAGGTCATTATGGCTGACGCAGGATAAACATTGTAGATGGTACTGGTGGGGCAATGTGGATTATTTTGGGGGCACATTGTGGCTGGTACTGTATAGAGAGCGCTGTGGTTTGGACTGTATGAGTGGCACACTATGACTGTTACTTTATTTCGGCACACTGTGGTTGGCACTATATGCGACCACTATGGTTCACAATTTTATGTTCACACGGAGTGTTTTCGGACGTTTTTCGGGCCGTAATCTATGCGAAAAATGGCCGAAAAATCGGAAGCAGAACTCCTCCAAACATCTGCCCATTGATTTCAATGAGAAAACAGCGTTCCGACGGAGCGTTTTTTACGCGGCCGTTTTGCAGAACGACTGCGTAATAAAACGGCCACGAAAAATAAGTGTATGTCACTTCTTCAGCCGTTTTTGGAGTCGTCTTTCATAGACTCCATAGAAAAACAGCTAAAAAAAACGCAGCGAAAAACGCTTCTTTGATTAAAAAACGTCTGAAAATCAGGAGCTGTTTTTCCTTGAAAACAGCTCCGTATTTTGAGACGTTTTTTATTTTGCGTGTGCACATACCCTAATACACTTCGTAGCTGCTGTGAAATCTTGTCTTCTCACATATTTGAATATGTGTGGTGCTTTTTAAATTCTATATATCATATACAGTATATAAGTTATAAAGCACCACACATATTTTGCATATGAAATATATTAATATACACTATAATAACAACTCAATTGAACATAATATTCTTTATATCTTTTTACCTGTCTTTTCTTACACCTTTCACAAGTCTGTTATTTCTGCTATTAACTAGGCAGAATCCAGTCCATTGATTCTGAATATCGTTCCGTACAAATTTAATTTCTTGAGTTCTTGACTTAAAATCAAAAGACGTTTACACTGACCTTCATTTTAGCTAAACTATAGTTCCACGCATTTTATAAAAGTCCTTCACTTGTCATCTAATTAACGTAATCATATTAATGCTATAAACGAATAGAAAGAGCAGTGATAATCATTTCAACAGTATCATCCATCTAATGAGAGGGGAGGGGTAGCCACAGCTGTGAAATGAACTTAATTAAGTGATGTCTAAGGAGCCATCACTCTCTGTCTCCGAAACAAAGTCAGACAGAAAAAGAACGATTGTAGTTTCTTTACAAAACATACAATTAGTAACTCAGCTAGACTAATTAACTGGTTAAGAGACACTGTGGGGCAACTGCAGCTGGCACTTATGGGGGAACTGTGGCTGTCACTGCTATGAAGGCTTGGTGGATGACATTTGGGGCGCTGTCAGGGCTCTGACTAGGTAGCTCTGTCTATCACATCACTTTTATACAATATAATACTGCCGTTCTCTTATATGGCAGAGGTGCCTTAGGTCCCCTCAAGCACCTGGGCTTTGTACATGTAGAGATTAGTCTGTGCTTTTATAGTTGTTGAAAAAAATAAAAAAAATTGCATATTCTGTACATTCACTCCTCAACATTGAAATTGCAACACCAAGAAGGACAAGCCGCAAGGTTATGCAAATCAAGGAAGTCGCAGGTGTCGCTAAAATCTGCAAATTATCACATTTTCAAGCTCCAATCTGTGGCATGTGGGAAGGGCATAAAGGCCAGATTAAAAGCAAAGTTATTTAACCACATAAAACCCTCAAAAATCAGATTAAGTGGTGTGGGATGATTGTGTGATGCCTTCTGTTCACCGACGTGCCAGTTATCGCCACTTGTCACAAACTGAGAGGGCAGAATCCTTGAACTGAGAGACCTAGGTTTATGACTCAGGCAGATCGCTACACGCCTAGGCTGAGATGTCAGCAGTGTTCAACGTTGCGTGTCCCGGACATTGGGAGAACAACAATGAAAGGTGAATGACAGCAAGAGGTGTGCGGAGGCGAACCTCTGCACGGATGGATCGTCTGATTGGAAGGATGGTGCATAGTGATCCATTCGGTACTGCAAGTGAAATTGGATGTTACATCCCAAGCTTAGGGCGGCAACCAGTGTCGACACAAACCATCAGAAGGCGTTTGCACAAGACAGACCGCCAGCTACAGGTGTTCCATTGACCACACACCACCGCTCTCAAAGGCTATTATGGTGCACAGCAAAACGGCACTGGAGACTGGAATGGAGGTCTATCCTCTTCAGAGATGAGTTTGCTCTTGTTTCAGATGCAATGATAGCTGGAGATTGGTCTGGAGACCACATGGGCAAGGCGATGAAGTAGCCTTCACAAGGGAACTTACTAGATGTGAAAAGTGAAGAAAAATAAGGGGGGGAGACTGTGGCGCTCCTCTGAGGCGATGTCGTCTTATGTATGGTTTGTACAGTTTGGAAATTAGTGAGTTTGGAAATTAGCCACCTACTGCGGTCCCTGGTAGGATAAATCCTTGACGAGGGGATAAAATTATAAGCAAAGAGAAACGAAGAAAAAGTTCATGCAGTCTCTTGGTAACGGTGAAATGCAATGTCTAAAATGAAATTCTTTCTTTATTCGTGCAGACTACACGTTTCTGGACCGAACCAAATTTCTACTGCACAATACCTTTATTAAACAAAAAAATGTGAAAATAATTATTACTGTTAATCATACTAATGAAAACTTATGAATGAAATGTTTGTTTGTGCTTGTTCGTAATGTCAGAACATGCTCTCTCCCTCTTTTCCCTCATCCCCTTCTTTATGTTTTTTTTTTTAAGAAATGTAACTGTTTTTGCCGGGGTTTCTTATTATATAAACTGGCACACCTTCCGTGTTCAAACATTATACCTGACCTGACGAAGGGACCGGTTCAGTCTAGAAACGCGTAGTCTGCACGAATAAAGAAAGAATTTCATTTTACACTTTGCATTTGTACTTACTAGCCTGGCGCCGTTACCAAGAGACAGCATGAACTTTTTCTTTGTTTCCCCTTGGTCACAAGGGAACGTCACACCGCAGCTACTCTCGGGATTATGGTGTGGGTGGCATAATATACAATAGCCGAACCCCTCTGGTCTTCATTTCAGGTACACTTAACAGCTCGGCGTTGCATTGATTTAGTAGTGGAACCAGTGGTATGGCCATTTCTCCAAAGTGTCGCAAAAGCCATTTTTCAACAGTATTACGCCAGGTCGTATGTTGCTCGTGCTACTGTGAGCAGCCTACAAGGGACTGCAGCATCTCTGGACTTGTCTCTCATCAAGCAGATCTGGGACGTCATTGGTCGGCAATTGCAAAGGAAGCTGCCAGCAGCCAATCTTGATGATTTGCGTGCCCAAGTGCATTCAGCGTGGCATTACATTCCTCAGACAACCATTAATAACCTCATTGATAGCATGCCAAGGCGTGTAAGTGTGTGTATTCCTGCACAAGGCGCTCATACTTGATACTGAATAAATTAAGATGTTTGGAATATTTTGTTTCCATTTTTTTTATAATTTGCATATCATTATCTAGTCTATCGATCCTGTGATTTCCACAATTCCAAAACTTTTCCTTCTTGGTGTTGCAATTTCAATGTTGAGGAGTGTATACTGTATTTATATATGCAGTAGATGATGTTGAACAGGGGCATGTGAATAACAATTATTTACTATTAGTTACCAAGGCCATACACAGGATTATGAAGGAGGAGAACAAAAAAAAGAAATCCAATATATCCAACTCCAAGACTTCTGTAAAGTGTCAGTCATAATTAAAGATCACTTATATAATATTTCCTACTAGTCGTCATTTCAAAACGTCAATATTGGCCATAGTGGACATCTTCTATCTAATGCATATGGGCACTGTAATATTAGTAAATTGCCGCTAAATCACTACTGAATTAGTTCCACCATTTTAAGCAGTCATCCACATTAGAAGACTGTAATGGAGCCCACATATAGGCAATGGCCAAAGGACGTTTACCTGTGACCATTTTGTCTATACTTCTTTTTATGTTATAGAGTAACACATAAATATTTGATATATCAGTTGATGCTTGTAGATAGAGGCCAGAATTTGCATACTGATTATGGAGAATAGAAGTTACAAAGCCCATTTGCTAAGAATGTTTAATAAATGTCAGGCTACACAATGAATGGCAATTCAACTTAAATAGATGTGACAATGTATATAAAATACAATATTCTGGTATAGACAGGGATTTAATGATAGTATGAACCCAAACATGCACGCTGTGAGTACTATTGGGATTTTAGTATTCGTTTTATTGACATTTGTAAGATTATAGGATATGGCTATTGTTGAGCTATCAAAAGAATAATTTGGGCATGAGGTTGGTCCTGATAACACTGATAATATTAAAGCTCTTTCCTATGAACAGGTACAGCAGGACATCGGTGACAACAGTGGAGCCTCTTACGCCTATGTGAAGAGCATTGTCACCTGCTAGTCTGTAGAAGTTCTATTGGTGCATACTTAGAAAGTGACACCATCGCCCAATCCCCCATAATTTAAAATGGACATCAGACCCCCCTTCCGAAGACAGTATTTTCTTTCTATTTACTTCAAATAAAGGGTAGTTTATATGTAGGCAAAGAAGGGGACTGATAAGACACTTTTTGTATTGCTGTCAGAAAATAATTTATAACGTAATCTTCGAAGCGTTGAGGTGAAAGGCAATTTTCACCTATGCAGCAGAGTGAACCCCCTGCAGATGGCCTTAATAGCTTCTATAACTTCTTATAGCATTGTGTTCTGATCATGGGGATTGCCGACAAAGTACATAATACTCTGATATTTTTCTTTATTTCAATTATCACAACAGAAAACAGAATATATATCACCATGTACAATCATACTGCAAACTCATTCTTCTAGCAAAAGAAATACCACTTTCACATAATAAGCCTTTAATGTGTATCTGATAAGTGCAAATTATATAGTATGCCCTGGAAACATTACACTATCATACATAAGTGAATCAGAATATGGCAAGATGGTTATAATAATGATGTATCCGAGGGAGCCATCCTGAGTCCAGCTATAATAATAAAGGAGGGACAACCGGGGAATAATGCTGTGCCGGATAATTCGGCTATTGTTGGGCTGGAGAGCTGTTAGCTGAAATTTGAATAGGTTTTTGATGATTGATTGCTTAATTTACCATTAATTAACATAATATATTGCCCTTACAACACTGGAATAAGGATTTTACTGGAATGAATAATGACTACTTCATTTTATATAGAGCAGACTATGATAATTTGATAATTTAATTTATTCTGTATTTTTTTTATTTTTGTGCTGATAATTCTTCTTATTTAAATCAAAATTTAGGCCAGCGTCCGATTTTTGCCATTCAAGCAGCCCAGGGAAGGTAAAATGTGTAACACACATATTCATTTGGTTATGTGTAAGCAACCTATGCTTTATAAGCCTCAGAGTTGCCCCTTTTGTAAAGGTAGTAATAAATGTCATTTCTGATATATGTAGGTCATTGTCTCACTGCTCCTCCGAGATATTTATGGTGTTATAATGCTAGAGAAACTCAGGTGCAAGACAGGAGGTGGTCCTTAGTTTTAACCTTTCTCCTCCAGACAAATGCTCTACATTATAATTTCTGAACACATCCTATATTTATATCGTAAGTAGTCAATCACATCAGCACAAACAAAAGTAAATAGCTATGACACGGAGATACAGAGAAAACATGTGCAGCGTAGAAGAACAAATCAATGGTTTAACTGAAGCTTAGGCCCCATTCACGTCGCGTATACATATTTTTATAAAAACATGGAACATTTTCTGTTTACGTCTGCGTTTTTTATAGCATGCATGTTTAGCGTATACCATACGTCGGTTTACGTTTCTGTCTGTTTTTTACCTAAAAAAGTATACGTTTTTTTTAAAGTGAACGAAGAAAAAAAACAAAAAAAAAACTGATAGGTTTACTGTATGTAAACGGATACAAACATATAGCATTACGTTTGCATATGTGATCCATTGAGATAAATGCTAAAACAAATGTTACGTCGCGTATACGTTTTTTTGAAGTACAGAATAGCGTAGCCGACTACGCTTTTCATTACTTTCAAAAAACAGTATCCCAACGTAAACCATGACAAACATAAACCAAACAGATGCTATTTTGGTCCACGTTTGACCTATTAGGCTGGGTTCACATGACCTATTTTCAGACGTAAATGAGGCGTTTTATGCCTCGATTTACGTCTGAAAATACGGCTCCAATACATCGGCAAACATCTGCCCATTCATTTCAATGGGTTTGCTGACGTACTGTGCCGATGACCTGTCATTTTACGCGTCGCTGTCAAAAGACGACGCGTAAAATGACTGCCTCGTCAAAGAAGTGCAGGACACTTCTTGGGACGTAATTTGAGCCATTTTTCATTGAATTCAATGAGGAACAGCTCAAAATTACGCCCGTAATTGACGCCTCGCAAAACGCGAGTATGAGCAATTACGTCTGAAATGCAGGAGCTGTTTTCTCCTGAAAACAGCTCCGTAATTTCAGACGTAATGGTCGATATCGTGTGCACATACCCTTATAGTCTATGTATACGCTGAGCTATACTGTACGTTTCAATGCTTGTTTAGTGTTTAAAAACTTATACGCCCGACGGATAGCACAAACGCGATGTGAATGGGGCATTACCTGGGAATCTAGCTGAATGTACACAATAGGCTATGTATATATGATGATTAGTCGGTATTATCCATAAAATATGCTATTGTGTATGAACATAGATTGTTCCTACTGGTAGTCACAGGAGTCTAAAATCTTTTTGATAAAAGAGTCTGGTAGACAATGCTGATGATATGGACAAGGGGGTGCTCACAAATGACTAGAATATACAGAGAAAAAAAATATACACTACCGTTCAAAAGTTTAGGGTCACTTAGACATTTCCTTATTTTTGCAAGAAAAGCACAGTTTTTTTCAATGAAGATAACATTAAATTAATCAGAAATACACTCTATACATTGTTAATGTGCTAAATGACTATTCTAGCTGCAAACGTCTGGTTTTTAATGCAATATCTACATAGGTGTATAGAGGCCCATTTCCAGCAACCATCACTCCAGTGTTCTAATGGTACATTGTGTTTGCTAACTGTGTTAGAAGGCTAATGGATGATCAGAAAACACTTGAAAACCCTTGTGCAATTATGTTAGCACCGCTGTAAACAGTTTTGCTGTTTAGAGGAGCTATAAAACTGACCTTCCTTTGAGCTAGTTGAGAATCTGGAGCATTACATTTGTGGGTTCGATTAAACTTTCAAAATGGCTATAAAAAGAGAGCTTTCATGTGAAACTCGACAGTCTATTCTTGTTCTTAGAAATGAAGGCTATTCCATGCGAGAAATTGCCAAGAAACTGAAGATTTCCTACAACGGTGTGTACTACTCCCTTCAGAGGACAGCACAAACAGGCTCTAACCAGAGTAGAAAGAGAAGTGGGAGGCCCCGCTGCACAACTGAGCAACAATACAAGTACATTAGAGTCTCTAGTTTGAGAAATAGACGCCTCACAGGTCCTCAACTGGCAGCTTCATTAAATAGTACCCGCAAAACGCCAGTGTCAACGTCTACAGTGAAGAGGCGACTACGGGATGCTGGCCTTCAGGGCAGAGTGGCAAAGAAAAAGCCATATCTGAGACTGGCTAATAAAAGGAAAAGATTAATATGGGCAAAAGCACACAGACATTGGACAGAGGAAGATTGGAAAAAAGTGTTATGGACAGACGAATCGAAGTTTGAGGTGTTTGGATCACACAGAACAACATTTGTGAGACGCAGAACAACTGAAAAGAAGCTGGAAGAGTGCCTGACACCATCTGTCAAGCATGGTGGAGGTAATGTGATGGTCTGGGGTTGCTTTGGTGCTGGTAAAGTGGGAGATTTGTACAAGGTAAAAGGGATTTTGAATAAGGAAGGCTATCACTCCATTTTGCAACGCCATGCCATACCCTGTGGACAGCACTTGATTGGAGCCAATTTCATCCTACAACAGGACAATGACCCAAAGCACACCTCCAAATTATGCAAGAACTATTTTGCGAAGAAGCAGGCAGCTGGTATTCTATCTGTAATGGAGTGGCCAGCGCAGTCACCAGATCTCAACCCCATAGAGCTGTTGTGGGAGCAGCTTGACCGTATGGTACGCAAGAAGTGCCCATCAAGCCAATCCAACTTGTGGAAGGAGCTTCTGGAAGCATGGGGTGAAATCTCTCCCAATTACCTCAGCAAATTAACAGCTAGAATGCCAAAGGTCTGCAATGCTGTAATTGCTGCAAATGGAGCATTCTTTGACGACAGCAAAGTTTGAAGGAGAAAATTATTATTTGAAATAAAAATCATTATTTCTAACCTTGTCAATGTCTTGACTATATTTTCTAGTCATTTTGCAACTCATTTGATAAATATAAGTGTGAGTTTTCATGGAAAACACAAAATTGTCTGGGTGACCCCAAACTTTTGAACGGTAGTGTACATTATTAAACAAATACATGGATTAACTAGATGCTGTAGGCCAGCTTTCTATACAGGCAAAGCTCTGTAATTCCAGAGAAAATCTACTTTTATATACAATACATGTTATTTTAAATCTGACCACATAAAACAGTAGGACAAAAATAATTTACTAGCTATTTCTTAAGATTGGCATACATAGGACAATTTGCCCTGAAGTCTATATTAATCTCAGAATGACCCTGGCCCCCAATCTGACTTTACGCTATTGTGATGCTGGCTGTTAAAGCAGCATACATTAGAAGACTAGAAAATATGATTCGATTGATTTTTTTGATATGGAATGTGTTCCCTGTTTTTAGTGGCGGATTAAGTAGACCATAGGCCCTTGGCTGTTCCCCAAACTTGGGCCCCCCTTCCCCACCGCCGCTCTGCCGTGTCTATTGTGAACACCACCTTTTTGTGCGAGCATTGACAAATGGGTAATAGTGGTGTATAGTGAAGGTATATCCAGCACTCAAAATAAAAGTTATAAGGTTTATTAGGTCATATTTAAAACAAGGAGGTTAAAACAAAAAATCCCGTTAAAATACAGACCCCTGACCAGTCTCCCTAAATTAATACACCCCCTAAATAAAGACCCCTAAACTAATACAGACCCTAGACCAGGCCCCCTAAATACAGACCCCATAAACTAATACAGACTCCAGACCACTAAATACAGACCCCCTAAATACAGACCCCATAACTCAAACTAATACAGACCCCCTAAATACAGACCCCTAAATACAGACCCCCTAAATACAGATCCCAGACCTGACCCCCTATACTGATAATGACCCCAGACTTGACTCCCTTAAGTCATACAGACCCCAGACCACACCCCCTAATCCAATACAGACCCCAGACCAGACCCCTAAATACAGACCCTATAAACTAATACAGACCCCAGACTCCTAAATACAGACCCTCTAAATACAGACTCCAGTCCTCAAACTAATACAGACCCCTAAATACAGACCCTAGACCTGACCCCCTACACTAATAATGACCCCAGACCTGACTCCCTTAAGTAATACAGACCCCAGACCAGACCCCTGAATACAGGCCCCTAAATAAAAACCCCTAAACTAATACAGACCCTAGAACAGGTCCCCTAAATACAGACCCCATAAACTAATACAGACCCCAGGTGTCAAACTAATACAGATCCCCTAAATACAGACCCCATAAACTAACACAGACTCCCAAATTTACAGACCCTAAAGCCCTTAAACTGATACAGATCTCAGACCCCTTAAACTAACACAGACACCAAATTTCCTAAATACTCACCTGTCTTCTCTGTGGAGTCTTGCTGCTGCGGTCATGTGACCAGCAGGTCTCTAAACAGTAGTAAGAACTTCAAAGATGAGGTCATGTGACCTTATGTCTAAAGGTCCTTTTGCAGGACATATACAATGCTGATTCGCGTCAAAGTCGCTGCAAAAACGCCTGTTTTGCAAATATTTTTTATTAAGTGCATTGTTACACATGTATTTTCTTTCAATAAATATAGCTGACTGCAGAATTTAACCCCTTAGTGACCAACAGTACGCCTTTTTACGTTCCTCACTAATGGGCTTTAGGCTAATGCGACGCCTTTTAACGTGATAGCATTAGCCTAAAGTAGCGCCGAAATTAAAGATCGGGGCTCCGTTCTCTCAGCTACCGGAGGTAGCTGAGAGTTCGGGGCAACGACCAGAGACCATAACGAGTGGTCTCTGGTCATGTGATCGCCGTGAATCGCTATTTCACGGCGATCACGCTAAACCGGCAGATAATCGCCATTTCTCTCTCCTCTCATGGAATAACTCCTTAGAGAGGAGAGAGAACGGGTAAATAGTGCGTCCGTCCCCCTCCCACGTCCGATCCCCCCCCGTCCGATTCCCCTTCATGTCCGATTCCCCCCCCCCGGTCCGATCCCCCCCCCCACGGTCCGATTCCCCCCCCCCCTAAAATGGCGCCCGAGTGCGCTTTGCATGTCTTACCTGTGTCGTCATCTGGCACAGCAACAATCAGGGACCGTTGTGACTGGTCCCTGATCAGGTGATCTCTGTGATAAAACCTATCACAGAGATCACTGACAGTTATTTTCAAAACACAGCCAGGACATGGGCTGTGTTTCTCTCTCCTCCCATTGTAGTTGTTCTGAGAGGAGAGAGAAATCAGTCTAAGTCCTGTGCTGTGAAGAAAGAAAAAAAGTGAAAAAAAAAATCATCGTTCTTATACACACATATATATATATATATATATATATATATATATATATATATATATATAATATATAAAATCTATATTAGCGCCAGCTAATATACTTAGTTACTGGACTTGTAATGCTGTCCACGCTACCCCTGTATTTGCAGCAGTGATGTCCAGAAACCGCTATGAGGCCCTAATGCGATTCATGCATTTTACTGATAATTCCCAAGTCCCCCCAAGAAGTGACCCAGCTTATGATCGGCTTAATAAATTAAGGCCATTAATCACCCTTCTAAGTGATTTATTTCTAAAGTTGTACACCCCTGACAAAAATTTGTCAGTAGATGAATCGCTCATGAGCTTCAAAGGGCGTCTTTCCTTTCGTCAATTCATCCCTTCCAAACGAGCCAGATATGGGGTGAAATTGTACAAAGTGTGCGAGAGCACAACGGGTTACACCTGCGGTTTCAAAATCTATGAAGGCAGGGACTGCCAAATTTATACCCCAGGCTGCCCAGAAACTATTGGCACCTCTGGCAAAATTGTGTGGAACCTAATGGAGCCATTTCTGCACAAAGGGTACCACGTCTATACAGACAATTTTTATACCAGCGTTGCCCTTTATAAAGCCCTCCATGCTGCAAATACAGGGGCCTGTGGGACAGTACGGAAGAACAGAGTGGGACTCCCACAACAGTTGGTGTCCAGGCGTTTGGGAAAAGGAACATCCATGGCCCTTGCAAGTCAGGAATTGCTTGCAGTGAAGTGGGCCGACAAGAAGGATGTCTACATGCTGTCCACCGTACACACGGACACCACTGTGGCAATTAGGGAGAGGGGGGCTACCACTGCAAAGCAGAAACCTGTCTGTGTAACAGACTACAACAAATTTATGGGGGGTGTAGACCTTTCCGACCAGGTGCTTCAGCCTTACCTGGTGAAGCGCAAAAATAAGGCCTGGTACAAAAAGGTAGCAATCTACCTCATCCAGGTTGCTACCTATAACAGTTTTGTTATTTTCAAAAAAGCCCAAGGAACGCTCACTTTCCTTCAATTTCAGGAGAAGGTCATTGAGCATCTCCTTTTTGAGTCCACTATACCGGCACAATCCTGCGAATCTGAGGATGTGCGCAGGCTTTCAGAGCGCCACTTTTTACACCCTATTCCCTCCACTGAGACCCAAAAATATCCCCAAAAAAGGTGTCGGGTATGTAGCAAGCATGGCAGGAGGAGGGATACCCGCTTTTATTGCCCCATGTGTCCATCAAAACCAGCCCTTTGTAACTACCCCTGTTTCGAAACCTTTCACACGGTTGCAAATTACTAGAATTTAACACAAAAAAAAAAATGGGTTGGGGGCCTTTTTAGGGAGTCAATTTCTTTATATTTTCTTTTTAGTTCGTGGGCTTTCCAAGTAGGGATTATTTCTTGTGGGAGAGGTTGTAGAGCACATTTTTTTCAGACCGTGAAACTAATTTTACCCCTTATGATTTTTTTTATTTATTTGTGGGTGATCAAGTGCTGGAATTAATTGTCCAGTACAAAATCCCACATCCACAATTTTTTTATTTTGACTGTTCTTATGACTATGTCCTGCCACATACAGCTGTTACATTCCTAATTCTGTACCGTGATACGGGCATGATCTTTTTTTTTATTTGGAGGATCTCTAATAATTGAGCTGTTCCTTATCAATACACCATGGGCTTTGTTACGGTTCTTCTGGAAATACTGACATCATTTTGGGGATTAGTGATCCTTTACTGTTCCTATAGATGGTTTTGGACATTTTATATATTCTGTAGGTGATTGGTTGTTTTGTGCACATAGCGGTTCCTACCTTGCCGGGCAGGGGCCTGTTATGGTGTACCGCGTCACTTGGCACATTCGTCCCTCATAAGGATTGATGGAGCTAAAGAGACGTTGTACAACCAGTCACTGAAAAAAAAAAACCTTGCCTTGACAGCCCTGCAGGTGTTCTTCTATCCGGTGAACAGACTCGAGTTTGCAACATAGTTGGATACATTTTCCTCCATTTGTTTGAAGATATTGCCCGTCACTCCAGTACAGTTTATTTTTTCCTCTTTGACTGATTTTATATTAGGACAGAATTATGTCCACAATGACATCATAATGGCACCAACTGCTTCTTCAGCAAGACATAGTCATAAGTACAGGCAAATACGTCTATAGCGACATGTATCCGTTATGAATACACGGCTTCACTTCTATTCTGTGCCGCACAAATTTATTAATGTGGCATATTTCTAACAAAATAACCTTCTACCACGTCTCCTCTATTTCATGTGGAAACGTAATAAAAGCTTGAAGAAAACATTATATACCCATAGTGTTTGAAATGATACCCATTATTTCCTCCTTTAAATAATTTTTGGTCCGCATGCCCACTACACCACTAGATGAATACCTTTAGGGGTTTAGTTTTTAAAATGGGGTAATTTCTGCGTGGTTTTTTTTTTTTGTTCAGGCAGCTCAATGCCTCTAAATGCATGATATGGGGCCTAGAATTTATTCAATTGTGCCCTGAAAGCCAAAGGGTGCTCCCTCTCTTTTTGGCCCAGCCACACGTCTAATAAGCAGATTGGGGCAACAATGAGAGTATTTTTGAAAACAGGAGAAACGGGGTGATAGATTTTGGGGTGTGTTTCTTCATTCTTATGGTCGCTTTACACAGAAATCGGTCTTCAAAGTGACACTTTTATGAAAAAAGTGATTTTTTATTTTTTTTCACCTGCTATGCATTAAATTTAGCAAAAAACTGTGGGGTCAAAATACTCACTACACCCCTAGATAAATACCTTAAGGGGTCTAGTTTTCTAAATGGGGTCGTTTATGGGGAGTTTCTATCGTTCTGGTAGTTTAAAACCTCTCCAAATATACAGTGGGGCCTAAAACATTTTCAAGCAAAATATGAGTCCTGAAAGCCTCTGGGTGCTCCCTTCCTTTCAAGCCCTGCTGTGTGTCCAGGCAATGCATTAGAGTCACAATGGGGGCATTTTTGAAAACAGGAGAAACAGGGTGATAGATTTTGGGGTGTGTTTCTTCATTCTTATGGTCGCTTTACACAGAAATCGGTCTTCAAAGTGACACTTTTATGAAAAAAGTGATTTTTTTTTTTTTTTCACCTGCTATGCATTAAATTTAGCAAAAAACTGTGGGGTCAAAATACTCACTACACCCCTAGATAAATACCTTAAGGGGTCTAGTTTTCTAAATGGGGTCGTTTATGGGGAGTTTCTATCGTTCTGGTAGTTCAAAACCTCTCCAAATGTACAGTGGGGCCTAAAACATTTTCAAGCAAAATATGAGTCCTGAAAGCCTCCGGGTGCTCCCTCCCTTTCGGGCCCTGTCGTGTGTCCAGGCAACGCATTAGGGTCACAATGGGGGCATTTTTGAAAACAGGAGAAACAGGGTGATAGATTTTTGGGTGTGCTTCTTCATTCTCATGGTCGCTTTACAAAGAAATCGGTCTTCAAAGTGATACTTTTATGAAAAAAGTTAAATTATATTTTTTTATGCCTGCTTTGCATGAATTCTTACAAAAAAACTGTGGGGTCAAAATACTTACAACACCCCTTAATAAATACCTTAAGGGGTCTAGTTTTCAAAATGGGGTCACTTGTGGGGGTTTCCACCATTCTGACACCTATGAGCCTATGAAAACCTGGCTTGGTGCAGGAAAACAAAATGTACTACAAAATTTATAAAATTATTACTTAACTTGTAAGTCTTCTAAATTGCTCAAAAATTATTTTTTTTTTTCAAAAGTGCTGCCAAAATGGAGTAAAGAGATAGAAATATATATTTAATAAAAAAAATTGTACAGTATGTGTGTACATATGTGACATATTGCAGTTAAAATAGGGAAAAATGATAATTTTTACAAAATTTCTTCAATTTTTCTATTTTTTAAGTTATTTCCGCAAATCGTATTAGTCTACTTTTACCACTAAAATAAAGTACAACATGTGACGAAAAAACAATGTCAGAATTACTTGGATATTCAAAACTTTCACAGAGTTATTCTCTGATAAAGTCACACATACCAGATTTGACAAATTTGGCTTGGTCATTAAGGTCCAAACAAGCTTGGTCACTAAGGGGTTAAAGGCTATGTATACCTTTAAAAGGGATTTTTTTTTTAATAAAAAGGTCAATCAGTGTGTTTAGTGAAACTTTCTAATTAGTTTTTATTAAAAAATATTTTTACTTTTTGAGACACAGTTACTCTGTATTCTGCATACAGAGCAGCTGTACCATCCTGTAGGTTCACAGGACTGACTGGTTCAGTGAAGGCGTGTACTGCGTGTCTCTGACATGCAGGACCCGCTGATACTGGACCCATCAGATCTGCGGGGCTGACAATTCAGGTCTTAGCAACTGATACAGCTGCTCTATATTCAGAATACAGAGCAGCTGTATTTAAAAAAGTAAAAAGAATTTTAATTTAAACTAATTACATTATGTTTCACCAACCACACTGATTGACCTTTTTATTAAAAAAAGTGTAATGATCAAGATTACTATAAAGCAAGTCCTATATCTGTTAGGCCCCATTCACATGAACGTGCTTTTGCGGCCGCAATTTTCCCGAAAATCCACGGGAGTATTGCGGCCCTATTCATTTCTATGGGCCCATGCAAACGACCGTGGTTTCCACGGTCCGTGCGTGGCCCAGGAGCTGGAACCGCAGAAAGAACGGCCATGTCTTATTACAGCCGCGTTCTGCGGTCCAGGCTCATAGAAAATAACGGATGCGGCCATGTGCACGGCCCGCAATTTACAGGCGGCTTGCGGGTGAAACTCCGGGGCTTGGCGACCCGAAAATCACGGCTGTGCACATGGCTACAGTCGTGTGCATGAGGCCTTAGCGAACACCACCCTACCGACATGCTTAATTATATTTATATTACTTCTTGGGCTCGCCATCTTTAGGCCAGCCTTTGTGATCAGGGCCACTCGAACAGTTATCATTATGTATATCGGTTCCTATGATGATTATAATTAAAGTGACTCTTTCACTGTCATCCTTATAAAAGGCTTTTAATAAGCAAACTAAATTAAATAAAATTAGCAATGACCACCCTGCTGCAGAGGATTCACGGTTATAAGATGTCACCATCGTGGTTATTCCTTAAAGAAAAATTCCGCTTATGAACAGGTTATATATTCGGGATTAAGGACATCACTGTTTAGCAAATAAAACATTTCTCAATCCCTTACAAGATGTTATGAGGAAGGTACATTTGTGGACACTGCTACTACTGTACAGAAAACTTTAAAGGTGTGTTCTCATAAATTGTTACTAATTAATAAAAAAAAGAAGAAAATAAAACATTAATTATCATGCTACTATTCATCTTGATTTTCTTGCTTCATGAATAGAATGACAGAAGTAAAATACTTCCAGAACTATGACACACAGGCAGAATAGGATAGAAGAAGCAAGAGAAGGGATTTTTTGTATACAGTGCCCACCAAAAGTTCCGGATCCCCCTCATAACTTTTTAACGGCTCGAGGTAGAGGGTTGAAATTTGGTGGGATTTAATAGGGTCATAAAATCTACCAGTTAACGCCCAAAAAAACCACCCCCACCCCCTTGGGGGCGGTGGGGTGGGCGGGGGCAGCAAAATCTTAAATGGCATGGGGGGGTCGAGTGGGGGTTAATTTGAAAGCTCTTTCTCTCTTTTTCGCTGAGATATTTAACTTTAAAGTTATCATCTTCATTATCGGCTACCGCTAGTATTACCCAAAATGTCCTACACGGGTAAAATCCTAAATGTGTGTGGGCGCATGTGCGTGTGTGTGTGTGAGCTTGGCAATGTCACATCAAGGTGACTTTAAATTACATATTATTACAATCGGCCTCGGCGATTTTGTACATTGGGGTGGGGTGTTTTTTTTTATGGCGTTAACTGGTAGATTTTATGACCCCATTAAATCCCACCAAATTTCAACCCTCTACCTTGAGCCGTTCAAAAGTTAAAGAGGGTGTTCCGGAACTTTTGGTGGGCACTGTATAACTCGTTATAGCAATGCAGATCTAGTCATCGTTCAAAGTATGTGAAAAGGTAAATAACTCTAAAGGGCAGAGTAGAATATTAATAGAGGTCAAAGCTAAAAGGTGTCGTTACAGGGTCATTTTTTTATTATTAGCTACCAGCAACACTCTCAGATGGGTCTTGCTGCTGGGACCACCTTCAAACCCATAAAATAAGTCGGAGAACTGTTGTGTGAGAAGGGTTTTCAAAATTGGAGAAAACCACTAAAAAACTGCTTCCCTCCAAGAATTAATATACAGTGAAATATTTCCCCCTATGTTATATACATTTTGTCCTTGGCAATATTTATCTAATTTTAAAAAGATCCTCGTTTTTAAATTGACAAAATAAGAAGCTTCTTGATGCTGGTGTTTACGGAAAGCTTGAAGAATAATTCCCTTTTTAAAGTTAAAGTTAGTGGTTATTCTGTTTAGTTTTTAGAGGTAGTTTGGTTTAGAAAACAGCTCTCACTCTGGAAGAGGGATGTAATTGATGCCCAGGTGGTGACCCACCTGTCCCGAAGATCTGTGGAGGCCAATTTTCGACATGTGGTAGCCATGCACTTGAAGCAGGTGTCCCGTGACCGACTTTTGAATTGCGAGTCGGCCATACTCGGGGTCCTGCAGATCTTCACCTCCAGTCCTGTGCCAATGGAACTCTATAAGTGGAGCAGGCTGGGTGTGCAAAACTCATCGTCACATCCTCAAACGCGACCACCACCACTACCACCACTACCTCCACCACCACCACCGAGGCTACCATAGTACAGGGGTGATAAGCATGGACCTAGTTTTCCTGGTGCAGGACCACAGGATGTTTGAACTTTAATATTTTAAATATTTTTTATATATTTTTTTGTGTCATTTTTTTTAAAGGTTTCAATATATTTTTTGTTTAGTTTATGTGTGCATACATTAGAATGTTTGTTTATAATTGCACTGTAAGTGGAATGATTGGGTACACATTCTGTATGTATAATGTATGGGCATCTATGCTGTATGTAGACTGTATGTGTGACACCCATGGCCGCGAACCGTCGGGATTACTTACCCCCGACGGCCGCAGCCATGGATCAGTGAGCGCTGGGCCGCATATCCTCCTCAGAAGACGCCAGCGCTCACTTCCGCTGTACTCTGCTGTGGGACACCCTACGGGACGTAGGGTGCACGCGCACACCCGTGCCCGGCCCTAAAGGGCCAGCGCTCGCACCTGAATTATATGTCTAATTAGTCCATGATCACCCTGGACTATAAGAAGGGCCCTGCCTTTTCCTTAATTGCCTAAGCATTGTTGTGTTTACCCGTGTGAGTCTTTGCAAATGGTCTCTTAGTGTTTTCCAGTTCCCAGTGTTCCCATACCTACTGCCTGTAACCTGTATCCCGTGCTAGCTTGTTCCTGTGCCATAGAGAGTTGGAGTCGTGTTGTGCCGTATACTGCACCTTCCGTGTTACACCAAGCCTGGTGTCTGCCTGCTGCCAAGGTCCCATCCGAGCCTACCATCGCTACTGTCTGTATTACCACAGGTACCCTTATTCGAACTTTAGACATTGACTTGGTAATCTGTTGGCCAGCTGCTATCCCGCTACGGCGGTACGGCCCAGTGGGTCCACATACCCACAGATTGTGACAGTACGCTCAGGCCATGGACCCCGCTGGTCAATCCAAGACCACAATGACATTACAAGCCATGCGGTCAGATATGCTAGACCTACGGTCACGACAAGACAAACTCCTCAAGGCAGTGAACATCATTGCACATCGGCTTGATACGCAAGCTGCATCCTTCCCGGCACCTGCACCTATTACCTCTGCTGTTCCTCCTACTACACCTCCTGGCAGTGCTAACTGACGATTTTCTCTGCCACTACCTCATCGCTATAATGGAGCCGCGAGGACCTGCAGGGGAATTCTGAACCAATGCCAAATCCACTTCATGTTCTATGCAGAGGCCTTCTCTTCTAATGATGCAAAGATTGCCTTTATAATCTCTCTCCTCACTGGCAAAGCCCTGGCGTGGGCGAACCCAATTTTGGAACGACAGGGACCAGAGACCCGTGAGTTACAGCGGTTCGTACAGACTTTCTGTATTATATTTGAGGAACCCGGTAGAGTTTCATCGGCTACTGCATCCCTGCTGACCCTTCGCCAGGAGGACACCTCCGTGGGCGAGTACGCCATTCAGTTCCGCACCCTGGCTGCCGAACAAACCTGAAACAACGAGGCCTTGGTGGCTACGTTCTGGCAGGGACTGTCCCCTGAAACTAAGGACGAACTTGCCGCCCGAGATCTGCCATCTACCCTGGATGACATCCTTCCTCTGGCCGCCCGGATTGACATGAGGATCCTAGAATGGTCCCAAGAGGTTCGTCGAGAAGGAGGACTCCCTAGGCCGGCTCCTACATTTCAGCAATCCCTGCTGCCTTCATCAGCTGTTCCACCAGAGGAGTCTACGAAGATGGACCATCTCATGTTGTCTATCTAGGAGAAACAACACAGACGCACTTCGCGACTCTGTCTGTATTGCGGCCGCGGAGGTCATCTTGTGCGTTTGTGCCCACAAAAGACCCATAGCCTAGGGTTGGTTGGGGAGACAACTCTGGGTGGAGAAGTACTTTCTTCCAAATTGTCCATCCCCGTGACCATAGTGTCCGGTGAAAAGACACACCATCTTCTGCCTATGTGGACTATGGATCCGCAGCTAACTTAATTCTGAAAGACCTGGTGAATCTTCTCCAGTTACCCACAGCCCCCCTGGAGAGGCCGTTGATCATTGCCTCGGTGAATGGACTGCCTCTGCCCGACCCAATTGTAGCTGTGACCAAACTGCTGAGGCTCCAAGTGGTGGCCCTTCATTCAGAGCTAGCCTCGTTTCTTGTCCTGCCCAAGGCCATCAACCCTGTGCTACTGGGCCTGCATTGGCTTCGACTACATGCCCCAGTTCTGGACTGGAATTCTGGAGTGGTTCTCCAGTGGGGTCCCTAGTGCCTCAACCGCTGCCTGGGGCAGATCCACCCAGCCCAGTCTCCACTGCCTCAGTCATTGGCAGGATTGCCATCTCACTATTCACAGTTTGTGGATGTCTTCAGCAAGGGGGAGGCGGAGATGCTGCCCCCACACCGGGCGTATGAGTGCCCCATTGAACTCATTCCAGATACGTCCCTTCCCCGTGGAAGGGTACACCCTCTCTCCTTGCCAGAGACTCTATGTCGGCCTATATTAAGGAGCGTTTGGAGAGCGTTTTCTTAATCCTCCTCCCCGGCCTGGTCAGGTTCTTCTTCGTCAAAAAGAAGGACAGATCTCTGTGACCATGCATCGACTCAACCAGATCACGGTCAAAAATAGATATCCGTTGCCACTGATTTCAGAAGATTTTGACCGCATACGAGGAGCCAAGATTTTTTCTAAGCTAGACCTGAGCGGGGTTTACAACCTAACCCGTATTTGCCGGGGTGACGAATGGAAGACAGCATTTAACCCCCGAGATGTGCACTATGAATATCTGATGATGGCCTTCGGCCTGTGTAATGCTCCTGCGGTCTTCCAAGAATTCGTCCATGACAACTTCCAGGACCTCCTCTATGTTTGTGTTGTGGTCTATCTCGATGACATCATATTTTTTTCCCAGACCCGACGACTCAACAGTGACATGTCAGTAAATTTCTGCTGTGATTGAGGGAGAATTACCTGTATGCCAAGCTGGAGAAGTGCATGTTTGAGAGGAATCTCGACCCTTTCTGGGCTACATCATCTCGAACCAAGGTCTCAAGATGTTTCCGGAGAAAGGAAAGGCCGTTCTGGAATGGCCATGTCCTCAAGGCTTAAGGACCATACAGCGTTTCTTGGAATTCGCCAAATTCTACCGGCAGTTCATCCCAAGCTTCTCCTCACTGACAGCTCCCATCTCTACCCACACCAAAAATGCCATAAACGCCAAGGTGTGGACTCCAGAGGCTGAATCCGCATTTAATAACCTGAAGAGTGCCTTCACGTCAGCCTCTACCCTCCATCATCCTGATGTATCTCGACAGTTTTCATTGGAGGTGGACGCCTCCTCGGTTGGTGCTGGCGCACTTTTGTTCCAGAGAGGTCCCAAAGGCAAGGCAGTGGTATGTGGCTATTAATCTAAACTTTTCTCTTCCGCAGAGCGCAACTACTCTATTGGGGATCGGGAATTGCTGGCCATCAAATTGGCCCTGGAGGAGTGGAGACATCTACTAGAGGGCGCAACTCTTCCTATCCTGATATTTACTGACCACAAGAACCTCATCTATCTCCAGACGGCCCAATGGCTGAACCCCCATAAAGCCAGATGGTTGCTGTTCTTTGTCCGGTTCCAGTTTGAGCACCACTACCGCCCGGCCGACAAGAATGTGAGGGCCGATGCCTGGTCCAGGTCGTTTGAGACAGAGGACACCATGGAGTCTCCACAAAATATTATTGATCCGTCCTGCATTATCTCTGTCAACACTCTGAAAGTTAGAGACATCCCTCAGGGTAAGACTTTTGTGCGCCTGGCAAACAGAGGGAGAATCCTCCGCTGGGGTCACAACTCCTACCTGGCAAGTCACGCAGGTGCCCGTAAGACCCGAGACCTGAGACATTTCTGGTGGCCCATGCTGCCCAAAGACATCATGGACTTTGTCTCGTCCTGCACGGTGTGTGTGGCTAACAAGGTTGCTCACTCCAAAACTGCTGGCCTGCTCCAGCCGCTACCTGTGCCCAATGCTCCCTGGCAGCATATAGCAATGGACTTTGTTACGGACCTGCCTCCCTTTGCTGGATGCAGTACGGTCTGGGTGGTTGTGGACCGATTCTTGAAGATGGCTCATTTCGATCCGCTGACCGGCCTACATTCTGCTTCTCGACTGGCCAATCTCTTCATCCAACGCATCTTTCGCCTGCACGGCTTACCTCGGCATATCGTGTCTGATAGAGGGGTTCAGTTCACATCAAAGTTCTGGGGAGTCCTCTGTAAACTCTTCAATGTAAAGTTGAACTTTTACGCAGCCTACCATTCCCAGTCCAATGGTCAAGTCGAGAGAATTAATCAGATCATGGAGAACTACCTATGACATTTCATCTCCAGGCAGCATGATGACGGGGTGCAGCTTCTTCCTTGGACTGAGTTCTCGTATAATAACCATATAAGAGTGTCCACAAGAACCACACCATTCATCATAGTCTACGGCGAACACCCACGAATTCCTCTCCTAGTGTCCAGTACATCCGAGGTGCCCGCAGCTGATTCTGTTTTCAGGGACTTCCTGCAGATCTGGCAGCAAACACAATCCTCTATTCTGCATGAAACGAAAGGCAGACAGAAGGAGAAGAGAACCTTCCCAGTTTCTTCCAGGTACCAAGGTCTGGCTGTCCTCTAGAAATATCCGGCTGAGGGTGCCATCATACAAGTTTGCTCCCAGGTTCCTCGGAACAGATCAACCTTGTCTCCTACAAGTTTTGGCTGCCTCCTACCCTCAAGATCCCCAACTCCTTCCATGTCTCCCTCCTGAAGCCTGTGGTCCTGAACAGCTACATCAAGATTCCTAGTCCTGCAGTTGCCCCCAGCAGTTCATCGGATACATTCAAGGTTAAGGAGATCCTGGACACCAAGAAAGTAGAATAACTTTTTATTTGGTGGATTGGAGGGGATTTGATCCAGAAGAGAGGTCCTTGGAGCCAGAGGAGAACCTCAATGCTCCTACCCTCCTTAAGAAGTTTCTCTCCTGCTCTGGCCCCAAGAGGAAGGGGCATAAGAGGGGGGATACTGTGACACCCATGGCCGCGGACTATCGGAATTACTCACCCCCCGATGGCCGCAGCCATGGATCAGTGAGCGCTGGCCTGCATCTCCTCCTCAGGAGATGCCAGCGCTCACTTCCACTTCACTCTGCTGTGTCCCATAGGGACCCTTAAAGGGCCAGCGCGCACCTGAATTATATGTCCAATTAGCCAATGATCGCCCTGGACTATAAGAAGGGCCCTGCTTTTTCCTTCATTGCCTGATCGTTGTTGTATTTACCCGTATTAGTCTTTGCAAATGGTCCCTTAGTGTTTTCCAGTTCCCTGTGTTCCCGTACCTGCTACCTGTAACCTGTATCCCGTGCTACCTTGTTCCTGTGCCATAGAGAGTTGGAGTCGTATGTATTGTGCCGTATACTACGCCTTCCGTGTTACACCACGCCTGGTGTCTGCCTGCTGCCAAGGTCCCATCCGAGCCTACCATCGCTACTGTCTGTATTACCACAGGTCCCTTTATTTGAACTATAGACATTGACTTGGTATCCTGTTGGCCAGCTGCTATCCCGCTACAGCGGTACGGCCCAGTGGATCCACATACCCACAGATCGTGACAATATGCTGGCCATAAAGGTGTTTATCCATCTTGAACATTTATGGTATTTGTAAATATGCCAAAAATGTCCAAGACGGACAAACCCAATTCAACACCACACTGGCCACATTAAAAAACGTTTGTTTTTTTTTTCCACATTTTAATTTTGTTATTTTTTTACTCATGTCTTTTTTTTATTCTGTCTCTTCGGTTGTTTTTTTTTTTTTTTTAATTCCACATATCACTTAACTTTGGATATAACCAACATACATGAGGTATTGGTTTGATTTCTGAACACAATACCTTTTCCCCTTAATTTTTTCTTTTGTTAAAGATGATAATTGAAAAATCTATTAAAAAAGGTTAAATATGACAAAAATAAAAAATAAATTGTGAGATATAAAAATAAATAAATAATGAAAAATATATATATAAAAAATGTTAGTTCAAAAAAATTAAACAAAAATAATAACAAATATTCAATTTTTGTAAAAAATATAAAAAAAATGTAAAAAAGGAAAAAATAAAGGTATTGTGCAGAAATGCTTAAGTTCGCAACCCACGTCAAGTGTCCTCATTCTCTTGTGAGTACCTAACTAATAACTAAAACCAGGAACAATTAACTAGCTAAACAAAAAATAAGGTCCAGAACCAACACAAAAATGACAACTGTCCATATCCAACAATGTACTGCAGTGGATTGCATCCATTTGCCAAGGAATCACCCAGCAGAGGACACAAAGTAGTTCACATAGATTTCCCGAGTCAATAGTCCAGTTGCTCTAGGTCTCCCATGCAGGGTGTTGTCCACAGGGATGGTAGAAATCGGAGGAAACTGCTCCAGGTCAATGTCAAGCGCAGACTCATGAATCCTGTAGAGTGACACTGGCTTGGATAAAAAGCATTATGTTCTGTGGATCCATTTGAAGAGGCCTCTGGAATACCTGCCATTTGCTGCTCAGAATCCCGAAGGCACACTTCACATACTGTCTCGCACAAGTGAGCCGGTAATAAAAAATATGCCTCCTTTTATCCAAACCACACTGGGTAAATGACCGCAACACATGGAGAGAAAATCCAAATCCTTCATCTCCCACGATGACGAATGGGGATGGAGTTCCGGTAGATCCAGGCAGTTGTCTCGGTTCTGGATGGGCGAGCTGGCTGGACTTAAGCCGTTAACCCAATCTGGAAGCCTTGAAGATGTCAGCATCCGAAGTGCTCCCATAGGCCCCTATATTGGGGAACTATACTTGCTGGTAGAAGCCCTAGGCAATCCGAAGTCAATCTTATGCCTTGGGCTGTGGCATCACCGCCACTTTCAGTCGCTGCCAGGTGACTGCGCAGGTCAAACGGATGACCTGCAAAATCGTGGAGCACCCCAGCAGAAACACAAAATCCAGTGACGCAAATGAGTTCCCTGCTGCCAGGAATCTGTGGAAAAAATAAAGTAAAATTTAGTCCTAGCAGTAACAGGCACATGGCAGTAAAGGGCACGGGACTACTACGGTTATACTTCTTGTAGCAGGGCGACATAGCAGCAATGGACACAGTGGTCAACTACAGTTATACTACCCGTAGCAGGGTGACGTGGGGTTATGGGACAACTACGGTTATACTACTTGTAGCAGGATGAAATGGCGGCAATGGACAAAAGGGGACATTAGGCGTTTTTACCTGAGGGTGATGATGAGCTGTTCCTCCGGAGAGATGCATCGTCGCATGTTGGTGTCCTGGAAGATGATTCCGGGATGTAGGTCTGACAGCAGACGGTCAAAGATGGAAATCGACATGCGGCAGAAGTTGTGAACCTTGTCCGGCTGCCGCAAGTCATCATACAGGGTGTGGGAATGCCCCTTCCTGGGCCATTAGGAGACAATGGGGTGAACCCAGTACCTCCTCCTCCTCTTCGATTCTTCTTCCAGCATTGCTTGCTGTCCGAATTGCCGAGAGAGGAGCCAGTCCAGAGCACGATCCGCACATGTGTAGGGCATCCTTGCAAGGAAAGAAATGCCAGGATCCAAAGCTATATCAGCAGAAGAATCCAACAGAGCTCTCACAAAGCACAAATGCCAGAGAAAATGGTGCCAGAGCAATGATGTGACTTTTTCAAGGGCTTGGTGACATAATTTGCAGATTCCATTTTTATTTTTTTGCGGTGTAAATACGGATGAACTACGGATACACTACTGATCGTATTTGCGGATAACATGACGTATGCGGATGAGTTGCGTATGACTTGCCGATGACCATGCATGAATACGGATCTGTATTTGCGGACTGTAAAAACCATTACAGTCGTGTGCATGAGGCCTAAATGTATGATGTATTTATCAGACCACTTTACACAATGAAAGGTTTTTCCCTGATATAATTTTTTGCCCTTCAGTTTCCCCCTGTTCCCTCCTACTGGATAGCCTTTGATTTGTTCCACGAAGTATCATTAGTCAGTGAGTAGAAGGCGAAATTGCACCTCGTTGTATTTATTCAATGGCAGACTAAATTCATCTATTGACTCTTCTGAAACTGTGTGGGTCTGATTACTGCTTTTTTACATAAACTAGTTCTCTACACTCAATTGTATGCCTATGCAAATCACTTACACTTTTTATTTATAATGGATGTACAATTACTAATACATTATCAGCAATTTCCCTCACAATATGAGCACTCTCAACTTGGGCTGAATATGATCTGCATGGAGGTATGCATTTAAATAATACTAACAATTTAGAATTAGGACATATTTATTTCTGTTTTTTCAGATACTGTAGATGTACATATACAGTCTCTATAGATTTTGAATGTTATATAGACAGATAATACACAAACTGTTCCTCTGTGAACAATGCTGTAAGCCTATCAGTATCTGACAATCAGCAGACAATGAGATATCAGATAATCAATACAGTAGTGGGACTAGGTTAGGACTTTTGTCATCCTTCTCATATACTTTAGTAATAAATTTAATAGGCTGCAAAACCTATAAGACAAAAAGCCTAACAAAAATGTATTGCTAATGGCTACTAATGGCTATATGAGTCACATTATTATGACCACCAGCTAATATCCAGAGTAACCGACGTGCAGCACGGACAGCAGCTAGACGCGCTGGCGGTGACTCAATAATGTACTGGTAGGTTGTCTCCGGTACCTAGAGCCATGCTGACTGCAATGCATCCCACATTTGCTGGAGGGTGTGTGTGTGTGTGTGTGGGGGGGGGGGGGGTAATCCATATAGCAAACAAGATGATCAAGGTTGTACCACAGGTGCTCAATTGGGTTCAAATCTGGCAAATTAGGGGGCCAGGGAAGTACTTGAAAGGCTTGGTTGTGCGCCTCCAACCACTGTCAGACATTACTAGCCGTGTGACGTTTCGCATTGTCTTGCTGGAAGATTCCATCTGCCCCAGGGAAGACAAACAGCATGTATGGGTGGACGTGATCTGCAACTATGGATTTATATCCAAATCAGTTTAGAATGCCTTCCAAATGGATGAGTGGGCCCAGGGAATGCCATGAAAAAATTCCCCAGACCATAACGCTGCCGCCACCAGCTTGTTTTCTTCCAGCAATGACTACAGGATGTGTGTTCTCTGATGTTTCTCACCTGACACGCCAACGCCCATCCGTTCGATGAAGCAAAAAATTTGACTCATCGGTGCCAGTCATCGGTGGCACAATCCCAATACTGCCGTGCAAATTGAAGCCTTTTTTTCAGATTCACCATTGTTCTCATAGGAGCAGTGACAATCTGTCTTCTTTGGAGCCCCCTAGAACAGAAGGGTTCGCCCAATTGTTGTTTTAGACACACGTTTGGTAGCCCCCTGGTTGATTTTCATGGTGAGCTGCTCCACCGTAGCGTGTCGTTCGACCCTTGAGCACCTTCGTAGCCGACGGTCACCTCTCACATCAGTGGCACGTGGTGCTCTGCAGATTCCACATTGGTTATTCCCAATGGTTCCATTTGTCCACTCACAAGACACTTTGACCAGAGTAACATGCGCATGGTTCAGAAATTGCGCTGTTTGAGAAATACTGCCACCCTTGGTCCGAAAGCCAATAATCATCCCTTTTTGCAACTATGATAAATCACCCCTTTTACCCATGGCAACAACAAGTGATATGTGTTCAGATAGCCTATCACACACCTTGTATACCCACCAAGCCAGCCCACGACACATCACTTCCTTCATGGGCTACGCGGTTCCGACGTTGATGCTTTTCAACGCCAACTGCATTGATGCCGGGTACTCCTGACGTGTTGCAGACAGTTTGCAGAGAAGAGCAAAGAGCATGCATACCTGTGATACAAACTGTGAGTACCGTTGCTAAGGGCAACCACCCGGACTCATGGTGGGAATGTTTGCGAGCGGATTATGTGAATGGAAAAGGTGTTCCCAAGCAATGTTGGGCAGCTGTTAAAAAGCCAAGTGTGCTGAATCGCCCAGATGTGGTTGCTAGGAGCAACCAACCTCGACAGCATGTGGCGGCTGTTGTTCAGCAGAGGGAGAGCTGTTGGAGATGCCATCGAGCGGATGGATGTGCACCTGATTGTTCTCTGGTCAGGAGGCCAGAGAAAGCGCAAGAGAAAACATGTGAAGTGTTGGTTGGTGGGATTCCACTACTGGTCAGTCTGGATATTTGCCAAGAGGTCTCGATGGAGCATCCGGACATTTTGCTGTTAGTGAAGAAGGATACTGAGTTGGGTGAGACCGTTCTGATTGACTTTGAAACTGATGTTGGGACTGTGCAGCACAGACTTATAAAATGTCAGGAACTTGATGAGGAGTTTGTGCTGGGAAGGAACTTCCCTCATTTTTGGCAGTTGTTGGAGAAAGGCAATATCTCCGATAAGCATTGTAGCTATTACAGGGAAGAGTCCTCTGCAGGGTGTGCTGCTCCACTGCCAAAAAGGGAAAATGCACCAGTTGTAATGATGTCAAGTGATAATGTTATTCAGGAAATGCCTGCTAAAAATGACGCACATGTATTTGATGCACAGCGTTTATGTGATGACACTAGTGAAATGTCAAAAATTGTGCCTAACGTTTCTTTGACCCGTGAGCAGTGGCGTAGCTATAGGGGTCGCAGCGGTCACAATTGCGACTGGGCCCAGAAGCCAGGGGGGCCCGCAGCCCCCCGCACCACATCAATGAAAAGTTACTATAGTAACAGGGGCCTATGTAATAAACTACACGGGCCCCTGTTACTATAGTAACTGACATTACTTAGCCCTCCTCTTCCTGGAGCGCATCGGAGGTTCTGATGTCACAGCGCTGTGCACAGCGCATAACGTCACGATGCTATACGCTGCGCACAGCATCCCGACAGTTGATGGAGCGAGGACCTGCGGCTGAAGAGGAGGTAAGTTTCATTTTAGTGTCTTGCTGATGGGTTGGGGTCAGACACCCGGGACCCCTGCCAATCAGCTGTTTTGAAGGGGTTGCAGCCGCTCGTACGAGTGCTACTTCCCCTTCATTCCGGTCACTTTCTCACAATGAATTGCCGACACGGACGTGTCAGCGATTCACAGTGTGAGCAAGTGAGGGAAATGAAGGGGAAGCAGCATTCGTACGAGCTCTGCACCCCCTACAAGACAGCTGATTGGCGGGGCCCCCCAGAGTCTAAGTGACATGTCAGAAGTTTGTATTGGTGGGGGTTCGAGCACTGAGACCCCCGCCAATCTCTAGAACGAAGCAGCTGAAGTGTATGTTCGGCTATATCCGGAAATAAATGTATCGGTGTACAGACTCAATAGAAAGACTATGAGCCCGTACTCTGATACATCAGCTGTCCCAAAAAAAGGCGCACAGACATGAAGCAGCGAGCGCTGACACGAGCACTTCAGCTGCTTCGTTCTAGCGATTGGTGGGGGTCTCAGTGATCGGACCACCACCAATCCAAACTTCTGACATGTCACTATGACATGTCAGAATTTTGTCGAACATTTAGCTACACTTTAAAGCCTACCGTCTGTTATGCTTAGATACAGGGCCCCAGCTTATACTGCATAAGAATACTGTCTGCTGCACCCTGTATCTAAGCCTACATTAGGCTTAGATACAGGGTCCAACAAACAGTATCACACATGCACATGGGCCCTGTATCTAGGGCCCTGTATCTAGGGCCCTGTTCACATCACCGCTCCCCTTCTGTTGAGGGGTTCCGTCTGGTTAACCCCTCAACGTAAAGGCAAACGGAAACCTTAGCTTCCGTTTGCATCACCATTGATCTCAATGGTGATGAAACTTTGCTAATGGTTTCCGTTTGTCACCGTTGTGAACGGGTTCCGTTGTTTTGGCGGAATCAATAGCGCAGTCGACAATGCAAAACAACAGAAACCTGCCACAATGGTGACAAACGGAAATCTTTAGCAACGTTTCCGTCACCATTGAGATCAATGGTGAGGGAAACGGAAGCGGAGGTTTCAGTTTGCCTTTCTGTTTAGGGGTTAACCCGACGGAACCCATCAACGAAAGGGCAGCGGTTATGTGAACAGGCCCTTACTAATGTGTTTTTTTGTGTTTTTTTACAGGTTCGGTTGTTGGACTACGTCGGATTCGAGGACTACTTCTTTATTCTCAATAAAATGGTTAATGATGGTTGTGTGGGGGTGTTTTATTTCAATAAATCTATTTTTTCTATGTCTTTGTATTTATTTTTTTTACTTTATCGCTGCCAACTTACTAATGGCCGCTGACAGATTGACAGCGTCCATTACTAAGGCAGGGCTTAGTGTTAGCCGGTGAAAAGGCTAACACTAACCCCCATTATTACCCCGGTACCCACCGCCACCAGGGGTGCCAGGAAGAGCCGGGTACGATCCAGTACCCGACCATCTGTAGTGATGGTCGGGCACTGGGGTGACCGCAGGCTGGTATTATTAGGCTGGGAAAGGCCAAAAACAGTGGCCCTTCCCACCCTGGTAATGCTGCTGCTGTGTTGTATCTGGCTGGCTATGAAAAATGGGGGGGACCCCACGTCATTTTTTTTTATAAATAATTGGACAGCACGATGTGGGGTTCCCCCATTTTTATAACCAGCCAAATACAACATAGCAGCAGTAGACTAGCATTACCAGGGTGGGAAGGGTCACAGTTTTTGGCCTTTCCCAGCCTAATAATATCAGACTGCGGCCGCCCCAGTGCCCCTCTGTCACTACACATGGTCGGGTACTAGATCATACCTGGCTCTTCCTGGTGGCGCTGGGAACCAGGGTAATAATGGGGATTAGTGTTAACCTCTTCATGTCTAACATTAAGTCCCCCCCTTAGTAATGGGCATTGTGAATCAGCCAGCGACAATTACTAGGGCGGTAGTTATAAAGTTTAAACAAATACAAAGATATAGATAAAATATTTTATTGAAATAAAAATTCCACACAACCCTCGTTATCCATTTTATTAAGAATAAAAAAAAACGCAGTTATCGAAGTAGTCCAACAACCGAACTTGTAAAAAAACAAACACACAAAAATATTATTATTATTATTCTTACCTTTCCTGGGTCCAGCGCTGGAGCTGCAATGTCAGCGAGCTGGGCCCTATATCTAATCCAATCATGTGTGATACTGTCTGCTGAGCCACTGTATCTAATTCTATCATGTGTGATACTGTCTGTTGAGTCACTGTATATAATCCTATCATGTGTGATACTGTCTGCTTGGCCCTATATCTAATCCTATCATGGGTGATACTGTCTGCTGAGCCACTGTGTCTAATCCTATCCATAGCTATAGGGTCGTAGTGCTATAGATATGGGGGGGGGCACATATGTATTGGGACTATTCTCCCTGATGTTTGAAGTCCTTAGTGACGCCCCTGGCTGCTAGTGCTGCATTGTTGGATCACTTAGGAGACCCAGCAATAGAGCTGAAAGCTGTAGGCCATCGGCCCTGAGAAGTTTGGTGGGGGGGGCCCAAGAAGAACCTTTGCATCGGGGCCCATGAGCCTTTAGCTACGCCCCTGCCCGTGAGTATGTCACACAGCCTGAGCAGGTTAATGCATTGTGTGAACAGGCTGTTAAAGAAACAGCAGCCGAGACAAGAGGGGATTAGTTCAAGTGTGCCCCTTGAGGCCATAGTTGAGATAGTCGAGAGTGTCACATGTGATGTGCGTACTGTTACTAATGGTAACCCAGAGGATGTGTCCTGGGAAACAGATTTCCCTAGAGGTTGGGATTGTTAATGGTGGTAACCTGGAGTACAGCCCTGCCATGCCTAATGATGGTGATGAAAATGTACGTGGTGCAATAGATGTGACTTCAGCGCCTTTAGAAATGTTGCCCCCCTACAGGTCATTCCTATCCTGTAGAAACTGAGACTGATGTAACACTCACTCATTCCATGGGGATGGGGGAAGCACAGGAGTTAGACTTCAAACCATGTTCAGTGGATACTACTATAGTGTATGCTTCTGTCACTGATATTACATGTGATGTAAAACAGGTTACTAATGGCTCAAGTGTGCCCCTAGAGGTCATGGTTCACAATAACAAGACTGTTGCATGTGATGTGTGCATTGTTCCTAATGGCAACCAGCTGTATACTGCTGTGATGTGTGAGTGGAGTGGTGATAAACTCTACAGGTCTGAGAATGTGGTTGGGGTCACATCAGAGTCAGCTGAATCAGCAGCAGTGATCCACCTTTTTATTTGAGCGACCACACCAGTGTGAATGTTGCCCTAAGTGACGCACATGAGTTCCCGGACAGTCAGTGAGGTGTGTGTACTGGTGGCTGTGGCCTTGGTCACTAATGAACTGCCCGGTAGTGAACCAGATGTACATGAAAACTTTTCCCTAGGGTTTGGGGCTGTCAATGGTACCAACGCGGACACTACTGCCATGTATAGTGTGAGAAGAGTCACTGCTTCACCCTTAGAAGTTCTGCCCCTTGCAGGTCTCTCACATGCAGACGTTGAGACCCATGTTGCGCCCACACTTTCCCAGGAGGTGAGGGGAACCATAGAGGTGGTCTACCAGGCTTGTTCAATGGTTACTGATACCGCGTGTGCTTTAGCCATGGAAGTTGCATGTGACACCAGACAGGTTGCTAAGGGCAACAAGCGGTGCTATACCACTATGCAGGATGAGGGCCCTAACACTGCTGCAGAGACGACCCCTATCGGGTCTATAGAAGTGACCCATAGAGGTCTGGTCAGTGCGGTGAAAAATTGTCTCTGGACGGACAGTCTGAGCGTTTAAATGCTGAGACGCAAAACTCCAAGATGGAGGGGAGTATAGCGTCTGAAAGTGGTGTTGTAGATGATATGGGGTATACCACAACTCATGAGAGGAGTGTTACTGAACACTATGAGCCAGTGTCTAAACCAAGGGGTGACACACAAAGCCACTTCATGGATGTGGAAGGGTCCCTGAATGTAGGGCACAACACATATAAATATGTCTGTGATCAGCAAAAGCTAGTAGTGCCTACAAGGGATGAGGATGCTAGGCATGCCAGCATTGAAGAGCTGCTGGAGCACCCATATAATACACCCACGGGTGATTATCAAATATCTGCTACTGTAAGGGTGACTCTAAGTGTGATTATGTCCCAAGGTAGGAGCTTTGACTCTGGAGGGAGGTTGTGAGGTGATCAGTCCTACGGCCTTTATCAGAGGGGGGGGGGGGATATGTAGCAGTGCAGCTACTGGACAGTGCAGAAACTGTCAGGTTTTAAGCAACCAGGGAACATGTACAGCAGGGAGGGTTTTCTCTGCTGTTGCTTGGGCGTAAAGCCTGGAATAGGGCCTGGTTTGCTGGAGTGTGAAGGAGAAGGGTGGGCTTCCACTCCATACAGACAGTTCGTGTCATTGGCTGTCTGATGAGCCTAGTTAGGCTTCACCTGAGGCGGCTCTTTAATTGAGGTGTGTGCTGTTCACACAGGGCTCTCAGTCTGGGGAAGACAGGCATGCTAGCCTGTGAGAGTCACCACCGTGTAAGGTAATGCTGCCTTGTTTTGAGGTACTGGGCACAAGGCTCAGGGTCTCTTAGTGAGGGAAACTTAATGTTTAGTTAGAGGCTGGACGGCCTAGGGTTTGTTTTGAACTGCTATGTAAAACCATCTTTCATATTTGAAGACAATAAAGCTAGCTGTGGCTGGTTTAAACTTTTATTCAATGAGTTGGAGTGAACTTTATATGTGTGCCAACCATCTCACCCTGGAGATGGCGATCCTGTGAGCTAAGTGGTCCCCAAGATGTCACAATATATATATATATATATATATATATATATATACACACACACACGCACACGCACACACACACATAGTACTCTGCAAAAGTTTTAGGCAGTTGTGAAAAATGCTGCATACTAAGGATGCTTTAGTATTAATATTTTTTTTATTAAGTAACAAAATGCAAAGTGAATGAACAGAAGATAAATCTAAATCAAATCAATATTCGGTATGACCACCCTTTGCCTTCAAATTAGCATCAATTCTTTTTGAAGGAACTCGGCAGGGTGGTTGTTCCAAACATCTTGGAGAACTAACCACAGATCTTCTGTCAATGTAGGCTTCCTCAAATCCTTCTGTCTCTTCATGAGATCCCAGAGAGACTCAATGATTTTGAGATCAGGGCTCTGTGGGGCCATATCATCACTTCCAGGGCTCCTTGTTCTTCTTTATGCTGAAGATAGTTCATAATGGCAATGGCTTTATGTTTGTAGTAGTTGTCCTGCTGCAGAATAAATTTAGAGCCAATCAGCTGCCTATCTTATGGTATTGCATGATGGATAAGTATCTGCCTGTATTTCTCAGCATGTGACATCCAGGGTCATTAGGATTACATCCTCGTGCCAGTTCTGGTTTTTTAAATCTCTAATTAAACTGGTTGAGTCCTTGATGTAAGAGCGAAGTTGGGTCACCAAACTTTGAAGGAGTAGATCTAGAAAATTAGATAGTTGGCTGGGGAGTGAACCTATGCCTGATATTATAGGGCAGTGATGTACTTTTGAAAGGTGAAAATAGGGTTTCTGCGTTAAGTACTTTGAGAAAAAAATTGTTTTTTTATTTACTAGGCCTTCATCATGGGCTTTCTCTATGGCTGAGTTCACACGGGATGGATACGCTGCGTAAAAGCATGCAGTATATCCGTCCTGTGCGCTGCAGGGAATTCTGGGCAAAAATGCGCCATCCCAGGAGACCATTTGTGATTGGCTACAGCGGCGGTCACATGGGATGAAGTGTCAGCCCAGGAGGCCAGCCCTCTAACGTCATCCAGGCCGGCATCCTGAGATGATGTTTCATCCCATGTGACCGCCGCTACAGCCTGTGATTGGCTGAAGCAGTGACATGGGAGGAAACATCACCCCAGGAGGCTGCGCGGGAGGGAGGAACACAGACTTCTGGGTAAGTATGAGATTTTTTTTCTGAGTTGTGTTTCTTGCGGGGGAATCGCTGATAATCTGCTGCAATAAACGCAACAATTGTTATTTTTACCTCCCCATTTAATTCAATGGGGGTAACCCACAGCAAATAAGCAACGTTTACGCGAATACAATTGACATGCTGTGGAATAAAATTCCGTACCGCAGATCAATTTCTGAGTGTTTTTCCGCTCAGTATTTACGCAGCGTGTGGATGAGATTTGTTTTATCTTCACTATGCTGCTACTCTATTTGCTACTCTATTTGCTGCCGATTTTCCACAACCGCAGTATTTACGCAACGTGTGAACTGACCCTATTAGTTGGTTGAATTTACTAGCAAAATCTATTGAAGGATCTACTTGCAGAGTTTCATAATGGAGAGGGTCCGAAAGTATTCTAAGGGCTTCTTTGTTATATGTTTCCCTATTTTGGATGACGGTCCCTCCCCCTTTATCAGCCAATGTGATCACTATTTTATGGTTGTTTTGGAGATTTTTTTAAAGCTATCTTTTCATCTTTGCTCACATTGTGTTGTAGCTTCGTTAATTTTCTTAAAGGCTACGTAAACCTTTGATGGGCATTTTTTTTTTAAATAAACAAGTCAGCCAGTATGTTTGGTGTAACTTTTTAATTAGTCTCTATTAAAAATTAACTTTACTTTTTTAAATACAGCTGCTCTGTACTCTCTGTATACAGCAGCTGCATGTCGCGCTAAATCCTGTTCCCGTCAGGTGCGCAGGACTGACGGTTCAGTGACAGCAGATCTTTCATGTCTCTTACACGAAGAGAAACTCTAAAAAATAAATGTTGGAGTGACTGCGTTGTGGTGATGGGTCTGGAGAGTCCGTTGTGGGGGTAGAGGCTGAGAGTTTATCAAATGCACTAAGATGTAGAACTAGAAGTGAGGTGGGTGTGCATTTCTGGATCGTGTGTGTTTGTATGCTGTTCCGACCCAGCGGTTGGTCGTATTCACTCCCTCTGGGGAATCATGGTTGGTAAATAAAGTTTTATCAAAGGATAAAGAGGAGTTAGGATTTATTTAATTTCACTTGCACAAGCCATTCCCCCTCCCCATTTGAACTAACACCCTCCTCCTACAACCCCAGCGTCATGTTAACCACCTACCAAGCAGGTCAGAATATATTCATTATTACTCGCTCTGAGCAGGAAATTTAAGCCCCCTCGGCCGCTGTAACAATACCTTGGCCATTTCAGCAGAAGATCCCGTTTCCTAGCAACAGAAACACTATAAATGTGAATGAATAAACCCAAGGAGCAGTAAACCACTGAACCCATCTATATAACGATAAGATTTTATCATTTTACACACTTCATTTAACATGTTTGTAATATACACAATCTTTTGTTTAATTGATGTATTTTTTTTATATAATCTTCTGGTTTCTGATGAATTTGACATAATAATTGTTTTCTATGTAAGAGTTTTTACAAAACAGGAACACTTGCATAAGCCTTATGCCCCTCCCCTGTTTGAACTCACACCCTCCCCCTATGACACCAGCCTCATTAAACATGTCTGTAGTATATAAGCGTAGGACTTGAGATGATTTTTATATGCCTGATGAAAACCTTGGTGCAAGGACGAAACAGCGTAGCATGCTACGCTGCTTCTGTAACTGCCGTTCACTACTATGGGTGTTACGGAAACAGCGTGGCTCAGCGGGTTACACTGTTTACGTAACGCATCCATGCATTGCAGTGTATTGTACCAGCGATCTAATTAGGTCACTGGTTCAAGTCCCCTAGGGGAACTAATAAAATGTGTAAAAAAAAAAAAAGTTCGATAAATTTTGAGGAGTGTAATAAAATATTAAAAGTAAAAAAAAAAACCCTTTTCCATTTTTCCCCAAGCACAATGTAAAATAGAAAAAAGAAAGGAATGAAATAAAAAGTGATAAAAAAATCGTATGTACCAAAAAATGCCTCTCAGAATGTGGTGAAACAGAAAGAAATATTTTAACACATAGTTTTTGCTTTATAAATCTAGTCAAATAATTTTTTTTTTCCTATTTTCTGTTGTCTAAAACCTGGGTGCGTCTTATAGTCAGGTGCGTCTTATAGTCCGAAAAATACGGTACATTAAAAGTTGTGAAGGAGAGCTGAACATATTCTTTACTAAAGACCAGTATAAAACAATATTTTGAAACTCTTTAGGCACCTTCTAGATACATTAGACTTCAGGAATCGACGTACAAACTTGCCTCTGCATGGTATAAAACGCCCTCTGTTCTGAAGAAAATTTCTAATGTGTTGGCCATGTCTTAAAGAACCCCCACGTACTCTCATACCTAGTGGAATTGCGAAAAGATCCAACCGTACAGGCGCAAATACAATCCATTGTATCTCATATTTGTAAGGCCAATTCCTTTATCCCCTCGATTTATCTTTCTTAACCTAAGGTCATACTTCTTTAGACAAAGCCTTGTCATTTCAGCTGTTAGCCGCAGCTAAAGCTCTTATACCACTCTATTGGGACAACTCTAACACCCCTCCTATGAAAAAAGGTGTCTTAACTTGCCAAAATGAAGGAACTTTTCCACTTAGCATTAAGGTCCAACCCTAAATACAAACCGATTTGACAGCCCTGGTTGGGCTTTTGCATTGATGAATCTTTTACACACCATTGAATGGACTTAAGCGCTGGTTGAACTTTAAATGTCATTCAGGTTCTTTCCTCTTACCTACTCATGTATTGGTTTTCTCAAAGTTTATAAATGTACCTTTGATTTTGATGTCTTGACTTTAATGTGACGTGACTCGCTTCTTTTGTATACCTAGAATATTGTTACTTCTCGGAAGCATTCGTGTAATACTTGGATCTTCATGTTATTTTATCGAGTATGTTTCGACCTCTTATGCAAAAATACAATAAAAATATATTTTGAAAAGAAAATGGTCATAATGGCAATATTGCAAGTGGGGGATTGGCTGCCATCGGTATAGCACGTCATGTCATCACGTATACTACATAAATCAGTATACACTGCATTGTAACTTCACCTTGGATTTGATCATACATTATTTATTTTGATAGAATAAATTAGAATAACATGGTGTATTATTCAGTAAAATGTCATGGACATTGTATACCAGCTTGTAGCACCAAAATGCTCTAAAACGTTTCATGTAATGTTCATATTTTGTTGTAGTCATTAAAATGCACTGTGTATTGTACACTGTTTTCCAGAATGTCACATGTATTGTGAATTGGTCACTGAAATACTCTTTGTATAATTGTAAGTATTTAGAATATTAATTTAGGCAAATATGAATTATTAGAATTCTTTCTGTAGTAGTCACTGTAGTATCACATGAATTGTAATTGCTCAGCAGAATAAGCCTTATGCTTAATAAAGCTAAAATGGAACTTCAATCTATTTCATTATAGTTCCAATCTTCTTCATTATACTTCACATCCAGCAGGCCAAGCCATACACTTTTACTCATTGCAGATTGGAGAGGTTTCCAGTGTTCATAAACTCACTATTCCATAGCACATTAAACCTCAGTAATTGGTATAATGCTCCAGTAACTGGAATGATGCCATATTTGCAGATTTTCCTGACTATAGCATATTTCAAGGGCATTAACAAAAATTATAAATGACTGGGCTTATTTGGAGTACTCTTTTAGCCGCTATTAGAAGTAGAATAGGGCCTCGCAAATAATCGACAATATTTTTCACATGATTAGTTAGTTTTGGGAGGGGGAATTCTCCTAAAAGAGATGTTGGGTCTCACAGCTAGTAGTCGGGGTTACCTACCACACTCTTCTCCATGTTGTTTAGTTTAAGCATTCATGATAAGACATACAGAGGCTGAACAGGTAGATAGCATGTTATTGTCATTTGACTAGGTTTTCATAGAGAAGAACACATTATTTTCACAGTCCTCTGCAACAACATTGACCAGGATGCTTTGGCCATGGAGCCTCTAGTAATCCGTCTAAGTGTTTTTGCTGACAATAATTTATTAACCATGACAAAGCCAATTACATGGGAGAAATTTAATTTCATCACAAGAATGACAGATCTTTTGAATTTTATTTAATCAACTAATTATATTGAGTAACTATGAAAATTTGATAAATGAAGATGGATTCATAGACAACAAAACATTTATTGGTTTGGGTGGATGCCTTCTTTTAAAATGCAGTTGTTATATATGAAAACAAATGTTGCATTGGACACCAATATATTAATCACATTTAAAGGGAATGTGTCGCTAGAAATGATTATTATTATTTTTCAGTTAAACAATTATTATTTGAGTGATTACACATTGTTTTAATTTTTTTAATTTTTTCACAAGTCAGGAAATATTATAAATTAGATTCTAATTTATAACATTTCCATGTGCTGGCCACTAGAGGGAGCAGTTCCCAAATTTCAGCATGGTCACTGTGGTAAAGCAACCTCATTGATTTATGCTGCAAATTTGGGGTGGACACAGTCTCCTCTAGTGTCCTCACACAATCTCCCCTCCCTTCTTCTGGCTAGTGCCAGGAGAAGGAAGGGTTTGAATGTGTTCAAACCTCCTACACTGTGTTCAATGTACAATGCAGTGAAGCATTTTTTTTTTTTTATAAGTGAGTACTATTCTAAAATCTATGTTTTGCGTCATCTTACAGAGAAATGTAATGTTTAATAATAGGACAACTCTTTTGAGCTGTACTTGGTTATATCACCATTCAGTGAGTCATACAATTGTTATCCAAAGGAAAGTTTATACCTATTAATCTGATACTACTGATTCTATTATATGATAACATCAGAGTCTAATACATAGAAATCTTCTGAAACATTACATAACTTTGAAATTAATGTGCCAATACTTTCTGTAGGGTATTTCATGTATGAATCATTGCACTATGGATGAGTACACATTACAACTAAAATAATGTAACTTATTTTAAGCACAGTAAAATGCTTACATTTTCTCCCCAATTATAAAAGTGCTGTTATGTATTCTGATTTTTAATATTATAGCCTTTGGAGAACAGAAGGTATAACAACTAGGTATGCCTTTGTAATTTGTCAATATAATGTATGTTGTGTTAGCACTTGTGCATTTAACCCGTTAGTGACCGCCAATACGCCTTTTCACTGCGGCCACTAACGGGCTTTATTCTGATGCATATGCCTCTTTACGGCACTGCATCAGGATAAAGTAAACAGAGCAGGGAGTGTCAAATCTCCCTGCTCTCAGCTGCCAGAGGTAGCTGAGTGCTGGGGGCGTCCCTGCTCTGCCGTGTGAGATCGATATAAGTATCGATCTCACCCGTTTAACCCCTCAGATGCGGTGCACAATAGGGTGCACCGCATCTGAGTGGTTATGGAGAGAGGGAGGGAGCTCCCTCTCTCTCCCACCGACACCCGGCGATAAGATCGCCGAGTGTCTGTGTCTCCAATGGCAGCCGGGGGCCTAATAAAGGCCCCCAGGTCTGCCTGGAGCGAATGCCTGCTAGATCATGCCGGAGGCATGACCTAGCAGATGCATGTCCGTTTTAAACGGACAGGCAGTAATACACTGCAATACAAAAGTATTGCAGTGTATTATAATAGCGATCGGAGAATCGCATATAAAAGTCCCCTAGTGGGACTAGTGAAAAAGTAAAAAAAAAGTTGAATAAAGTTAATTTAAAAAAAAATGTGAAAAAATATTGAAAAACCCACCTTTTCCCCTTACAAAATGCTTTACTATTAAAAAAACAACATAAAGTAAAAAAGTTACGCATATTTGGTATCGCCGAGTCCGTAACGACCCCGACTATAAATCTATTACATTATTTAACGCGCAGGGTGAACGCCGTTAAAAACGGTAATAAAAAACTATGGAAAAATTGCTGTTTTCTGTGAATCCTGACTTTAAAAAAATGTGATAAAAAGTGATCAAAAAGTTGCATCTGCTCCAAAATGGTACCAATAAAAACTACAAGTCTTCCTGCAAAAAAAAGCCCTCATTCAACTGCATCGGCAGAACAATAAAAAACTTATGGCTTTTCAAATATGGAGACACAAAAACAAATAATTTTGAAAAAAAAGCGTTTTTACTGTGTAAAAGTAGTAAAACAGACAAAAACTATACAAATTTGGTATCGTTACAATCGTAACAACCCGCTGAATAAAGTTATTGTATTATTTATACCACACGGTAAACGGCGTCGATTTAAGACATGAAAAAGAGTGGCGAAATGTAAGTTTTTTTTCTATTCCCCCCCAAAAAAAAGTTAATAAAAGTTAATCAATAAATAATATGTCCCCCAAAATGGTGCTATTAAAAAATACAACTTGTCCCGCAAAAAAACAAGACCTTATACAGCTATGTCGACGCAAAAGTAAAAAGGTTATAGCTCTTGGAATGCGACGATGGAAAAGCGTAAAAAATGGCTTGGTCATTAAGGTTTAAAATACGCTTGTCATTAAGGGGTTAAAACATAAGTGATATGGGATAATCTGAGCACTGTTCTACTAAAATGGGACTTGTGGTTGGTAACATCAACATTGGAGTAAGGCCTCATTCGGATGTGCGTATTATGGCTTAATGCAGGAGCTGAACAATTAGCATTAAAAACATGATAAAAAAACAACAACATTTTACACAAAATATTATAGCTGACAGAAGAGTTACATCTGTTGTTCTCATGCAGGTCTTCGAGAACTTGCAGGCAACAGTGGGTTAAAACCTCCCATAAAGCCTATTAGCAGAATAACAAGTCAATAAATGGTGCGATTGCCCCTTAATATTTACTTCTCCATTTCATTTTCAAAAATGGATTTTGCTATGTAATTGTAGAGTGAAATTCTAGGCTTACGTTTTCATTAGCATGCTTTAGATAGCCTCATATTCAGTTTACTTTTGCTGGAAAATAATATGGTCTGCTACTAGAGATTAACGAATTTCCTGAAATTCGTTTCGTGCCCGATTCTATCGAACTGGCTGCCAGAATCGATTCATTCTGAATGAATTTGTCGTGAAATGTACTGTGTCCCAAAGAAATTAAATTAACTCCTTTACAGCAGAGAACAGGCGCAAAAGTATACAGCGGGCTCACGGCCTGAGCTCACTCCATAAGTTAAGCATGTTGGCTGTATGTTACAGCCGTCACTTCACCGTAATGAGCGGAATCCCGCTCCTTTAACCCCTTAGATTCCGCAGGCCAACACCAACCGCAGCATCTAAGCCGTTAGAAAGAGGGGTAGCCCCTCCGAAGGCCTATCGGCTCCCCTGCGACGTGATCGCGAGGTGCCGATGGTTATCATGGCCATGTAGGAGCCATCTTTGTGCTCCTACTATGCTCTGCCAGAGCAAGGGCCTGTAAAAATGTTGATATACTGCAATACATTAGTACTTTGCATCACTGTGATTCAAGTCACCTAGGGGGACTAATAAAAAAAAGTAATATATAGTTAAATAATTTTGGGTATATATATATATATATATATATATATATATATACTCTCCAATTGTAGATGAACACAGCACTCCAACTATAAATTAGGCCATGTGCACGATAGCAAGAGGATGAATCACTTCCCCAACTTGAAATATACAGAAACCATGGGAAGAAGTAACGGCACCAGGACTTCAAGATTGATGAAAAAGGGTGGATTTAGGGGGCAAAGCTTGCCGAGCTCAGTGATGGACGCATAAACCCGGTGCTCCTCGCATCACCGCTGGGTTCTTCTGCTTTTTAGGCCCAGATCTCACCCAAAATGGTCAAACCTGCAAAAGATAAAAATAGAGAAACTCCGGGGACACTCCGACTGCAGAAATATCAATCTGAAATACATATATAGCTCCACAGAAAACACGCTCCCCAGCTGGCTGCAGCAAGACTGCGCTAGTTGATTCATCCCCTGCTCCTTTTTCAGGAAAACACTTACCAGAGCTCTTTCTCCGGTGGTACATAAAAACCGATCTGAAACATATTGGACATAGAGTGAACTCTCTGGAAGGCTCACAGGCCGCCATTCTGCAACACAGTGAATCCATGCAGATGCTTTTACTATCACGCCTGTTCCACCTCAACAGTGCAAAATCGGAGCAGACATACATATTCCTGAGACAGCGGTGAACAAAATTTTACTGTAAATAGCACGTCAAATCTTTGCATCTCTCATTGGTGTTGATGACGCTGACAAAGTTATAATACAGGGTGTGCCATTTATATGGATACACCTAAATAAAATGGGAATGGTTGGTGATATTAATTTCCTGTTTGTGGCACATTAGTATATGGGAGGGGGAAAACTTTTCAAGCTGGGTATTGACCATGGCGGCCATTTTGCAAACTGTAGCATGGGAGATGGGTGGTCTCGTAGGTTGTCTTGCATTGAAATCTGCTGCAATGACGAGGGTACTGCGTTCACCAGACATCAACACAATTTCTATCCGCTCCTCACGTGTTAACCTCTGCGACATGTCAATGGCTGTAAACAAAGAGAAGCTTGTAAATAACTCATGAAAGTATAAAGTAACGTTAACCCCTTCCCGCACCTGGACGTAACTGTACGTCCAGGTGAGCAGTAACTTCGCGCACCTGGGCGTACAGTTACGTCCGCGCTTTAACAGTTAACCGCCGCGCGGCGCTACACCGCAGCGGCGGTTAACTGTGCAGGGTGTCAGCCCTGCTCTCCCCGTTGCCGATCAGCAGCCTGTCGCCGCTGAAATCGGCAATTAACCCCTTCGATGCGGTGGTCGATTGCGATCACCACATCGAAGAGGTTTACAGCGGATCGGCAGCCCCCCACATGTATTTGCGGGGGCTGGCGATCCTTATCACGGCAATCGGAGGTCAGATAATGACCTCCGGGTTGCCATGTACGGAAGCCTCGGAGGATCAGCCCCCGGCCGGTCCTCCGATGCTTCCTGTCAGTGTGACTGTCACGTCACAATGACAGTTAGAACACATTACACTACGTGTGTAGTGTAATGTATTCCAGCAGCGATCAGAGCTGCCAGTCTAAGTGTCCCCTAGTGGGACAAGTAAAAAAAGTAAAAAAAAGATAATAAAAATGTTTTTAAAAAGTGTAAAAATAAAAGTTAGAAGTGACATAAACAAAGAATGCTTTTTTTCCTATAAGTCTTTTATTATAGGAAAAAAATTAACACGTTAAAAAAAGTACACATATTTGGTATCGCCGCGTTCGTAACGACCCCAACTATAAAACTGTAATATTATTTTTCCCGCACGGTGAACACCGCAAAAAAAATAAACAAAAAACAGTGCCCGAATCACAATTTTTTGGTTACCAACCCTCCCAAAATATACAATAAAAAGTGATCAAAAAGTCGCACGTACGCCAAAATGGTACCAATACAAACTACATCCCGTCCCGCAAAAAACAAGCCCTTACATCGCTTTTTTGACTGAAAAATAAAAACGTTATGGCTCTCAGAATAGGGTGACACAAAAATGTATTTATTTTATAAATAAGTGATTTTATTGCACAAACGCTGCAAAACATAACAAAATTATATACATCTGGTATCGCTGTAATCGTATCGACCCGCAGAATAAAGTATAATGGTCATTTATAGCCCAGGGTGAAGGCCATAAAAAAACGAATAAAAAACATTGTCAGAATTGATGGTTTTTGGTCACCTTGCTTGCCAAAAAATGGAATAAAACGTGATCAAAAAAATTTCTGGTACCCCAAAATGGTACCAATGAAAACTACAGATTGTCCCGCAAAGAATAAACCCTCACACAGCTCCGGTGGAGAAAAAATAAAACCGTTCTGGCTCTCAGAATATGGCGATGCAAAATGTGCGGAGTGTTCCAAAAGCAGATAAGATTGGGCGCCATTTACCAGTGCGACACCGGCCACACATCTGCGGATTATTATTTATTTACTGCATTATTATACCCTCTTATTATACCCTGATGTACCCCGCACAGATAACATGTACCCTGATGTACCCCGCACAGATAACATGTACCCTGATGTACCCCGCACAGATTACATATGCCCCCACATTACAAACTGAAACACCAGTAAAACCCCAAACAGAACAACTACCAAGCTACATCTGCGCCCCAAAAGCCAAATGACGCTCCCTCCCTTCTGAGCCCTGCAGCGTGCCCAAACACCAGTTTACGTCAACAGATATGGCATCGCCATACCCGGGAGAACCCGGTTAATATTTTATGAGGTATTTGTCTTCAGTGGCACAAACTGGGCATAACATATAGTGCACTAAAGTGGCATATGAGTGGAAAATTGTAATTTTCACTCCGCACCATGCGCTGCGCATTAACCCCTTCGCGCACCACAACATAGCATGTCTTAGTGTGGGGGGTGATGTATGGAGCGTCTCACGTGAAAAATAAAGAATTTAAAACGGCAAAATCGCTGTTTTTTTGGTCACCTTCGCTCTAGCTAAAAATGTAATAAAAAGTGCTCAAACAGTTGTATGTACCAAAAAATGGTACCAATAAAAACGACCGCTCGTCCCTCAATAAATAAGCCCTCATACCGCTCTATTGACTGAAAAATAAAAAAGTTGTGGCTCTTCGAACGCGGGGAGGAAAAAACTAAAAAGGAAAAGAAAAAAATGGATCAGTCCAGAAAGGGTTAATTACTTTCTAATGAAAAACCATTTATGACCACACGTGGGGTATTGCCGTACTCGGGAGAAATTGCTTTACAAATGTTGGGCAGCTTTTACCCCCTTTATCCTTTGTAAAATTTAAAAAAATGCAACATTTTAGTGGAAGAAATGTTGATATTCATTTTCATGGCCCAATTCTAATAAATCCTGCAAAAGACTTGTGGGGTCTAAATGCCCACTATACCCCTAGATAGATTCTTTAAGTGGTGTAATTTCCACTTTTGGTGGGTTTCCACTGTTTTGGCCTCTCAGGGGCTTTGCAAATGCGACATGGCACCCAAAAACCATTTCAGCTAAATTTGAGCTCCCAAAGCCAAATAGCGCTCCTTCCCTTCTAAGCCCCGCTGTGGGTCCAAACAGCACTTTATTACCACATATGGCGTATTTACGTAATCGGGAGAAATGGTTTTACAAATGTTGGGGTGCTTTTTCGCCTTTATTCCTTGTAAAAATTAAAAATGACTACCTTTTTTCAGAAAAAAAGTCGATTTTTACCTTTACAGAATAATTCCAATGAATTCAGCAAAACAACCGTGTGGTCAAAATGCTAACTTTACCCCTAGAAAAATTCCTTGATGAGTGTAGTTTCCAAAATGGGGTCACTTTCCGGGGGATTCCACTATTTTGTTCCCTCCAGTGCAATTCAAACGCGACATGGCACTGAAAACTATACCAGCAAAATCAGAATTTCAAAATCCAAATGGTGCTCCTTCCCTTCTGAGTCCTGCTGTGGGTCCAAACAGCAGTTTATTACCACATATGGGGTATTGCTATAATCAGGAGAAATTGCTTTACATATGTTGGGGTGTTTTTTCTCTTTTATTCCTTGAAAAAATTACAAATTTCTACGTTTTTTCAGAAAAAAAGTAGATTTTCACCTTCACAAACTAATTCAAATAAATTTAGCAAAAAAAACTGTGGGTTCAAAATGCTAATTATACCCCTAGATAAATTCCCTGAGGGGTGTAGTTTCCAAAATGAGGTCACTTTTGGGGGTCTTTATTGTTTTGGCCCCACAAGACCTCTTCAAACCTGACATGGTACCTAAAATATATGCTAGAAAAAAGGAGGCCCCAAAATCCACTAGGTGCTCCTTTGCTTCTGAGGCCGGTGTTTCAGTCCATGACCGCACTAGGGCCACATGTGGGGTATTTCTAAAAACTGCAGAATCTGGGCAATAAATAATAAGTTAAATTTCTCGGGTAAAACCTCCTGTGGTATAGAAATTTTTTTATTACAAATGAATTTTGTAAAAAAAAAATGAAATTTGTAACTTTCACCTCTACTTTGCTTTAATTCCTGTGAAACGCCTAAAGGGTTAATACACTTTCTGAATGCTGTTTTGAATACTTTGAGGGGTCCAGTTTTCAAAATGGGGTGATTTATGGGGACTTTCTAATATATAAGGTCCTCAAAGCCACTTCAGAACTGAACTGGTCCTTGTAAAAATCACCTTTTGAAATTTTCTTGAAAATATGAGAAATCGCTGCTAAAGTTCTAAGTCTTGTAACGTCCTAGAAAAATAAAACAATGTTCAAAAAACGATGCAAACATAAAGTAGACATATGGGTGATGTTAACTAGTGACTATTTTGTGTGGTATTACTATCTGTTTCACAAGCAGATACATTTAAATTGAGAAAAATGCTAATTTTTGCAAATTTTCTCCAAATCTTGGTGTTTTTTACAAATAAATATTGAATTTATCAACCAAATTTTTTCACTAACATAAAGTACAATATGTCACGAGAAAACAATCTCAGAATCGCTTGGATAGGTAAAAGCATTCCGGAGTTATTACCACATAAAGTGACACATGTCAGATTTGAAAAATCGGCTTCGTCCTGAAGGCCAAAACAGGCTCAGTCCTGAAGGGGTTAAAGCCAAGCACACCATTGTTTTTCTTGTGAAATTCTCGATAATTTTAATGTGTCACATGACCCTCTTCCCATTATAAAAACTAAAGTTGGATACAAAATGGCCGACTTCAAAATGGCCGCCATGGTCAATACCCAGCTTGAAAAGTTCCCCCCTCCCATATACTAATGTGCCACAAACAGGAAGTTAATATCACCAACCATTCCCATTTTATTTAGGTGTATCCATATAAATGGCACACCCTGTAGAACGGGTACATAGGGCCCGACGGCCGTAGCTGGCCTCGTCAGAACCACCTAGAGACATTATTTGTAGATTGTTGTATTACCTTGACACTGCAGCCATATTGAAAGCTGCTCGGGAAACTCCTGACATTCAACATGAGGGTGCCAAATTGCTTTATATCAAGATCTTGCAGCCAGCACATTAGCCAAAAGAAGGCTTCTGAAACCTCTTAAAGACACGTTGAGAGCACAAAAGATTCTGATGGTTGTTCCCCCTTCGGTATTGCTATGTCTAAAAATGGACGTCACCTGGTCGTACATTATCCTCAGGTCCTCCCTAAGGTATGGGAAAATCTCCACCCACCTCACACTCCTGCCTACGCTTGTTGCCATGCAGATGCATCACAGTGTGTGGCGGCTCTGTTGGTGCCTCTAAACCGGTCAGTCCACACATTCACAGCTCGGCCTATTTTTTGTTTTGGCATTAGCGCTGCGGTTCCAGCGTCAGCGCTACACCACAGCAACAGTTGCATTAGTGCTGTCTATTACAGTCTATTGCATTCTATTACAGGGTAGCTTCTGGCTGCAGGATTTTGGCTCACCATAAATGCCTTACCACTTGGCTCACCACTACGTCTATTACTAACACTGTTACCACCCATGCTTCATCGTTGTGATCAACAGCCCTAAGCTACTAGCATCAAGCTATTCCTGGCTAATTCTGGCTACTCCTGGCTGCCCTTAGGATCAATGACCTCTAGCCTATCAGTTTCACCTTTAACGCTGGAGAATTGGGTAAAGGCGGTAAAACTGTGACTGCTAAAGCTGACCACTCCACTATCACCACCAACGCTGGGGGTGGAAAATTGCCGCTATATGTGGTACTCAGGGGCGTAACTAGGACAGACTGGGCCCCATAGCAAACTCTTGCTGGGGCCCCCAAGGTGTTACACGCAGCCCCCCTTATAGATAGTGCCCCCTGTAGATTGTGCCATACAGTCCCCCTGTAGACAGTGCTATACAACCCTGCCTGTAGACAGTCACACCCCACTTGTAGATAGCGCCCCCACCTCTTCCTTGTAGATAGTGCCATAGAGACCCCCCTGTAGATATCGCCATAAAGCCCCTTGTATATAGTGCCACACAGCCCCCCATTAGTAGATAGTGCCACACAGCCCCCTTAGTAGATAGTGCCACACACAGACCCCTGTAGATTGCGCCACAGCCCTTTCCCTTGTAAATAGTGCCATACAGCCCCGTGTAGATTGCGCCACAGCCACCCCCTTGTAAATAGTGCCACACAGCCCCCCCTTAGTAGTGCCACACAGTCCCATGTATATAGTGCCACACAGCTCCCCATGAGTATAGTGCCACAGCCATCCCCCTTGTAAATAGTGCCACACAGCCCCCCTTAATAGTGCCATCCAGTCCCATGTATATAGAGCCACACAGCTCCCCCATGAGTATAGTGCCACACATCTCCCCCTTGTATATAGGGCCACACAGCCCCCAAGTAGTACAAGGCAATGGCACATCCGAGAAAGTTGTATCAGCCAGGGGGATGTCAATCAAACATGGAAAGGTGGGTTTGGAGGCAGGACTATGTGACTCTTCAGGATAGCGGCACCGCCCCATGACCCTTTAATGAGTAATTAGCATATAGTGTGCACCGTATTAAAAGTTGATTTGAAAGATTTTGCTGCATCTGAAAAAAAAACATACATTTGAAAATATTGTCAAGTCATGTATTACCGCATGGTGGCGGTTCAAGGGGTTAAAACTACCAGACAGGTTCCCATGAAATATACAATGAATTGAAAACAATTCCATCTGCTCTGCAATTTTGTTATTATAAATATATCCTTCATAATTACAGCTCCAGAACCAAGCTCAGTACATAAATACAGCACTAGAACCAAGCTCTGACATATATACAGCACCAGAATCAACCACAGTACATAAATACAGCACTAGAACCAAGCTCGGTACATATATACAATACCAGAAGCAAGGCCAGTACATAAATACAGCCCCAGAACCAAGCTCAGTACATAAATACATCACCAGAACCAAGCTCAGTACATATATACAGTAAAAGAACAAAGCTCAGTACTTAAATACAGCATCAGAACAAAGATCAGTACTTCTTAAATTTAAAATACCATTACAGTTTGTGAATGCAATCTTTACGATGTACCAAAGTCCATCAGCTAGAATAGCGGTCAATGGTAGATTTTCCCAGTCATTTCAAATTGCAAATGGCACACGACAGGGATGTCCCTTATCCCCCCCCCCCCCCGACTTTTTGTTCTAACCATGAAGACATTATTGCAGAGAATCAGAGAATCACCTCAGATACAAGGTATTACATTTGGAGACCACAATTACAAGATAGCAGCTTTTGCAGACGATATTCTTCTGACCATAACTAATTCTACACAAGCCCTTCCATATCTGAAAACTTTATTTGATTATTCGCAGGTTTTAAATATCTCCCTTCCTGCAGCAGAAAGGGAACATTTGGTGGTAAACTCTTTCTTTGATTGGTCCCAAGACAAAATTCACTATTTAGGTGTGAATATTTTGGCAGATACAGCTTCCCTATGTAAACTTAATTACACGCCTTTGCTGAAAGATATTTCAAGATCTATTGAACAGTGGAATGTTCCTTTTACTTCTTTCATAGGAAGGAAAAATTTACTTAAGTCTATTATTATGCCAAAATTATTGTACCTGTTTCAGACTCGTCCTATTTGCATTCCTAGCTCCTTTTTTACAGCGGTGAGAAGAATTTTCACCTCCTTTATATGGAGATCCAAAAAACCTAGAATTGCTTTAACGACTCTTACTAGATCAGATAGATTTGGTGGTATAGGACTTCCAGATTCTTTTTTGTATTATAGGGCAGTGATGGTAGGGGGAGTCTTAGATTGGCTGAGAAAACCCATTCAGAGGCAAACTCCTCTCTACCACTCAGACGAATGGTGTTAAATTGCGACACTCCTCTTCCCCCAGGTATATCGACAATGGTGTTACTGAGTGCCACCTTTCGAATATGGAGGTCCATCAACACTTTACACTCACTTGTTGCCTTCCCCTCGCCGTTAATTCAAATTAGAGACCTATCAAGCACTTCATCGGTAATAGGTAACGAATCAATACGAACTTCAATATTGACAAATGCAAAACCATATACAACACTGTTAGACTCGGGGGTCCTGCCTTCTCTTCAGGAACTACGTGAGTCTTTGGACCTACCTAGACTAAACTTTATGACGTACAATAAAATTCGAACTCAGGTAGGTACTATCATTAAACATCCAAACATGAATAGAACACCGACATGGTTTGAAACTTTAGCTCTAGTAAGCAATAACCCTAGGAAAGTTGTATCCATGGCTTATAAATACTTACTGTCAGATGGATCGATAGACGCACATCTTTTACCTTGTAATAAGGCCTGGGAGACTGAACTTCAACTAACGCTCACAGACGCGCAAATTAAAACTATATTAATGGCACTAAAATTAGACTCGAGGTGCATCTGCATACAAGAAAATGCTTATAAGGTCCTGACGAGATGGTATATGACCCCCGAGAAAATGCATAGAATAGATCGTAACTACCCAGATGTGTGCTGGAAGTGTGGTGTTACTACAGGGTCGTATATGTATATGTGGTCAAACATTTTTGGAAAGATATATAAAAAAATACTAATGAAATTTGCAGAACTTATTTGCCATTTAGCAAAGAAGTATTACTTTTACAATTATTTCCCCAGAGTACTAAATCGAACAACTCTAGACTAGCTCGGCATCTTTTGTCGGCAGCTCGTATGCTTTTATCCAAATATTGGAAAGCAACACACCCTCCCTCATTAGAGGAATGGAAGCTAAAGGTTGATAATGTTTATCGATTAGAGGAACTGGCATTTTGGGAGACCAGAAATCTTACGAAATTTAGAGGCATATGGAATGCCTGGAGAAACTTTAGAGGTTTTTCTTCCTTCTAAGACTATGGGTTATAGTCACGGTAAATACAATTCACTTACATCCTTGGGCTAGATTATTGGCTCACCCCCTCCTACCTCCCCTCTTTGCCTCTTTTTCCCCCCTCATTAAGTTACCTTGTAACTTACAGTTTTATAGGTTATGCTCCTCAAACAAGTATGTACCTGAAAGCTTGAATATCAAAATTGAATATACTACAATTGAACTGCTTCTTTGTCTATTTGAATAGATGTTTTTCCAAAGTGAGGGAGCATTGTTATATATGTATCATTTGTCATATACTGGATTTCAGTTTTTCATGACGGAAAGTGAATGTACTGTTCTAGTAATTTAATGTTAGAAAATATTTCTTATAAGATTAATTTGTTGCAACAAATTGTAATTGAACATTATCTTTCTGGATTTGCTCTGTTTTTCAATGAAAAATTTAATAAAAAGAGATTTGAAAAGAAAAGAAAGAACCAAGATCAGTACATATAAACAACACCAGAACAAATACAGCTCAATTTAGTGCAACCCCTGCCGTATAGGTTTGTATGGCATAAAACTACAGTTCCCAGCATGGCCCGAACAATGGTAAGGATATGCTGGGAGATGCTATTTCACAAAAAAAAAAATAATCATACCACCCATCATATCGCTGCAGATCATACAGTGACTACAGTACTGATTAGAGGCAGAATAAACATTTACATTAAGTGACTGACCTGTGATGTCTCAGATTCTAGTTCTTTATCTCTTTTCTTCTCCCTCCGGTCCAGACCTCTATGATGGATTTCTCCCAGCCACGACCCATTTCTGCAGTTTTCCGCTTAGATGTCTTCAGCTTCTCACTTTTAAAACATTTCTGCACCTACAAACGAAGATAAAATTCTCAACGCCTCCAAATATAATAAAGTGCCCTACACTGCACCACTAACTATCATTGCGCCATACACTGTGTCCCTGATTATAATAGTACCATACACTGTGTCCCACACACCCACCCACACACACACACACACACACACACACACACCGTGCCCCCTGTAAATAGTGCCCCACATACAGCCCTCTGTAGATAGTGCCCACATATGGACTCCAGAGCTGCCAGACAATAGTGCTAACCACTGAGCCACCATGCTGCCCTACATATAGCTTCCCCTATAGATAGTGCCTCAAATATAGCCCACCCCTGTAGACAATGCCCTACATATAGCCCCTCTGTAGATAGTGCCCCACAGCTAACCCATCCCTGTAAATAGTGTCCCACATATAGCCCCCTATAGATAGTGCCCTACAAATAGCCCACCCCTATAGATAGTGCCCTACAAATAGCTCCCCCTATAGATAGTGCTCCACATATAGCCCACCCCGGTATAATATAGTGTCCCACATATAGCCCACCCCTGTAGATAGTGCCCTACATATAGCTCCCCCTGTATATAGTGCCCCACATCACCACATATAGACCACCCTGTAGATAGAGCCCCCACTGTAGATAATGCTACGCACAGTATTAGTACAAAAAAAATGACATACTCACCCTGATCCCGTTCCCGGAGCTGGTGGCAATGCACATCTGCTCTCTTTTGAGCAGGTCTGCTGGAGCTGAACGACGCAAGCGGCGCGTCGTTGAAAGGCGCTGATTGGCAGGTCAGAATGACTTGCCCTGTCAATCAGCACCTTTCAAGCATGGAAGCGGCGTGATGACGGCGCGTTAACGTTGTTGAAAGGAGCGGATTGGCGGGGCAAGTCATTTGGCCCCGCCAATCAGCGTCATTATAAGGCGCCGAATGGTCGGGCACGGAACGTACCCGGCCATTCAGCACTAATGCCGCATGCTATAGACGCAGGTACAATTACTGCAAGAGGGGGTGACTGTCGCTAGCACCGGGGCCCCCTTCGGTGCTCGCGATGGCCCTGGGCATGAGAGGGCGCGTGCCGCCAGACCCATAAATGTTAGAGGCGCGCGGCGCAAGCCCCGTAGTAGCGTCGCTCCCGCTGTAGCAGCCATAACGGCTGCTAGCGGTGCCACCGGGCATATGGGGGGGCATGTCTGTGGGCGGCACAGGCCCCCTCAAGCTGTGGGTCCCGTTGCCGCCGCTACGGCTGCTACAGCGGTAGTTACGCCACTGGCGGTACTGCTTGTTGTGTTTTGTCTGATTCCTCTCCGGCTTTCGTGTACCTCTGTTTATTGCTTCATTTTGCACTACTACTCAACATTTTGGTATTGTTTGTTACTGTTAGCTGTTGTGTCACCAGGCTTATTTGCTCTGATAATTATCGTAGCTAATAGAAGTTTGGTCAAACGAAGATTATGTACAACTTTGCATTATTCTACTGTGCATAATAGTGATCTTACGCTGGGAAAGCTATAGAAGCACATAAACTCTGTGTCTGGTACTTTTTTTTTTTTTTTTCTTATTCAAAATTTTTATTGAGTTTCAGAACACAAAAGTTACAAAACATAGTGTAGGGGAGACCTCCACACCTTAAATAAAAAACAAACAAGGTCAGTGGACCAAAGCAAAAACAAACAAAACACCAAAGGGAAAATCAATAATGTGCATCACATCTCAACATGCAAAAGAATGGTCGGTGTACAACAGTAGCATGAGTAATCCTAGAGGCATAACAACAGGAGGTACAGCTAGACCACTTAATTCAAACAGAGAAGAAGAGGCACATTACCCTAGACATGGGAAGAGAAAGTATAGAGAAAGGCCCCAAGAGAGGGAGGGATAGGAGGGAGGGAGGGGAGAGGACAAGGGGATCCTGGACTCCAGTTCCGGCGTATTATGAATGAAAATCAGCAACGAGCAAAAGCCATAGTACATTTCACAGGGGCATAGGCCGACTCAGGTGACAGCCGTGAGGTAGGAAGGAGAAGAAAGAAACACTATCCAGGGAGACCATGTAGACGTGTATTTTACCACAGCTGCCGGGGAGTGAGCCACCAAGTGTTCCATTCGCTGTATCAAGGCAACTTCCCGAAACCACTCATCTAATGTTGGGGGTATGGCCGTTTTCCACCTGCGCGGGATCACTGATTTTGCCGCCTGAAGGAGATGTCTAGTTAGGGAGCTTTTATAAACGTGTATTTGCATCGGGAACATGAATAAAAGAGCTGCTTCCGGAGAGTTGGGGACAGAGACCCCAGTAACCTCCATTATTAATTTAAGTACCGCATCCCAAAAACTCCTCAACAAGGGACAACTCCACCAGACATGTGACATGGAGCCTCCCGCAGCACCACAGCGCCAACATTTGTCAGGCACAGACGGATACCATTTATGAAGCGCAGCCGGGACCCTATACCATCTAGAGACAATTTTGTAGCTAGTTTCCTGGGCCCTTATGGCTATAGAGGCTTTTTGTGAGAGGGAGAAACACCTCTTCCATTGTGCGTCAGTAAATGTAGTATGTAATTCTCTCTCCCAGGCCCCACAGAAGGAGGGGAGTTGTTGGGAACGCTGTGAAAGGAGTAATTTATATATTGTGGATATGGTATGGGTAGGGGGCTGGGAGGAGACACATAGGCGCTCAAAGTCCGTCAACACCCTGTGAAGATGTGCGCGTCGGTTAACTGTTCCATAAAAATGTTTTAACTGGGCATATTCATATATATGGCGAGTGAGGGGCACGGCATCGGGATAGATGGAGGTTAGAGGGAGAAGAGAGGAAGCGGAGAGGACCTGAGCAAAATACATTGGGCCGGTGGACGACCTGCCTAGGAAGGAGCGACCAGCTTTACCAGCAGGAAAGTCTGGATTATCTGTGATAGGAGTTAAAGGACCCAGAGGGTCTATAAGCGTACTTCCAGGCCCTAAGGACCTCAACGCCATGAGGGTATGGTAAACAACAAAGGAGGCTTGAGTCGGTCTATTCCCGGGCAGGATCCACGGCAGGGATGATAGGGTACTGGGACATAGTTGTTGAGCCAAACGGACCCATAATTTTGATTCACGGTTATGAAAGAAATCTGAAACCCGTGCGTGAGTTGCCGCCAGATAGTAGAGCCGACAATCCGGCAGACCAACCCCACCCGCACCCCTGGAACGAGTCAGCAGAGCCCGGCTCAAACGTGGACGACCAGTTGGCCAAATGAAGGAGCCGAAGCATCGCTGAAGCCGCAACCAATAGGAGGATGGGATAGAGATGGGGATCGTCTGCAGGAGATAAAGTAAGCGGGGGAGGAGAGACATCTTAATATCAGTGCGAAACTTGGCCAGTAGGGGGATAAAATTATTTGTAAACAATTGTGTAAGATCCCCACTTATACGGGCACCCAAATATGTAATACCTCTGGAGGGCCATGAAAAGGGGAAATTACTTTGGAGAAGCGATACTAACGGGCCTGGGAGAGAAACATTTAACGCCTCAGACTTGGAGAAATTGATTTTGAAATTAGCCCATGTTCCAAAACGAGACAACTCGGACATCAGTGAAGGAAGGGAGACATGAGGGTCTGTTAGATAGACCAATAGGTCATCAGCAAATGCTGAGCACTTGTATTCCTTCCCTCCAATATTAATACCCTTAATATCCGTGTTGCTCCGAATGGAGGCCATGAGGTGTTCCATAACCAGGACATACAACAGGGGGGATAGGGGACAGCCCTGTCGCGTGCCATTGTAAATAGGGAAAGGTGCCGAGAGGGAGCCATTTATTTTTATTTGGGCCGAAGGCGTGCGATACAATGCCATAATTTTTGCCAAAAGAGAGGGTCCTATTCCCACATGCCGAAGGGTTTGGTAAAGGGCAGGCCACGATATTCTGTCAAACGCCTTTTCAGCATCTAGGGACAGGATCATGAGCGGGATTCGGTTAGTCTGGGCGTGGTGAATGATATCGAAAGTTTTAAGGGTGTTGTCACGGGCCTCCCGACCAGGCACAAACCCCACCTGGTCCGGGTGGATTAGGTCAGGCAGGTATTTATTCAATCTATTGGCGAGCAATTTAGCGTAAATTTTTAGGTCTACATTGAGCAAGGAGATGGGACGATAACTGGAGCATAGTTGAGGGTCCTTACCCGGCTTAGGGATAACCACGACATGAGCCAAGGTGGAGCTAGGAGGAAACAGGACCTCCGGGGAAATAGAGTTAAAAGCTAACAACAAAAGCGGTAGCAACCGGTCCGCCAACACCTTGTAAAACTTGGCAGTGTAGCCATCCGGGCCAGGACTCTTTCCCCCAGGAAGCTCGGTTATAACCATGAGGAGCTCCGAGGAAGTGAAATCCATATCAAGTTCCTCAGCTATCTCCCCCGACAACTGTGTGAAGGGAGATGGGAAAGAATGCCGGTCCGGCGGATGGGAGGGGGCGGAGGTGGGAGGGTCAAGGTTGTAAAGATCAGAGAAAAAACTATGGAAGCACTCCGCTATCTCTGGGGTCGTGTGAACAACCTGGCCAGAAGGAGCCTTAGTATTTGGGATGTGTGACTGGGCGATTCTATTTTTTAAAGCTCTGGCCAACATACGTCCGCTCTTATTGCCAAACTCGTAGAATTTACTGCGACAGACTTGGAGAGCGCGCTGCTGGGCAGAGTCCAACAGCCGTCTAGCGTCCTGTCGGGCAACCTGTAACTCCCTTAAAATCGGAAGAGACAGCGCACGTTTGTGAGCCAGTTCAAGAGCGCTAATTTTTTGGAGAGCAATTTTAAGGGAGTGTGCCCTTTCTCTTTTAAGGCGCGCCCCGTGTTTTATGAGGACTCCCCTGAGAACGCATTTAAGGGCTTCCCACCGAACCAATGGGGACGTGTCATCCTGGGCATGATCAAGTGTGAAATGTTCCACCGTTTGAAGCAAATCAGCCTGGCACACCCCATCCAGGAGCAGGGACTCATTCAGTCTCCAAGTCCAGGGGCCTTTAGTGATGAAGGGGAGATGTAAGGTGCAATATACCGGGGCATGGTCAGACCACAGGATACTGCCAATGGACGTAGAGGCTACCCAGGGGAGAGCATGTTGCTGAAGGAAAATGTAATCCAAGCGACTGTAGGTGCCATGCGGATGGGAGTAAAAACTATAATCCTTATCCGTGGGATGTTGAATACGCCATGCATCACACAGTTGCAGTTGTAGGAGAGCACGCTTCGCCCGCCTAATAGCACCGTATGCAACACTAGAGCGACCAGTAGAATTATCCACCGTCGGATCCATAGTAAGGTTAAAGTCTCCACACAGCACCACAGTCCCCCGGACCACCGGAAGGGCGGTTTCTATAAGATGAAGAATGAAGGGCACCTGACCCTGGTTAGGAACATAAGCGTTAATCACCGTGAATTCCCTCCCACCAATATTAAGCACTAAGATGAGGTATCTCGCATCGGGATCCACAACAAGATTGACAACCTGATGGGGGAGAGACTTGTGAAGGGCTATGGCAACTCCACACGATCTGGAAAGGGGATTATTACTGAAATGCCACGTAGTGTAATGTTTGTGCTTGATAGTAGGGGTATGTCCCTCCTTAAAATGTGTTTCCTGGAAGCATGCGATGTGTACCTTACGCTTGTGTAGATGGTGTAAGATTTGCGCCCGCTTTTCAGGAACATTCAGCCCCTTCACGTTGAAGGAGGCAATAGTAAGGTCAGCCATGGATGCAGACTAAACGGCTCGCTGAGGTATGCCGGGTAGCGCACAAAGGATCGGAGTCCAGGATCGCCAGGAGGGAAGCAGAGGAGGGAAACAAGCTAGGAGTAAAGAACAGAGCATTAGACAAAAACACAGACATAAAATCAAACCAAAAAGGCAGTACGAAAACCACTGCCGCACAAGCTAAGCGCACAATTACGGAGGACCAAAAATTCGGTCCAAAACCTACAGGGGGAAGGTGACAACTACGCATAAGAGTTATCCGCACTCCTTAGCGTACAATAATATAAGTATTAACAGCTTAACATCATTTGCACATTTTAAATAACGAGAGAGGAAGACATTGGAAGGCATCTGAAGGAAATACTCAGAGCAACAAGTAATCTTGAAATCAGACAGCAAGTAAGTAACAGGAGGAATTCCAGGAGCGGCAGTCCGGGTCATCACGCCGAACGGGCGGATTCCATGGGTGGGGTAGGGTCCCGTTCTTGTCGGCGCCTAGATCGTCTGCGAGGTCCACGCGGAGGGCGACCCTCCACCACAGCCAGGGGCCCAGAGAACGGGCGTCTCCCCCGCGATCCCCCGCCAGCAGAGGATAACAACGAGGGCCACTCCGGTAGTGCAACCTGAGGAAGGTTCAAGTCCCGCAAGAAACCAGGCAGGTCGGCCGGGGATCGCACAGTGTAGGTACGGCCCTCCTGTCGGACCATCAGGGCAAACGGGAAGCCCCACCTGTAGATGATGTCCCAATTCCGAAGCACCTCCAGCAGGGGTTTGAGAGCAGCTCTTTGCGCCAGCGTATGTCGAGACAAATCCGGCAAAATACGTAACTGCGTGCCTTGGTGGAGAATGATGGGCTGCCGTCAGATTTTTTGGAGGATAGAGTCCTTGATTGCGTAAAAATGGATTCGGCAGATGACATCCCTCGGCCGAGGATCGTCAACACTTACAGGGCGGAGAGCTCTATGCGCCCGGTCGATCTCTATATGGGTATTCGGCGGACGGCCAAGTAAAGTATTGAAGATGGTGGAGAGAGTCGAAAACAGATGAGACGCAGGAACAGATTCGGGCAATCCTCGAACACGTAGGTTGTTCCTCCTATTGCGGTTTTCAATATCATCAAGGTGCTGCTGCAAAGTGAACAACTGAGCTGAGTGCTGCTGGATAGTGGATTGGATATCTGCAATAGTGGCATTATCAGAAACCCGGTCCTGCGTAAGAGTGTCCACCCTCGTAGAAAGTGAGGAAAGTTCAGCACGAAACTGTGTAAACTCCATCTTGCATTCTTCAACGATCTGTCTGGCAAAGGAAGTCATATCAGCCCTAGTAGGCAACAATTGAACAAGCTGGCGGATATCTGAGAGAGTCGCCGGCCGATTTTCACACATAGATCCAGACGACGGGTCAGTAAAACTTAATCCACTACTGGCTGGCGTGTCCACTTCAGGGGACGGGAGTGGGTGTACTTGAGGACCTTGGCCACTTGCATGTAATGCAGGCATATTCCCAGGGTGCTTGGGAGACCCCACAGGCAGGGTCAAGGCTGTGGTTGTTGGGGCATTGGGGAAGCTGTGCCATGCGGAGCCAGAGGACCACGAGGGAGAGGCCACCACCAGCCCAGGGTCCCTGGGCGGGAGGGGAAGCACTGGAGCTATCAGTCCCATAGGGTGTGAGGTGAGCTGGGTGATGGGAGGCTCAGGGCCTAGGTACTCACTGTGCCTCCTAGCTAGCTCCTCCAATTGCAGAACTGCAGGCTGGGCAGGTGTGGTGTCTCTCATTCCCGGGGATGAAAGTAGGCCACTGTCGGGTCTCGGCAGGAGAGGGCCCGCAGGCCATGAGAGCAGTGACGGGGGAGGGTGGCGTCCCGGGATGCGCAGGCCCTCCAGAGAGCCATCTTGAGAGGCCTCATGGTCTTGCGACAGGGGAACGGCATCCGCCGCTGCAGGGGCCCCCAATGCCTCCCAGCTAGACCGGGGATCTGGTGCCTCTGGGTCCGGTACCTTCTGTGCTGGTCCTCTCTCCTCCGGATCAGCTGAAAGAAGGGCCGTGCTCTCCAGAGCAGGCCCGCATCCGCACGCCTCATGGTCCCGGTGGCCATCTTGGAAATCGGCAGGCGTTGTCGACCGTGCCGCAGGAACTATCACCGCCCGGGAAGGAGACAGAGGACCGGGGACCTTCAAGGGCTGCACCTCAGAAGGTGAGTGGACTTGTCCTGCTGTCGTCTCCGTCGCCCCTGAGCACTGGGCCGTTGAAGCTGAAGAGGTCGGGCGGCCATCTTGACCACCGGCCTCGGCCCGCGTCGCAGCCCGCAGCTGCATCTGGGGCTGTCGCCCAAAATAATCCCCGATATCGCGCTGGGGCGATGAGGGACATGAAGGGGCTGCTGCCTTTGTTTTTTTGGAGTTCTTCCCCATATCTGGGAGTGGATGTCAGCCGATTTTGGACACGCTGTTAGAGGAGCTGGAAAGAGCACGTCTTCACTCTCCCATAGCTGGCCACGCCCCGTCTGGTACCTTTTTAAGACCACCTTCCTCTGTCGCCACTAATGTTGACAGTGGTCGAGGTCACTATATGCAGTACTGCATGTCCTCTGCTGTCTACTTTGGCCCGGCTTATGAGTACCTTTGCTGCTTGACCTACTGAAGTCTGCTGTGGCCGGTTAGTTAGCAGTATCTGCTACTGTATGCTGCCTCACTACTGGGTGTATTTACTTTGATATATTACAAACTTAACACAAGAGGGCGTATAAGAGTGAGCTATCTTAAACTGGTCAAGCAAAGTTTAAACACAACTCTGCATTGCTGTATTGTATATATCAATGGTTTAGCTCTGGTGAAGCCATAGAAGTACGTGGACTCTGTGATCGATCATGTTGAACGTTATTTAAATTACTGTCTTATGAAAATAATCGGATATTTACCTTTTAGAGGACTCTTTGGGGGAAGTTTTGTGGCTGGACATTGATAATCTAATCACGGACTGATTATATAGTGGAGATTTGCTATAAGCCTTTTCTTCCCAGGCTATGTGACTATTATGTATTTGAAATCAGAAATTGTTTGAGCTATGTGCCCATTAGTTTGCCTATGTAAAAACTCTGATTTAGCCAAAATCTTAGGGGAGTTATTTTCTGATATGCCTCACTGATATGTCTAACTTTCCTATTACTACTGTAAACCTAGTAAGGGGTGACCCTACCACCCTGCAAATTTTTTTGGCGTGGGGGTGGGAGAAAGAAGCCAACCTGAGGCCTGTGAGGATCAGATGTCTGATGTGTGGAGCAATTTGACCTTAATCAGAGTACATCCCGAGATGAGACAGGTATATAGGGATCTCAATTGTCTGGATCTTATCGCCATCTACCTAGTCCCTTGAACCATCTTTAAGGGAGATTCTTTCTGCTTTTCAAACGTGTAGCTCAAAAATTGAACGCCTTGCTGAGCAGACTGCCCACATTAAAAGTGATGTATTGCTGATGAAAAGCGATCGATTGAACCTTAGAGAATGGTTTAAAGAAGCAGAAGGTGGAATTAACTCACTTGAGGAAAAAGTCCCTCATATTAATACTAAGTTGAAGGCATTAGTGGTTGAAAATGCAAGGCTCGGGAAAACTACTGATTTGGAGAACAGTTCTAGACACGCTAATCTGTGTCTGTTAGGTTTCTCTGAGGAATCAGAAAATTGAGACTGGGATTTATTAAAAGTTGTATCCTTGAGAATTTTGATGAACAAATTTTCTCTTATCTATTTTCTATTGAAAGAGCCCATAGGGTTCCCTTTCACCCCCTGTTGGTAGGTAATAAACCTCGTCCCATTCTGGTCAAATAATATACAAAAGTTATCAAAACTGTCATGTTATGCTGCCAGTTTGCTGCCTGAAGAGCCAGTAAAAGAGGCTGGTGAAACATGTTGGAGCAGTGAAATTGATATAGGGACTATCTACCAGAATAGTATAGAAGCTCTGTGAGTCTAGAGGCCGCTCTTGTCAGAGCAAACCAGCAGCCTCCAACATATACAGAGGAAGGGGGTTCAACTCCCACACAGACAAGAGGACTTGTGATCAGGGTCCAGGCTAGTGTGGGAGTTGTATAGATGTTAGTCAGTCCCTAGTGCACACAAAAAGAAAGTGACACTAGTGGATACAGTCCTGAGATTCGAACTCTGGTCAGAGTTGTATTTTAACCCTTTAGTGACCGGCCCATCGTGTTTCTACGTTGGTCACTAACGGGCCTTATTCCGATGCCATAGACTTTTTACATCGCGGCATCGGAATAAGTAAACAGAGCAGGGAGCTGTCAAATCTCCCTGCTCTCAGCTGCTAGAGGCAGCTGAGGGCTGGGAGCGTCCCTGCTCTGCCGGGTGAGATCGATATTAGTATCGATCTCACACGTTTAACCCCTCAGATGCAGTGCTCAATAGCGAGCACCGCATCTGAGTGTTTTTGGAGAGAGGGAGGGAGCTGCCTCTCTCTCCCACCGACACCCGGCGATACGATCGCCGAGTGTCTGTGTCTCTAATGGCAGCCGGGGGTATAATAAAGGCCCCCAGGTCTGCCTGGAGTGAATGCCTGCTAGATCATGCCGCAGGCATGACCTAGCAGATGCCTGTCCGTGTTAAACGGACAGGCAGTAATACACTGCAATACAAAAGTATTGCAGTGTATTATAAATGCGATCGCAGAATCGCATATTATAGTCCCCTAGTGGGACTAGTAAAAAAGTGAAAAAAAAGTTTAATAAAGTTAATTTAAAAAAAAATGTGAAAAAATATGAAAAACCCAGCTTTTCCCCTTACAAAATGCTTTACTATTAAAAAAAACAAAATAAAGTTAAAAAGTTACACATATTTGGTATCGCCGCGTCCGTAACGACCCCGACTATAAATCTATTACATTATTTAACCCGCACGGTGAACGGCGTAATTTTTTTTATAAAAAACTATGGAAAAATTGCTGTTTTCTGTGAATACTGACTTTAAAAAAATGTGATAAAAAGTGATCAAAAAGTCGCATCTACTCCAAAATGGTACCAATAAAAACTACAAGTCTTCTCGCAAAAAAAAAGCCCTCATACAACCGCATCGGCGAAAAAATAAAAACGTTACGGCTCTTCAAATATGGAGACACAAAAACAAATAATTTTGAAAAAAAAGCGTTTTTACTGTGTAGAAGTAGTAAAACATACAAAAACTATACAAATTTGGTATCGTTGCAATCGTAACAACCCGCTGAATAAAGTTATTGTTTTATTTATATCACACGGTAAACGGCGTAGATTTAAGACGCGAAAAAGAGTGGCGAAATTTCAGGTTTTTTTCTATTTCCCCGCAAATAAAAGTTAATAAAAGTTAATCAATAAATAATATGTACCTAAAAATGGTGCCATTAAAAAATACAACTTGTCCCGCAAAAAACAAGACCTTATACAGCTATGTCGACGCAAAAATAAAAAGGTTATAGCTCTTGGAATGCGACGATGGAAAAACTTAAAGTGGCTCTGTCACCAGATTTTGCAACCCCTATCTCCTATTGCAGCAGATCGGCGCTGCAATGTAGATAAGAGTAACGTTTTTGTTTTTTTTTAAACGAGCATTTTTGGCCAAGTTATGACCATTTATATATTTATGTAAATGAGGCTTTCTAAAGTACAACTGGGTGTGTTTAAAGTAAAAGTACAACTGGGCGTGTATTGTGTTCGTTACATCGGGGCGTTTTTACTACTTTAACTAGATGGGCGTTCTGACGAGAAGTATCATCCACTTCTCTTCACAACGCCCAGCTTCTGGCAGTGCAAAGACACAGCGTGTTCTCGAGAGATCACGCTGTGACGTCACTCACTTCCTGCCCCAGGTCCTGCATCGTGTCGGACGAGCGAGGACACATCGGCACCAGAGGCTACATTTGATTCTGCAGCAGCATCAGCGTTTGCAGGTAAGTCGATGTAGCTACTTACCTGCAAACAATGATGCTGCTGCAGAATCAAATGTAGCCTCTGGTGCCGATGTGTCCTCGCTGGTCCGACACGATGCAGGACCTGGGGCAGGAAGTGAGTGACGTCACAGAGTGATCTCTCGAGAACACGCTGTGTGTCTGCACTGCCAGAAGCTGGGCGTTGTGAAGAGAAGTGGATGATACTTCTATACACAACGCCCAGCTAGTAAAAGAAGTAAAAACGCCCCGATGTAATGAACACAATACACGCCCAGTTGTACTTTAGAAAGCCTCATTTACATAAATATAAAAATGGTCATAACTTGGCCAAAAATGCTCGTTTTTAAAAAAAAAAAAAAAGTTACTCTTATCTCCATTGCAGCGCCGATCTGCTGCAATAGGAGATAGGGGTTGCAAAATCTGGTGACAGAGCCTCTTTAACCCCTTCCCGCTCCTTGACGTACTATTACGTCATGGCAGCTGTATCGTTCGCGCTCCATGCCGTAATAGTACGTCTCGGGAGTAACGGCCGTTTCGGCCGTCCTCCCGACACATACAGGAGCTGTGACAGCTGCTGTCTTGTTCAGCAGCTGTCACAGCTCCTACAGCGGGACCGATCGCTGTGTCCCCGCTGATTAACCCCTTAAAAGCCGCGTTCTATAGAGATCGCGGCTTTTTAGGGGTTAAGCTGCCATCGCCGGCCTGCTACGCGATAGCGGCCGGCGATGGTGACTATGGCAACCGGACACCAAACAATGGCGTCCGGCTATGCCATAGACGGAAGCCTAGTGGGTCCTGACAACGTCAGGACCCACTATGCTTGCTGTCAGTGAGTAGCTGACAGTTCTAATACACTGCACTACGCATGTAGTGCAGTGTATTAGAATAGCGATCAGGGCCTCCTGCCCTCATGTCCCCTAGTGGGACAAAGTCATAAAGTAAAAAAAAAGTAAAAAAAAGATGTGTAAAAATAAGAAAATAAAAGATTTAAAAGTATTAAAAGTAAAAATCCCCCTTTTTCCCTTATCAGTCCTTTATTATTAATAAAAATATATAAACAAACAAATAAACTATACATAATTGGTATCGCCGCGTCCGTAACGGCCTGAACTACAAAATTATTTCATTATTTATCCCGCACGGTGAACGCCGGAAAATAAAATAATAATAAACCGAATCACAATCACAATTCTTTGGTCACTTCACCTCCCAAAAAATGGAATAAAAAGAGATCAAAAAGTCGCATGTACCTAAAAATGGTCCTGATCGAAACTACAGTTCGTTACGCAAAAAATAAGTCCTCGCACGGCTTTATTGATTGAAAAATATAAACGTTATGGCTCTTAGAATAAGGTAACACAAAAAGTGAATGATTGTTTACAAAACTTATTTTATTGTGCAAACGCCATAAGACATAAAAAAAACCTATAAACATCTGGTATCGCCGTAATCGTATCGCCACGCAGAATAAAGTGAATATGTCATTTATAGCGCACGGTGAACGCTGTAAAAAAAAACGAAGAAAAAAACAATCGTACAATTGCTGTTTTTTAGTCACCATGCCACCTAAAAATAGAATAAAAACTGATCAAAAAGCCGCATGCACCCCAAGAAAACTGCAATGGATTCCTCAAGGGGTCTAGTTTCCAAATTGGGGTCACTTTTGGTGTGTTTCCAATGTTTTGGCACCACAAGACCTCTTCAAACCGGACATGGTGCCTAATAAAAAGAGGCTTCAAAATCCACTAGGTGCTCCTTTGCTTCGGAGGCCGGTGCTTCAGTCCATTACCGCACTAGGGCCACATGTGGGATATTTCTCTAAACTGCAGAATCTGGGCAATACGTATTAATTTGCGTTTCACTGATAAAACCTTTTGTGTTATAAAAAAAATGGTATAAAGAGGATTTTCTGACAAAAAAAAATGTAAATTTCACCTCTACTTTGCTCTAAATTTTTGTGAAACACCTAAAGGGTTCATAAACTTTCTACATGCTGTTGTGAATATTTTGAGGGGTCTAGTTTCTAAAATGGGGTATTTGATAGGGGTTTCTAATATATGGGCCCCTCAAAGCAACTTCAGAACTGAACTGGAACCTAAAAAAATAAATAAATGAGGCAATACTTCGCTTCTTACATTATACTGATAATGAGCCGTGCCCACCCCGAGATGACCCCAGTTTTGACCGTTTGTATAAACGGAGACCCCTATTACACCGTTCCAGTACCCGATTTTCCCAAGCATACACCCCCGAGAAGTGTATTTCTATTGATGAGTCCCTGGTACATTTTAAAGGGAGGGTTCAATTCCGCGAGTACCTGCCGGGTAAGAGGGCAAGGTATGGCGTGAAGATGTATAAGCTGTGAGAGTGCATCAGGGTATACCTACAGGTTTAGGATATATGAAGGAAAGGCCACCCCCAAACCAGACTGCATCCTGGACTACAATAGGTACATGGGAGGGATGGACTTGTAAGATCAAGCCCTGAAGCCCTACAGCGCCATGCGGTGTGGTATAAGAAGCTGGCCGGGCACATCATACAGATGGCATTGTACAATGCGTACATGCTACGTCGATGTGCAGGCCAGACGGGAACTTTCCTGGAATTTCAAGAGGTGATTATCAAGAACCTAATCTTTAGGGACCAAGAAGGGGGGGGCACCCAGTACTTCTGGAAGCGAGCCCACACGCATCGTACCAGGGCAACACTTTCCAGGAGAAGTTCCCCAAACTGGCAAGAAGGGAAAAAGTCAAAAGAGGTGCAAAGTCTGCTATAAGAGGGCGATAATGGATGACACAATATATCAATGTGACACGTGTCCCGAATAACCAGAGCTCTGTATGAAAGTGTTTTAAAATTTATCATACATCCCTTGGTTTATAATTTACCCCAATTTTACTTACCCTGATGCACTCCACACAGCTTATCCCCCCTCGTCTTTCCCCTCTGGGCCCTGCTGTGTGTCCAGGCAGCTGATAACAGCCACATGTAGGGTATTGCCATACCCGGGAGAACCCACATTACAGTTTATGGGGTGTAGGTCTCCGGTCAAAATGCTCACTACACCTCTAGATGAATGCCTTAAGGGTGTAGTTTTTAAAACGGGGTCACTTCTTGCGGGTTTCAACTGTACTGGTACCTCAGGGGCTTCTGCATACATGACTTCGCACTAGAAAATCCCCAGTAGGCCAAATGGTGGTCCTTTCCTTCTGAGCCCTCCCATGGGCCCAAACGGCAGTTTATCACAACAAATGGGGTATTGCGGCACTCAGAACAAATTGCGCAACAGAATGGGGTATTTTGTTTCTTGTGAAAATAAGACATTTTCAGCCAAAACTACATATTATTTGAAAAAAATAATTTTGTTTTCATTCCCAGCCCAATTCAAATAAGTTCTGTGAAAAAACTATGGGGTCAAAATGGTCCCAACACCCATAAATGAATTCCTTGAGGGGTGTAGTTTCCAAAATGGGGTCATTTGTGGTGGGTTTCTATTGCTTTGATACCTCTGTGGCTCTGCAAATGCGACATGGCACCCGAAAACCAATCCAGCAAAATCTGTACTCCAAAGAACACACAGCGCTCCTTCCCTTCTGAGGCCTCCCATGGGCCCAAACGGCAGTTTATTGCCACAAATGGGGTATTGATGCACTCAGGAGAAATTGGGCAACAAAATTGAGTATTTTGTTCCCTGTGAAAATAAGAAATTTTGGTAAAAAATTACATCTTATTGGAAAAAATGTCATTTTTTTAATGTCACAGCCCAATTGAAATAGGTGCTGTGAAAAAACTGTATGGTCAAAATGCTAACAACAACCATAACTGAATTCCTTGAGGGGTGTAGTTTCCAAAATGGGGTCACTTTTGGTGGGTTTCCATTGCTTTGATACCTCTGAGGCTCTGCAAATGCGACATGGCACCCGAAAACCAATCCAACAAAATCTGGACTCCAACAAACATATAGCGCTCCTTTCCTTCTGAGCCCTCCCATGGGCCCAAACGGCAGTTTATCACCACAAATGGGGTATTGCCACACTAAGGACAAATTGGGCAACAAAATGGGGTATTTTGTTCCCTGTGAAAATAAGAAATTTTGATCACAAATGACATTTTATTGGAAAAAATGAATTTTTTTTCATTTCAGAGCCCAATTCAAATACGTGCTGTGAAAAAACTGTGCGGTCAAAATGGTAACAACAACCCTAAATGAATTCCTTGAGGGGTGTAGTTTCCAAAATGGGGTCACTATTGGGGGATTCCTACTGTTTTGACACCTCAACACCTCTTCAAACCTGGCATGCTGCCTAAAATATATTCTAATAAAAAAGAGGACTCAAAATGCACTAGGTGCTTCTTTGCTTCTAGGGCTTGTGTTTTAGTCCACGAGCGCAGTAGGGCCACATGTGGGACATTTCTAAAAACTGCAGAATCTGGACAATACATATTTAGTAGTGTTTCTCTGGTAAAACCTTCTGTGTTACAGAAAAAAAAATGAATAAAATTGAAATTCAGCAAGAAAAATGAAATTTGCAAAGTTCACCTCCACTTTGCTTTAATTCCTGTGAAATGCCTGAAGGGTTAAAAAACTTTCTAAATGCTGTTTTGAATACTTTGAGGGGTCTAGTTTTTAAAATGGGGTGTTTTATCAGGGTTTCTAATACATAGGCCCCACAAAGCCACTTCAGAACTCAAGAGGTACCTTAAAAAAAAGGCTTTTGAAATTTTCTTAAAAATATGAGAAATTGCTGTTTATGTTCTAAGCCTTGTAACGTCCAAGAAAAATAAAAGAATGTTCAAAAAACGATGCCAATCTAAAGTAGACATATGGGAAATGTGAACTAGTAACTATTTTGGGTGGTATAACCGTCTGTTTTACAAGCAGATGCATTAAAATTCTGAAAAAAACAATTTTTTCACAATTTTCTCTACATTTTGCAATTTTTCACCAATAAACACTGAATATATCGACCAAATTTTACCACGAACATGAAGCCCAATGTGTCACGAGAAAACAATCTCAGAATCGCTTGGATAGGTTTAAGCATTCCGACGTTATTACCACATAAAGTGAAATATGTCAGATTTGAGAAATGGGCTCTGAGCCTTAAGGCCAAAACTAGGCTGCGTCCTTAAGGGGTTAAAAAATGGCTTGGTCATTAAGGTTTAAAATAGGCTGGTCATTAAGGGGTTAAACAATTTCACACCAGGGTGTTTATTTATTTATTTTTTTGTATCTTTTTAAACAAATCCAATAAAGGTTACGTTGTAGATTAAGAGTCACTTTTGTACATTATTTAGCCCAGCAGGGCAATTAGTTAAGTGAACACTACTACAATCACTTAATAACTACAATCATTCTGGTCAAATATTTGACATCTATTGATCGGGACGCCATGCTTCAATATGCTTGAAACTCTGTTAACCTTATGTTTGAGGGTAATAAGATTATGCAATTCCCTGATTTTTCACCTGAATCTCAAAAGAAGTGTGCCTCTGTTATCGATGTAAAGAAAAAATAAAGGGAAAATAATATTTAATATTCTATGCTGTAGCCAATCAAACTAAGATTGTTCATAATAAAGAAAAACAGAATTTTTTGAGGAGGCTCAATATGCACATGATTGGTTAGATGTAAATGTTTACAGAATTTAACTACGGTTATTTGGATCGCTAAATTGCCACTTTATTTGGATTGTGTAGATGTAGAGGTTGGTATAGTGGCTAATAGATGTTATTTTCTTTTCTTATATACATATATGCGTGAGGTGAGTAGGGAATCTACTGTACAGTGGCATAATGCAGTCCGTTGAGAAGTGGGAAGGGGTTAGGGTTCAGCCAACCAGGGGTGTGTTTATAGGCTCTGTTTTTGTAAGTATTATTAAATTATGCTTAGAATTGTATCTTGGAATACCCGGAAAGACAGAATCAAAAGAGCTGCACTCATTAAAATAATTGAAGGCTTTCTTTCCGCATAAATTTGCTTGCAAGAAACCCATCTGACAGTTAAAGATCTTTCTCTTTTAAATAGTAAATGGGTTGGTTTGGCATTTCACTCCTGTTTTTCAGAGTATGCTCGAGGAGTCTCGATCCTGATCCACAAGAAAACTATTAAATCAGTTATGGATAAACTGGGAATTTATGTAGCTCTTTATTGTAAAGTAGATGGAATATATTTTGTTCTTTCTTCAATTTATGTTTCGCCTCGATATATAACATCCGTTCGGGATGTCATCCATGACCTTATTGTGGCTAATCCTGAATGTCCAGTGTACATTATAGGAGACTTTAATAGGATCATGGATGTCAAGTTGGACAGATGGCCTACTGATTCTAAGTTAGCCGAGGCGTCTGAGACAAGTTGGTTTGATGCCTGGCGGTTGTTGAATCCTAATATAAAATTGTATTCCTGTTATTCTGCATTATACAGTGTAATGTCTCAAATTGACAATTAACAGATAATCTGGGTTTGGTAACTATAGGTTCTATTAAATATTATGTTAGATGTGTATCGGATCATAAACCTATAGAAGTATCTTTGCGTTTGGTTCAACCAGTGGACTTCGCCCCTTCAAGCTGCAACAACATTGGCTTGAGCTGAATAACTACTCTGAACTAAGTAGAGCCGCACCGTCTATGAGGCGAGATGTGCATCTCGCCTCAGGCGGCGGCCTGCTGCCACTATGAGGGGACGGGGGCGCCCAGGGGCGGATTATAATGAGGGCAATCTGGGCAAGTGCCCGGGGCTCAAGGCAAAGACGGGGCCCAATGGAAAAAAATGTTATATAAAAATTATTTCTATTTAAAAAGCGCTCAGTTGCGCTGCTGTGCATTGTCTACTTAGCTTAATTTCTCATCCAACGTCCGGCATCTAAATTTAACTCCCGACTCAGCCAGGGTTTGAGTAAAACGTCACATTTGCGATTTCACTCTCTGATGATAGGCTGTCCACTTCTCCCGGTCTCCGCCTCCGGCAGGATTCTCCTCCTATCACTACCTTCAGCTCATTCCCGGGCAGAACACAGCAATGACCATTGGTGTGTAAGGGATGGAAACTAAGGCTGGCCAATAGGATGGCTTAATAAAGCATCTCCTGATTCTAACTCCACTCCGTTTTCTGCTGCATCCAATGTGAAGTTAAGAGGAGTTTAAAATCCCGCCCACCCTTCTTTCCCGCTCTGGGTCACTCACCCCTCCAGCAGTAAGTGAGTGATGACGCTGAAGCAATTTGTGTGTTCCATCCTGATTCCTGCTTCAGGGTGCCTGCCCTGCCTCTCAGTGCCGCGCCCTTTCCTTCACTGAGCCAAGCCTCAGCGGTGTCACTGCCCTGCAGACAGTACAGCTCAGCAGCAACACACCAGCCACAGCAGACCACAGCATTTGGACCCCAGTCTCTGCACAGCCGTGACCAGCCTGAGCCTCAAAGGAAAGTTCCATTGAATCCAGCAGCACACTGCAGCAGATGTGTAAAATGTAAAAAAATCTGCATGGGGTGTGGGGGGAAATAGCAGCAGCACACAAAATAGTCTGTATGGGGTGGACTACATAGCAGCAGCACACAAAATAATCTGTATGGGGGGTGTGGGAAATAGGAGCAACATCACACAAAATAATCTGTATGGGAGATGGGAAATAGGAGCAACAGCCAACAAAATAATCTGTAGGGGGTGAATAAATACCAGTAGAACACAACATAATCTGTATGGGGGGATTAAATAGGAGCAGCACACAAGATAATCTGTATGGGGGGATGGGAAATAGCACATTGTATTAAAGTGCATCTAAAACTGCATGCAGTTTTGATTTGGTTTTTGGTGCAGTTTTTTATTTTACAGGTGAAACACGTTTATGTAACATGTTTCACCTGTAAATTCCGTCAAAGGCAGTGAAAACCACATCAAAACTGCATGCGACACTGTTTTGATGCAGTTTTAACTGCACCGTGTAAATGCACCCTTAGCCCTAAGGGTATGTTCACACGACCTATTTTCAGCCATTTTAACGGGCCAGAAACACCCTGAAACATGGCTAAAAATACGGGGACTGAACGCCTACAAACATCTGCCCATTGATTTCAATGGGAAAAACTGCGTTCCGTTCCCACGGGCCGTTTTTTACGCAACCGTTTTTACAGCGAGTATACATCCGTGCCAGATCTACAGCTGCCTAAACAGAAATATGAAAAAATAACATAAGGTGACTTCAAGGGGGCCCAGACTTTGGAAAGTGCCCGGGGCCCATGGTACCCTTAATCCGCCCCTGGGGGCACCACAGAAACCAGCTGCCGCCAGCCCCTCCTGCACTATAATTGTACCTGCGTCTATAGGACGCAGATATAATTACATGCATAAGCAATGAATGGCGGGGAAGTTCTGTGCCCCACCCTTCAGTGCCTTTGAATGACGTAAGCGGCGCGTCATTGCGCCGCTTTCGTCTTTGAATGGAAGGGCACGGCACCCTGCCATTCAGAGCCTTTCAACGACGCAAGCAGCACGATTATGTAATTGAAAGACGCTGATTGGCAGGGCAGAATGACTTGCCCAGCCACTCAGTGCCTTGTAAAGTTAATTTTTTTCTGTATGAGGGTTTATATGTGGAGCATTATCTACAGGAAGGGGCTATATGTGTGAGGGGCTATATGTGGAGCACTATCTACAGGCGGGGCTATATGTGTGAGGGGCTATGTGGAGCACCATATACAGGGGGCTATATGTGGAGAATTATCTACAGGGAGGGACTATATGTGTGAGGGGCTATATGTGTGAGGCGCTATATGTGGAGCATTAGTTAGAGGGGGACTATATGTATGAGGGGCTATATGTGTGAGGGCTATATGTGTGAGGGGCTATATGTGTGAGGGGCTATATGTGGAGAACTCTCTACAGGGGGGCTATATGTGGAGCACTATATACAGGAGACTATATGTGGTCACTATCTACAGGGGGATCTCTGGAGGCCATTACCTACAAGGGGCTCTATGGCGGGCACTATGTATGTGGGGTACGGTCTACAGGGGGCTATATGTGGGGCACTGTCTGCAGGGGACTCCATGGTGGGCCCTATGTATGTGGGGCACTGTCTGCAGAGGGATCTATGGAGGGCACTGTCTACAGGCGCTCTTTGGGGGGCACTATCAACATGGGGCACAGTGTGTGTGGGACAGAGTGTATTGTTCTATTATATTTAGGGCATACTGTGTGGCACCATGAAAATTTTATCTTCATTTATAGGTGCAGAAATGTTTGAAAAGTGAGAAGCTGAAGACATCTGAGCAGAAAACTGCAGAAATGGGCTGTGGCCGGGAGAAGTCATCATAGAGGTCTAGACTGGATGAAGAAGAATAGAGGAAAATAACAACTAGAATCTGATGTCACCTGTGAGTCACTTAATGTAAATGTTTATTCTGCTTCTAATCAGTACTGTAGTCACTATATGACCTGCCGTGAGATGATGTGTCATATGATTTCTTTTTTGTAGAACAGGAACTCCCAGCATATCCTTACCATTGTTCAGGCCATGCAGGGAGCTGTAGTTTTACAAACCTATACGGCAGGGGTTTTGCTAAATTGAGCTGTATTTGTGCTGGTGCTGTATATATGTACTAAGCTTGGTTCTGGTGCTGTATGTATGTTCTGAGCATGGTTCTGGGACTGTATATATGTACTGAGCTTACTTCTGGTACTGTATATATGTATTGATCTTGGTTCTGGTGCTGTTTATATGTACTTAGCTTGGTTCTAGAGCCTGTATTTAAGTACTAAGCTTTGTTCCGTTGCTGCATTTATGTACTGAGCCTGGTTCTGGTGCTTTATATGTATATATGTATATATATGTATATATATATATATATATATATATATATATATATATATATATATATATACCAAGCTTGTTTCTGGAGTTGTATATATGCACTGAGATTGGTTCTGGTGTTGTATTTATTTACTGAGCTTGGTTCTGGAGCTGTATTTATGTACTGAGCTTGGTTCTGGTGCTGTATGTATGCATATGTGTATATATATATATATATATATATATATATATATATACATACACTACCGTTCAAAAGTTTAGGGTCACTTAGAAATTTCCTTATTTTTTAAAGAAAAGCACAGTTTTCTTCAATGAAGATAACATTAAATTAATCAGAAATACACTCTATACATTGTTAATGTGCTAAATGACTATTCTAGCTGCAAACGTCTGGTTTTTAATGCAATATATCTACATAGGTGTATAGAGGCCCATTTCCAGCAACCATCACTCCAGTGTTCTAATGGTACATTGTGTTTGCTAACTGTGTTAGAAGGCTATGGATGATTAGAAAACACTTGAAAACCCTTGTGCAATTATGTTAGCACCGCTGTAAACAGTTTTGCTGTTTAGAGGAGCTTTAAAACTGACCTTCCTTTGAGCTAGTTGAGAAACTGAAGCATTACATTTGTGGGTTCGATTAAACTCTCAAAATGGCTAGAAAAAGAGAGCTTTCATGTGAAACTCGACAGTCTATTCCTGTTCTTAGAAATGAAGGCTATTCCATGCAAGAAATTTCCAAGAAACTGAAGATTTCCTACAACGGTGTGTACTACTCCCTTCAGAGGACAGCACAAACAGGTTCTAACCAGAGTAGAAAGAGAAGTGGGAGGCCCCGCTGCACAACTGAGCAACAAGACAAGTACATTAGAGTCTCTAGTTTGAGAAATAGACGCCTCACAGGTCCTCAACTGGCAGCTTCATTAAATAGTACCCGCAAAACGCCAGTGTCAACGTCTACAGTGAAGAGGCGACTCCGGGATGCTGGCCTTCAGGGCAGAGTGGCAAAGAAAAAGCTATATCTGAGACTGGCTAATAAAAGGAAAAGATTAATATGGGCAAAAGCACACAGACATTGGACAGAGGAAGATTGGAAAAAAGTGTTATGGACAGACAAATCAAAGTTTGAGGTGTTTGGATCACACAGAAGAACATTTGTGAGACGCAGAACAACTGAAAAGATGCTGGAAGAGTGCCTGACGCCATCTGTGATCTCTGGGGTTGCTTTGGTGCTGGTAAAGGTGGAGATTTATACAAGGTAAAAGGGATTTTGAATGAGGAAGGCTATCACTCCATTTTGCAACGCCATGCCATACCCTGTGGACAGCGCTTGATTGGAGCCAATTTCATCCTACAACAGGACAATGACCCAAAGCATACTTCCAAATTATGCAAGAACTATTTAGGGAAGAAGCAGGCTGCTGGTATTCTATCTGTAATGGAGTGGCCAGCGCAGTGACCAGATCTCAATCCCATAGAGCTGTTGTGGGAGCAGCTTTACCGTATGGTACGCAAGAAGTGCCCATCAAGCCAATCCAACTTGTGGGAGGGCCTTCTGGAAGCATGGGGTGAAATTTCTCCCGATTACCTCAGCAAATTAACAGCTAGAATGCCAAAGGTCTGAAATGCTGTAACTGCTGCAAATGGAGCATTCTTTGACGAAAGCAAAGTTTGAAGGAGAAAATTATTATTTCAAATAAAAATCATTATTTCTAACCTTGTCAATGTCTTGACTATATTTTCTAGTCATTTTGCAACTCATTTGATAAATATAAGTGTGAGTTTTCATGGAAAACACAAAATTGTCTGGGTGACCCCAAACTTTTGAACGGTAGTGTATATATATACTGAGCTTTGTTCTGGTGCTGTATATATATATATATATATATATATATATATATATATATATATATATATACAGTGAAGGAAATAAGTATTTGATCCCTTGCTGATTTTGTAAGTTTGCCCACTGTCAAAGTCATGAACAGTCTAGAATTTTTAGTCTAGGTTAATTTTACCAGTGAGAGATAGATTATATTTAAAAAAAAAAAAACAGAAAATCACATAGTCAAAATTATATATATTTATTTGCATTGTGCACAGAGAAATAAGTATTTGATCCCCTACCAACCATTAAGAGTTCAGCCTCCTCCAGACCAGTTACACGCTCCAAATCAACTTGGTGCCTGCATTAAAGACAGCTGTCTTAAATGGTCACCTGTATAAAAGACTCCTGTCCACAGACTCAATTAATCAGTCTGACTCCAACCTCTACAACATGGGCCAGACCAAAGAGCTTTCTAAGGATGTCAGGGACAAGATCATAGACCTGCACAAGGCTGGAATGGGCTACAAAACCATAAGTAAGACGCTGGGTGAGAAGGAGACAACTGTTGGTGCAATAGTAAGAAAATGGAAGACATACAAAATGACTGTCAATCGACATCGATCTGGCGCTCCATGCAAAATCTCACCTCGTGTGGTATCCTTGATCCTGAGGAAGGTGAGAGCTCAGCCGAAAACTACACTGGGGGAACTTGTTAATGATCTCAAGGCAGCTGGGACCACAGTCACCAAGAAAACCATTGGTAACACATTACGCCGTGATGGATTAAAATCCTGCAGTGCCCGCAAGGTCCCCCTGCTCAAGAAGGCACATGTACAGGCCCATCTGAAGTGTGCAAATGAACATCTGGGTGATTCTGAGAGTGATTGGGAGAAGGTGCTGTGGTCAGATGAGACTAAAATTGAGCTCTTTGGCATTAACTCAACTCGCCGTGTTTGGAGGAAGAGAAATGCTGCCTATGACCCAAAGAACACCGTCCCCACTGTCAAGCATGGAGGTGGAAACATTATGTTTTGGGGGTGTTTCTCTGCTAAGGGCACAGGACTACTTCACCGCATCAATGGGAGAATGGATGGAGCCATGTACCGTCAAATCCTGAGTGACAACCTCCTTCTCTCCACCAGGACATTAAAAATGGCTCGTGGCTGGGTCTTCCTGCACGACAATGACCCGAAACATACAGCCAAGGCAACAAAGGAGTGGCTCAAAAAGAAGCACATTAAGGTCATGGAGTGGCCTAGCCAGTCTCCAGACCTTAATCCCATCGAAAACTTATGGAGGGAGCTGAAGATCCGAGTTGCCAAGCGACAGCCTCAAAATCTTAATGATTTACAGATGATCTGCAAAGAGGTGTGGGCCAAAATTCCATCTAACATGTGTGCAAACCTCATCATCAACTACAAAAAACGTCTGACTGCTGTGCTTGCCAACAAGGGTTTTGCCACCAAGTATTAAGTCTTGTTTGCCAAAGGGATCAAATACTTATTTCTCTGTGCACAATGCAAATAAATATATATAATTTTGACAATGTGATTTTCTGTTTTTTTTTTTTTATATAATCTATCTCTCACTGGTAAAATTAACCTAGCCTAAAAATTCTAGACTGTTCATGTCTTTGACAGTGGGCAAACTTACAAAATCAGCAAGGGATCAAATACTTATTTCCTTAACTGTATATATATATATATATATATATATATATATATATATATATATATATATATATATATATATAGACACTGAGCTTGTTTCTGGAGTTGTATTTATGTACTGAGCTTGGTTCTGATGCTGTATATATGTACTGAGCATTGTTCTGGTGCTGTATACACTACCATTCAAAAGTTTAGGGTCACTTAGAAATTTCCTTATTTATGAAAGAAAAGCACAGTTTTTTTCAATGAAGATAACATTAAATTAATCAGAAATACACTCTATACATTGTTAATGTGCTAAATGACTATTCTAGCTGCAAACGTCTGTTTTTTAATGCAATATTTACATAGGTGTATAGAGGCCCATTTCCAGCAACCATCACTCCAGTGTTCTATTGGTACATTGTGTTTGCTAACTGTGTTAGAAGGCTAATGGATGATTAGAAAACACTTGAAAACCCTTGTGCAATTATGTTAGCACCTCTGTAAACAGTTTCGCTTTAGAGGAGTTTAGAGGAGCTATAAAACTGACCTTCCTTTGAGCTAGTTGAGAATCTGGAGCATTACATTTGTGGGTTCGATTAAACTCTCAAAATGGCTAGAAAAAGAGAGTTTTCATGTGAAACGCGACAGTCTATTCTTGTTGTTAGAAATTAAGGCTATTCCATGCGAGAAATTGCCAAGAAACTGAAGATTTCCTACAACGGTGTGTACTACTCCCATCCGAGGACAGCACACACAGGCTCTAACCAGAGTAGAAAGAGAAGTGGGAGGCCCCGCTGCACAACTGAGCAACAAGACAAGTACATTAGAATCTCTAGTTTGAGAAATAGACGCCTCACAGGTCCTCAACTGGCAGCTTCATTAAATAGTACCCGCAAAACGCCAGTGTCAACGTCTACAGTGAAGAGGCGACTCCGGGATGCTGGCCTTCAGCGCAGAGTGGCAAAGAAAAAGCCATATCTGAGACTGGCTAATAAAAGGAAAAGATTAATATGGGCAAAAGCACACAGACATTGGACAGAGGAAGATTGGAAAAAAGTGTTATGGACAGATGAATCGAAGTTTGAGGTGTTTGGATCACACAGAAGAACATTTGTGAGACGCAGAACAACTGAAAAGATGCTGGAAGAGTGCCTGACGCCATCTGTCAAGCATGGTGGAGGTAATGTGATGGTCTGGGGTTGCTTTGGTGCTGGTAAAGTGGGAGATTTGTACAAGGTAAAAGGGATTTTGAATAAGGAAGGCTATCACTCAATTTTGCAACGCCATGCCATACCCTGTGGACAGCGCTTGATTGGAGCCAATTTCATCCTACAACAGGACAATGACCCAAAGCACACCTCCAAATTATGCAAGAACTATTTAGGGAAGAAGCAGGCAGCTGGTATTCTATTTGTAATGGAGTGGCCAGCGCAGTCACCAGATCTCAACCCCATAGAGCTGTTGTGGGAGCAGCTTGACCGTATGGTACGCAAGAAGTGCCCATCGAGCCAATCCAACTTGTGGGAGGGCCTTCTGGAAGCATGGGGTGAAATTTCTCCCGATTACCTCAGCAAATTAACAGCTAGAATGCCAAAGGTCTGCAATGCTGTAATTGCTGCAAATGGAGCATTCTTTGACGAAAGCAAAGTTTGAAGGAGAAAATTATTATTTCAAATAAAAATCATTATTTCTAACCTTGTCAATGTCTTGACTATATTTTCTAGTCATTTTTCAACTCATTTGATAAATATAAGTGTGAGTTTTCATGGAAAACACAAAATTGTCTGGGTGACCCAAAACTTTTGAACGGTAGTGTATATATATATATATATATAGGACGAGAACCAAGCTCAGCACATAAATACAGCACCTAAACCAGGATCAGTACATAAATACCACCAGAACCAAGATCAGTACATAAATACACCACCAGGACCAAGATCAATACATAAATACAGCACAAGAACAAAGCTCAGTATATATATACAGCACGAGAAACAGTCTTAGTACATGTATCTAGCACCAGAACCGAGGTCAGTACATAAGTACAACACCAGAACAAAGCTCAGTACATAAATACACCACCAGAACCAAGATCAGTACATAAATACAGCACAAGAACAAAGTTCAGTATATATATACAGCACGAGAACCAGGCTTAGTACATATATATAGCACCAGAACCAAGGTCAGTACATAAGTACAACGCCAGAACCAAGATCAATACATAAATACAGCACAAGAACAAAGCTCAGTATATATATACAGCACGAGAAACAGTCTTAGTACATGTATCTAGCACCAGAACCGAGGTCAGTACATAAGTACAACACCAGAACCAAGCTCAGTACATAAATACACCACCAGAACCAAGATCAGTACATAAATACAGCACAAGAACAAAGTTCAGTATATATATACAGCACGAGAACCAGGCTTAGTACATATATATAGCACCAGAACCAAGGTCAGTACATAAGTACAACACCAGAACCAAGCTCTGTACATAAATACAGTACCAGAACCAAGCTCAGTACATAAACACAGCACCAGAACAAAGCTCAGTATATACATACAGCACCAGAACAAAGTTCATATGTACTAAGCTTGGTTTTGGGGCTGTATTTATGTTATGAGCTTGGCTATGGTACTGTATGTATGTACTAAGCTTTGTTCTGGTGCTGTGTCTATGTACTGAGCTTGCTTCTGGTACTGTATTAGTATATATATATGTACTGTCTTGGTTCTGTATTTATGTACTGATCTTGGTTCTGATGCTGTATTTGAGTACTGAGCTTGGTTCTAGTAGCATATTTATTACTGTGCTTCTTCCAGTGCACGCAGTGAATATGCATGACTATGATGCTAAATGTGCACAAATAGTTCTATAGCAGGCAGCTGGTATTCTATTTGTAATGGAGTGGCCAGCGCAGTCACCAGATCTCAACCCCATAGAGCTGTTGTGGGAGCAGCTTGACCGTATGATACGCAAGAAGTGCCCATCGAGCCAATCCAACTTGTGTGAGGGCCTTCTGGAAGCATGGGGTGAAATTTCTCCCGATTACCTCAGCAAATTAACAGCTAGAATGCCAAAGGTCTGCAATGCTGTAATTGCTGCAAATGGAGCATTCTTTGACGAAAGCAAAGTTTGAAGGAGAAAATTATTATTTCAAATAAAAATCATTATTTCTAACCTTGTCAATGTCTTGACTATATTTTCTAGTCATTTTTCAACTCATTTGATAAATATAAGTGTGAGTTTTCATGGAAAACACAAAATTGTCTGGGTGACCCAAAACTTTTGAACGGTAGTGTATATATATATATAGGACGAGAACCAAGCTCAGCACATAAATACAGCACCTAAACCAGGATCAGTACATAAATACCACCAGAACCAAGATCAGTACATAAATACACCACCAGGACCAAGATCAATACATAAATACAGCACAAGAACAAAGCTCAGTATATATATACAGCACGAGAAGCAGTCTTAGTACATGTATCTAGCACCAGAACCGAGGTCAGTACATAAGTACAACACCAGAACCAAGCTCAGTACATAAATACACCACCAGAACCAAGATCAGTACATAAATACAGCACAAGAACAAAGTTCAGTATATATATACAGCACGAGAACCAGGCTTAGTACATATATATAGCACCAGAACCAAGGTCAGTACATAAGTACAACGCCAGAACCAAGATCAATACATAAATACAGCACAAGAACAAAGCTCAGTATATATATACAGCAAGAGAAACAGTCTTAGTACATGTATCTAGCACCAGAACCGAGGTCAGTACATAAGTACAACACCAGAACCAAGCTCAGTACATAAATACACCACCAGAACCAAGATCAGTACATAAATACAGCACAAGAACAAAGTTCAGTATATATATACAGCACGAGAACCAGGCTTAGTACATATATATAGCACCAGAACCAAGGTCAGTACATAAGTACAATGCCAGAACCAAGCTCTGTACATAAATACAGTACCAGAACCAAGCTCAGTACATAAACACAGCACCAGAACAAAGCTCACGATATACATACAGCACCAGAACAAAGTTCATATGTACTAAGCTTGGTTTTGGGGCTGTATTTATGTTATGAGCTTGGTTATGGTACTGTATGTATGTACTAAGCTTGGTTCTGGTGCTGTGTCTATGTACTGCTTGCTTCTGGTACTGTACTAGTATATATATATGTACTGTCTTGGTTCTGTATTTATGTACTGATCTTGGTTCTGATGCTGTATTTGAGTACTGAGCTTGGTTCTAGTAGCATATTTATTACTGTGCTTCTTCCAGTGCACGCAGTGAATATGCATGACTATGATGCTAAATGTGCACAAATAGTTCTATACAGATGAGTGTAAGATAGTGAGTACATGTAGATAGGTATGTCATTTATTTGCATATATACACTGCATATTTTATGTAGCATGTTATCAGGATTTTTATAAATCCTATATACTTGTATTAAAGAGGCTCTGTCACCAGATTATAAGTGCCCTATCTCCTACATAATGTGATTATAATGTAGATAACAGCAGTGGTTTTTATTTTGAAAAATGATAATTTTTGAGTAATTTATGAGCAATTTTAGATTTATGCTAATTACTTTCTTAATTACCAACTGGGCGTGTTTTTACTTTTGACCAAGTGGGCGTTGTGGAGAATAGTGTATGACGCTGACCAATCAGTGACCAATCAGCGTCATACACTTCTCATTGTTCCAGCCCAGCTTCTTTCACTGCACAATTACACTGTGCTGTGGATCATGCTGGGCTGGAACAATGAGAAGTGTATGATGCTGATTGGTCACTGATTGGTCACTGATTGGTCAGCGTCATACACTTCTCTTCACTAGAAAAGACTAGAGTGCCTGAGGCACAAGGAAACCCATTTTCCCAGCTACCAACAAAATTGTAATAATATTTAACTTTTAATGTTATATTTCTAAAAAGTCCAGGAGGGACAAAGAGCACACACAGTTAAAATTAGCTAAAGACCAATGGCAAAGCACTCTGTGAGATTACTGCCGTACAAGGCAGAATTCGGTGGATGAATCCTATCATGGACAGGAACGCTAAGTCAGCAGCTGCAGACTGCCTGACAGTGCAGGTAGCACAGTGAAGCAGTGTATTAGAGATGGAAGCCGGTGGATCGTAGCAGTTAAAATTATAAGTATAGCCCCCCCGACATGTTTCGTTGTCAACACAACGTCCTCAGGGGATAACAACGGCGCTATTAAATGCGCGCTCTACTTCCTTGTGTTTTAAAGCTCAGCTGGAGCTCACACAGGAAACACCTGTGTGAGGACCAATGGAAAGGATCGAAAGTGACAGGCCCCTGTGGGATAGGATTGACAGCTCACAGCGCCAATCAGGATTAGGTGCAAATGCACCAATCAGTGTATAGTTACGGCGCATGGGTATAGGCGCACAGGGAAAACTTAGCCGATTTCGGCTATGGGTGATTTCCAACAATTGACTGTCAGTCAATACGTATTGATGGCGCAGGCGCAGAGAATATCAGAATGAACTTGGCCGATATCCAGAAAAATGGCGCACGCGCAGATAGTCTATCGATGGACTTAGAATTATCGGATCACCTAACTGTCAAAATGTGAGTACATGTAACGCATTCGCCAATACTCATAAAGAGGACTTAGCCGACGGCGAGGTAGATAAGAAGGGCTCTACCAATATATGGGAGCGGCGCCTGCGTAGAAGATGCTACAATTGACATAGCCGATTAGATGATCTTTTATTTATAGATATATGTCACGCAGGCGTGGATGGTCACCAGAGGGAACTTAGTCAAAATAGGGACGGATATATACATATGAGGCCATGAAGTGGATTAGGCCGATTTCCAGGAGGGAAGGGCAGACAAGATATATATGTCAATAGACAGGGGGCCCATATGTTTAGATTTCTAGCGCAGACAATAAGTAATATGCATCTATTTAGAAACAACATTTATCTGTTAGGACGCAAGGTGTAGATCAGACAAGGGCTGTCAAGGTACAGGTATCATAATGATATTTCTAGACTCAAAATTGTTCACAAGTGAATATATCAATATTACCTTGATGCAAAGTGAAATTAACACTTTAACAGTATTTCTGTATGTACATACGTCACCATACTGAGTTATACAAGGAAGAAGGTCCAACGCAATGGACTACAAGTATTCAATATTACAAATTAATTATGCTAAATAGCACAAGTAAAAATGTTGCAGATATCAATATATAGTTTAAGGTTCAAGAGGGATTGACGGAACGTCAATCAGATATAAGGTTATGGAGTAGGTCTGACCTACAGGGGACTAGAGGAAGGCAACAAAAGTGAAGCCTTCATTGAGACCATTGGGGTTTAGGGTACTCAATCTATGTATCCATCTAGCTTCTTCCTGTAGGAGCTTTTTGTCCAGGTTTCCAGCTCTAGGACCCAGCTTGATTTGGGCAATGCCCCAAAATTGAAGGACATTTATGTCCCCCTGATGTACATATCTCATATGTTTGGAAAGAGGAGTATCCTCTTTCGTATTGATGGTACTAATGTGTTTAGAGATCCTCCTTCGAAGCTGTTGAATTGTTTTGCCTACATATAATTTGGGACAGGGACATTGAGCAGCGTAGACAACGCCGCTACTTTGGCAGTTGATAAATTGCCTAATAGTAAATTTCTTTCCATCAAATGGATTGGAGAAGGTTTTGGTTTTGGGCATAAATGTACAGAAAGAGCATCTGCCACACGGGAAGGATCCCTTTGTGGGAGGTGGAAGCCAGATACTCCGTTCGATAGCCGGTCTAGAGTAATGGCTATGAGTAAGGAATTCCCGAAGGTTCCTACCTCTGCGGTACGTGATCTTAGGGCCACTGGAGATCACATCACGTAGGTCAGGGTCCGCCTGTAAAATTCGCCAGTGTTTCTGTAGAACATTCCTAACTTGATGTGAGCAGGTATCGAAATTCCCTATACATCTAATGGTGGAGGATTTAGCTTCCTGAGTGATACTGTTCACATTAGTACTCTTACCATAGAGTAATTCTTCTCTAGGTGTTGCCATAGCTCTGGCAAAAGCTCTGTGTAGAGTTTTCTTGGGGTATCCCCGTGCTCGAAATTTATTATATAGGGTATCACACTCAAATTTAAAGGAATGTTCATCAGAACAGTTTCTCAGAAACCATCAACTTAAAGGCACTGCCATGGGCACAGTTTGTGCACCCACTTATGCTAATCTTTTTTTGGGGTGGTGGGAAGACACTTTAATTTTTAATGAGGATTTACTTTTTTTCACATGTTACATCTTATTTTGGGGGAGGTATATCGACGATATACTGATCTTTTGGGATGGTGATATCACCCTTTTCACTGACTTCATGGATATTATTAACACCAATCACATTGGTATGAAGTTTACCCACACCATACACACCAACGAATTAAATTTCCTTGATCTCAAGATCTCCTTGGATCTTAGTGGCGGTGTCCAAACTAATATTTTCCGGAAGGAGACTGCTACAAATAACTTCTTACACTGGGGGAGCTTCCACCCACCAGCCCTAAAGAAGGGTATCCCAGTTGGCCAGTATTTGAGAGCCAGGAGAAACTGTTCTGATGAACATTCCTTTAAATTTGAGTGTGATACGCTATATAATAAATTTCGAGCACGGGGATACCCCAAGAAAACTCTACACAGAGCTTTTGCCAGAGCTATGGCAACACCTAGAGAAGAATTACTCTATGGTAAGAGTACTAATGTGAACAGTATCACTCAGGAAGCGAAATCCTCCATCATTAGATGTATAGGGAATTTCGATACCTGCTCACATCAAGTTAGGAATGTTCTACAGAAACACTGGCAAATTTTACAGGCGGACCCTGACCTACGTGATGTGATCTCCAGTGGCCCTAAGATCACGTACCGCAGAGGTAGGAACCTTCGGGAATTCCTTACTCATAGCCATTACTCTAGACCGGCTATCGAACGGAGTATCTGGCTTCCACCTCCCACAAAGGGATCCTTCCCGTGTGGCAGATGCTCTTTCTGTACATTTATGCCCAAAACCAAAACCTTCTCCAATCCATTTGATGGAAAGAAATTTACTATTAGGCAATTTATCAACTGCCAAAGTAGCGGCGTTGTCTACGCTGCTCAATGTCCCTGTCCCAAATTATATGTAGGCAAAACAATTCAACAGCTTCGAAGGAGGATCTCTAAACACATTAGTACCATCAATACGAAAGAGGATACTCCTCTTTCCAAACATATGAGATATGTACATCAGGGGGACATAAATGTCCTTCAATTTTGGGGCATTGCCCAAATCAAGCTGGGTCCTAGAGCTGGAAACCTGGACAAAAAGCTCCTACAGGAAGAAGCTAGATGGATACATAGATTGAGTACCCTAAACCCTAATGGTCTCAATGAAGGCTTCACTTTTGTTGCCTTCCTCTAGTCCCCTGTAGGTCAGACCTACTCCATAACCTTATATCTGATTGACGTTCCGTCAATCCCTCTTGCACCTTAAACTATATATTGATATCTGCAACATTTTTACTTGTGCTATTTAGCATAATTAATTTGTAATATTGAATACTTGTAGTCCATTGCGTTGGACCTTCTTCCTTGTATAACTCAGCATGGTGACGTATGTACATACAGAAATACTGTGAAAGTGTTAATTTCACTTTGTATCAAGGTAATATTGATATATTCACTTGTGAACAATTTTGAGTCTAGAAATATCATTATGATACCTGTACCTTGACAGCCCTTGTCTGATCTACACCTTGCGTCCTAACAGATAAATGTCGTTTCTAAATAGATGCATATTACTTATTGTCTGCGCTAGAAATCTAAACATATGGGCCCCCTGTCTATTGACATATATATCTTGTCTGCCCTTCCCTCCTGGAATTCGGCCTAATCCACTTCATGGCCTCATATGTATATATCCGTCCCTATTTTGACTAAGTTCCCTCTGGTGACCATCCACGCCTGCGTGACATATATCTATAAATAAAAGATCATCTAATCGGCTATGTCAATTGTAGCATCTTCTACGCAGGCGCCGCTCCCATATATTGGTAGAGCCCTTCTTATCTACCTCGCTGTCGGCTAAGTCCTCTTTATGAGTAATGGCCCATGCGTTACATGTACTCACATTTTGACAGTTAGGTGATCCGATAATTCTAAGTCCATCGATAGACTATCTGTGCGTGCGCCATTTTTCTGGATATCGGCCAAGTTCATTCTGATATTCTCTGCGCCTGCGCCATCAATACGTATTGACTGACAGTCAATTGTTGGAAATCACCCATAGCCGAAATCGGCTAAGTTTTCCCTGTGCGCCTATACCCATGCGCCGTAACTATACACTGATTGGTGCATTTGCACCTAATCCTGATTGGCGCTGTGAGCTGTCAATCCTATCCCACAGGGGCCTGTCACTTTCGATCCTTTCCATTGGTCCTCACACAGGTGTTTCCTGTGTGAGCTCCAGCTGAGCTTTAAAACACAAGGAAGTAGAGCGCGCATTTAATAGCGCCGTTGTTATCCCCTGAGGACGTTGTGTTGACAACGAAACATGTCGGGGGGGCTATACTTATAATTTTAACTGCTACGATCCACCGGCTTCCATCTCTAATACACTGCTACACTGTGCTACCTGCACTGTCAGGCAGTCTGCAGCTGCTGACTTAGCGTTCCTATCCATAATAGGATTCATCCACCGAATTCTGCCTTGTACGGCAGTAATCTCACAGAGTGCTTTGCCGTTGGTCTTTAGCTAATTTTAACTGTGTGTGCTCTTTGTCCCTCCTGGACTTTTTAGAAATATAACATTAAAAGTTAAATATTATTACAATTTTGTTGGTAGCTGGGAAAATGGGTTTCCTTGTGCCTCAGGCACTCTAGTCTTTTCAATTGAAGTTTTTGACCTGCCAGCTACTGGGGTCTTTCATAATATATCACACTTCTCTTCACAACGCCCACTTGGTCATTAAGAAAGTCATTAGCATAAATCTAAAATTGCTCATAACTTGCTAAAAAAATGATAGTTTTTCAAAATAAAAACTACTGTTGTTATCTACATTGCAGCGCCGATCAGATTATGTAGGAGATAGGGCACTTATAATCTGGTGACAGAGCCTCTTTAAACAGATTTTCATAACATGTGAACATAACAATTATATTGTTTTTTTCTTTGCTATTGGTCCTCTATCACCCTATAGAGTGTGTGTGGGCGCCATTTCACTGTTCGCCTCAACAGAAAGTCTAGGTGCACCCCTGACTGTATCCAACCCCTTTCAAGCTCTTTAACACTCAGCGAGCAATAGTAATGTCAAAGTGACAGCAACATATATGGATAGAGGGAGTATCCCTCCCTCTATCCATATATGTTGCTGTCACTTTGACATTACTATTGCTCGCTGAGTGAATTTTGGGAAGGCTCCTGTAAGGTATTATGGGGAAGCCCATCTGAGGTCATGTAATCTTTTGTCTACTCTGTTATATTCCCCACTAGCGGTCGAAGGAGGCCACTATTTTGGCACAGTCCATGTCCAGCTAACCCCAAAAATGTGTGAATTCGCCGAATACAAAACCTTTGGGAACTTCGGACAGATTTTCAATTGGTGCAGAATCGATTCTTTCATTTCTAAAGATGAACTAAGATATACAAAAATGTCTTTGATATCTTGCATTTGTGATAGTTTGGGATTTTTTAGCTTTAATGAATATGTCCTGCTATATTTTTTGGGGATATATTGCCCTTTCTTCCAAAACATTATATTTATTTTTCCCACTGTAACTTACTATATGTCAGACTAAATTGCTGTTCATAATGGCAGCAGACTGACACAATCGTTTAACAGCTGCTTTGTTAGCAAGACATAGTCATAAATACATGCACAGGCATTGTTAGAAACATGCCCCCCTTATGAGTATGCATCGTGACTCCACTTCTGTTTGATGAGTATGCAGCATATTTCTACACAAAGGCATAACTGAGTAATACATATTAAGGTGCATTTCACTGGTTTCATGCACTGTGCATAAAAAAAATTGGCCTAAAAATTATATTATTTTCTATTTACACCCAATATTTCTATTTTTTTCAAGCAACATGTCCATTATACCCCTAAATTAACACCATAAGGGGTGTAGTTTTTAAAATGGGGGTCATTTCTGGACTGTTTATATCGTTCTGGCTGCGCAAGGCTCAGGAAGCGTGGAATAGGGCCTGAATTTCATTCAAACTAAAATTGTGCCCTGAAAGCTCAGGGTGCTCCTCTCATTTTGGGTGTAGCTGTGTGTCCAGAAAGTAGATTAGTGCCACTCTCGGGGTATTTCTGAAGTAAATATTGGGGTGCGTTTTCTCAGTTTCATTTACTGTGTTTTATAAAATGTTCTTAAAATAATATATTTGTGAAAAATAAAATCAGATTCTAGTTTTCCACACCTCCTTGGCATTAATTCCTGCAAAAAAACAGTTTTGTCTACAGACTGACTACACCCCAAAAAAATTAACTTAGGGGCTGTAGTTTTCAAAATATGGTCATTTCTGGTGGTGTTGCATCGTCCTGGCAGCTTAAAGGGGTTGTCCAGTCCTAAAAAGTTGATGGCCTATCCTCTGGATAGGCCATCAATGTCTGATCGGTCAAGGTCCGACTCCTGGCACCCCGCCGATCGGCTCTTTTAAAAAGGGCCACGGCGCTCATAAGGAGTGCTGCTTCACATTAATTTCCTCTGCGGTTCATACTGTAAATTGCCAACATACTTGTAGCAGCGGTTCGCAGTATTATAGCCTTCTCCCATTGAAATCCGAGCACTGCGGCCCCCTCAAAACAGCTGATCGGTGTGGGTGCCCGGAGTCGGACCCCGACCGATCAGATATTTCCTGAGGACAACCCCTTTAGAGCTCTGCAAACCCGGATTGGGGCCTGAAATTTATTCAAGCAAAAACCATTGGGGGGAATTTGTGTGTCAAGGAAGATTTGTGTCACATGGGGGTTATTTATGAACACACCTTCCAGTAAGGTGTCCAGGCCATAGAAATGATCCAGAAAAAATAGGACATGTCCTATTTTTTATTTTACAGACTGTGCTCCTATACTTTATAATGGGAGCACCGTCCGCAAATGCGAGTGACTGTCCAAGGCCGGCCGTGCCTGTAATCACGGACCGCTATTACAGCTACGGCCGCGTGCAGGGGGTCTCATTCTGCAATATATTCACTCATATTTCCAATATTTGAGATAGTCTTTGAGGCTAATTCCGGCTTGGTCTTTAAGAGGTTAAGCAACACTCATAGGCTTTGTCAATGTAGCGCATGTAAGATCCTCTTGTGTAGAATACTGAGATCATGATTTTGATAAAGGAGAAGTTCTATCTTTTTCATTAGAACTGTTTAGATTGTGCGTCTCCTAATGACAGTGACATAAGTGCACATGCTGTTACTAAGTTGTACATAATAAATTGTTAATAATTTTAGTTCTTTTACTAGCAGAATGTAATTTCCCATTCTACATTGTAATGTTACTAATGGATGTGCTAAACTAAATGACCTCTCACTGCGGATCATTAACTACCCTCCTGAATCTTATGCACCACAATTAATAAATAAAACAACAGTACAATACTGAAGTCTAATGTATTAACCCTTTCCTGGACTCATGACGAAAATGATTGTCATGGAGTGGGGGGGGGGTGTTTGAAGCGGGCTCACGTGTTGTGCCTGCTCCATACGCTGCAGGTGTCAGCTGTGTATCACAGCTGACACGCTGCTCCAACTGCCAGGAACAGCAACAGTGCTGTTCCTGGCCGTTTAACTAGATAACTTTTCCCATTTTTCCCCAAGCACAATGTAAAAAATAAAAAATAAACAAAATTGGTATGACCGCGTCTCTTAAAGTCTGAACTATTACAATATACCATTATTTAACTCACATGGTGAACAGCGTAAATTTTTTCAATTCAAGCACCAGAGTCGTTGTTTTTAGGTGACCTCAGCGCTAAAGAAAAATTTAATAAAATGTAATGAAGGAATCGTATAGACCAAAAAAACCTACATCTCGACCAGTAAATAATAAGCCGTCGCACTGCTCAATCGACGAAAAAAAAATAATATTATGGCTTTCAGAATGTGGTAAACCACAAAACTGTTTTTTTTCTTTGTCAAAGTAGTACAGTACTTTAAATGGTGCCAATAGAAACTACAACTCCCCCCGCAAAAAAATAAGCCCTCACACAACTCTGTATATGAAAAATAAAAAAGTTATAGATCTTGAAATGCGGGAAGTAAAAAACGAAAATGTAAAAACTAAAAATGTCTGGGTCTTTAAAGGGTTAATTAGCTCTATACAATTTATAGCCCAGTTTATACATCCTATTACCATGATGTCCCTTCCAGATCTCCCGTTATTGCTTATTTGTCACATTAATTGCTTTCTGATTTTTAAACAAAATATAATATACTGTAAAAGAAGGAGAACCTGAGGGATGAGCTATTGTTGCGCCCTTGGAGGTCAAATGCTACTGAGAAAAATTTACTATTTCAAGTACGTTTTATTTGGTGTAAATGTCCCCACTATCATTTAGTGGCTTCCTAAAGCCCAAAAGATACATTTTGTAACTCGTCCCAGACTAAAGCTGAGTTCACATTGTGCAATTTAGTTGCATTTTTATGGGAAAAGCTTTCTCAAAATACTCTTGCTCCGCACACATCCCTGTAATGCTGTTTGCCACTATGTCATCATCGCTGAGTACACCCACAGTGGGTCGTTCTTTCTACATGTATAACTGAGCATGCTCTAATTGGCTTGCCAGACGCATGCTCAGGTTAGTGCTCCTATTGCGCATGCGCCAGAGAGAAGATTGCGCACGGAGGTATAGGATATCATCACATGAGGGTGTAGTTGGCGGCACAGGGAGGTGGAGAAGGCGGAGCAGACAGGCAAAGATTATTGAAGTGGGCAGGCTGGCCTTACATGTCTTACAGGTGTTTTGCCAGATATAGAGAGGGAAGCGAAGCCAGAGCTATGACGCCAACAGAAATTGACGCCTACCAGAAATGTACAAGATAAAAAAAATGGAATGGTTAAAATCTATTTGGGGTATGTCAGGGTGCCTCTGTAGAGCTGTAAGCGGTTTACAGAAAATGTAAAAAAAAACATTTCCTTTGGTTCGCTGACAATGTAGTTAGACAATGAACAGGTAGTCTCAGCAGACTTTACCAATGTTATAAACATGGATCCTTCCAAAAAATTACCTTTAGTGTGTTACCCCTAACCCCATTCCTACCTCAAAGAAGCTTGGTGTAGGTATGATACTTGTCCAGCACTATATTCTGGCTGAGGGTTGTTGAATGTTGTGCTTGCCTCTATGTCAAGCATCTTCTAACAGGCTGAAATTTAAAAGTGACATCTCTTAATTTACCTAGCCAGGTATTAGCAAATACCCAACTGCATGTGGCCCAGGCAGTGCTTGGTGAAATGGCTCGCATACTTTACAACCCCTTTCTGTACCTTGACATGTACGCCATAGTTGGGGGGAGTATGGGGCAGGTGTCTGCTGTATATTACAGCTGACATTTCGTTCCAACTGCCAGGACCGGGGATAACTACGATCCCGGTTGTTTTACCACTTAGATGCTGTGGTTAATAGCAACCACGGAATATAAGCAATTAGACAGAGTGGGGGCAGCGCCTCTGTCATCCATTCGGCCACTTGCAATGCGATCGCGGGTTGCCGATACATTGTCATGGCAGCTAGGGGCCCACTGCAGGCCCCCAGCTCTGCCATGTTAGTATACCTATTAAGCCTGCCAAAGGCAGGGCTTAAACAGGTTGTCTGACACCAGAAAATGTTCCTAATTGGTTAGGAAATGTTAAATGAAGATCCCTACTAATATAGTAATTGTCACGAAGGGTGCGTGGACCCACTGGGCTGTGCCGCCATAGCGGGATAGCAGCTGGCCAACAGGATACCACGTCAAAGTCTATAGTTCAAGTAAGGGTACCTGTGGTAACTTCAGACAGTAGCGGTGGTAGGCTCGGATGGGACCTTGGCAGCAGACAGACACCAGGCACGGTGTAACACGGAAGGCGTAGTATACAGCACAACACGACTCCAACACTTTACGGCACAGGATACAGGTAGCAGGAACGGGAACACTGGGAACGGGAAAACACTAAGGGACCATTTGCAAAGACTAACACGGGTAACACAACAAAGCTCAGGCAATGAAGGAAGGGGCAGGGCCCTTCTTATAGTCCAGGGTGATCATGGGAGCAATCAGTCAATATAAAACATGTGTGTGCTCTGGTCCATTAAGGGGAATGAGCTCGAGCGCGCACCCTAGTGGTCACTGCAGGACAGGTCGGCCGCATCTGCTATCATCTCAGGGGAGGAAGACGTCTGCAGGATGATAGGAGTCTGCAGTCTGCGACCGTGGACATTACAGTATCCCCCCTCTTAAGCCCCGTCTTCTTGGGGCCAGAACGAATGAGGAACTTCTTAATGAGGGAAGGAGCCTTGACGTCTTCTTCTGGCTCCCAGGACCTCTCTTCTGGACCAAACCTCTTTCAATTCACCAAGTAAAATGCTTTTCCTCTTATTCTCTTGAAGTCCAAGATCTCCTTGACCTCGAATACATCGGCAGAACCGCGGGGGGCAACTGCAGGGCTAAGAGTCTTAGAGTAGCGGTTCAGGACCACAGGCTTCAGAAGAGACACGTGAAAGGAGTTGTTGATTCTGAGGGTAGCGCGCAGCCGAAGCTTATAAGAGACCGGGTTGATCCCGAGGAACCTGGGAGCGAATTTGCATGACGGCAACCTCAGCCGGATATTCCTTAAGGACAGCCAGATCTTGGTACCCGGAAGAAACTGGGGAGGCTCCCTTCTCCTTGTGTCTGCCTTTCGCTTCATGCGGTCGACCGCCAGCAGAATAGAGGATCGGGTTTGCTGCCAGATCTATAGGAAGTCCCTGTATGCAGAATCAGCTGCAGGCACCTGGGACGTAGTGGAAACAGGGAGAGGAATTTGTGGATGTTGGCCGTAGACAATAAGTCACAGTGTAGAAGCAGAGGACTCACTTGTGTTGTTGATAAAGGAGAACCCGGCCCAAGGAAGACGCTGCACCCAGTCATCATACTGCCTGGAGATGAAGTGTCGTAGATAGTTCTCCATGATTTGGTTGATCCTCTCGACTTGGCCATTGGACTGGGGATGGTAGGCTAAGGAAAAGTCCAACTTTACATCAAGGAGTTTGCAGAGGGCTCTCCAAAATTTCGAGGTGGACCCGAAACCCCCGGTCTGACACAATATGCAGAGGTAAGCCATGCAGGTGGAAGATGTGTGGGATGAAGAGGTCGGCCAGTCGAGAAGCAGAAGGTAGATCGGTCAGCGGAAGAAATGAGCCATCTTTGAGAATCGGTCCACCACCACCCAGACCGCACTGCATCCAGCAGAGGGAGGCAGGCTCATGACAAAGTCCATTGCTATATGCTGCAAGGGAGCATTGGGCACAGGCATCGGCTGGAACAGGCCAGCAGGCTTGGAGTGAGCAACTTTGTTAGCCGCACACACCGTGCAGGACGAGACAATGTCCATGATGTCTTTGGGCCACCAGAAATTATGGGTAATCAGGTCTCGGGTCTTACGGGCACCGGCGTGACCTGCAAGTTTGGAGCTGTGTCCCTAGCGAAGGATTCTCCTTCTGTCTGCCAAGCGCACAAAAGTCCTCCCCGGAGGCATGTCTCTTACTTGCCGAGGGTTGACAGAGATAATGCAGGACGGATCAATGATATTTTGTGGAGACGCCATGGTGTCCTCGAACGACCTGGACAAGGCATCGGACCTCACATTCTTGTCGGCAGGGCCGTAGTGGAGCTCAAACTGGAACTGGGCAAAGAACAGCAACCACCTGGCTTGACCGGGGTTCAGTCATTTGGCCGTCTGGAGATAGGTGAGGTTCTTGTGGTCAGTAAATATCAGGATGGGATGAACTGCGCCCTCTAGTAATTGTCTCCACTCCTGCAGGGCCAATTTGATGGCCAGTAACTCCTGATCCCCAATCGAGTAGTTGCGCTCTGCAGAAGAGAAAAGTTTAGAGTAATAGCCACATACCACTGCCTTGCCCTTGGGACATCTCTGGAACAGAAGTGCGCCGGCACCAACAGAGGAGGCGTCCACCTCCAACGAAAACTGTCGAGGTACATCTGATGGAGGGTAGAGGCTGACGTGAAGGCACTCTTCAGGCTATTAAATGCGGATTCCATTTCTGGAGTCCACACCTTGGCATTCACGCCTTTTTTGGTGAGGCTGGAGATGGGAGCTATTAGTGAGGAGAAGTGTGGGATGAACTGCTGGTAGAAATTGGGGAATCCCAGGAAACTTTGTATGGACCTTAAGCCTTGAGGACAGGGCTATTCTAGGACCGCCTTTACCTTCTCAGGATCCATCTTGAGGCCTTGATCCGAGATGATGTAGCCCAGGAAAGATAGAGCATTTCTCTCAAACACGCACTTCTCCAGCTTGGCATACAGGCGATTCTCCCTTAATCGCAGCAAAACTTGACAGATATGTCTCTGACGAGTCGTCGGGTCTGGAGACAAAATTAAGATGTCATCGAGATAGACCACAACACAGACATAGAGGAGGTCACGGAAGATGTCATTAACGAACTCTTGAAAGACCACGGGAGCGTTACACAGACCGAAGGGCATCACCAGGTATTCATAGTGCCCGTCTCGAGTGTTAAATGGTGTCTTCCATTTGTCACCCCGGCGAATCTGGATTAGGTTGTCCCATGCAGGTCTAGCTTAGAAAAAATCTTGGCTCCTCGTATGCGGTCAAAAAGTTCAGAAATCAGTGGCAACGGATATCTATTTTTGACCGTGATCTGGTTGAGACCCCGTTAGTCGATGCAGGGTCGAAGAGATCCATCCTTCTTTTTGACAAAGAAGAATCCCCAGGGAGGAGGATTTTCATATGTGTAACATCTATGGACGCGGACTGTCGTCCTGACTTACCCCCTGATGGCCACGGCCATGGACGAGTAAGTGCCGTGCGACATCTCCCTCTCAGGAGACGCCGGCACTTACCTCCGCATCAGGGTACTGGCTCCCGCAGGGTGCGCGCGCACTCGGCCTTAAAGGCCCAGTATGCGCACATGCAGAATATCTGCAAATTAGCCCAGAATGCCTCTAGACTATAAAAAGGGCTATGCCCTTCCATTCATTGCCTGAGCCTTGTTGTGTTACCCTAGTTTGTCTTTGCAAATGGTCCCTTAGTGTTTCCCAGTTCTCAGTGTTCCGTTCCTGCTTCCAGTACCCCGTATCCTGTGCTACCGTGCCCCTGTGCCTTAAAGTGTTGGAGTCATGTTGTGCTCTCTGCTGTATCTGCTGTGTTGCACCCCGCCTGGTGCCTGCCTACTGCCAGAGCCTCATCTCAGCCTGAAATCACCGCTACTGTCTACGTTGCCTCAGGTACCGTTTCCAGAACTATAGACATTGTCTATACCTGTTTTGCCAGCTGATCTCCCGCTACGCAGTACGGCCCAGTGGGTCCACCCCCCCCCCCCCGCCGTGACAGTACGCTCAGGCCATGGATCCCGCTGGTCAATTCAAGGGCTTGAAAGCGGATCTGCAGGACCTGCGAACACGACAGGATCAACTCCTTGTGGCAGTAACCGCTATGGCACAACAGCTAGGGGCGCAAGCTGCTTCCTCCTTTGCTCATGTTCCAGTTTCTCTGTCTGATCCTCCTGCTACACCTCCTGTCAGCACCAGTTCTGATCACAGGTTCTCGCTGCCACTACCGCCTCGTTTCAACGGAGACGCAAGCGCATGCAGGGGATTTCTCAATCAGTGTCCAATTCACTTCACCTTGCATGTCAAAGCATTTCCCTCGGATGGCGCCAGGATCGCTTTCATTGTTTCCCTGCTTGCTAGCAAGGCCCTGCCATGGGCAAACCCTATCTGGAAACGACAGGGACCTGAGACCCATGACTCCCAGGGGTTTCTGCAGATATTCCGCACTGTGTTTGAGGAGCCTGGACAAGTCTCATCGGCAGCTACCTCCCTACTGGACCTTCGCCAGGAGGACACCTCCGTGGGCGAGTACACCATCCAGTTCCAGACCCTGGCAGGTGAGCTGTCCTGGAACAACGAGGTGTTGGTAGCTTCCTTCTGGCATGGATTGTCATCAGAGATCAAAGATGAACCGGCTGCCCGTCATCTACCACCTACCCTGGATGACCTAATTTTACTTGCTACCTGGGTTGATATGAGGCTCAAGGAAAGATCCCAAGAGTTTGTCGGGAGAGAAGACTCTCTAGGTTGGCTCCCAACTTCCAGCAACCCCTCTTGTCCTCATCTGTTGCTCCGCCTATGCAGGTGGATTGACTCAAACTATCTGTCCAGGAGAAACAGCGCAGGCGCACTTCCGGACATTGTCTATATTGCGGCCTCGGAGGCCTGTTTCCCCAGAAGCCAAAAACTCGAACGCCTAGGATTGGTTGGGGAGACAACCCTGGGCGACACAGCATCTGACAGAGAACTTTCTTCCAAGTTGTTTATCCCTGTGGCTATTGTTGCTGCCGAGAGGACCCACCTGGCCTCTGCCTATCTGGACTCTGGCTCTGCAGCCAATTTTATATGCAGAGACCTAGTGGATCTCCTTCACTTGCCTATAAGCCTTCTGGAGAAGCCGTTGATCGTTGCCTCAGTAAATGGACTGTCTCTACCCTCACCAAAAAGGGCATGAACGCCAAGGTGTGGACTCAAGAAGCAGAGGCCACATTCAGGAGCTTAAAGGAGGCCTTCACAGTTTTCGTTGGAGGTGAACGCCTCCTCTGTGGGTGCTGGTGCACTTTTGTTCCAGAGAGGCTCCAAAGGCAAGACAGTGGTTACTGCCCATCATGCTGGCTCTGGAGGAGTGGAGACACCTACTAGAGGGCGCAGCTCATCCAATCCTAATATTCACGGACCACAAGAACCTCACTTATCTCTAGATGGCCCAGCGGCGGAACCCCGGTCAGGCCAGGTGTCGCTGTTCTTCGCCTGGTTCCACCTTTGAGCTCCACTACCGCCCTGCCGACAAGAATGTGAGGGCCGATGCCTTGTCCAAGTCGTTCGAGACAGAGGACACTATGGAGTCTCCACAGAATATCATTGATCCATCCTGCATCATCCCTGTCAACCCTCTGCAAGTTAGAGACATTCCTCTATATATATATATATATAACAGCGCAAGGGAGCCACAACGGCAAACTCTTGTAATTGAGAAGTTCCTTATTGACAAAATAATAATACTTGTATTTGGGCATTGAAAAAGGGGATATGTTGACCAATCAGGATGCATTTCATATTTAAACTTATCATTCAACCTTTCTTTTAAGCTTTGAGTTGATTTTTCCTATCCTTATTTTAATATATACATGAATCTTTACTTATGTAAAAATAATGTTCTGTTAGAGAGTGGATATTTTGCAGCTTATGTACATTAGGGTATACTTTCTATTCAATGGAGCTGCTTCATTTAATCTTTATTTTTGTAATCTCCATTGGCGCTTGTGGTACTAGAGTGTCCTTGTTAAATGTCTACTAATCTCTGGGAAAGTGGCTGTGCTTTCATGTAAAACTGAAATAAATTACATTAACTCTTCTTTATAATACATTTAGCCAAGGTTACTTCAATAACTCATTTCTGTAGTAACTGGTCCATTTCATGCATTCTATATGACTACATTAGGCCATCATTAATTCCTGAGGTTCTCTCTGCCACTAAATGACCTGGCAAAGACAACTAGCTACTAACATTCAACTGTCAACTAGTACTCCTGTTTCTTCATGTTAAAATAATGTTAACATTGCGAATGGTAAAACAATGTTTTTATTTACTGATGTTAATAATATTTTTTCGTCCAATAGAGAATTATCCTAGACAAAGAGCTAAGTAGCATAGCAGTAACTTAATCCAATTTTAATCGCAGTCTCAGGATTTGGTCCAGTAACTCTATCAATTTACATAGAAGCAAGGCACACAACAGCACTAAAATTCAGGAATTATCCATTTATTGCACCACCAAATATTTCTGTCAATACATTGCATATTTGATGCAATAAATAGTTGATTTCTACAAACACACACACACACACACACACACACACACACACACACACACACACACACACACACACACACACACACACACACACACACACACACACACACAATAATAGTATAGTAGATTGTCCAAATAAGAACACCATACAGTTCCCAAGTAACAGTGCCCCATAATGGTGCCAGGGCAGTACCAGACAACCACAAGCCCATATTGCAGTGCTAGCCAGTTGTAGTACCCCGATAACAATGCCAGCCATCCTCATTCACATATGACAGGGTGTCAAGGTCTGGGAGCAGATTTGGATAGATTGGTCTGAGAAATTGGAGCAGGTTGCATTTGAAAAAACATGCGGCATTGCGGTAATGCGGAAACCTCGGTAATGGTGATGATCATCACTGAACAATGATGCTAGTGGCTTGTGTGAACTTTAATCTGTGGATGAGTCAAGGCCATCCAAAAGTTGTCTTTGCAACTCAATACTCTTTCTTTGTTGATTTTGCACTAGATTTTGCAGCTGAGAACATTTTTCTTCATAGTTGGCACCAAATTCTTTTAGTTCAGCAATTTGTTGCCTCATAGTTGTCAAAGGGCTTGTTACAGCAGACTCCATACTAGGGCAATGTTACTCCACTGGTGGTGCTCAAAACCGCAATACCAGACAATCGCTTTCACATTGGTGAAGCACGTATCAATACTGACAGAAAACCAAATGGCACAAGTAACTCACCAGTGGAGGAGCAGAACCGAATACTGAAGGTAGTAGAAGATAGAGACGATGTATAAATGGAGTGGATGGCAGATGAATAGCACGCAAGCAGTTAAAGAGGCTCTGTCACCACATTATAAGTGTCCTATCTCCTACATAAGGAGATCGGCTGTAACGTCTGTGGTCGCTGACCACAAACTCCTTCCATCCAGTCGACGCCCTTCTCTCAAGAGATGTTTGCACATACGGCCGTCCTGCTCCACAGTGACCACCAGGGTGTGGTCACGAGCTCAGTCCAGACTGAGCCAGAGCGCAAGCATGTTTGTGATTGAGCTAATTGATCCAGAGTACCCTGGGCTATAAGAAGGTTCCAGCCCATCCTCCCACGCCTGAGCTTTGTTGTGTATTCCTAGTCTGTCTTGCATATGGCCCCCTAGTGTTTCCTGCTCCCAGTGTTCCTATTCCTGTATCCTATACTTGTATCCTGATCTAGTGCTGTGCTGAGCTGTAGTCGTGCTGTGCTGTATACCACGCCTGTCCTGCTTCTCCATGCCTGACGTCCACCTGCTGCAAGTTCCTGCCAAGCCTGCCTTGCTACTGTCCGAGCTGCCAAAGGTACCCTATACGAACTATAGACTTTTACCTGCATCCTGTTCGTCAGCTGCCTTACCGCCAAGACGGTACGGCCCAGTGGGTCCACGAACCCTACATGACAGTAAGCTCAGGCCATGGACCCCGCTGGTCGATCCAAGACCATGACGACGTCACAAGAGATGCGGGCGGATATGCTAGACCTCCGGTCTCGACAGGACCAACTCCTCCAGGCTTTGAACATTCTCGCACGTCGGCAGGAGGCACGAGCTGCCGTTCCTCCTCCTACACCTCCTGGCAGTGTCGACCCGCGTTTTTCTTTGCCATTTCTGGACCGCTATGATGGAGACGCAGGTACCTGTCGTGGATTTTTGAATGAGTGCCACTTCAGCCTGTATACTAGGACATTTTCATCTGACGGCGCAAGGGTCGCTTTCATCATCTCTCTCCTCACTGGCAAGGCTCTTGCATGATCGAACCCTATCTGGGAGAGACAAGGACCAGAGACCCGTGACTTCCAGGGTTTCCTCCGGACTTTTCGCATGGTGTTTGAGGAGCCCGGACGGGTCTCATCTGCAGCGGCTTCCTTGATTAACCTTCGCCAAGGAGATACCTCCGTGAGCGAATACGCCATCCACTTCCGCACCCTGGCGGAAGAACTGTTATGGAACAATGAGGCCCTGGTGGCTGCATTCTGGCATGGACTGTCCCCTAAAATTAAGGACGAACTTGCCGCTCGAGACCTGCCATCTACCCTGGATGACCTCATCCTTCTGTCCGCCTGGATTGATATGCGGATCCGAGAACGCCTCCAAGAGGTTCGTCGGGAGGGAGGCCTTCCTAGTCTGGTCCCTACTTTGCAGCAACCCCTGCTGTCCTCAGATGTCGATCCTCCTAAGGAGTCTGTGATGATGGACCAGTGTAAACTATCCACCCAGGAGAGACAACGCAGATGCACTTCGGGACTGTCTATATTGCGGCCCCGATGGCCATCTTGTGCATCTGTGTCCCCAAAAATCCCAAAGCCTAGGGTTGCTAGGAGAGGCAACCTTGGGTAAGAAACGACTTCTGTCTAAATTGTCCATACCAGTGACCATAGTGTCCGGCGAGAGAACGCATCAGGTCTCTGCGTATCTGGACTCTGGATCCGCTGCTAATTTCATCCATAGATATCTGGTGGATCTTCTTCAATAACCCACTACCCCTCTGGAGAGACCATTGACAGTTGCATCAGTGAATGTACTACCTCTACCAGACCCAGTTATACCTGTGACCAAGCCGCTGAGGCTCCAAGTGGGAGCTCTTCACTCCGAACTCCTGTCGTTCTATGTCCTATCCAAAGCCGTTAGCCCTGTGTTGCTGGGCCTGCCTTGGCTCCAACTACATGCCCCAGTCCTGGACTGGAATTCTGGAGAGGTTCTCCAGTGATGGCTGGTGCAGATTCGTTCGGCTCAGCCTTCGCTGCGTCGGTCATTGGCAGGATTGCCGGGTCATTATGCTGCATTTTCGGATGTCTTCAGCAAGAGGGAGGCGGAGACATTGCCTCCACACCGGGCATATGACTGCCCTATCGAGCTGATTCCTGGTGCATTCCTTACCCGTGGTAGGGTATATCCTCTCTCCTTGCCAGAGACTCTGTCCATGTTTGCCTTTGTGAAAGAGAACTTGGAGAGGGGCTTAATGCGGAAGTCTCCCTCCCCGGCAGGAGCCGGGTTCTTCTTCGTCAAAAAGAAGGATGGTTCTCTTCGTCCTCGTATTGACTACCGAGGTCTCAACCAGATCACTGTGAAAAAAATATATCCGTTGCCGCTGATCTCAGAACTGTTTGATCGTATACGTGGTGCCAAGATTTTTTCCAAACTAGACCTGCGTGGGGCTTACAACCTAGTCCGGATTCGCCAGGGTGATGAATGGAGGACTGCATTTAACACCCGTGATGGATACTATGAATATCAAGTAATTCCCTTCGGCCTGTGTGATGCTACCGCGGTCTTCCAGGAGTTTGTTAATGACATTTTCTGTGACCTCCTCTATGTTTGTGTAGTAGTCTACCTTGATGATATCTTGATTTTTTTCTCTAGATCCTGTGACTCATCAGAGACATGTCCGTCAAGTTTTGCTGCGGTTAAGGGAGAATCGTCTGTACGCTAAGTTGGAGAAGTGCGTGTTTGAAAAAGATGCTCTAGCCTTCCTGGGCTATATTGTCTCGAATCGAGGTCTCGAGATGGATCCTGAAAAGGTAAAGTCTGTTCTGGAATGGCACACGCCCTCAAGGCTTGAGGGCAATACAGCGCTTTCTGGGATTTGCCAATTTTTACAGACAGTTTATTCCAAACTTCTCCTCACTGACTTCTCCTATCTCTAACCTCACTAAGAAGGGCAAAGGTGTGGACTCCTGAGGCAGAGTCCGCATTCAATAGCCTGAAGAGTGCCTTCGTGTCAGCCTCTATCCTCCATCATCCAGATGTCTATCTACAGTTCTCGTTGGAGGTGGATGCATCCTCTGTCGGTGCTGGTGCACTCCTGTTCCAGAGAGGCTACAAGGGCAAGTCAATGGTATGTGGATATTTTTCTAAGCTCTTCTCTTCCGCAAAACGCAACTACTCGATTGGGGATCGGGAGTTACTGGCCATCAAATTGGCTCTGGAGGATTGGAGACATCTACTAGAAGGCGCAGCTCATCCCTTCCTGATTTTTATGGACCATAAGAACCTTACCTATCTTCAGACGGCCCAACGGCTGAACCCTCATCAGGCCAGGTGGTCACTGTTCTTTACCAGGTTCCAGTTTGAGCTCCATTATCGTCCGGCCGACAAGAATGTGAGGGCCGATGCCTTGTCCAGGTCTTTCGAGACAGAAGACACCATGGAGATTTCACAGAACATCATTGATCCGTCTTGCATTGTCTCTGTCAATCCCCTGCAAGTTGGGGACATTCCTCCAGGGAGGACTTTTGTGCGCCTGGCTGACTGTGGAAGAATCCTCCGCTGGGGACACTCCTCTAGACTGGCAGGTCACGCGGGGACCCGTAAGACTCGGGATCTGATTGCTCTGCATTTCTGGTGGCCCACACTGCCCAAGGACATTATGGACTTTGTTTCTTCATGTTCACTATGTGCAGCCAACAAGGTCGCTCACTCCAGACCTGCTGGTCTGCTCCAGCCATTGCCTGTGCCCAATGCCCCCTGGCAGCATATAGCTATGGACTTTATTACGGACCTGCCTCTCTCTGCCGGATGCAGTGCTGTCTGGGTGGTGGTGGACCGATTTTCTAAGATCGCCCACTTCGTTCCTCTGACCGGTCTTCCTTCTGCTCCTCTGCTGGCCAAGCTGTTCATCCAACACATCTTCCGCCTTCACGGCTTGCCGCAGCATATTGTGTCTGATCGGGGGGTTCAGTTCACCTCGAGGTTCTCGAGAGCCCTCTGCGGACTCCTGGGTATAAAGTTGGACTTTTCCTCGGCCTACCATCCTCAGTCCAATGGTCAGGTCGAGAGGATCAATCAGATCTTGGAGAACTACCTACGCCACTTCATCTCCAAACAGCACAATGACTGGGTGAAGTTGCTTCCGTGGGCTGAGTTCTCTTACAACAATCATACCAGTGAGTCCACACAGAAGGCACCGTTCCTTATTGTCTATGGCGAGCACCAACGAATTCTTCTCCCGGTCCCTGTTACGTATGAGGTGCCAGCTGCTGACACGGCCTTTGGGGACTTTCTGCAGATCTGGCAGCAGACTCGATCCTCCATCCTGCTGGTGGTCAACCGCATGAAGCGGAAGGCGGACACAAGGAGAAGAGAACCCCCTCAGTTTCTTCCTGGCATGAAGGTCTGGCTGTCCTCTAGGAATATTCGACTGAGGGTGCCGTCGTACAAATTTGCTCCCAGGTTCCTCGGTCCCTTCGAGATCCTGCAGCAGATCAACCCTGTCGCCTACAAGCTTCGGCTGCCTCCTACCCTCCAAATCCCCAACTCCTTCCATGTTTCTCTCCTGAAGCCAGTGGTTCTGAACCGCTTTACCAAGACTCCAAGCCCTGCGGTTGCGTGCAGTGGCCCTGCGGTTGCGTCCAGCGGCCCTACAGGGTCGCTTTCATCATCTCTCTCCTCACTGGCATCTCTCACTCACAGCAGAGCAAGCGTAATCTCATTGTAATCTGTCATTTACAGCGTAATCTCACAGGATTACGCTTGCTCTGCTGTAACGACCACAGAAACATTAACGAAGTGCAGAGATTGTGATTAAACATCCCGTGGAATGTCTATTCACTGTCTAAACACTTCAGTATCGTTAATGTGTTAGTATAAGACAGCACATACTGATCTAAAAGGATCCCTATGTTCTGAGGAAATGAATGGAGAGAAGTGTATGACCCTGATTGGTCAGCGTCATACACTCCCCTGTACAACGCCCACTTGGTCAATAGTAAAACACGCCCAGTTGTCCATTGATAAACTCATTAGCATAAAGCTAAAATCGCTAATAACATGGTGAAAATAGATCTTTTTTTTAAAAAATAAAAAGCACTGCTGTCATCTACATTATAGCGCCGATCTCCTTATGTAGGAGATAGGGCACTTATAATGGGGTGACAGAGCCTCTTTAACAGATGAATAGACAGTCGACAAGAATAAAGAAACACTCTGAATACTATCCCACAGCAGGATAAAGTGTAGAGTCAGCTGTAGATAGGGCCCTCCATAGAGTCCCCTGTAGATAGTGCTCCCTGTAAAGTCCCCTATAGCTAGTGCCCCCTATAGAGTCCCCTGTAGGTTGTGCCCCCTGTAAATAGTGCGCCCAACACTGAAATAATTTATAAACAATGCATAAGGAGGGTATATGACACTTACTAATATACCGTGTTTAGAAGTTCTGCTCTGTTTTATTTCATCTTTTTTTTTAAATCCAAGTCTTCTGCACGGCAGCTTTTTCGAGCTCATCGCAAAAAATTGCCGCTAATGGAGGGGCACGTGACGCCCATCAGCATCCCCTATTACGCCTGCGCTAGTTTCCTGTAACATAAGCGCAGATAAAATCTTTGTATAATACTTTCATATGAACTTGTTCACCAGGAAACTAGTGCAGGTGCAAAACAATAGGAGATGCTGATGGATGGGGTTATGTCCCGTGCCACACCAACAACGGCCACTTTAGAAGACGAGAGTGGAGGGGCTGCCTGAAGAGGAGACCTGGATGACTGAGGGAGGCACTTCACGATTAAATAAATTGGGTGGATTAAATAAAACAAATGCCATATTTGCCCTACAATTTGTGACTTTTTACTTCTTATGCCTTATGCCTTGCGTAAGTTGACTGTCGCACGGTCCGACATGGATGCACCAAATTTTTTAAGAGGGATGCACCATTAAATAAATTTGGTGCATTTCCAGCTGGCATAAATTATCTTAAGTCTGGCATCTGAAATACAAGTCTTAATATATTCCACCAGTGAATTAGTAAGTGCCATATATCCCTTTTCTCCACTGTTGAAAAAGCATATATATAAAGCAACAGCCACCATTTTGCCATGATTCGAGCTCTGTGAACACCAAAAGTTTTGGATTTTGCAAAAACCTGAAACTTTTTGGAAATTCGGACTGTATTCTAATGGAATTGAGTCGCTCATCTGTAGTCTCTATTCAGTTGCTACTAGGGATTTGGTCTGCTGGCTTTTCAATAAAATATGTAAATTCTTTAGAGCTGGTATGAACATCTTTTAATTTATTTTTTTAAAACATGTTACTTTGTACAATACAGCTTCTGTGTATACTATAAATATATGGGCTGTATCGTTCTCTCAGCTGATTCCATCCGTTCAGCTAAACTGGTAGGCGGAGAGCGGGTTCTGCATGTCTCTGAAACACAGAATACAGATAATATCAATCACATCTAAGTTCATAACCCCTTTGCAGGATGAGTTGTAGTTTTTCATGGCAGCATTTATTGTAGCATATACGGTGCTGAGAAACTGACAAAAAAAATTCTTTGTGGAGTGGAAAAGGAAAAAACTGATTCCTCCATTATTGTTTGGGTTTAATTTTTACGGTGTTCACCATGTGGTTAAAATGATATGTTAACTGTATTCTGCAGGTCAATACGATTACGGCGATACTAAATTTATAACGTTTTTTTATGTTTTACTACTTTCACTAAGAAAAAACGAATTGTATGGATCGCCATACTCTGGAATCCATGACTTTTTTTTATTTTTCCATTAATTGAGCTGTGTGAGGACTATTTTTTTTTTTTGTGGAAAGGGCTATAGATTTTATTGGTATTATTTTGGGTTATATGCAAATTTTTGTGGGAGGCAAGGTCTGGAAAAACAGAAATTCTGGCATTTAAATTTTTTTTTCTTATGGCGTTTACCGCACAGGTTAAATAATGTCATATTGTAAAAGTTTGGAATTTTATGGACGCAGCAATATCAATTGTGGTTTGTGGTAGGGAGCTTGAACAAGCGTTTATCGGATCGCTTGCACAATATACCACAATATATTGCGGTATATTGCATTTTTTTACCTTCTCATAGTTAGACCTGTCACTGGCAGAGCTTATTAGGAGCACAAAGATGGCAGACCTGGGTGCCTTCAATAGTTCCCTAGGTTGCAATGACAACCCAATCTAGTCGTAGGGGGGGGGGGGGGGGGTGCGGTGCAGGCTGACAGAGGGGGTAGTTCTCCTCTGTCTAACTAATTAAATGCCACAGTCACTATTGTGTAACATACACTCAGCACTTGCTGAGTATGGAGGAGGCTTAGCCCATGCGCCTGCTCCATACCCACCCTTTCAGGCTGGGATGTAACTGTGCTTCAAATGTCGGAAAGTGGTTAATTGGATATGGGTTCACTAAGGGCCTGTTCACATCAGCATTGGCTTTCCGTTAGTCGACTGCGCTATTGATTCCGTCAAACAAAACGGAAACCTTCCGGAATGTGAGAAACGGAAACCATTAGCAATGTTTCCTTCTCCATTGATATCAATGGTGATGCAAACGGAAGCTGTGGTTTCCGTTTGACTTTCCATTGCGGGATTCCGCGACGGAAACCTCAGACGGAACCCCTAAAAATGGAAAGCGAACGCTGATGTGAACCGGTCCTAACAGATTAAAAATTTGGGCATATATAAGCTCTAATATCTACTGTGCGGAATTGACCCAATCATAAAAACCTACAAAAAGTCACACAGTACAAAAGTGTACATTTAAGGCCTTGTTCACAAAATGTTTTGGCTCTACATTTAGCGTGCACATTGAGAAAGCTGCCTACGTACACGCTAAACGTGTCCGTAGGGCTTCATTAGCTTGGCCAAGTCCAAAGGAGTGTCCTTTTGGCTTCTTTTGTTTGGAGGATGGAATAACGAAGTATACTACACTCTTCCATTCTGAGGGATCCCACAAATAAACGTATACCCGCGGTATATCTTTTTTTTACATGGGAACCTATGTGTGACGAATGCTACTGTATGGTAACTGTCACGTTGTGTTCATGGACTCACTGGACATTACCGCTTTGGCGGTTTGGCAGCTGGCCAACAGGGCGCAGGTAACATTCTATAGTTCGTATAGGGTACCTGTGGCAGCTCGGACAGTAGCAAGGCAGGCTCGGCTGGGATTACGCAGCAGGCAGACGTCAGGCGTGGTGTAGCAGGACAGGTGTGGTGTGCAGCACAGCACGACTACAGCTCAGCACGGCACTTGATCAGGATAGCACGGGATACAGGATACAGGTACGGGAAACACTGGGAACTGGAAGACACTAGGAGATCATTTGCATAGACAAACTTTGGGTACGTCAACAACGCTCAGGCTCAGGACTGAGCTCGCGAGCGCACCCTGGTGGTCACTGTGGAACAGGACGGCCGTATGTGCAGACATCTCTGGAGAGAAGGGCGTCGACTGGATGGAAGGAGTTTGTGGTCAGCGACCACGGACGTTACAGTATCCATCACAGGTATACGTTATGGATGTCGACTTCCGGTCATGCACCCTGTTTATGTGAAGGGGATGGCGCGTGAGTGAGACGCCGTCTGGAGACACGCTAAACCAACTCCGGACATGCTGATTGATTTCTCTGCCCAGCCCGGCCCTAGTCGGTCCAGGGCCCTGAATGCATTCACTGTATCCTCTTGCGATTTATGCTCCAATATCCTGCTACACTTAGGCTGGGTTCACACGAGTGTGGCGTTTTTGCGCACGCAAAAACGCGGCGTTTTGCGTGCGCAAAAACCACTTAACAGCTCCGTGTGGCAGCAGCATATGATGCGCGGCTGCGTGCTTTTCGCGCAGCCGCCATCATTATGACACTCCATTTGGATGTTTGTAAACAGAAAAGCACGTCTGGCGCTCCTTCCCTTCTGAGCTCTGCCGTGGGTACAAACAGCAGTATGGGGTATTGGCGTAATCGGGAGAAGTAGCTTTACAAGTTCTGGGGTGCTTTTTAATCTTTATTCCTTGCAAATATTATTTTTTTTTATATTTTTTCAGAAAAAAAGTAGATTTTCACTTTCACAGACAAACTCCAATAAATATAGCAAAATACCTGTGGGGTCAAGATGCTAACTATACCCCTAGTTAAATTCCTTGAGGTGTGTAGTTTCCAAAACCGTCTCACTTTTGGGGGATTTCCACTGTTTTGGCACCACAAGACCTCTTCAAACCTGACATGGTGCCTAAAATATATTCTAAAAAAAGGAGGCCCCAAAATCCACTAGGTGCTACTTTGCTTCTGAGGCCGGTATTTCAGTCCATTATCACACTAGAGCCACATGTGGGATATTTCTAAAAACTGCAGAATCTGGGCAATAAATATTGAGTTGCATTTCTCGGGTAAAACCTTCTGTGTTACAGAAAAAAATGTATTACAAATGAATTTCTGCAAAAAAAATAAAATTTGTAAATTTCACCTCTACTTTGCTTTAATTCCTGTGAAGCGCCTAATGGGTTAAGAAACTTTCTGAATGCTGATTTGATTACTTTGAGGGTGCAGTTTTTAATATGAGGTGATTTATGGGGTCTATCTAGTACATAAGGCCCTCAAAGCCACTTCAGAACTGAACTGGCCCCTGTAAAAATAGCCTTTTGAAATTTTCTTGAAAATGTGAGAAATTGCTGCTAAAGTTCTAAACGTTGTAACGTCCTAGAAAAATAAAATAATGTTCAAAAAACTATGCAAATATAAAGTAGACATATGGAATATATAAAATAGTAACTATTTTGTGTGGTATTACTATCTGTTTTACAAGTAGATACATTTAAAATGAGAAAAATCATAATTTTTGCAAATTTTCTCTAAATTTTGGTGTTTTTCACAAATAAGCAATGAATTTATTGACCAAATTTTTCCACTAACATAAAGTACAATATGTCACGAGAAAACAATCTCAGAATCGCTTGGATAGGCAAAAGCATTCCGGAGTTATTACCACATAAAGAGACACATGTCAGATTTGAGAAAATGGGGCTGGTCATGAAGGTCAAAATGAGCTCGGTTTTGAAAGGGTTAAGGTGGGAGAAGAAAAGAATGAATAGTAGCACAAGGGAAAAAAAGAAGTCCACATGGAAGGGTATGGTTTTAGGGTTTGCGTAAGGGAAGGTGCCCGGGCCGTTGAAAAATATAGAACATGTCCTATTTCAGGGAGTAATTACAGCATGGGCAGGCCCATAGAAGTCTATGGGGCTCTCGTAATTATGGGTGGCTACGTGTGTGCACCCGAAATTACGGAAGCGTTGCTAGGCAACATCAGGGGATTTCAATTTTTGAATAAAGAGAAGCAGAGAAAATGGCATCTGAGCGATCATGTGACCCCTTTAAGGGGTTTGGACATGATTGTGACATCATTTCCAGCCCCCCTTTTTTTACGGGTCTGTAAATACAGGTGGAATACGGATGACAACGGACCCATATTTACAGGCACGGGTCCGTAAAATGTGTGTTAAATATGGGTTAAAAACTTGTGACAAAGTGAAAAAATACGGTCGTGTGCATGGGGCCATATCAATATTACAAGAGACGTACTTAACAGAAAAATAAGTAAAAAAAATTCGAAAAATCTTGGGTCGGGTAAGTTAGAGGTATTAATGTTTCAAAAAGAAGAGGGAAGATATTACATACAGAAGACTCCTTAGATGGAAGGAGATTTAGGGTTAAACTAAGTCTAGGTAACAAAATAATAAGTATTTATAACATTTACTCCCCATATAACCTGAACAAGGAGTTTTTTGGTTTACTAGAAAATTGGATTAGGGAGATGAGGTCAGATCAAAGATAATTGCAGGGGATTTTAATGTGGTATTAAATCCACAACTGGATAAATCATCACTTAAACAAACTTCATACAGTAGTAGTAAATCCTTCACAAGATGCTGATTAATTAAAATGATCAGTTTTACTAGATTGATGTACCCTCTGAAGATGCTACCCTTATTGATGAAGCACTGTGATGTTAGAAAGGTAGAGGATAGCTTCCTGAGGTTCATATGGAGGAATTGCAGAACGAGGGTATCTAGAGTTAAACTATATATGGAAAAACATCAAGGGGGTATAGCTTTACCGAATATAAAGCAATATAATTTAGCTTGTATTTTAACCCTTACCCGCTCCTTGACTTACTATTCTGTCATGCTGAGTACGTCATGGGGAAAATGCATCACCATTTTCCCCAGGCGTTTCCTTGAAATGTGATAACTGCTGTTTCCGACAGCAAGCTATCACAGCTCAATGTGCACGGACCTATCCCCGTCGATTAACCCCTTAGAAGCCGTGTTCAATAGCGATCATATTGCAGTGTATTAGAATATTGATCAGGGCTTCCTGTCTTCAAGTCCCTTAGTAGGACAAAAGAAAAGTAAAACAAATGTTGTATAAAAAGAAAAAAAATTAAGTTTTAAGGTAATAAAAGTAAAAATCGCCGTTTTTCCCTTATCAGCTCCTTTATTATTAAAAAAATAAATACAAATAAACTAGACATAACTAATATCGCCATGTCCGTAACAGCCTGAACTATAAAAGTATTTTGTTATTTGTCCTGCGCGGTGAACGGCGTAACATTTTTTTATTATAATAATCGATACCAGAATCGCATGTACGCAAAAATGGTACTAATCAAAACTACAGTTTGTTAGGCAAAAAACAAGCCGTCACACAGATTTCTTGATGGAAAAATAAAAAAGTTATGGCTCTTAGAATATGGCAACACAAAAAGTAAATGATTTTTTTTTAAAAAAGGATTTTATTGTGCAAACGCCATAAAATATGAAAAAAAACTATATACACAAAAGTGAATATGTCATTTATAATGCACGGTGAATGCTGTAAAAAAAATGAATAAGAAACAATGCCAACATAAAGTAGACATATGGGAAATGTTAATTAGTAACTATCTTGTGTGGTATAACCATCTGCCTTACAAGCAGATACATTTAAATCCAGAAAACTGAATTTTTTCCCAAATATTCTGTAAATTTTGCTATTTTTCCACAAATAAACACTGAATGTATCGACCAAATTTTACCACCACATAAAGTGACATGTCTCAATTTGAAAAATGGGCTCTGAGCCTTAAGGCCCAAACTAGGCTGCGTCATTAAGGGGTTAAAGTATATAAAAGAATGGGGGAAAAGGAGTTATTCCTAACAGATATAGAAATAGAGCAGGCTCTGACATATCCAATCCTACTACAAGGATTGATGTATGCAAGGATTGATATGTCCACAAAGAGATACATTTGCTGTTTGGAAGAATATTAGGAGGAGATATAATCTCCCATTCTATCATGATTCTGAGTTTCCAATGAAGAATTGCCCATGCTTACATAATCACATGCCCATATACCTTTTCTACCCTGGTCCCTGACACACTATCGACCCCCTTGAGACCCTGGCTCAGCAAATGCAGGGCCTCTCCCTACAGGTCCAAGCCCTGACTCAGAGGGGCAACCTGCATGATGCTACCCTGGTAGTGCCCCCCACCGGTTCTCAGGGGACCGGAAGACTTTTTTCTCCTTTCGGGAGAGTAATAGGCTCTATTTCCGTCTAAAGCCCCACTCTTCAGGTTCTGAGAGCCAGCGAGTGGGTATAATTCCCACTCCAGGACGGGCCCCAAGAATGGGCCTTCTCCTTGGCTCCCGACGCCCCTGAGCTTTCCTCTGTTGACCTTTTTTTTCTGCTCTCGGGCTCATATATGATGAGACTGACAAGACTGCCTTTTCCGAGAGTCAGCTGGTGACCTTACGTCAGGGTAAGAGACCCGTTGAGGAGTACTGTTCGGACTTTAGGAAGTGGTGTGTAGCTTCTCGGTGGAATGACCCTGCCTTGAGGTGCCAGTTTAGATTGGGTCTGTCGAACGCCCTGAAGGACCTGTTAGTTAGCTATCCCTCTTCTGACTCTCTTGATCAGGTAATGGCTTTAGCGGTACGTCTTGACCGACATCTCAGGGAACGACGACTTGAACGTTTTTGTGCTTTCTCCTCTGGCTCCCCCATGATGGCTCCCGAGGTGCCGTTGCTTCGTTCTTCCACGGAAAACTCGGATGAACCTATGCAACTCGGGGCCTCCGTGTCTCCCCAACAACGTAGAGAGTTCCGCAGGAAGAATGGTCTCTGCTTCTACTGTGGGGATGATAAAGCATCAAGTGAACAACTGTCCTAGGCATAAGAATAAGCAGCCGGAAAACTTCCGCGCCTAAGTGACCATCGGGGAGGTCGCTTGAGCGCACAGGTATTTCCCGTATACATGAAACCTAATAAGATCATGCTTTCCTTTCAGGTCTCTTTTGGTGGTAGGTCTGCTACCGGCAATGCCTTCGTGATTCAGGGTCTTCTGCTAATATTATGTCTGTGGAATTTGCTATGTCTCTATCTATGCCATTGATTGAATTGCCTAAACCTGTCCCGGTAGTGGTTATAGACTCCACTCCTCTTGCTAATGGTTATTTTACGCAGCATACCCCTGTTTTTGAACTCCTTGTTGGCTCCATGCATTTGGAGCAGTGCTCTATACTGGTAATGCAGGGATTATCGTCCGATTTGGTTTTAGGCCTACCCTGGTTGCAGATGCATAATCCCACGTTTAACTGGAACACTGGGGATCTTACCAAATGGGGTAATGAATGCATGACGTCATGTTTTTCTGTTAATTTTATTTCTCTCCCTGAGGAGGTGAACACTCTACCTGAGTTTATTCAGGACTACGCTGATTTTTTTTCTAAAAAGGCCTCCGAGGTGTTACCTCCTCATAGAGAGTACGATTGCGCACTCGATTTGGTACCAGGGGCTATGCTCCCTAAGGGTAGGATATTTAATCTCTCTTGTCCCGAACGTGAAGCCATGAGAGAGTATATCCAGGAATGCCTGGCCAAGGGTTACATTCGCCCCTCTACTTCTCCGGTAGGTGCTGGCTTCTTCTTCGTAGGGAAGAAGGATGGTGGTCTTAGGCCGTGCATCGATTACCGAAACTTGAATAAGGTCACTGTAAGGAACCAGTATCCCCTTCCGTTGATTCCTGATCTCTTCAATCAGGTTCAGGGGGCCCAATGGTTCTCTAAGTTTGATCTACGGGGGGATAATAACCTTATCCTCATCAAAGAGGGGGATGAGTGGAAGACTGCGTTTAACACGCCCGAAGGTCATTTCGAATACCTCGTCATGCCCTTTGGGTTGTGTAATGCTCCCGCGGTCTTCCAGAATTTCATAAATGAGATTTTAAGAGACTACCTGGGGGTATTTCTTGTAGTGTACCTTGATGACATACTGATGTTTTCCAAGGACTGGCCCTCCCACATTGAGCATGTCAGGAAGGTGCTCCAAGCCCTTCGGGAAAACAAACTGTTTGCTAAAACCGAAAAATGTGTGTTTGGGGTGCAAGAGATACCATTTTTGGGTCAAATCCTCACTCCTCATGAATTCCGCATGGACCCTGCCAAGGTTCAGGCTGTGGCTGAATGGGTCCAAGCTGCCTCCCTGAAGGCGTTACAGTGCTTCCTGGGGTTTGCTAATTATTACAGGAGATTTATTGCTAACTTCTTGGTCATCGCTAAGCCTCTTACGGATCTCACTCGCAAAGGTGCTGATCTCCTCCACTGGCCTCCTGAGGCGGTCCAGGCTTTTGAGGTCCTTAAGAAGTGCTTTATCTCGGCCCCAGTGCTGATTCAGCCTAACCAAATGGAGCCATTCATCGTGGAGGTTGACGCCTCCGAGGTGGGAGTAGGTGCTGTCTTGTCCCAGGGTACCAGGTCCCTCACCCATCTCCGTCCCTGTGCCTACTTCTCCAGGAAGTTCTCACCCACTGAAAGTAACTATGACATTGGCAACCGCAAACTCTTAGCCATTAAATGGGTATTTGAAGAGTGGCGCCACTTCCTGGAGGGGGCTAGGCACCAGGTAACGGTCCTTACCGACCACAAGAATCTGGTTTTCCTAGAATCTGCCCGGAGGCTAAACCCGAGACAAGCTCGATGGGCGTTATTTTTTACTAGATTCAACTTTTTGGTCACCTATAGGGCTGGGTCTAGAAATATTAAAGCTGATGCACTGTCGCGTAGCTTCATGGCCAGCCCTCCTTCAGAGGAAGATCCTGCTTGTGTTTTGCCCCCAGGTATAATCATTTCCTCTGTTGATTCTGACCTAGTCTCCGAAATTGCGGCTGATCAAGGTTCAGCTCCCGGGAACCTTCCTGAGAACAAGCTGTTTGTTCCCCTGCAATTCCGGCTAAGGGTACTCAGGGAGAATCATGACTCTGCACTATCTGGCCATCCAGGCATCCTGGGTACCAAGCACCTCATTGCCAGAAACTATTGGTGGCCTGGGTTGCTTAAAGATGTTAAGGCCTACGTTGCCGCTTGTGAGGTTTGTGCTGGGTCCAAGACTCCCAGGTCCCGACCAGCGGGCTTACTATGTTCTTTGCCCATTCCCCAGAGACCTTGGACCCATATCTCCATGGATTTTATCACCGATCTGCATCTCAAGGCAAGTCGGTGGTGTGGGTTGTAGTAGACCGCTTCAGTAAAATGTGCCACTTTGTGCCCCTCAAGAAACTACCCAATGCTAAGACGTTAGCTACCTCTTTTGTCAAACACATCCTGCGTCTCCATGGGGTTCCTGTCAATATTGTTTCTGACAGAGGGGTACAATTTGTTTCATTGTTTTGGAGAGCCTTCTGTAAGAAGTTGGAGATTGATCTGTCCTTCTCCTTGGCCTTCCATCCTGAAACTAATGGCCAGACTGAGAGGACTAATCAGTCTCTAGAACAATATTTAAGGTGTTTCATCTCTGACTGTCAATATGATTAGGTCTCCTTCATTGCCCTCGCTGAATTTTCCCTTAATAACCGGGTCAGTAACTCGTCAGGGGTCTCCCCCTTTTTCTGTAATTTTGGGTTTAATCCACGGTTCTCTTCCGTTTCACCTGGTGTTTCCAACAATCCCGAGGTAGATGTCGTTCATCCGGAACTGTGCATAATCTGGGCCCAGGTTCAAAAGAACCTAGAGGCGTCCCAGAGCATACAAAAGACTCAGGCAGATAGAAGACGTTCTGCTAACCCCTTGTTTGTGGTCGGGGATCTGGTGTGGCTGTCTTCAAAAAATTTGCGCCTTAAAGTCCCGTCCAAAAAATTTGCTCCCCGGTATATAGGGCCGTACAAGGTCATTGAAGTCCTTAACCCTGTCTCCTTCTGACTGGAGTTACCCCCGTCTTTTCGAATACACGACGTGTTTCATGCCTCCCTCCTGAAACGCTGCTCCTTGTCCTTGGCTCCCTCGAAGAAACCTCCTGTCCCTGTTCTCACCCCTGAAGGGGTAGAATTCGAGGTGGCCAAGATTGTGGACAGAAGGATGGTCCAAGGCTCCCTCCAGTACCTGGTCCATTGGAGAGGATACGGGCCTGAGGAGAGGACTTGAGAACCCGCCCGGGATGTTCACGCTGGGGTATTGCTCAGGAGGTTTCATGCTCGGTTCCCCAATAAGCCAGGTCCACCTAGAAAGGGTCCAGTGGCCCCTCATAAAAGGGGGGGTACTGTAAAGGATCTGCCAGACACAGCTTCTGTGTCGACGCCCGTGGTTACTCAGTCTGCACCTGCTCCTAAGTCTGATGGAGTGACTCCTTCTTCTACCACTCAGGCTGGGAGGCTGAGAAGTGGGAGAGCCTATCACAGCCTGGCCAGACGGAGCTAGCTCCCGCCCTCTGTCTATTTATACCTTCGTTTCCTGCTTCTCCTTTGCCTGTGATTCTGCTGGTTTCCTGGCTCTGCTGCTGCTGCTTGTACTATTTGTCCTCTGCTTCATATTTACCCTGGCTTTACTGACTACTCTCTTGCTCTGCGTTTGGTACCTCGTACACTCCTGGTTTGACTCGGCTCGTTCACTACTCTTGTAGCTCACAGTATTGCCCTGGGCATCTGCCCCTTTTCCCTTAGCTTCTTTGTACCCTTGTCTGTCTGTCTGTCGTGCACATAGTGAGAGTAGGGACCGTCGCCCAGTTGTACGCCGTCGCCTAGGATGGGTCGTTGCAAGTAGGCAGGGACTGAGTGGCGGGTAGATTAGGGCTCACCTGTCTGTCTCCCTACCCCGGCATTACAGCGAGCAACTAACGATATGCCAGTTAAATATTTTCAGAATTATACTAGAATTATATATGAAGTCAAAGAACTCTTTCAGTCTACAAGGGAGCCTTTGGATGTGATAAACATCCAATATAATAATTTGATGAGCATGGCCAATAATGAGAAAAAATTATCAACTATATACAAATGATTGATGTTAAACAAGGTTTAGGAAAAATAAAGTATGATGTTGGTGAAAAATGGAAAACCTTTTTGAACCTAGAGGAAAATCCAGAGATTATTTTTGAACATCTAAGGAAAGCCTATAATAAAATAAAAACAATAACTACATCAGAAAATCTGAGAGAGCTATACTGTCAAATTATGCATCAGGCTATATATGCTTTTAATAAGCCTCTGCAAAAGTATATACCTGGCTATACTGCAAGCTACCATAGGTGCAGCAAGGAAAAAGCTGACTTAATACATGGTCTCTGGTTTTGTCCATCGTTGAAAGAGTTCTGGGATGAGGTACAGAAATTGATTAATAAGGTGGTGGAGGATAAAACCCTAAAGAATCCATGTTTTACATATTACATGTTGTGGATATCAAAAAAGGAGAGAAGAAAAAGATAGAGATTCCCTACATGTAATTTTATTGGCAGCAAAGAAGACTATATTGGATCGATGGATTTATCAACTAGCGATAACATATATAAATTTTAGGAACATACTGAAGAGTATGATTACCCTGGAACATACAAGTGAAATTTACTTATCAGTAATAAATTGTAACCTAGCTAAAAGATGGAAAATACTTACTAATCTGATATTCCCATTTGAGGAACGAGAGCATATTCCAAAAATATAGCTTAAAAATACCCAAATATTTAGGCAGTGTTGCACATGAGTGTTGGGATATTTGAGGGAGGGTGTTATGAGGGGGAGGAAAGTTAGGGATAGAATAAGGTATATGGTCAACATAGTGTTAGAACAAATGTTGTTAAATAGTAGCAATGTTTGAATATGTTTCATTTGTAACTTTTCTAGCTATGTGTATCTCATTGTATTTTTAAAAATGCAAATAAAATATTTATAACAAAAAAAACAGGTATACGTTAAAGGGTAACTAAACATTTTACAAACTTCCGAGCACTGAGACCCCCACCATTCGCTAAAACGAAGTGGCAGAAGCGATCGTGTGAGCGCTCAGCCGTTTTGTTTCTGTTCAGTTGATGTATCGGAGTACGGGCTCATAGACTTTCTAATGAGCCCGTACTCCGATATGATTTCCGGAAAAAGCCGAACAGACACGAAGCGGCTGAGCGCTCACATGAGCACTTCTGCCAGTTCGATTTAACGATTGGTGGGGGTCTCAGTGCTCGGATCCCCACCAATCAAAACTTCTGACATGTCACTATGACATCTCAGAAGTTTTTCAAACGTTTATTTACCCTTTAAATGTATACTTTAGGGAGCTTCGCCAGGGCCGGAATCCCCAGGAAGAGGATCAGGTAGCTCTCGGCCCGGGGATTCCAGCCCCAGGGAAGCTACAGTGTCTCTGGCCAGAGTATCGGTAGCGCTCTGGCCGAGCACTCCGGGACTGGAGAAGTCCCTGACATCTCTGTCCATATATGGACAGTGACGTCAGGGGCTGCTCCAGCAGCAGAATCCCCAGCCAGAGCGTTGCTGATACTCTGTCCAGGGTTTCCGGCATCTCAAAACCCATGACAGCACAGTCCGTACATGGACAGTGATGTCAAGGGCTTTCTCAAGAAGGAGTCCCCGGCCAGAGAGCTTGCGATGCTCTGGCCGGGGACTTCATAGTTGAAAGCCCCTGACATCATTGTCCATATTTGAACAGTGATGTCAGGGTCTTCCCCGGGCTCAGCGCTTAAAGTAGCGATGTGCCCGGGTTTTTCGCCTATACAGTGGGATACGTCGTTGCCTTCCGTAGGAGGTGTACGTAGGGATTCCTCCCAATGTATATCTTCGACGGAAGTGAAAAATGTGATGTGAACAGGCCCTAACTTGCATTATCTTTATTATGACATAAGTTACAAAGACAATAAAAAAAATACTGAAATAAAAACAGGAGATAAAATATCACTCACACTGAAAGCAGTCACCTACTAGAATCAGTAATTATATGCTTGGGAGACAGACATATTAAAGTAGAATCACTAACAAATATACAGTTAGTGCAAATATACCATTAGACATTTACTTTGAAATAGCTAGTGCCAGTAATTACATACTGTAGTTCTCAATCTAAAAGTAGCCTATCCTCTCCACTGTTTGTGAACTTATTACGTTCCAAGAGGGAGCCAAAATGGCTATACACACACGTTTAATAAATTATATTGAACAGCCAACATGATATTTTCAGCCGTACTAACTATATCCCTATGCTTATATTGGGGCCAAATATCCATAATCCACATAGTGGTACATTAGATAAAGTTATTATGAAAGTGTTAAATAGAGTGCTTAATAATTCTGTAAATCTGTTTCAAGAGGCGATTTATCAAGGACCTAAAATTAGGGAACCAGGAAGGGGAGGGCCCAAACATATCTGCTGGAAGCGAGGGTGCCCGTATTATACCAGGACAACACTTTCCCAGCAAAATTCCCCAAACTGCAAAGGTGCGGAGTGTGGACCAAAAGGGGGATAAGAAAGGACGCCATATATCAGTGCGACACCGGCCTGTGCAGAAAGGATTGCTTCACAGCGTAACACACATCTATGGATTATTTTATTGTTTTTTTACCCCATTATTATACCACCTGACTATGCCCCTGATGTACTCTGCCCAGCTTACATGTACCCCCACATTATAAACGAAAACACCAGCAATGCTCAAACAAAACTACTACCAAGCAAAATCCGCTCTCCAAAAGCCAAATAGCGCTCTCTCCCATCTGAGCCCTACAGTGTGCCCAAACAGCAGTTTCCTTCCACATATATGGCATCGTCATACCCGGGAGAACCCTTTTAACAATTTTTGGAGTGTGTGTCTCCAGTGACATAAGCTGGGCATGACATATTTGCCACTGAAATGGGATATCTAGGGAAAAATATCAATTTTTAATTTGCACAATCCACAGCGCATTCATTTATGGAAAAGACCTGTGTTGTGAAAATGCTCACTACACCCCTTAATAAATGCTTTGAGGGGTGCAGATTCCAAATGGGGTCACTTCTCAGGGGTTTCTTTTTATTATTTCACATCTGAGCCTCTGCAATTGTGAACCAATACTTTGTAAATCGCCAAATTAGGCCTCAATTTCGCATGGTACACTTTCACTCCTGAGCCTGATCGAGTGTCCAGGCAAAAGATTAGGGCCACATGTAGAGTGTTTCTAAAACCGGGAAACACTGCATAATAATTAGAAAGCTGTCTTGTTATGGTGGCACAAGCTGGGCACCACATATTGGCATATATATGGAAAAAATCCCATTTTCACTCTGCAACATCGAGTGCACACTAATTTCTACAAAACACCTGCAGGGTTAACATGCTCACTACACCACTAGGTAAATGCATTGAGGGGTGTAGTTTCCAAAATGGGGTCACTTCTGGGGGGTTTCCACTGTTTTGGTCCCACAGGCGCCCAGAAACCAATCCAGCAAAATCTGTACTCCAAATGGCGCTCCTTCCCTTCTGAGCCCTGCCGTGTGCCCAAACAGCAGTTTATGACCACATATGGGGTATTGCCGTACTTGGGAGAAATTGCTTTACAAATGTTGTGTTCTTTTTTTCCTTTATTTGTTGAGAAAATGAAACATTTTGCGCTAAAGCTACGTCTTATTGAAGAAAAAGGATTGTTTTTATTTTCACTGCCCAATTCTAATAAATTCTATGAAACATCTATGGGGTCAAAATGCTTACTACACCCCTAGATGAATTCTTCAAGGGGTGTAGTTTCCTAAATGGAGTCACTTTTTGGGCGTTTTCATTGTTTTGTCCCCTCAGGGGCTTTGCAAATGCGACATTGCCTCCGCAAACCATTCCTGCTAAATGTGATCTCCAAAAGCCAAATGGTGCTCCATCCCTTCTAAGCCCTGCCGTGTGTCCAAACAGCCGTTTATTACCACATGTGGGGTACTGTTTTACTCAGGAGAAATTGCTTTACAAATTTTGTGGTGCTTTTTCTCCTTCAGTCCTTGTGGAAATGAGAAAACATTAGCTAAACCTACATTTTCTTTGAAAAAATGTCGATTTTTATTTTCAGGGCCTACTTCCAATAATTTCTGCAAAAAACCTGTGGGGTCAAAACGCTCAATATACCCCGAGATAATTTCCTCAATGGGTGTAGTTTCCAAAATGGGGTCACTTGTGGGGGATTTCAACTGTTTTGTCCTCTCAGGGGCTTTTTAAATGTGACATGGCCTCCGCAAACCATTCCTGCTAAATGTGAACTCCAAAAGCCAAATGGTGCTCCATCCCTTCTAAGCCCTGCCGTGTGCCCAAACAGCCGTTTATTACTACATGTGGGGTACTGTTTTAATCGGGAGAAATTGCTTTACAAATTTTGTGGTGCTTTTTCTCCTTCAGTCCTTGTGGAAATGTGAAAACATTAGCTAAACCTATATTTTCTTTGAAAAAATGTCGATTTTTATTTTCAGGGCCTACTTCCAATAATTTCTGCAAAAAAACTGTGGGGTCAAAACGCTCAGTATACCCCTAGATAATTTCCTCAATGGGTGTAGTTTCCCAAATGGCGTCACTTGGGGATTTCCACTGTTTTGGCACCGCAAGAGCCCTTCAAACCTGACATGGTGCCTAAAATATATTCGAATAAAAATAAGGCCCCAAAATCCACTAGGTGCTCCTTTGCTTCTGAGGCCAGTGTTTCAGGCTAGTAGGACACTACGGCCACATGTGGGATATTTCCTAAAACTGCAGAACCTGGGCAATAAATATTGAGTTGCATTTCTCTGGTAAAACTTTGTGTTATAAAGAATGTTAAATACCTTTGTGTGACTGACTCCAGATGCCTTAACTCCTAAGTCATCACCCCTATAACCTCAGTTTTATTGCCCCGGCTTATCTAAATGATGTATCACCTCATGTACTAATTGTCTTTGTGTAACATCTAAATGTTGTGCTTTTTTCTAAGTCATTCATTTGTAAACTGCCTGAAGAAGGGGCCTCTGCGCTCTGAAAGCTTGCATATAGAACTTTTATGGTTAGCCAATAAAGGTATCATACCTATTATACTTTTGTCTTTTTTGACACAAAAGTATTTAACATTTCATATTGTCAAAAAAGACAAAAGTATAGAAGGTATGATACCTTTATTGGCTAACCATAAAAGTTCTATATGCGAGCTTTCAGAGCACAGAGGCTCCTTCTTCAGGCAGTTTACAAATGAATGACTTCGAAAAAAGCACAACATTTAGATGTTACAAAGACAATTAGTACATGAGGTGATACATCCTTAAGATAAGCCGGGGCAATAAAACGGAGGTTATAGGGGTGATGACTTAGGAGTTAAGGCATCTGGAGTCAGTCTGATGGGGGATGTGACATGTGTCCATGTAGTGGCTCATAAATCCTGGTGTTAGATTGAGACCTTGTGTCAATGACTGGAATTTTATCATCATCTTGAATTCCCAAATTTTTCTCTCTCTGTTGTTTTTAAAATGACCCTTTAGTATTAGGACTTTTAAATCTGCCAAAGTGTGATCAGGTTCAGAGAAGTGTTTTCCCACGGGTGTATCCACCTCCTGTTTTATTGTATGTCTGTGGAGATTCATCCTGGTTTGTAGTTTTTGTATGGTTTCTCCAATGTAGATTCCTTTATTGATGCACCTTGTACACAGGATCATGTACACTACATTGGAGGATGTACAGGAGAACGTGCCAGTGATTTTATAGTCCTGCTGCGTGTTTGGTATCTGGATGGTGTTTGATGATAAGATGTTGGTACAGGTCTTGCATTTTCTACTGTTGCAAGGAAAGGTGCCAGTGTCTGATGGTGATGAGAGGGCACTTCTGACCAGGAGATTCCTTAGGTTTGGTGGCTGTTTGTATGCAAGGAGAGGTAAATCCGGGAATATTTCCTTCAGTTTATTGTCTTTGTTGAATATAGGTTGGAGATCAGCAGCCATTTTCCTCAAGATGTTCATTTGTGGGTTGTACTACACAATTTTTTACTGTACTGTGTTATAAAGAAAATTGGATTAAAAATTAATTTCTGCCAAAAAATATGAAATTTGTAAATTTCACCCCTACTTTGCTTTAATTCCTGTGAAAAGTTTAAAGGGTTAAGAAACTTTCTAAATGCTGTTTTGAATACTTTGAGGGGTGAAGTTTTTAAAATGGAGTGACTTTTTTGGGGGTTTCTAATATATAAGGCCCTCAAAGCACTTCACAACTGAACTGGCCCCTGTAAAAATAGCCTTTTGAAATTTTCTTGAAAATGTGAGAAATTGCTGCTAAAGTTCAAAGCCTTGTAACGTCCTAGAAAAATAAAAGGATGTTCAAAAAACGATTCCAATCTAAAGTAAACATATGAGGGATGTTAATTAGCAACAATTATGTGTGTTATAACTGCCTGTCTTACAAGCAGATACATTTAAGTTGAGAAAATATTTAGCTAAATTTTGGTGTTTTTCACAATTAAATACTGAACTGAACTGGAGCTAACCTGAATGCTGTTTTTTCTTCTTTGAATATCTATCATCTATCTATCTATCTATCTATCTATCTATCTATCTATCTATCTATCTATCTATCTATCTATCTATCTATCTATCTATCTATCATTCAAAAAATAGGCAGCACTCCGTAGTAAATGTGAAAAAAAGTGGGTACTTTTATTGCCCCCTGTGCAACGTTTCAGCTCTGTCCTCTAGAGCCTTTCTCAAGCAACTCACATGTGATAGAATCCAGGTATATAACATAGTGTTAATCAACAAACAAGTTAAGTACAATCAGGTAAAAAGTGCATAACATCATTATAAAAACAATGTATAAAACATACAGTACACAGTGATATGCAAATTTTAAACACGTAGTGTCAAAGTAAGATGGATAAAAACCGATCAATATCATATAAATAACAATAAAGTTAAAGTATCCAATTAGGAGTAGTGATATCATATGTGCAATTCGTGTGTATGACTTTAAAAATAAATTAAAAAGAAAATCACCTCATAGGACATAGTAGCACGGTGCCGCCATTGCCATAATTGGGCCCATCTCTATTCTCCACATTCTGCCAAATATAGACTCTGCCTTTGGTGTAATCGTCTGCATCCCTGCTCCATTTTCTTCTCTTGATGTCCTCCTGTTCTATCCTCAATCTTTGTACTTGCATATTGAGGTTATCAGAAAATTTGGTATATTCCTGATCATCAATCGTAGATTTCAGTGTAGTATCAATCTCTTGCATATTGTTGTGTACCGTCTGGATTTCTTGTTGCAAAAATTCTAAATTCAAAAGGATCACATCTATTGCAGAAAAATTAGTTCTGTGAAAATAGATTTGGACTTAAATTCGAACGTATACCTCTCGGGTACCTCCTATTTATCTCTTTTAAATACAAAATATGCTATGTTAGGAGCTATAGGGGACGCTATGGCAAATGGGTATAAGGTATATCTATGGTGCCGCTGTCGACCTATCATGTGGGTGGGGGTGGTCATTTATAGAATGGCCATTAACCGCTCTCTTGACTCCATTTTTTATTTTTATAATGGTCATCTAGGTACTATACAATAATAAGGTTGTACCACTGCGTCTATCCCCACTCTTTTGGGTTGTCATAAAAATGGCTTCATGTGGACAGTGACTATGGAGATACTGTAATGTATTTTCACTCTCCCCAGATAATATAGATCCTTTGATAAGAGTGATATACTCTTCACAATAATAGAATTCGCAACCTTACAATATATACATATAGAGACTGACTGTACCTTACGGAACGCAGTTTTCCCATTTCAAAGATGGCCGCATCGCGTCTGCGCTCTACTGCGCATGCGCGATTGCATGCCGGATATGCGCGATAAATCGAACATGGCAAAATTCCACGCATGCACAATAGCGCGTTTCTGCTGACCGCAATGGCGGCACCGTGCTACTATGTCCTATGAGGTGATTTTCTTTTTAATTTATTTTTAAAGTCATACACACGAATTGCACATATGATATCACTACTCCTAATTGGATACTTTAACTTTATTGTTATTTATATGATATTGATCGGTTTTTATCCATCTTACTTTGACACTACGTGTTTACAATTTGCATATCACTGTGTACTGTATGTTTTATACATTGTTTTTATAATGATGTTATGCACTTTTTACCTGATTGTACTTAACTTGTTTGTTGATTAACACTATGTTATATACCTGGATTGTATCACATGTGAGTTGCTTGAGAAAGGCTCTAGAGGACAGAGCTGAAACGTTGCACAGGGGGCAATAAAAGTACCCACTTTTTTCACATTTACTACGGAGTGCTGCCTATTTTTTGCATACTACGTAATTTGGAACTTGGTCTGTTCCCGGGGGCCTGCACCCACAGTTTGCCGGTGCTGCTGGATCCATTTGTTCGTTCGTTTGTCTATCTATCTATCTATCTATCGCGTATCTATCTAATCTATCTATCTATCTATCTATCTATCATCTATCTCTATTTCTATCCATCTCATATTTTTCTGTCTACAATCTAAACATATCTATCTATCTCATATAATATTGTAACACCAGCGCTCTGCATTCGTTGGTATACTACTGCTCCCAGCAAGCACAGCGGCCAGGATACCTTTGGTACACGCTGTATGGTTCCTAGATCTCCACACTGCCATGCACGTGCACTTCCTTGTGTTGCTGGGTCTGACTATAGGGCTGGCATGCACTCACTTCTTGCATTTTATAGGGCCAACGCTCGCACCCAAATCCATCCCCAGCCTATTCCTGTCAATCACGAGGTATATTAGTCTGTTTCACTGGACAAACCCTGCCTGAGCAATGTTGGACAAACCTTGTATTATCCTGCAATGGTTCCTGTATCCTGTTTTTCGAATCATGTCTCTGTTACCAGTAATCTGCTTCCTGCCTGTGTCCAATAATCTGTACCTGCCTGTATCCAGTAATCCAGTTCCTGCCTGTGTCCAGTAATCCGGTTTCTGCCTGTATCCAGTAATCTGGTTTCTGCCTGTATCCAGTATTCCGGTTTCTGCCTGCATCCAGTAATCCGGTATCAGCCTGTGTCCAGTAATCTGTTTTCTGCTTGTATACAGTAATCCGGTAATCTATCTACCTATCTATCTATCTATCTATCTATCTATCTATCTATCTATCTATCTATCTATCTATCTATCTATCTATCTATCTATCTATCTATCTATCTATCTATCATCTATCTATCATCTATCTATCATCTTAAGAGGGCATGTGTAATGTCCGTGGCTGCGGGCCGTCAGCTCCAATCCCCACCTGACAGTCTCAGCCACGAGTCGGCAAGCGTTGGCCCCAGCCCCCTCTTCAGGAGATGCCAGCGCTCGCTTCCACTCACCTCAGCCGGATCCCGTAGGGTGCGCACGCACGCTCGTGCCCGCTCTTAAAGGGGCAGTGCGCACACCGGACCTTTTGATGAACTTTGAACCCGTGAGTACCCTGGACTGTAAGAGGGGTCCAGCCCCCTGCTTCTATGCCTGAGCGTTGTTGATGTTTCCTAAGTTTGTCTATGTGATGGCCTCCTAGTGTGTTCCTGTTCACTGCATTCCATACTATCCTGGTCGAGCACTGTGCTGTGCCAAAGTCGTGTTGTATCCCACGTCTGACCTGCTTCACCTCGCCTGACGTCTACCTGCTGCCTAGTCCCAGCCGAGCCTGTCTTACTGCTGTCCGAGCTGCCACAGGTACCTATACAAACTATAGACTTTGACCTGCACCCTGTTGGCCAGCTGCCTTACTGCCAAGGCGGTACGGCCCAGTGGGTCCACAGACCCTTCGTGACAGTATGCCTTTTCTATTTTTTTTCAAGTACTGAACCACAAATATATAACATACGCATGCAGGCTTTTTATATGGAGTCTGAGATAATAGGAGTACATCTTGCATATCTTATCATCTAGCTAATATTTAAATGCTAATGCTCACACATTTTATTCCAGTCTCATTATTTTATACATTATGCAGAGAAATGAAAAGGCTGCAGTCTTAAAGCTTTCCTGCCTGACTTCCTTTGCCTAGACACGGAAAGCTGAGCAAATCTTTCATCAAAATGTTCCCATCCTCTGTACATATGCAATCAGTTTTCAAAGAATCTTTAAAAAAATTTATATCAGTTTTTAAGGCTATACATATTGCTAATCGCCCCAACTGTGTTACAATCTCACTTAAGAATTGTAATTTCTATGTGAAAACTGTTACTTCGCTCTTTTACAGCAGCAATTCATTATGTATGTGTCCTTGAAAACTGCAATTTAAGATCAATAAGTGCACAGTGACACTAATTATATTTCAGAAAAGGCCTAATTTAAGCCACTCACAAAACCTGTTCTCACATTATACAAAGATTTAGATGTCACTGGAATAAAAGAGACTCAATAGTAACGAATAAAAAAGAATTACAGTAGTTACTGAGTGGAAAGTCGACCAACTAACATATCTATTGTCATATCCTCCCATTCAATAAAAGGCTTCGTGCATATAGCACCCAATGGAGACTGTGCAGACTAGGGAGATATTCAGGCTCTGTGCACAAAGCTCTGTTATGTACATGAGCCCTAAATGTAAGGCAACATGAGAAATTTCTGCTTTGGCTATCACATGTATGTATTTGCACACAATCTGACAGTTAAAACATAGTGGCTGCAGTTACTTTGGACCTTCCTGACAGAGCCTTATTTTAAAAAAAATCTGATATGTGTCACTTTATGTGGTAATAAATTTGTATTGCTTTTACCTATCCAAGCAATTCTGAGATTCTTTTCTTGTGACACATTGTACTTCACGGTAGAGGTAAAATGTTGTTGATACATTCATTGCTTATTTGTGAAAAACACAAAAAATATTGCAAAAATGAAAAATTTTCTAAATTGAAATGCATCTGCTTGTAAGACAGATAGTTATAGCACACAAAATAGTTACTAATTAACATTTCCCATATGTCTACTTTATGTTGGCATTGTTTTTTAAGCATACATTTATTTTTCTAGGACGTTACAAGGCCTATAAGTATAGAAGAAATTTGTCACAATTTCAAGAAAATTTCAAAGCTTATTTTTCAGGGACCAGTTCAGTTCGGAAGTGGCTTTGAGGGGCCCATACATTAGAAACCCCCATAAATCACCCCATTTAAAAAAATGCACCCCTCAAAGTATTCAAAACATCATTTACAAAGTCTCTTAACCCTTTTAGTCATTTTACAGGAATTAAAGCAAAGTGGAGGTGAAATTTACAAATGTAATTTTTTTTGCCGAAATTCCATTTTAAACCATTTTTTTCTGTAACACAGAAGGTTTTACCAGAGAAACACAATATTTATTGCCCAGATTCTGCAGTTTTTAGAAATATCTGACATGTAGCCCTAGTGTGCTAATGGACTGAAACACAGGCATCAGACGCAAAGGTGCTCCTTGTGATTTTGGGGCCTTGTTTTTATTATATTATATTTTAGGCACCATATCAGGTTTGAAGAGGTTTGCAGAGCCTCCCCCTCGTTTCAGGAATGGAGAAACATTGTTCTCAAAATCAAAATGTATGAGTAGATAAGAGCTAAAAAGCATAATCAATTACATAAATTGGAGGGGTTTGAGGTATTTGGAAGTGATGGGAGATGCAGAGGGGAATTTGTTATTTTTTTTATCTTATGCATCTGGATGGTTTAGAATTTTTAGGGTATTGTGTGTAGTATTATTTTGTATTAGTATTTGGTGATTGTACCACAATAACTTTAATAAATTTAATTTATTTAAAAAAAAAGTTGTAAAGAGGTCTGGTGGTGCCAAAACAAGGGAAACCCCCCAAAAAAGTCCACATTTTGGAAATTCCGACCCACAAAAACTTAATCTAGGGGTGTAGTTTCATAGCATTTTGATCCCACAGGTGTTTCATAGACTTTATTAGAATTTGGCCGTGAAAATTAGAAGTACATTTTTTCCCAATAAGATGTCATTTTAGCTTAAAAAAATTAATTTCCACGAGGAATATAGGAAAAAAATTCACCCCCCCCAAGATTTGTAATTACTACAGAGTATGGAAATACTCCGTATGGGATCATAAACTGCTATTTGGGCACACAGTAGGGCTCTGAATGGTAGGAGCGCCATTTGGCTTTTAAATTGGTTTCACAGCACCATGTCCTATTTGCAAAACCCCTAAGGCAACAGTACAGTGGAAACCCCCCAAAAGTGACTTAATTTGGGAAACTACACCTCTTAAGGAATTCTTCTATTGGTGTAGTGAGCATTTTGACCCCACAGGTGTTACATAGATTTTATTAGATTTTGGCCGTGAAAATGAAAAATTATTTTTTTTCTAATAAGATGTCATTTTAGCTAAAAAAAATAAATAATTAATTAATTTCCAGGAGGAATAAAGGAGAAAAAGCCTCTCAACATTTGTATAGCAATTTCTTCCAAATTCCGAAATACCCAATATGTGGTCATAAACTGCTAAATGGGCACACGGTAGGGCTCAGAATGGAAGAGGCGCCAATTGGCTTTTGGAGCGCAGATTTTGTTCGGTTGGTTTCTCGGCACCATGTCGCATTTGCAAGGTCCCTAAGGTACTGGTACAGTCGAAACTGTAACATCCAATGGGGTTGTGGATCCACTGGGCTACTCCGCCGTAATGGAGTAATTGCTGGCCAGACAGGTGTTAAACAGTCACAGTTAGATGGTACCTTGGTGGCAGCTAGATACAATCAGATTGCAGGTAGCGAATACAGACTGGTGCCGGATTACTGGAAGCAGGCTGGGGCTGGATTACTGGAAGCGGATACAGGACACAGGATATCGACTCGTAAAGGGACACAGGATACTGACTGGTCACGGACACAGGATACTGACTGGTAACAGACACAGGAAACAGGATACTGACTAGTAACGGACACAGGATACTGACTGGTTACAGACACAGGATACAGGATACCGACTGGTAACGGACACAGGACACTGACAGGTAACAGATACAGGATATGAGCCCTTCACAGGCTACCACTAGGTTAGTACAACGTTGCTCAGGCACTGGGATAGTGGGCAGACTTCCCTAAATAGCCCTGGATGTTCAGGGATAGGCTGGGGGCACTATTGGCACGTTGGCGCTTTAAGAAACAGCCAGAGCACGCCGGCATCCCAGGGAAGGAGGAAAGGGACGCCAGCGGTAAGTATCCCTGCTGCCGCTGGGATGGGGAGATGCAGACGGTACACGGCAGTCAGCGCTATAGTACACCCCCTTACGCCCCCTCTTCTTAGGTCCAGAGCGTAAGAGGAATTTCTTTATAAGAGCGGGAGAATCAATGTTCTCTCCAGGTTCCCAGGATCTGTCCTCACGAGCAAAACCCTTACCGTCCACAAGATAAAAGGTTCTCCCTCCAACCTCCTTGAAATACAGAATCTCTTTGACTTTAAAAACATCAGCAGAACCTCTAGGAGCTGTAGTAGAATTAGGGGACTTACTGTAAGGGTATGTTCACACGACAACGCCAAAAACGTTTGAAATTACGGAGCTGTTTTCAGGAAAAAACAGCTCCTGAATTTCAGACGTTTTTACAAGTGCATGCGTTTTTCACAGCGTCTTTTACGGACGTAATTGGAGCTGTTCTTCATTGGAGTCAATGAAAAACGGCTCCAATTACGTCCCAAGAAGTGTCCTGCACTTCTTTGACCCGGCTGTAATTTTACGTGCCGTCTTTTGACAGCGACGCGTAAAATGACAGCTCGTCTGCACAGAACATCGTAAGACCCATTGCAAGCAATGGGCAGATGTTTGCCGACGTATTGGAGCCATCTTTTCAGGCGTAATTCGAGCCGTAAAACGCCTCAATTACGCCTGAAAATTGGTCGTGTGCAAATACCCTAACGGTTCAGGACCACAGGTTTCAGGAAATACACATTGAAGGAATTGGCAATTTTGAGAGTAGGAGGCAAATGTAGCTTGTATGACACAGGATTGATCTGTTGCAAGACAGCAAAGGGACCGAGAAAGCTAGGAGCAAATTTGTAGGAGGGAATTTTCAGGCGAATATTCTTAGAAGATAACTAAACCTTGATTCCGGGAAGGAACTGAACAGGTGGCCTTGTTTTCTTATCAGAGTATTTCTTCACGCAATCAGCCTGCAGGATCGCAAACTTGGTTTGCTGCCAGATCTTGAGAAAACTCCAGTTTGAAACATTAGCTGCAGAAACTTGAGATGTAGCAGGTACAGGAAGAGGGACATGAGGATGTTGGCTGTAAACGATAAAAAATGGAGAAGCAGTAGTAGATTCACTCGTGTGATTATTATAAGGGAATTCATGCCATTGAAGGAGATGTACCCAGTTGTCGTGTTGAGCAGATATGAAGTGGCAGAGATAATTTTCGTGCACTTGGTTAATTCGTTCGAATGGCTATTGGATTGAGGATGGCATACAAACGAAAAGTCCAATTTCACGTCCTGAAGTTTGCACTGGGCTCTCCAGAATTTGAATGTGAATTGAATGCCCCAATGAGACACGATATGGAGGGATAATCCATGCAGATGAAAGACATGCTGAACAAATAGACTTGCCGGGCGAGGAGCTGAAGGGAGACCAGATAGGGGAACAAAATGTGCTATTTAGTAAAAATGGTCAACAACAACCCAAACAGTGGTGCATCCATTAGAGAGAGAAAGATCCATAATAAAATCCATGGTGATGTGTTGTCAAGGGCCATTAGAAACTGGCAGGGGTTGGAGTAAACCCACAGGCTTGGAATGAGTAATTTTATTTTGGGCACACTTGGTACAAGGGGAGACATAGTCCCCAACATCATTGGGCAATGTGGGCCACCAATAGTGGCAACATATAAAGTCCCGAGTTTTACGAATGCCCGAATGGCCTGCCAACTTGGAATTGCGACCCCAGACAAGAATTTTTTCCCTGTCTATTGGACGAACAAAATTTTTCCCAGGAGGAGTGTCTTTGATCTACAGAGGGTTAACAGGGATAACACAGCAAGGGTTAATGATATGCTGAGGACCCTCTTCTAGGTCATCTGTCTTAAATGAACGTGATAGTGCATCAGCTTTAAAGTTTTTGTCGGCTGGACGGAAATGGAGTTGGAAATTGAATCTGGCAAAAAAAAGTGACCACCCGGCTTGATGTGGGTTCAAACGATGTGCCTACTGTAAGTAGGTGAAATTCTTGTGATCAGTGCAGCTGACTACAGGTTGTGCAGAACCTTCTCATAAATGTCTCCACTCTTCTAAGGCCAACTTGATGGCAAGAAGCTCATGGCCTCCAATGAAATAGTTCCTTTCTGCTGCAGAGAAGAGTATTGAGAAGAAGCCACAGGTGATAGCATTTCCTTTGGAGTTTCTTTGAAAGAGAAGTGCTCCAGCAACAATGGAAGAACTGCTGGGAAATATCTGGATGGTGAAGAACAGAGGCAGAAGTGAAGACCCTCTTAAGATCAGTGATTGCAGATTCTGCTTCAGGGGTCCAATCTTTAGCATTCACCCTCTTATTGGTGAGGGCAGAAATGGGAGCAGTAAGTGATGAGAAGTTAGGGATGAACTGACGATAGAAATTTGCGAAGCCCAAAAACCTTTGATTAGCCCTTAAGAACAAGGTCAATCTAGGATGGACTTTACTTTTTCTGCATTCATCCTGGATTCCCCAGGAAGGGCAAAGATCTCTTTTGCAGCACACACTTTTCCAATTTGGTGTAGAGGTTGTTCCCCCTTAACCGCGACAGGACTTGGCGAACATGTTTCCGGTGTGCCATCAGACCAGGAGAGTAGATCAAGATATCGTCCAGATACCATATCTGGTGTTGAATGCGGTTTTCCACTCGTCCCCTTACGGATACAGATCAAGTTATAAGCCCCATATAAATCCAGCTTTGTGGAAATCTTAGCTCCACGGATTCTATTGAAGAGCTCAGAGATCAGCGTTAAGGGGTGCATGTTTTTGATAGTGATCTTATTCAGACCACGATAGTCTATGCAAGGCTGGAGGGATCCATCTTTTTTCTCTACAAAGAAGAATTCAGCTTCGGCTATAAAGTTGATTTCTCCTTGACATATGCCGACATGGCTTGGGTCTCGGGCAGAGAGAGAGAGAGAGGATATACCCGTCCATAAGGAGGTGAAGTCCCAGGAAGCAACTCGACAGGCCAGTAGTAAGGACAATTTGGAGGCAGGGTCTCATCCTCCTTCTTGTTGAACACATCAGCATAGCAAGCATACTGTGGTGGTAGACCAGAGACAGACTGGGGTACAGGAGGTCAGACAGGACGAACCAGAGACAGACAATTATGTTGACACCAATGTCCCCACTGGATAATTTCTCTGTCCTGCAGGGTAGTCCCAGCAGGACTGGATTAATAGCCTCAGGTAGAACATAGAAAGCTATCTGTTCTGTGTGTAGGGCTCCCACTTGTGATCTCAAAGGTTTAGTGATGAGAGAATAGAAGCCATCGCTAGAGGTTTCTTTCAAGGAGTCGTGGGCAAGTGGAGACGGTCTACTAAGGCCTGGTGTATGAAGTTCCTGGCCGCTCCAGAATCCAGATAGACTGAGACAAAATGTGAGACTGTAATCGAGAGTTTAGGGGATAATTTCACAGAAGGCATTGGTTCACCTAGGGTAGTCTCTCCTATCAACCCTAAGTGCTGGAGTTTCCCGGCTTCTGAGGACACTGACGTACAAAATGACCCTTTCTCACACAGTACATACATAAGTTAGCAGTGTGTCTGTGCTGCGACTCCTGGTCCAATATTCTGACCTGATCAACCTGCATCTGGGTCTTCAGAGGCAGTAGTGGAAGGAGGAAGCAGAGGTCTTTGAAATTCAAGCGCCAGTCTTGGGAACTTTCTCGCTTGGAGGGCTTCTTAGGAGTGTTAAGGTCTATGCGGGTAGCCAACAGAATCAGGGCATCCAGAGTAGAGGAGAGATAACAACCTGCCAGCTCATGCTTGATCCTACTGGCTAATCCTTGCCAGAAGGTTGCAACCAGGGCCTCATTGTTCCGGCAAGATCTGCTGCGAGGGTACGGAATTGGATGGCATATTCTTCAACGGTCGAACTTGCTTGACGTAGTGACAGAATGGAAGCAGCGGCTGAGGACGTACTACCAGGTTCTTGAAAGACGGTGTGGAAAGTGTCCAGGAAGAGTTGCAAATTAGTGGACTCCGGTTCCTCACGTTCCCAGAGTGGGTTTGCCCATGCCAAGGCCTTGCCAGACAACAGGGAGACGATAACTGCTATCTTCGTCTGGTCTGACGGGAACAGGTGGGCATGTAATTTGAAGTAACTTTTTTATTTTTTACTTTTGCCGGAAGCAGATGGCTCGGTGCACTGTTTAGCGGCCGTGTTGGGCTACTGCAGCTCTGCTCCTATTCACTTGAATAGGAGCAGAGCTGCAGTGTTGCAGCATGACTGCTATACTGTGACCGGAGCTAACTGCTTCCGGCACCGACCACTGCATAACTTCTGGTGGGCAGAGGCAGCCGGAATAGCTGATCTGTGTGGGGTACGTGTGACGGAAACTCACTGATCATATACTGATGACCTATCCCATTGATAGATGAGTAGTATGAACAACAACCCCCTTAAGTTTGAAATGCCAGTCTTAATATATTGCCCCAGTGAACTTAATAATAAGGCATTTTGCAGTGAGTTTCCATGCTCCCTCTAGCGGTGACCGCAGTAACCAGCATGTTATCTTTTACATCTATGTCTGTGTAGGAAATTTGGAGCTCTGACTCAGAAAAATAGAACCCACTGCTATTTAGATATATTCATAAATTAATCAGTACTGAACCTAGTAATACCCTTAGTATTAAGCTCCATGCACATGACCATATGAAGTATTGTACAGAGCCGCAATAGGGTTCCCATAGTAGTGCATAGGGATTTTACTGTTTTTTCTGTCAATTCTTGTATGAAAAAATATTGTGGCATACCCTATTGTGTGCCATATATACAGGATGTTTTCTCTCTGGAAGCATTGCTTTTAAGAGAGAATAGCTCTGTATATACAGCACCTGTACACGTGGCACTACCATGTGCATGAGACTTAAACCTGGTCATTTTCACCCCATAGACTTCCAGCAGTGCCCTCCATCTACCTGAAGGTTCCACATAACTGATTGTAGACATACGATTGCTAGGATTGTCTCTTCTTATAAGAATGTTCAATGTGTTATGAGTATTGTATGACGCGCACAGAATTATGAGATGCTCACAAAGGTACAAGTGCATGGTAATGAGAGAGTAACTTCTACATACAATGGCAGGGTTCAGATCTTGTATTAAATTATAATTTATATTTTATAGACATTTTTATAGACGGGCTCTGTTCTGCAAGTACAAGGTTGACAAAAGATAAAGCAGACTAAGGCATCATTTACACGAGCGTAATATATGCGCGTGCGACGCGCGTGCTTTTCACACGTGTCGTACGCACCAATATTACTCTATGGGGCAGTGCAGACAGTCCGTGAGTTTTGCGCAGCGTGAGTGCGCTGCGTAAAACTCACGACATGTTCTATACTTCAGCGTTTTTCGCGCATCACGCACCCATTGAAGTCAATGGGTGCGTGAAAACCACGCAGGTCGCACGGAAGCACTTCCGTGCGAACTGCGTGATTCGCGCAACAGCTGTCAAACTCTGAATGTAAACAGAAAAGCACCACGTGCTTTTCTGGTTACAAACATCCAAACGGAGTGTCATAATGATGGCGGCTGCGCGAAAATCACGCAGCTGCGCATCATACACTGATGACACACGCAGCTGTTTAGTGCATTTTGCGCACGCAAAACGCCGCGTTTTTTGCGTGCGCAAAACGCACACGCTCGTGTAAATCAGGCCTAAGTGTAGGCAAATCCTGCACATTAGGTTCTGAAGAATGTGAATGAAATGTCCTTGCTGTCTACTGCTTACAAAACACTTAAAGCATGACTCTATAAGTATATATTCTTACACAAAGATTCAAAAGATTTCTACAAAAGTATAATGATATGTTTCCTGTGATACCCACGGAAAGAACTAACCTTTGGCACAATTCACCTATAGGACTCCCCTTTCCCACGACGGCAGTTTAGGTCGAGGTGCTCACTGTGCCCCAGGACTTTGATGCTCTAAGCTAATCCCGTGTTTGAATCCCTGGATAAGCGACTAACTAAGGTGTAACCAGAAGACACGTGGATGGGTTCTAGGTTAAAGTAGCCAGGTGCAACGACAGCAGAAAATATTAAAACGTTGGCTCGAGGTCACATAATGAACAGGGAAAATGATCACTTGCTGCTGGGTTCCCCAACATATCACAGCTCATTGCTGTGGGTTCACACAGCGGGCAACCTGTAATCCGCTTATCTCCAGGGAACCATTCTAATACAAATGGATTGTCTAAAGTGGACAACCCTTTTAAGCATACTCTCCTGCTATTGTCCTGTTAGTTGTTTTTTTCCCCCCAGAGAAGTAGATCCTCTAAGCTCGGCTCTGGCTGGACTGGGTTGCGGAGTAAAAAAAATCTCCCTGATCTTCAATCTTAACTCCTGCAAGTAGGTATGATCTATTCCAGTCGAAATCCTCGGTCATGGTTGTCCATAATAACCACTGATTGGCGGCGGGTGCTCTGTTGAGAAGAACTTAAAGCAAAGTCAGGAGCATAGCCGGGACTCATCACTGGAGCTGGGTGAGGTGAATAACAGTATCCCCCATAATTCAAGGGACATTTCTTGATGAGCAGTGGATCATAAACATCCTCCTTTGGAATCCAGGTCCTCTCCATCTCTTCCAATCAATTACTATGAAGAGATATAATAGTTTTTCCCACAAACCTCCTTACAACATGACAGGAAGAGACAAGAATTTATTTAAAATCTGCTGATTTATCGTGAGTGGACGAAGAGGACATCTTGATTTGCATTAAAAAAAAACTCATTAACTTCATTAATCTGTTTCAGGCCCTGAAATGGCCCGTTGAAACGTGGAGCAAGCTTATAAGACAGATATTATTTTTGGCCATCTGACTCTATCACCAGAAACAATTTTAGGATACGGGCATTGGGGCAAGATCTTGGACCAAGGTTTGGTTGGAGAAGGCAAGGGCTGGAGGAGACCCAAAGGCACCAGCCTGGGTGGTTTGAACTGGGCACAGGTGGTGCAAGAAGCAACAAACTCTTTTTTCCATTCAGACCACCAATAGTATTGTGAGAGTAATTTAGGACAACAGCATAGAATGAGCCCAAAATCACACCTTTCGTCACAGATCAGAAGGTACAAAGAAGCGTCTTCTTAGAGGAATATCAGGAGAAATATCATAGCAGTCAGAATTTTGAGTTGATAATATTGATAATATGTAACCGAATCCTCAAGAAGGGAATCGGATGGAAGTAACTAGAAAGAACATCTGCTATAAGACAGCCGGACAATAAGTCAAGAGGAAATGTTTTGCAGTTTGTTCTTCACAGTAATCTTCTTCAGACCTGGATAATCATTTCTTAAGAAAGAAGAACCCAACTCCTGCCACAGAAAAATATTGACATATCAACCCTTTCTCCAAATTCCCTTTGATGCAGGCAGACATCGCCTCAGTCTCTAATAGGGAGAGCTGGTATACTTTACCCCTGGGAGGAGTGTGTCCAGAAAGGAGAGGAATATCACAATAGCAGGTAAGATCTGCTGCATTTTTTTTTAGAAAATGTCTGCAAAATCTTGGTATTGTGTTGGCAGCTCAGATAAAAGAGCAGCAGATCTGAATGGTAGTTCCAGGTTGTGATGCTGTCCAAGAAAACATGCTGAATGCTAAAAACAGGGAGGTCGCCAGCGAGCAATTTGGCTGGGTCCTTTCAATAGTAGGAGAGTTTATTGTGAGCCAGGGTAACCACAGGAGCAAGGGACTAGAAGAATGTTAAAGCCTAACTTGAAGCTGTACTGAAACCGTTTGAATGGAGACTTGTCCCTGTGGAATAAAGGAATCATATGGGTTTTGAAGAGTTATAAGAGGAATCCGATCTCTGTACAATATTTAAACTGGTCTCTGAGAATATTTAATAAAATTATCTGCTGCGCCATACGTGACTCTTGTGGATGGAACCAAGATTTTAGGAAGTTTCAGGCCCAGGGTGAATTCTCTTCCTTCACCTAGGCCTTGGAGTTTTCCGGCTGTAGAGGGTGAACAGGAGATGACCTCTTTGTCCACAATAGAGGCACAGACCTTGTGTAAGGTAGTGTCTTTATTCCTCTGCTGACAGTGTTATATTGGTTCGTCTAGAGCAGCGACTGGTGGATTATTAAAGGAAGGAGCTAAACTAGTACATTTCTTTCCTTGAGATCTCTGCTGGAACCAAATTCCCACTCTGGTAGCCAGGCAATTCAGATCATGGAGTGTAGAGCAAAGGTCACGACCCACGTGCTAAACCTTGATATGGCCCAAAAAAACGTAATCGACTGCCTTAAACAGAGCTTCAGTGTTCCAGGCTAATTCAGAAGCGAGGATACGAAATTTGACACCGTTTTGGCCGGCTGTGAATGCCCTTTGCTTGAGGTAAAGAAAAGTTGAAGCAGCAGACGAAGTGCAGCCAGGTTCTTTGAAGACTCTAACAGGAAGCCAGAAAGATAGACAGAAAGATGGAAAGAGAAGACACCATTTGATCATTACGCTCGCATAGGGAGGGGGCCCAATGCAGTGTCACTCCAGCAAGAATGGAAACTCTATAGGCCACTATTAATCAGTTTGAGAAAAACTGCTGAGGTGAAAGTTCAAAATGTATGGTGCACTGGTTGATGAAACGCCAACAGTCCTTAGTGTCCCCATTAAACCGGAAAGAAGTCAGTACAGTAAGTAAGTACAAAGGAGTTGTCAGGAACAAGAGGGTAGTTATAAAGACAGTCTGCTGGAATGCTGCGAATATCTGAGAAGGTGCGAATTGGAAAGCGTACAGTGAGCCGATATCTCCTGGAGTGAACAGACAATCTTCCTTGCTGAGTGACTTGGTCAACAAGTTCATAGGCATCTAACCGCAGAAGTGTATATCTTGCAGTGCTTTTGGGATCCATGGTCTGCAGATACTGTTACGTCTCCTACCGGAGAAATTGATTCTCTAACCTTTAATTTGTTTGCCACTGGCTAGACTTTGGTGCGGGTTTAAAGGAATCTATCCGCTCTTCACCCTTAACCCCCGAAAGGAGGTATGGTCTTTCCCGGTTGGATTCCCAAGTTGTGGTACCCAGAATAGTCCCCGATTGGTGGCGGGTGCGCTGTAATGAAGCTGTTGAAGCGAAGTCAGGAACATTGGCAGGTTGTCAATGGAATAGCAATCAAGATGTAGCGAGCAAGAGGAGGAGACAGAACCGTAGTCACAAATTAGGCCAGTAGCCGATACCAGGTTTATCACTACAGGAACCAGGCGACAAACCGAAGGAGCAAGATAGTGTTATAATCAGGCGACAAACCGAAGGAGCAAGACAGTGTCATAATCCAGGAAGAAGGCCAAGGTCAGGATCAGGTACAGAGTCAATAACAATAATAGGAACAATAGCCAGGCAAGGATGTACCTTGATTTGCAGGCAAGTGATACATGGCAGAGTCTCTTTCAAATATCATAAAAAGTCCTGACGTCATCAGTGGACATCTGTCGCCATGGCAACCCGAAGCAGGCGGCAGATAGGAGCAGGGAACTATGGCATTACTGGAGCAGTAGCACAAGAACACAAAGGACCCGGCTGCCTAGAAATCAAATGCGGCCATCGACTGTAGCGGCAAGCGGGATAAGACACTGAAGGAGGGCGATGTGTATAACAGTGTACCTTTTCTTTCACTTAACTCTCTATCTGAAAACCCTACATTCCATGGTAGTGCCATTTCACTAAGATGGCACTACCCAAAGAGTCTAGTGATCTCCTAAAATGCAAATCTAAAGGTCAGTATTCATTTTAGTGCTTTTGAATCTCTTCTGCATTTAAAGCAGTAGATCAACCCTTACTTTAACAGTTCCACAAGCGAATTGAACTGGTGTTATTTGCAAATACAGTAGTAGCCACCTTTTATCTTGGCTCTCAACACATTCAATACACATTGGCAAGAAACTTTAACTTGACTTTTTAAATTACTTTTCAATGGCTTTTGTTGTGTGATAACATGCTGCAACAAGTTATCAGAGTCAAGATAAACTTGCTACATCTGTACACGCAATAGCTCATTGATTAGGGTTACCGTACAACAGTGGTGATCAAGAATTGCAGACAAGTCCATTTATACAAATTCCATGACTCTCACCATCTAAAATCCAAATTGCTTAATTATTTTCAAGCTAACACAGTAGCAGAAATGTAGATTAGCAAGACCCAAAACAAGAATGGCCATTTAATCACATAATTCATTCTCAAGGTCAATTTTACGTTCTCAAGGTCTTTTAATTTTACACTATTTCTGTTCCTTTGACTAAAAGGGCCAGTTCTATCCAAGTTCTCGTCCTATCTATTTGAATACCCTTTATTTGTGTTCTGGTTGGACTTCCTTTTAATTTCCTCTCTCTGTCAGAGTTCCCAGTGCTCAGTACTGAGCCATCTTCAGCTTCTGAGCATCTGTTAATTGTCTGAACATTCCTAGCACTTTACTATAATTACACCATAATCTTTTTTGCCTAAGCAAAATGTATTTATTATTTATTAAGATTTATTAGGAGGAGTGGGGATTGTAATAAATTAGGTGCTGTTCTCGCTTGCTACCCTCTTTAATTTCATTGGTTCAAAATACGAGCACCTGCACATAAGCCTTAGATCCCCATGTGCAATGCCAAGTCTTGTCTAACGTGGTGTAAAGCATGCCGCCACTGGACTCTGGAGCACAGGAATTAATCATCTTTTCTGGTGTTATAAATCATATTTCACTATTTGACAGTGTGATGATTGAATCTGGGTTTGGTGGATGCCAGGAAAACACTACCTATGCATAGTGACTGATGTAAAATTTGATGGATAAAGAATAGTAGTCTGGGGCTGTTTCTTCAAGGTTTGGGCCTTTCCAGTAAAAGGGTAATGTCAATGCTAAAGCATACAAAGGCATTTTAGACAATTGTATACTTCTAACTTTGTGGCAACAGTTTGAGGAAGTCCTATTTTTTTGTTCCAGCATGGCTGTGCACCTATGCACACAGCAAGATCCATAAAGACATGGTTTGATAAATTTGGTGAGTAGGAACTTGAGTGGCTTGCACAGAGCCCTCATCTCAACCCTATCTAACACCTTTGGAATTAATTGAAATCGTAATTGCGAGTCAGACCTTGTCGTCCACATCAGTGCCTAACCTCACAAATGCTCTTTGGGTCAATGGGCACAAATTCCCACAGCCACCCTCCAAAATCTTGTGGGAAAACCTTCTTAGAAGAGTGGAAGCTGTTAGGGTATGTGCACACGAGAACTGTATTTTACGTCTGAAAAGACAGACTGTTTTCAGGAGAAAACAGCTGCGTCGTTTCAGATGTAAAAGCTCCTCCTCGCATTATGCGAGGCGTCTTTGACGCCCGTAATCTTGAGCTGCTCTTCATTGACTTCAATGAAGAACGGCTCAAATTATGTTGCAAAGAAGTGTCCTGCACTTCTTTGCCGAGGCAGTCATTTTACGCGTCGTCCTTTGACAGCTGTCAAACGACGACGCGTAAATGACAGGTCGTCTGCACAGTACGTCGGCAAACCCATTCAAATGAATGGGCAGATGTTTGCCGACGTATTGTAGCTGTATTTTCAGACGTAAAACAAGGCATAATACGCCTCGTTTACGTCTGAAAATAGGTCGTGTGAACCCAGCCTTATAGTCATAAAAGGAGGCCCAACTTCATAATATTACCCATGGTTTTTTAATGTGATGTCTAACAAGCTCATATAGGTGTGATGGTCAGTTGTCTACATACTTATGGCCATATAGTGTAAGTTGACTATGGCCATAAAGGGATTCACATGGTTAACAACATGACTCAATGTTGCTTCATTTAAACAATGATCAATAGGTATCCCCATCTTATAAAATGATGGCATATCCATAGAATATAACTTCACCTTTTGATTAGTGGGGTTCAGACCTCTGGGACTTCATTAATAATGATAATGAAGGTGGCCACAGTGCTGCTTCAGCATATGGGACCGGTTGCAGATGCCTGCACAGCCTGGAGTATGTGAGCACCGCTGTTGAGAAAAACAGTGAAGGGGTCCGCAGCACTACAGTAGTGCCTTTAACCTTTGGATTGGTGAGGTTCCTAGAGGTTAGATCCCAATCGATCAAAAAGTGATGGCATATCCTAGCGATATGCCGTAACTTTATAAGAGGGGAATACCCATTTAGTTGATCTTAATTGTTAGAAGAAAGCTTTATCCAAATACTTATGCTACAACCAGCATAAATCATTGTCACAAATCAGTCTAGATCCATGATACAGAAATTGAAATTCATCCAACCAGACATTATTTTTACAGTCTCCAACTGTTCAGTTTCCACTGTAGCTTCAATTTCCTGTTCTTAGATGACTTCTGCTGAAGCCCACTCAAGGGTTGATGTATTGCAAATTCTGCATACCACTGTTGTAACAGCTATTTGAAATCCAGTAACCTTCATATCAGCTTCAACCAGTCTGACCAGTCTCCTCTTATCTCTCTAAGGCCCCATGCACACGACCGTAAAAATTGTCCGTAATTGCGGACCATACTACGGTCCGCAATTACGGACACCTTGCCGTATCGCTACGGATGGGTGTTCGTGCCATATAAATGTTCCGAAAATTATGGAACATGTCCGTTCTTTGGCATTTTACAGACCGTGCTCCCATACTTTGACAGCCCTCATATCTGTCAATCAAGCAATCTGGGGCGGTGATTACGGGCACGGCCGTGTGCATGAGGCCTAATTTATAAGCCAATTTCACTTTCAGAACTGGATGAAACTGATGGAATTGATTTGGTTTGCAAAATCCCTCAGATATAATTTCTTGCCCATGCTTGACAGATAATTGGTTGATTATAAATTCGCATTTACAAGCAGTTATATCAAACTGTGATTCTTACACCTTAAGGCCCTGTTCACACAGTTTTTTGCCATGGTTCTTGCCGTGGAATCCACGGCAAAAAACGGCCGAAATCGCCTCCCATTGATTTCAATGGGAGGAGATGTTTTTTTCCTGCAAGCGGAAAAAAACGCTTGCGGGAAAAAGAAGTGACCTGCCCTTTCTTCGGGTGTTTACGTCTCTGACCTCCCATTGATTCCCAATGGGAGGCAGAGAAAGCGTTCTTCGCTGCGTTTTTTGCCTGTGGCGCTCAATGGCTGCGGCTGAAAAATGCAGCAGAACACACGGCAGTTGTTCTGCCGGCATGTCAAAATCTGCCTCAAAATTTCTGAAGGAATTTTGAGGCAGATTTTTCCGCCTGCAAAACACTCCATGTGAACATACCCTGAAGGTGCTGTGGAGTTGTTTGTTAGGTGATATACATGAATACATTCAATACATGGATGTGCAGCGTCTGTCAAATCTCTTCTAAAGGTACTTTTACATGGCCCGACCTGGGTCGTGTAAACGAGCGCCGATCAACGAGACAGTTCGTTGATCGGCGCTCAGTTGCTCTTTTCACAAGGAGCTAATATGGGGACGAGCGCTTGTTACTCCTATCGCTCGTCCCCATACATTATTATCATGTCGGCAGCACATCTCACTGAATACACAGAGAGATCTGCTGCCGACAACGATAATATTTTATGTATTTAAAACGATACGATCATCTGATGAATGAGTGTTTACACAGGGCAATTATCGGGAACAAGCATTCTGTGAACGCTCGTTTGCCCGATAATTGACCAGTGTAAGGCTTTATTCAGACGAACGTAAAATACGCGCGTGCAACGCGCGTGATTTTCACGTGCGTTGCCCGTAGCTATATTTGTCAATGGGGCCGTGCAGACATGGCAGCGTTTTTTGCGCAGCGTTGCTCCGTTGCCAAAAACTCACGACATGTCCGTTGATTCAGCGTTTTCAACGCATCACGCACCCATTGAAGTCAATGGGTGCGTGAAAACCACGCATGTCGCACGGAAGCACTTCCGTGCGAACTGCGTGTTTGCGCAACAGCTGTCAAAAGGATGAATGTAAACAGAAAAGCACCACGTGCTTTTCTGTTTACAAACATCCAAACGGAGTGTCTTTGCGATTAGCGAACCCCGACAACCGAAGCTAACTTCACCGGGTTCGGCCAAACTCGTTTTGGCCGAACCCGGCAAAAAAATGTCCGGTCCGCGACGTCGGGAGACATTCACTGTGCATGGTGCTGAAAGAGTTAAACTGTTTCAGCACCATGGACAGTGACTTGCGATCCCAAAATACATGAACCTGTAAAAAAAAACGAAGTTCTAACTTACCGATTACTCCTGTCTCCTTCCTGCAGTCCGACCTCCCGGGATGACACTTCAGTTCAAGTGACAGCTCCAGCCAATCACAGGCCAAGCACAGGCTGCAGCCAATCACAGGCTGCAGCGGTCACTTGGACTGCCGCGTCATCCAGGGAGGTGGGGCCCGATGTCAAGAGAGGCGCGTCACCAAGGACGCGTCACCAAGGCAACGGCCGGGAAGTTCTCGGTAAGTAGGAACTTTATCTTTTTTTTTACAGGTTTTTCGCTGTTGTGTTCGGCATTCACTGTCGAGGGTGCTGAAAGATTTAGCTCTTTCAGCACCTTGGACAGTGACGGGCGTCGACAAGCCTCATCTCTATGATGCCGGCTGCGCGAAAATCACGCAGCCGCGCATCAGACACGGATGACACACGCAGCTGTCAAATGGTTTTTGCGCTCGCAAAACGCCGCGTTGTTTGCGCGCGCAAAAACGCAACGCTCGTGTGAATCCAGCCTAAAAGGGACTTTTCTCTAGCTCATAGAAAGATTATCAAAATGAGGGTGACCTAATAACTATGTATAAATATATAAAAAATCATTACAGAGATCTCTATCATGATTTATTTACACCCAGGATTGTTACTAGAACAAGGGGGCATCCTCTACGTCTAGAGGATAGAAAGGGATTCCTTACTGTAACAGCAGTGAGACTTTTGAACTCTCTGCCAGATGAAGTTTTCATGGTGAATTCACTAAAATAATTAAAAAAGAGCCTGGATGTCAAGTTATGGGTACTAGATTACTGTAGATGGGTTGTTGATCCAGGTATTTATTCTGATTACTCTATTTAGAGTTGGGAAGCAATTTTTTCCCTAAGATGAAAAAGATTGGCTATTGCCTAACAGGGGTTTTTGCCTCCCTCTGGATTAACATTACAATATAATAGGCTGAACTAGATGGACTTGTGTTTATTTTCCATCTCACATGCTATGTTACTATACATTTGTCATCTTGTAGAAATTGGCACACAGTAGACTGTAATTATATACTGGCATACTGCATGGTGGCACACTAGTATAAGTAACTGTGCCCCAATATTGTTCCAATTTTTTTTAAAACATGCGTATTTTAAAGATGTGTTACAAAATTATGAAACAAAGTTTAAAAATACATTAAAATTACAATATAATATTTGTATGACATTTTTTTTTTCATTGTCTGTGATTCTTAAGCTGGCCATACACCTGAAATAGCTGTTCCTCCCAACTCCACCAAAAACATGCACACTTGGTCCATTTTCTTCAATAGGGAGAGGGGAATTATCCACCGCCAGAGCCTTTTTACCTCCCGTGTTAACAATGGATTGGGTACATTGAATTTCAACATGCCTGACCCTTTTTTTCCTTGACATCTGCCATTAGGGAGAATAGGGAGATTCCAAGACCTGATAGTCCGCCTATTCCAGTGAAATCGGCAGGTTCAGACACATTTTTTTAAGATGTGTGTGGTCAGCTTTACTAATGTTGACACTTAAGTTATTACAGTGAATTAATCTATACAGATGCTGAAAAGTATATCACTTCACTACAAGTTTACATTGAAAAGTAGTTAAAACCCGTTCCCGATGTATGGCGTATACTTACATCATAGCTGGGTAGGGGAGGTATGGAGCTGGTTCACGGTGAGCGGGATCCCAGTTGTTTAAGCTCTTAGATGCCGTGGTAAATAGCAACCATGGCATAAAAGTTGTTAGAAAGAGGGGAACGACCCCCTATGTCAGCCCATCGGCCCCCCACAACGCGATCATGAGGTGCCAATGGTTGTCATGGCAGCCTGGAGGCCAAATGAAAGCTCCAGGTCTGCCATCTTTGTACTCCTAATAAAGGTAGTGCTACACAGCCCAACATGGGCCGTGTAAACGAGCACCGATCAACGAGACAGCTCGTTGATCGGTGCTCATTTGCTCCTTTCACAAGGAGCTAGTATAGGGATGAGAGCTCATTATTCAGATCGCTCCCCCACATACAGTTCACATACATACATGTCGGCAGCAAGAAGATGTGCTGCCGAAAACAATAAGTTTATGCATTTAAAACTATGCAATCAGCTGATGAACGAGCATTTGCTCGTTTATCGGCTGATCGTTGCCCTGTTTACACAGGGCAATTATCGGGAACGAGCGTTCTATGAACGCTCGTTTGCCCGATAACTGGCCAGTGAAAAGGGGCCTTAAAGGGAAGGTGTCATGAAGTTTTTTATTTTTTTTATCATATTGCTTTTAATATATTAACATAAATTTTATTTATTTGTGTTCTCATGTTCTACTTTTTACTTTGTTCTTATTTTTACTTCTCTATGGGGGCTGCCATTTTTTTTTCACCTTTGTATGTGTCGATTAACGACACATACAGAGATGGAATACGGCACATACAACCCCATAGAGAATGCGAATGGGAGCCGTTCCATTCTCTGAAGCGTACGCCGTCTGTGTGGGAACGGCGCATGCGCCTCTCCCACAGAGACCAAAACGAAGCTCGTTTGCAGAGCGAAATCCGGCGCCATTTTCATGTGCCCCGGAAGCCGCTGCCAGACAGTAAGATAACGACTTCCGGCCGCAGCTTCCGGCCATATGTTCAAGGAAGCGAAGCCGCAAGGAATAGGAGCGGAGGCGGTGGCAGAAGAAGGTAATTTATAATCGTGTATGTTATGTGTGTATTATGTTCATGTATGTTTGTGTTATACTGTCTGATTACCACTGTATCTAATCCTCCTACACTGTGCAGTCGCTCAGAAAATGGTGGCAGACAGTGTAGGAGGTTTGAAGATTCAAACCCCTCCTTCTCTTGGTACTAGCCAGAATAAGGGAGGGGGGATTGTGTGAGTACACTAGAGAGAGCGTGTCTACCCCAAATTTGCAGCATAAAGCAATGAGGTTGCTTTACCACATTGACCATGCTGCAATTTTTGGAACTGCTCCCTCTAGTGGCCAGCACATGGGAATGTTATAAATTAGAATAATTTATAATATTTTCTGACTTGTGAAACAATTAAAACAATGTGTAATCACTTAAATAATAATTGTTTAACTAAAAAAAATAAAAATACAATTCTAGCGACACATTCCCTTTAAGCGCTTAATAGGAGACTGCCAGAATCAGGATAGCTTGCAATTGTGGGATCAAAAACTCTGAAGTACCCCAAAAAGGGTGCCATTAAAAACTACAGCTTGTATTGCAAAAAATAAGCCCTCATATCTGTCAATCAAGCCGTTATGGCTCTCAGAATGTGGCGACACTAAATACAATTTTTTATCAATTAATTTTTTACTTCTAGAAGTAGTAAAATATAAAAAAAACAATACATTTGGTACCATCGTTATCGTATTGACGGCAGAATAAAGTTAATATGTCATTTTTATTGCACAGTGAACTCCGTAAAACCTAAACATAAAAAACAATGGAGGAATCGCTGTTTCTTTCAGATTCTACCCCACAAATATTTTTGTCCCCCGCTTTCTAGTACATTATATGGTACAGTAAGTGGTGCTATGAAAAACTACAACTCATCCCACAAAAAAAATCAAGCCCTCATAGGATGTATGGACGGAAAAATAAAAACGTTACGGCTTTTGGAAGGTGGAAAGGAAAAAACTAAAATAATCATTAATTTGCTCAAAATCAAAATAATGACTATGGCATGATGGGGTTAATAAATAGCTGGTGCATTTGTACTACAGTTATCTTAGTGTTTAAACTGCGTTTTTTTCCTGTAGCATTTTTTCCACCATGCTCTGGACTGCACCTCACAACCGTTAGTTTTAGGTTTATCAGCTATTTTTTTTAAACTTTGTTTAAACTTTTCAGGGGTTGTTTGAGATGAAATAAAAGGGTCTACTTTTATTCCCAAAAACCGCGCCACACTTGTCCATGGACTTTGTCTGGTATTGAAACTCAACCCCATACAAGTTAACTGAAATACCAGACACAGGCTGTGAATAGGAGAAGCTATTTCTGGGGGACAAAAAAAGCCAAATTGTGTGTAAACAGGAGTGTCAGCTGTCAGCATAAGAAGAAATGCTTTCCCAATATAACAGTGCTATTTATGGTATAAAAGATTCCTTCAAAATTTTCTGTAAACACTCTCCAGTCATTCACAATCATCCTTTTTGGATCACAAGTCAGATGTTCGGAAAATAATGTGTCAACCTAAAGTAATTATAGAACTCACTGTGCAGATTGGAATGTTTAATAATCTGTCTGAACAACATTTTTATACAATATTAACATTTAATATATGAACGCTTATTGGAGTCGTCCAATCATTACCTTTTATGACACGTCAGCGAAAGATGCCATATAAATCAGAGCGGCGGAGGTCTGGGAGCTAGGACCACTTCAAATATTGAGAAGGAGCAGGTTTCAAAGAATTGCCCGTTTTCATTGAAGAGGGGCTCCACTGCTTGTTTTCTATCCATTGAAGCTGCCTGACTCCCACTTTTATGACTTATCTGATTTACATGTCATAAAGCTTAATTATCCACTGAAGAGGACCTGACAGCTCTCCTGACAGGTCTGGTTTAGTAAATACTTGTATATCCCATGAAATAACAATTCTGGAGGATATTTGTAAATTAATGTAGAAACCTACAATTGGGTGTTACCATTCCCCTTGTTAATTGGGTGTAATCCTACACACTGACACTATCCAATCAGTGCTTACAGTATCAGACTGCATACATAGCTTATCAACAAAGGGAATAGTAACACCGAGTTGTCAATGTATTTATGCATTGACAAGAGGAATAACAGAGGAACAGCACAACGCAGTTTTAAGAAATTAAGCTTCAGAATGATTTTATGGAGAACACAAGTATTTACTAAAACAGGCATGTCAGTAGAGCCGATAGGTCCTCTTTAGTTATTAACTATCCAGAAGAAAAAAAAAAAAAAACACTTGAAAACGTTGATGGGAAAAAAAAAACACTGTGAAGATAGTAATATTATATTTTGTGTGTTGTGTGGTAATGACAAACTGATAATTGTTTGCCTATAATTAATATGCGAAAGACCAATAACTGTAAAATTGCACATTATTTTCGGTCGCACTATTTGCAGCAATGGTAACATCTTTTTAACTTCATATTACTTATATTTTTAATATGTGAAAAGAAGACAATGAGAGAGATTTATCAAAACTGTCAAATAGAAAAACTAGCCTTGTTGCCCATACTAACCAATCACAGTGCAGGTTTCATTTTTCCAGAGCAGTTTAAGAAATGAAAGCAGACCTCTGATTGACTTAAATTTTTCTATTAGGAAATTTTGATAAATAAGGCCCAATGCCTGTATTCATTCGGACTATAAATAAACAGCATGGACTGCACATGAAAAAAGACTGGACTTAACCATCAGCAAAGATAACAGAAACACACAAGAAAGAAATACACACCTTACATTACATGAGAGCAATTTCCATATTCAGCCAAGAGAAATGTCATGTTAAGATTCCTTCTAGGGTACATCTAATTACTGTATTAATGAGTCAATTTGACGAGACCTTTGAAGGGGCCTTTACTAATTGCACTATGACATAAAAGCCTGGAAGCCGACCTCCTGGCGGCTGCTCATTACTCATCGCTATAGTCAAAATAAACCTTCAAACACCTTTTAAATGAATTTATTTTACAATAGTTCCACACTATAACTCTTTATTATTTTTTTCCACTGTTATATTTCGTCAGTTATCCAACACAGATCACATCGAACACAAATGAGGTTTAAAGTTTGAGTCACAGCGGACCACAGCTCCACGTAAAGACAAATCTTTAATGTTGTGTTGACCTGCCAGGAAAAGAGACAAAGATAAACAGCACAGCAAACATGTACCTGCAATGCACTGCTTGCCTATTAAATATTAACGGCTTCATGTACATTTACATAAATTAAGCAGCAGTGGCTAGAACTTCCACTGTTGCTTTTTGGCGCTGCTGTCAATGGAAGAAGCCGAAAAACCATGCGTCTAAGATGGACAATGAAGTAATCTCAATCTTCTCTCATCAGTGACATGAAGATGTTCAATCATCAGCCTCGAAACATGACTAAGACAACGTTCTGTGCCACGCACTTTTCTTCTTCAATGTTTTCCAATGTAAACACTTCTGAACGTAAATTAAGTCTTCCCGTCGATCACATTCTTAAACTGAAGCTGAAGTAGAAAAAGACAGATGAATGGATGTATGGTGTACAGCACTGAGGAGATGGCATAGTGATTTTTTTTTTCCTTAAATATATATCATTTTTCTCTCGGTGAGGTGGTTTCCTTCTCCCTGTCTTGAAGTCTTTTCATCAGGGTGATATGTGTCAACCATCAGACACCGGTGGAGTAACCCAACCATACTTCTCATGGGTCTTCACTAAACTCTTAAATGTTGCTTCTGCCTCTTTGCGGCTAAAAGCCTTTTTCGATTTTCCAGCTTTCCTGCAGATACGACCCTATAAGAACAAAAATATGAAACAATATCAATAACCCTCAAACAATATAATCCACAGTGCTGAATATTTAACATTGTGTCTAGGTATCATTATACATTAATTTAGTATTAAAAAACACAATATAATTAATGTTAGAAAGGCGTCCAATAATAAAATGATCCACATAATCTTAGCTTATCCAAATGTTCTTGGAATTTACAAAATGAAACATATCGTTAAAGTGAGTTTTTCTCCAGGCGATCAGCAGTAAGGATTTCTATTTAATTCTACATTCCGGTTCAGAGTAGAGCAAAAGTTAAAGGGGTTTTCCCCCAATTGACATTTATCACCTATTCACAGGATAGAAGATAAATGTCTGATCGGTGGGGGCCCCACTGCTGAGATAACTTTGAATGGAGTGGCGGTACAGCATTTGTGGTGCCGCTTGTTTCAAAGTCTATGGGACTGACGGAGACAGGTGAGTACCGTGCTCGGATATTTCCATCAGCCCCATAGACATTGAATGGAGCGGCAGGGTGTATGCTGGAACACTTCTCCATTCAAGCTCCTGCTCACAGCGGTCACGCAGTGAGGAGGGACGGAGGAGTCGGGCAACCGTTCTGGCAATTGGTGGGGTCCCAGCAGTAAGGCCCCTAGTAATCAAACATTTGGAAAGGGGATAAATGGCAATTGTGGAAGAAAAAACCCCTCAACTCCTCACATTCAAATTTATACTACTGATTTATGTTAGAGAAGCGTATTTCCCCAGCTGTCTCCAGATTGTTTTCATAGTCCGTTCTCTTCCATTTTTTTTATTTTCATATAAATGATCTAATGGTGGATGTCCAGTCACTTGGATAAGTGTGGACTACAATAAACTAAATCTCATGTGTTAAATCAGTCTGATGCTATTCAACGTTGTGTCCTGTAACCATATTTCAAATAACTGCAACTTCAGAAATGAAAATCGACAATATTAAACAAAACATTACAGGAGGCAGATCATAGTATTGGATTCTAGTATATAAATGGTTAGGTAAAATAAATAAATATAAGTAAATTAACAATTTATATATGAATCTGTACACTTTCTAGGTGAAAAATGATAATTTGCATGGTTTATTTCCCAGAAGACAATCCGAATAATGTTCAAGACTTGGTTATTAATTGAGTTTATGAATGTGATTGTCCACATATTAACCCAGAACAGGGAACAACAAAAATGTCCTAAAAAACTTGAGTAGGATCTTTTCAAATGTTTCCATTTCCAATTCTTTAGAATAAGGATGGACGGAGAAAAGTTTTTGCTAACTCTAATAAGTCATGAGCATGCAAACATTAAGCAGTGGAAATGAATGTATATTTTGGTTTCACCCACTAGATAGGTATACATTGTGGATTTTTGTGTAGAATTTGTGTTTCATCCCTTCCCTTTTTCCTATCCCTTGGTTGATCTTAATGGACATATGTCTTTTTTCAACCATGCTAACTATGTAACATTATAACTTTCCGCACTCATTAATAAATTCTGGTAATATTTAAAGAGGCTCTGTCACCAGATTTTGCAACCTCTATCTGCTATTGCAGCAGATAGGCGCTGCAATGTAGATTACAGTAACGTTTTTATTTTTAAAAAACGAGCATTTTTGGCCAAGTTATGACCATTTTCGTATTTATGCAAATGAGGCTTGCAAAAGTACAACTGGGCGTGTTGAAAAGTAAAAGTACAACTGGGCGTGTATTATGTGCGTACATCGGGGCGTGTTTACTACTTTTACTAGCTGGGCTTTCTGATGAGAAGTATCATCCACTTCTCTTCAGAACGCCCAGCTTCTGACAGTGCAGATCTGTGACGTCACTCACAGGTCCTGCATCGTGTCGGCACCAGAGGCTACAGTTGATTCTGCAGCAGCATCAGCACTTGCAGGTAAGTAGCTACATCGATTTACCTGCAAACGCCGATGCTGCTGCAGAATCATCTGTAGCCTCTGGTGTTGATGTGTCCTCGCTCGTCTGACACGATGCAGGACCTGTGAGTGACGACACAGCGTGATCTCTGGAGAACACGGCTGTGTCTGCACTGCCAAAAGCTGGGCGTTGTGAAGAGAAGTGGATGATACTTCTCATCAGAACGCCCAGCTAGTAAAAGTAGTAAACACGCCCCGATGTACGCACATAATACACGCCCAGTTGTACTTTTACTTTTCAACACGCCCAGTTGTACTTTTACAAGCCTCATTTGCATAAATACGAAAATGGTCATAACTTGGCCAAAAATGCTCGTTTTTTAAAAATAAAAACGTTACTGCAATCTACATTGCAGCGCCTATCTGCTGCAATAGCAGATAGGGGTTGCAAAATCTGGTGACAGAGCCTCTTTAAAAGTGTTTTTGCTTTGCACAATTCTTTTTTGTTAGAAGAGCCCCCAACGATAAACTGATCACAGGGTGTCCTGTTGATAGAACCCCCAGCGATCAGCTGTAAACTGTCCGGAACCGGAAAGCAATTGCTCAATTCTCCTACAGCACCACCCCAGGGGAAATGAAGCATTACACAGTGATGTCATGCATGGACATTCTGGCTTCTCTAGAGAGTCAGGCACCTTGTAGCTGCTCTTGGCTCTGGCTGATAAAAGGTTCTAAACAGGGAACCCCCACATCTGTTAATGCATAATTCCCTAATAGGGTATTTGAAAAAGTTTTTTTTAAACCAGACAATTCCTATAACTTGTACTTCTACTTGTACATATAATCAATAAAGTAATAACATTACAGGCAATCCCAAAATGTAATATAAGTATCAAACATAGAGCATGTAGCATGTAGCATCTGTAGTTAAAGTGATTTGTCTAATAATATATTATGGAATTGCTCACAATTCAGCTCCCTAATATTTAAGCCAAGGTACTGCTAGATCATTTACACTTTAACATAATTTTTTTTGGGCATGAACTGGTTTAGAAATTGTAACATTTTTTTGCAGTATATTTTTCTATACAGCTTTGTATTCACAGAAATTCATTAGTTAATAGCAAAACTCATAGAAAACGTGTGTTCAGCTTTCAAGAAAATGCATGCATCTATTTTATGAATCTATGCTAAGCTAATTCTTGCTTCCCCAAAAAATCTGAATGGCAGTTTTTTTTTTTATAGAAAAATCATAATAGAACAGCCACTTAATGACAGTCAAAGAATATATTTCTTAAGATATTTCTTCCATTCTCAAAAAAAAAAAAAAATACTGGTCTAAACAATCTTAAAATGTATATTTTGCTACTCTAGTCTGCCATGTGGCATTAAAGTAACGCAGCCACTCTGACTGCAGAATTTACTATTCGACGGGGCTGAAGTAGTAATATATCTGATGTTGGTGGTGAACATCAGTGTACAGGCTTTGAGAAAACTGGCATTTTCTCTTAAAAACATTTCACCCAATAAAATAAATGCAATACAGAAGTTCCAGCCGTAAAGAGAACCTTTCATCTGCCCATACATGTGCAGCTGAGTTGCAGCATGTAATAGGCAGGGCTGTACAAACCCTGTCTGACTATAAAAAAAAAATCCTATCTTTCTCCGTTATTTAGATATCCCGTGCCGTTATATTTGGCGCCCGATATTTAAATAACTCCCTGAACTGTCAATGGGGCATGTAATTGGCAAGGGGGCGTGTAACATTGCTGTAACACTGTCCAATCAGCTACAAACAGCGTCACAGCAATAGCTGAAGAGAGGAGAGCATGTGCACACGCCCGCGCAGCTGCGCCACCACCACTGAACAGAATGTGAATTCTTCTTCTGTTCCATGGTGGCAGGAGTATCTTCGGCAGCGGCATCAGAGCTGAGCGCGCGCATGCTCCCTATTACTCTTCAGAAATCACACAGATCGTGAGAGATCACACAGTCTTGTCATCCTTGTCTGCCGAGCTGCGTGTGCACACGCACACTTTCTCCTCTCTCTAGCTCTTGCTGTGACACTGTCCATAGCTGATAGGACAGTGTCACAGCGATGTTACATGCCACCTTGCCAATTAAACGCCCCATTGACAGTTCAGGGGGTTATTTAAATATTGGGCGCCAGATATGACGGCACCAATATCTCAATAACGGAGGAGGATAGGAAAAATGTTAAAGTGCCCCAGGGTTTGTGCAGCCCTGCCCATTACATGCTACACTAAGCTGCACATGTATGGGCAGGTAAAAGGTTCTTTTTAAAGCAGTCCATAAATCTAGTGTGCCCACACATGCGCTACAGGCTCCACTGGTCCTGAACTGCTATGCTTTCCACTTCTGAAAGTATACAAATTTTATATAAAAGAACATCAACTTTACTTCACAGTCCGCCATTGAAACAAGAATAAAAGCCCTCTACTTATTAAGATATAATGTGACAATGCGCCTAAGATAATTCTCCGAATGTTGTGCTGGTACTTATCACTCTTCAATCACCATATAAATATATATATTCAGCTTGGCCAAACAAGTATGTTCATTTTCATAAAGGAGCACAGGTGTGGCTGCCAGGCTCCTCAGGTAACTTATGAGGTGAAACAATTAAATCTTCTAAAAAAATCTAACTTTGCTTATACATTTCGTCAAGAATGTCTAATAGTGTCTGACAACCGCTTATTCGTCAATCAAATGGATTCTGGCCCTCTAAAATGTGGTGCTAGAGTAGGATCCCAATCCAATATATCATAAAAAAGAAAAACTCCACATTCAGACATACTTCTCAATCCGTTAACTTTTGTTCAAAAGTATTCCGCATGCACTTTTAAGTATCTGATGTTTCAGTCTTAAAGACCATACTCAACCAGAGCGGATTGCCGAATAAGACGGGTAAAGGAGACATGACGCTCTATATGTGACCTCAGTAACTGCATTGAATGGCACCCCTTATCCATACTAGAATATTGTTTGGTAGAAACAAAACCAATGGAATCTGTTCAAGGTTATCTACAACGATTTTTATGACCTTAGATGTGATCGATAACAGCTCGATCCTGAGTGTCTGACCCGCTGTCACTGAACCTGTCAGTGCTGCTGACCTGACGGATACGGTTTTCACCGCTAGATACAGCTGCTCTGTATACAGGATACAAAGCATCTGAAAAAGTAAAAATAATTTATCATAAAAAATAATTATAAAGTTGCACCAATCACTGCCTTTAAAGTGGAACTAGCAGAAGAAATAAGAAAGTGTACATGAAAATATCTTAATGTCTTACTTCTTAGCTGACTTGTCAGCTTTGGGCCTGTCACTTCAAGAACTGATAACTGCACTACTGTTAGGTCCTCATGCCAAGGGGTAATCCACATATGTCTGTCGCTCACATTCTTTTTTTTCCTCCGGCTAGCTGAAAAAACAGTTTTCTATTCGGTCAGTGTTGCGTGGCAATGCTATGGACACTGTACAGGTGATCACAGTGCACAACATTATTAGTCGAGCCCAGCTCAGGCAAAAAAAAAACAACTGGCGAGATACAATCAATATATGCAAATGATCCCAAACAAGTTCAGTTTTATCACAAGGACGTTGATTCAAATCACCATTCACATCAATGTCCATACATTTATACACATAACTTACAATATCGTAGTCAATAAAGGAGTGAACATTGATGTATGTTCATAAGTACACACATATACAGTGAAGGAAATAAGTATTTGATCCCTTGCTGATTTTGTAAGTTTGCCCACTGTCAAAGACATGAACAGTCTAGAATTTTTAGGCTAGGTTAATTTTACCAGTGAGAGATAGATTATATATATATATATATAAAAAAAAAAGAAAAATCACATAGTCAAAATTATATATATTTTTTTGCATTGTGCACAGAGAAATAAGTATTTGATCCCTTTGGCAAACAAGACTTAATACTTGGTGGCAAAACCCTTGTTGGCAAGCACAGCAGTCAGACGTTTTTTGTAGTTGATGATGAGGTTTGCACACATGTTAGATGGAATTTTGGCCCATTACTCTTTGCAGATCATCTGTAAATCATTAAGATTTCGAGGCTGTCGCTTGACAGTTCTTTGGGTCATAGGCAGCATTTCTCTTCCTCCAAACACGGCGAGTTGAGTTAATGCCAAAGAGCTCAATTTTAGTCTCATCTGACCACAGCACCTTCTCCCAATCACTCTCAGAATCATCCAGATGTTCATGTGCCTTCTTGAGCAGGGGGACCTTGCGGGCAATGCAGGATTTTAATCCATTACAGCGTAATGTGTTACCAATGGTTTTCTTGGTGACTGTGGTCCCAGCTGCCTTGAGATCATTAACAAGTTCCCCCCCCGTGCAGTTTTCGGCTGAGCTCTCACCTTCCTCAGGATCAAGGATACCCCACGAGGTGAGATTTTGCATGGAGCCCCAGATCGATGTCGATTGACAGTCATTTTGTATGTCTTCCATTTTCTTACTATTGCACCAACAGTTGTCTCCTCACCCAGCGTCTTACTTATGGTTTTGTAGCCCATTCCAGCCTTGTGCAGGTCTATGATCTTGTCCCTGACATCCTTAGAAAGCTCTTTGGTCTTGCCCATGTTGTAGAGGTTAGAGTCAGACTGATTAATTGAGTCTGTGGACAGGAGTCTTTTATACAGGTGACCATGTAAGACAGCTGTCTTTAATGCAGGCACCAAGTTGATTTGGAGCGTGTAACTGGTCTGGAGGAGGCTGAACTCTTAATGGTTGGTAGGGGATCAAATACTTATTTCTCTGTGCACAATGCAAATAAATATATATAATTTTGACTATGTGATTTTCAGCTTTTTTTTTTTTATATATAATCTATCTCTCACTGGTAAAATTAACCTAGCCTAAAAATTCTAAACCGTTCATGACTTTGACAGTGGGCAAACTTACAAAATCAGCAAGGGATCAAATACTTATTTCCTTCACTGTATACCTAAATATCAGAGGCAAACTAATTTTTGTAAAACATTTCAGGAGGCATTCTTATTTTTTTCTTTTTACTGGCCGGACCGCAAGAACTTTCCTAGACTTTAATAGAAAAACACCAAAAAAGTTAGGCACCTTCAATAGGTGCTTTGGTTGCCTGGTTCTAGGGATTAGTTCAGTCCCAACTATTATAACAGCAGGCAGTTCACTATCATCTTGTGGCCTAGAAAGCCATTACAGTTGAAATCACTAAATAGTTTCACAACCTAAGCTAAAAGTGACTTTAAAGAGGCTCTGTCACCAGATTATAAGTGTCCTATCTCCTACATAATCTGATCGGCGCTGTAATGTAGATAACAGCAGTGTTTTTTATTTTGAAAAATGATCATTTTTGAGCAAGTTATGAGCAATTTTAGATTTATGCTAATTCATTTCTTAATAGACAACTGGGCGTGTTTTTTAACTTTTGACCAAGTGGGCATTGTAAAGAGAAGTGTATGATGCTGACCAATGTCATCTTGTACCACTATCAAGATGACATGTATTCAGTGCCGTAGCTATAGGGATCGCAGCGGTCACAATTACGACCGGGCCCCGAAGCCAGGGTGGCCCGTGGCCCTCCGCACCACATCAATAAAAAGTTACTATAGCAACTCGGGCCCCTGTTACTATAGTAACTGACAGTACTTACCGTCCTGGTTCTGGAGCGCAGCAGAGGTCATGACGTCACAACACTGTGCGCAGCGCATGACGTCACAACGCTATGCGCAGCACACATCGTGATCCCGGATAGAGTCAGGACGTCTGCTGCGGCTGAAGAGGAGGTAAGATTAATATCCCTGTCTTCTGAAGTTGATTGGTGGGGTCCGAATCCCGGGAGCCGGCCAATCAGCTGTTTTGAAGGGGCCGCAGCACTCGTACGAGAGCTGCTTCCCCTTCATTCCGGTCACTTCATTCCGGTCACTTGCTCACACTGTGGATCGGCGTCGGCGATTCAGAGTGTGAGCGAGTAAGGGAAATTAAGGGGAAGCAGCTGTCGTATGAGTGCTGCAGCCCCTTCAAAACAGCTGATTGGCCGGCTCCCGGGAGACGGACCCCGACACATCAGCTATTGATGGCCTATCCTGATGATAGGCCATCAATGTTTACGGACTGGACAACCCCTTTAAGCCTACGATGTAGCAGGCTTAGAGGGCCCATGACACAGGATCACAGATTGTGTGATGCTGTCTGCTGGGCCCTGTATCTAAGCCAATCACATGGTAGGCTTAGAAACATGGCCCATGTGTGATCCTGTCTGATGGGCCCTGTATTTAAGCCTACCACACGGTAGGTTTAGATACAGGGCCCCAGCACACAGTAGTCTTATACTGTATAAGATTACTGTCTGCCGGTCCCTGTATCTAAGCCTACCTTGTGGCAGGCTTAGATACAGGGTCAAACAGACAGTATCACACATGGGCCCTGTATCTAAGCCTAACACATGTGTTACTACTAATCGTTTTTTGTGTGTTTTCTCACAGGTTCGGTCGTTGAACTACGTCGGATTCCAGGACTACTTCGATGACGCCTTTTTTTTATTATCAATAAAATGGATAACGAGGGTTGTGTGTTTTTTTTTCTTTCAATAAAATATTTTTTCTATGTCTTTGTGTTTTTTTTAAACTATATTACTACCACTTAAGTAATGGCCGCCGGCGGATTGACAGCGTGCATTGCTAAGGCGGGGCTTAGTGTTAGCCGGTGCGGAAGCTAACACTAACCCCCATTATTACCCCGGTACCCACTGCCACCAGGGTTGCTGGGAAGAGCCGGGTACAATCCAGTACTTGACCATCTGTAGTGATGGTCGGGCAATGGGGCGGCCGCATGCTGGTAGTATTAGGCTGGGAAAGGCCAGAAACAGTGGCCCTTCCCACCCTGGTAATGCTGCCTAGTAATGGAGGTTGTCAATCAGCCAAAGGCCAATACTAAGGCGGTAATAATAAAGTTTAAAAAAATACAAGCACATGTAAAAAATATTTTATTGAAATAAAAAACACAACCCCCATTAACCATTTTATTGAGAATAAAAAAACGCTGTTATTGAAGTCCTCGAATCCGAAGTAGTCCAACAGCCGAACTTGTAAAATAACACAAACACACAAAAATAATTAGAAATACATAAAAAAGCAAAACAATTATTATCTTACCTTTCCTGGGTCCAGCGCTGGAGCCGCAATGTCAGCGAGCTGGGCCCTATATCTAATCCAATCATGTGTGATACTGCCTGCTGAGCCACTGTATCTAATCCTATCATGTGTGATACTGTCTGCTGAGCTACTGTATCTAATCCAATCATGTGTGATACTGTCTGCTGAGCCACTGTATCTAATCCAATCATGTGTGATACTGTCTGCTGAGCCGCTGTATCTAATCCTATCATGTATGATACTGTCTGCTGAGCTACTGTATCTAATCCCATCATGTGTGATAATGTCTTCTGGGCTGTGTATCTAATCCTATCATGTGTGATACTGTCTGCTGAGCTGTGTATCTAATCCTATCATGTGTGATACTGTCTGCTGAGCCGCTGTATCTAATCCTATCCATAGTTTATAGGGTCGTAGTGCTATAGATATGCTGTCTCCTATACACACATACATTTTTTTGGGGCGGACACATATGTATTGGGGCTATTTCCCCTGACATTTTAAGTCCTTAGGCCCCATGCACACAAACGTGTTTTTGCGTCCGCAATTCCCCCGAAAATCCACGGGAGAATTGCGGACCCATTCATTTCTATGGGCCCATACACACTATCCGTGTTTTCACGGGTCCCCGCATGTCCGCAAATCCGTGCCGCAAATTCGATGCGGACATGCCCATAGAAGTCAATGGGCCCGTGGAAAATGCGGGTACACCTCCGTGTGTCAACCGCAGTTTGCGGATTTGCGGAAGTGTTGCTAGGCGACGACTGGGAATGAGTTCTGTCGTCATCCTGTTTTTCCTAGGCTTTTTTTTTTTATCCGCATTTTGCGGATTACATACGGATGAACTGCGGATTACATACGGATGAACTGCGGAGGACATTTCACGGAACACGGTCCTGGAATTTGCGGACCAGAAAAACACTACGGTCGTGTGCATGAGGCCTTAGTGACGCCCCTGGCTGCTAGTGCTGCATTGTTGGGTCACTTAGGAGACCCAGCGATGCAGCTGAAAGCTGCGGACCGTCGGCCATGAGAAGTTTGCGGGGGGGGGGGTAAGAACTTTTGCATCGGGGCCCATGAGCCTTTAGCTACGCCCCTGCATGTATTAGATTGCATAAATAGAAATTCCCTACTATATATTATATATTATTATTTAAAAAAAACATTTCCTCCATGCTCATAGATTTCTGTTGACTACTCCAGCAGTGCAGCAGCTGTTTTCTCAGTGAAATGCAGGCACAGTATTCTGTCATAATACTGTAGTCCTTGCAGTTTGTGTTCTGCAACAATGTGATCTAAATAACCAGCAGACATGTTTTTTATTCTCAATACCATTGAATTAGGGAATAGTTAGCAATGGACTTCCCTAATACAATTGCTATAAACCCAAGCCAGTAAAATGTAGGCTATTTGCACTATATCTTTATTACTTTTGTATTTGGTTTTCAGTTCATTTTCATCGGTAATATAAAAAGAAATGTCCTGATGCTCCAGGCTGAGCTCTGTATTTATACAAGCTATTATCTGCCCACAGTAGCTAACCTGCCAGTTGATCGTTTCCAAGTAGACAAGAGTAATAACAAACAAGTGAAAACTGTAACAAATATGTAATGAAGATATATTGTAAAAACGATACCGACTATAAAGTCAATATTAATCAAAGAAAGACCTTGACTCGAAATAATGGTTAAGGCTGTGTTAACATTTGAGTCTTGACTTCCATTCATAACGAAAGCCGCGGATCCATCGTATGACGGGTAGAATTAACGCCGATGAGCCCCACTGAAAAAGGCCTTATTTACATGAACGTGTTTAACGTCCGTGATACGCGCGTGAAAATCACGTGCGTCGCACGGACCTATGCTAGTCAATGGGGCCGTTCAGACAGTCCGTGATTATCATGCAGCGTATATCTGCTGCGTAAAACTCACAACATACCCTATACTTGGCCGTTTTTCGTGCATCACGCACCCATTGAAGTCAATGGGTGCGTGAAAATCACGCACGGCACAAGGTAGCACTTCCGTGTGTCGCGCATGATTCGCGCAACAGTAGATAAAGAAATTAAGGAAAAAATAAAAGCACTTCCTTCATTTATTTTTCTAAACAGCAAATCCGCGTGTCATAAGGACGGCATATGCGTGAAAATCACGCAGCTACGCACCATTCACTGATGACACACGGAACTGCAACGCGCGCAAACCGCGCACGCTCGTGTGCATCCGGCCTTATGATGGGGTCCGTCGGATTCCAGTGTGGTGTCTGTCATTTGGACTGGAAAAAATAGCCCTGCAAATTATAATGGAATTGGGGCCTCCTGTGCATATGTGAACGTAGCCTAATTTATTATTCGTTTTCTAAAATAGAAAGCACAATATATTACTGCTTATTTGTAGAATGTGGGAATACAATTTTTATATATAGAATATCCAACGTCTTTTCAGTTGCAACTAATATGTGAATATGTATGGAGATTAGCAGTCTAATGCGTTTCAAGATTCCCGTGAGGACACTGGACCATAACTGCAGCAACGCACTAGAGAAACTTTTGTCTTAGCTAAATTATTTCTTAGCGTGTTCTTTTTTAAAGAGAACCTTTCACCTCCCCATACATGTGCAGCTGAGTGCAGCATGTAATGGGCAGGGCTGCACAAACCCTGGGCACTTTAAAAAAAAATTCTACCCTCCTCCGTTATTTAGATATCGGTGCCGTTATATTTGGCGCCGATATTTAAATAACACCCTGAATTGTCAATGGGGCGTGTACTGGCAAGGGGGCGTGTTACTATGGCTGTGACACTGCCCAATCAGATATGGACAGTGTTACAGCAAGAGCAAAGATAGAGGAGAGAGTGTGCGCGCGCTCGCTCTCACTCCTACTCTTCAGCTTTCAAGATCAGTCTTCTGCTGAACCGGCAAGGGGGCGTGTCACTGCTACGGACAGTGTAAGAGCTGTGGAGAGGGGAGCGCGCATCTCTCTTCAGCTCTTGCGAGAGATCAGTCTTGTACTTTGTCTGCCGAATTGGCTGCTGGACGTGTCACTGCTACGGACTGTGTAAGGGTTGGGGAGCGCTTGCACTGTCCGTAGCAGAGACATGCCCCCTTGCCAGTTCGGCAGACAAAGTACAAGACTGATCTCACGCAAGAACTGAAGAGATGAGAGTGCGCATGCGTGCTCCCCTCTCCACAGCTCTTACATTGTTCGTAGCAGTGACACGCCACCTTGCCGGTTTGGCAGAAGTCTGATCTTGAAAGCTGAAGAGAGAGCGTGCGCGCGCGTGCTCGCTCGCGTACACTCTCTCCTCTATCTTCGCTCTTGCTGTAACACTGTCCATATCTGATTGGAAAGTGTCACAGCCATAGTAACACGCACCCTTGCCAGTACACGCCCCATTGACAGTTCAGGGGGTTATTTAAATATCAGGCGCCAAATATAACGGCACCGATATCTAAATAACGGAGGAAGGTAGAAAAAAATGTAAAGTGCCCCAGGGTTTGTGCAGCCCTCCCCATTTCATGCTGCACTCAGCTGCACATGTATGGGGAGGTGAAAGGTTCTCTTGAAGAGGATCTGTCACTAGTTTAGTAATGTCCTATCTCCTAGCTAATCTAATAGGCGCGGTCACACTGATAATGCTAGTGAAAATTGTGTCCCAAAACGTTTATTATATTAAAAGTTATGAGCTTTTTTCTAAATATGCAAATAACCTATACTTGACAATTGGGTGGCAACACCAGCGATTCTCCTGAGGTGGAGCTACCGCACAGCCTCTGACACTGTCCTATTTGCATGAAACTGCTTCACACACTGTGTGAGAGACTCAGGCTGGAGAGAAGGGGGATCACTTCAAACAGCCATAACTCAGGCTGTGGACCACCTAGAACAGCGGTTCTGGTGGCATATGAAAGAGGAGATTCTAATCTTATGACACCAGTTCTAGCTGTGAAACAGCCGGAGATATAACCAGTTGAAAACACAGTCGGGAATGGAAGCTGTATACTATATGATCACAATGTTGCTGGGCAGGGAAGGGGGAGAATCTGTATGAGGATTGGACAGCGTTATACAGAAAACAGAGTGAAAAGAAAGTCACCTCCTATTTGGCTATTATAGCCAAATTAGCATATTTAGAAAAAAAAAACATAATTTTGAAAACAATAAAAGTTTTGAAAAAAAAATCACTCTGTAGTTATCAGCATCATAGCGCCTATTAGATTAGTTAGGAGAAAGGGAATTAATAAACTAGTGACAGATCCTCTTTAAGCAGGTTTCAGCCAACAATAGTTTGTATAGAGTAGGAGGGTAGAAATATGTGAACCCACTGTTGCAAAGGTCAAATAAAGGGGTTATGACCTATGTGTAGTTTGTATTTCCTTTCACTAAAACCAAAAAACATTCCTAACTATGTATAGAACTATAACAGGTAATAGTAATGATTATTATATAATCATGTTCATGTGGAAAATAGTATATAGCTGCATTATAAGGCCCTGTTCACACACACAGGTTTTTTTGCAGGCAGAAAAATCTGCCTCAGAATTCCTTCAGAAACTTTCGAGGCATTTTCCACCCGTGCCATTATGCGCCATGGGCACAAAACGCAGTGAAAAACGCTTTCTCGGTCTCCCATTGATTTCAATGGGAGGTCAGAGGCACAACCGCGGCAAGAAAGAGCATGCTGCTTTTTTTTTACCGTGAGTGGCTAAAAACCGCCGAGTAAAAAAAACACCTCCACCTCCCATTAAAATTAATGGGAGGTGGTTTCGGACGTTTTTCGCCGCGGATTCCGCGTCAAAATAATTTTGTTCAGTACGAAACAGCAGTTCCGTGAGGAGGCAGAGACTCCTAGCATCATAAAAGTCTATGATGCCAGGAGTCCTGTTCACCAGTACCCCGGTCGGGTCGGGAAATCCGTCCAACACACGGACCTCTTTTCACCGCCTGAACTCGTCGTGTGCAAATGATGTTATACTTAAAGAGGCTCTGTCACCAGATTTTGCAACCCCTATCTGCTATTGCAGCAGATAGGCGCTGCAATGTAGATTACAGTAACGTTTTTATTTTTAAAAAACGAGCATTTTTGGCCAAGTTATGACCATTTTCGTATTTATGCAAATGAGGCTTGCAAAAGTACAACTGGGCGTGTTGAAAAGTAAAAGTACAACTGGGCGTGTATTATGTGCGTACATCGGGGCGTGTTTACTACTTTTACTAGCTGGGCGTTGTGTATAGAAGTAACATCCACTTCTCTTCACAACGCCCAGCTTCTGGCAGTGCAGATCTGTGACGTCACTCACAGGTCCTGCATCGTGTCGGCACCAGAGGCTACAGATGATTCTGCAGATGCATCGGCGTTTGCAGGTAAGTCGATGTAGCTACTTACCTGCAAATGCTGATGCTGCTGACATAGTTGGAAAACTATGAAAATTAACTAGTCACTGGTAAGATCCTCCAAAAACATTACTCCAATTAAACAAAATTTGGAAAAAGATTAAAAAAAAATTATGAAATATAGTACATCAGTCTGAAAGGGTTACACAAATTATTTCTAAGGCACTAGGATTAATCTAGAATATTAGGAATGACTGGCCTGCCTATATTATTGCAAGGACACATCAACAACTCATTTAAGCAGCCACGATACAACACGGGAAAAACATCTAAAGAACTGTAGGCATTTGTAGCCTCAGATAAGTTTAGTGTTCATAATTCCACAATAAGAAAAAGATGCAAAAATGGAATTCATGGGAGAGTAGCAATGTGGAAATCACATAACATATGCAAATAACTGACCAAAATACTGCCATGTGAAAATGGCCTAAGGCTGGTTTAAGATGGCCATAATAAATTTTATTAAAGTTTTTGAAGTAGTATATCAATATACATATCAATAAGCCTTCTAGATAAGAAGCATTACATCAGTATTAAAAGAACACAGAACAAAAGAACAAAGAGCAAAGAGACCATGACTGCCGAGAGGAATATTGAGAATAAACAGAGTAGAAATGCTAAGCAGAGATGAAACAACATTTCAAATACCATTACTGTCAATAGGGTACATCAACTCAGTCTAAGTATAATACAGCTACCAATATTGACATATCTATCTGTACTGTTGAGAAGTGTGAGGTCCCAGGAGATCCCAAAACTTGTGTGTAAACTATTGGGCTTTGGACAAGGAGTAATGGGTTGTTCCATAAAGTCTGTCCAATTGTCCATTGCGAGACAAAGCCAGAGTATTTGTTGTTCCGGGACACAAACATTTTCTCCATGATCCAATCCAGACAGACCTGGTTAGTAAGTTCCTGTATTGTAAGAAGCGTCAGGAATTTCCAGGTCCTATCGATCATATGTCTGGCCGCCATCAGAATATGACCCATAATAGTTCGGATATTTCTCGGAAGATCCAGGATGCCAATAAAGCACAGGGCCAGTGCAGGGGACGGGAGGATTGTGCAATGCTAATTTTAGCTATTAAGGTGAATGTTGCCCTCAAGAAATTGTGCACTAGTGGGCAGTTACACCATGCATGGAAGAAGTCGCTACTTTCGCCACAGCTACGCCAACATGGAGGGGCGTATGATGGGTTGAATCTCAAATTCTGTGCTGGGGTTTTATACCATCTCAACAACATTTTACGGGCAATTTCCCAATGTGTTAGGACTGCAACTGTAACTGTGGGTAGTTTGCTTCGACCCTTTGATGGCCTGCTTCCAGTCGGTTAACATGAGATTGATGCGTTGGTCGTTTTCCCATGTCATGAAATGTCCTGGTTTCTGGGATAGTTGAGATAGTTGAAGAGCAGAATAAAACAGCCAAATGCCTTTGGCTTGTTGAAAGGATCTGTTAAAGTATCGAAGGCTAATTTAGGAATAGCTGGAGATTCTGGTGACCAAGACTGTAACAGGTGTCTGTCTAAGATATTTGTATTCCCGGGTTTGTGATATTGTACTTATCTTTAATATATTGGAATGAGACGAGACCAGTAGGCTCCAGAAGATTTATCTGTGATATGCCCACATCTTCCCAAGTTTGAAAGGAAATATCTGGGGGTTTAGACGATAAATAATGGAGTGGTAAGTATTTCAGAGGATTGTGTTCCCCAGCTGGTGTGTTCATGGTCAGGTACTTCCATGCCACCAAGGATGTGGAGATCATAGATGAGCGACACGGAGAGCATATTGGGTGTTGGTCTTTGGAACCAAGCAGGGAGATTAGAGGGACTCTGGCTATGTCTCTTTCAATGGCAACCCTCCTTAAGTCCAAGTTGTTGTTCCACCATTGTTTGAGTTGGGAGAGTATTTTAGCGACATAGTATTTTCTTATATCTGGGACTCCCATTCCTCCATCAGACAAAGGGTGTACCATGGTTGAAATACGTATCCTAGGCTTTCTCCCAGCCCAAATAAAATTTGTGAGTAATTTTGTAATTTTTGAAGAAAGGTGGCACATATCAGGATAACAACAGCACGAAAAACATATAAAATGCTTGGTAGTGTCATCATTTTTACAATAGCCATGAGCCCTGCCCATATCATCATAGGTTTAGAGAACCCTTCAAGGAGATGAGAAATCTTGGGAATGATGGCTAGGTAATTTTTAGCATATAAATTTGAACTGGGACTCATCAGGGAGATATCCAAATAAGTCAAGGAGCCATCATGCCACAAATAAGGTAAGGTAGTTGAGGGGCAATCAAATTACGAGTAGATTGATCTGTCCCAATGTTCAAAATTTGGGAATTGTTAGCGTTAACTTTGTAATAGGATATTTTGCCAAACTCGAAGAGAACAGATTGCAATGCAAGCAGAGATGTGAGGGGTTGTGTACAGGATATTATGCCACCTGCATATAATTCTATTTTGTGGGTGTAAAGTCCAACTCAAATACAATAGATATCTACCGATGAGCAAATTTTTTCGGCCAGAGGCTCCATGACCGTGGCGAAAATTATTAGTGGCAAAGGGCATCCCTGACGAGTCCCATTAGTGATGTTGAAGGATTCAGAGAGGAATCCCGAGGACAGTACCTTAGCTGTAGGTGTAAAGTAAAGGGACAAAATGGAATTCTGCCTGTAAATCTAAACTTATCCAATACATGTTAAAAATACTCCCAGTGGACCCTGTCAAACGCCTTCTCCGCATGCAAAGCGAGAAGCAGAGAAGGCGTCCGAGAGGCCTCCACCTTTTGAATCAGATTTAAGAATTTGCGAGTTCCATCGGGGGCTTGTCTGCCAGACATGAAACTGCCCTGGTCTGGGTTTATCAGCAGTGGAATTACATGAAGGAGTCTGTCAGCCAGCAGTTTAGCATAGATTTTGACGTCTGTGTCTAGAAGGGAAATAGGACGGAAGTAAAAAGAGAGGACAAGATCTTCACCTGTTGGGGAGAGAGCGTGGGGAGAGAAATTGAATTTAAAAATGTATTGTATATCATTATTGTTTGATTGTATCGTGTTTTTGTCGATTTGGAGGATATGATACGAGTGAAACAGATTTGCAATTAGTCTAGGGTAAATAATTGTATTATTTTGGGCATCCTTTAGGAATGCTATACAGGATCTAGATGTCACTTGTCTAAATGTTTTTGGAAAGTAATGCGCCCACTCTATTGTTACGTACATAGGACTGGATTTGCAGCTTTTATTAGCACTATCATTTTGGGAGACCAGCAAAGCTTGTAGCTGCAACCAGAATCTACAGAGTTCTGAAATGAGTTGTGGGTTTGGGGCTATTGTATTTTTAGCTTCTATGTCCGCTATTGAGAAATATAAATCATGAACTTCCCCTTCCCTTTTGCGGCGGAGCCTGCTTTAATGAGAATACCTCTTATGTAGGTCTTATGGGCGTTCCATAATGTATGTGGGTTCTGTACTGAACCATCATTATCTAGAATAAAATTGATTTGTCTGTTTTTCAAGAATTGTTGGTGATCAGGGTGTAGTAAAATGTAGTAATTTAGTCTCCATTGTGATGGAGAAGGGGAGGAAAATTTTTAGTTAAATGACAGGGAGACGGGTGCGTGATCTGACCATGTTATGGTACCAATGGAGGGAGAGTGTGTCTGGAGAAGAGTCCTGCTAGAGACCAGGAACAGGTCAATCCTAGAGTATGATTTATGCGGGGCTGAGAAGAAAGTGAAGACTCATTCTCCACCATGCCAACTCCTCCATGCATCATATAGACCCTCTTCATCCAGTAGTGGGGGGTTTCAAACACATGAGGTAGTATCCAAAGCCGGATCAAGGACCAGATTAAAGTCACCATCTATAATTAGAAGTCCTTGTGCGAATGCCTTAATTTTGGGGTGTAGAGAACTAAGATAAGCTAATCTAAGATAAGATCTAAAATAAGTATTTTATTGGGGAAATATGCATTAAAAATAATCGTATGAGTCATATTATTAATGTCTCAGATTATGCCAAGGTATCGCCCTGTGGATCCTTTAGAATAGATTTTAGAGTAAATGCAACCGAGTCCCTGATAGTAATAAGAACCCCCTTGCGCTTAGCTTGACAGGAGGTAGTAAAAATATGCGGAAAGCGCTTATGTGAAAACTGAGGTGTTTTATCTATATGAAAATGTGTCTCTTGAGCAAGGGGGATGTCGCAATTCAACAACTTAGCCTCTTTCCATAACAAACAACGTTTCAATGGGCTGTTTAGTCCCTTAATGTTAATTGATGAGATCCTCAAAACCATTATTGTTCCAGATAAGGCTACGGGATGAGGGCACAATAGTATCAGCACGGAGAAGTAGACAGAGAGTTCAGTGTTACACAAATAAAATTTCAAACACAGTGAGATGTATAATAAATTAGCAGCAGTCATGGGAGAGAACCAAGAACAGAGATAACATAATACAAACAATAAAGTATGTGTACATGCAACAATTGGCATAGTTCATACAAGCACTGTAGGCTCTGTGGGGAGAAAGGATACCAAAATTGTGGACATATAAGTCCAAGGGAATAAAGAAAAATGATGTACACTATCTTGTGTTAGCATATACTGTGGACGGGTGGAGGGTCAACTTGGCAGTACAGCCATCTTACTGCAACTCTGGTGGGAGACTTTCGAGAGCTAGCAGGGTGCCGTTCAGGGGAGATTCTTGGAGGAGGAGAAGAAGAAGAACGATTTCCAGTTTGGGAAGAGGATTCTCAAGTGGTGATGTTCCATTGCTGCAGTAGAGTGATGCCTTCCTCCACCAAAGCGACAACATGAGATGCGCCTTTATAGGTGATCAGCAGCTTAGTGGGGAATCCCCAGCGATAATTGATATTATTGCCGCAAAGAGGTTTAGTGACTGGAAGCAGGTCCTTGCGGGCTTGCAACGTAGTGGCGGACAAATCTGGGAAGATGGATATCGAAGCGTAGCGAGGAGACAAGCGGCGATGTTTCTTGGATGAGAACATAATGAGTTCTTTGACATGGTAGAAATGCACTCTTACCATAGAGTCTCTGTGTACTGAATCCGGTGCCTGTTTGGAGTTAGGAATTCTGTGTGCACGATCTATCGTCAGGTCCAATTCTGAAAGCGTTGGCACTATTGAGAGAAACAACGTCTTGATATATTTTGGGAGTTCTGCTTGGTAAACCTTTTCAGAAATTCCCCCAAATTTTTATATTATTCCTCCGCGATGTGTCCTTTGCATCCGTTGCTTTGGTCTTCAGCGATTTTACATCTTCCACTAAGGCATTGTGTGCATCCACCAATTCATTGTGGGCTGCGGATTATTCCTCCATCTTTCTTTCCAGGTGATCCGTTTGTTCACCTATGGCATTTACAGTTAGTTTGTAATGTGTGGATCATGGAGGACATGCTGGTGTTGATCCCATTTTGTAAAATAACAAGCATGTTTTTAAGTGTGTC